>NC_135746.1:43794166-44417500 GCF_041903045.1 Epinephelus lanceolatus
AAACCAACACAATGTATTTCTTTTTACTTACAATAACAATTTTTATCTCAATATCAATAATGGCATCTCTATCATTGAATGCCCATACTAGCCCTGCACTCAGCCCTGGAGCATCTTTACAACCCCAACACATAGGCCTGAATGCTCTTTCTGTACTACAGTTCAGCTTTTAATACTGTCCAGGCCACTAAGCTTGTGGCTAAACAGGCAAGTCTCAGGCTGCCCTCTCCCAACTGTAGCTGGATACCTGACTTTCTAACTAAGACTTTCTAAGACTGCAGGTGTTTCAAGTGGGGAACAGGGTATCAGTACACACACACACACACACACACACACACACACACACACACAAAAACACCTCCTCTTTCTGTGCAATCTTTATGTGCACAAATTGCTTGCCATAACTCTGCACTTTTATATTTGTTGTCATTCATTATCATGTGGACTTTTTAATCTCTGTTGTGCTTTTTAATGACTAATGACTAACTAATTATTTTAATGCCCCTGTACACCTGTACTTGAGCAAATGGCAATAATAAATTGTCAATCAGAGATTAAGTGAGGGTGGGGTTCATCTTGACAGCAGACTAGAAAGACAAACACTACTGTACCTCTGGTTCCCTTCAGAATCCAGGATACCATTCCCTTGTCCATCTGTGAGTATCAATGGATTGTAACTTCCAAGGGCATCTTGGACCTGTGTTTGAATGCCATGTATGTTGGCTTCATTTTCTTAGAACCTTAAAACAACCATTTGGCTGGGCTAAAATTTTCCATTCACTATTTCTGCAGTGAACACAGACTTAGAACATAATCTAAGGGGTGATGAATAATACCCATTTACTTCAATGAAAATAATGAAATGAAATGCGAAAATGAAAATGTTCATAACAATACAAAGATACCTTATACTTAAAAGGGATACCCTCAGTAGTTTGCTACAACAGTGTTTGATTTAAGATTATAGAGGAGGCTAAACACAAGTAAAGACACATTTCCCATCTCTGAAATGTCATAAATAGAGTTCATGGACCTGTCAATACAGTTCATGCACCAAATGCAACTTTTAACAAGCCGAATCCATAACATGGACTAATCAACACTCTCGGGACCACTGAGTACGTAGTGATGGCCAAGTGAGGCCTCATGAATCATTTTCTTTATTTTCTGAGCCCACTAGATGGCGCTTTTCGTTCAACAAAAGGTTTACACTAAAACACACTGAATTGCCATTCTTCTTCTCTCTGTAAACCAAGAGTGCCATCTAGTGGGCTCATTATATAAAGAAAATGCTTCAGGAGGCTTCATGAGGTCATCACTAAATACCACTGGCATTTTCATGGTGCTTTCTAGGCCTTAAGGGAGAGACAGGAGGCAGGTGGGAGAGAGAGATGGATCAGAATCAGGAAATGACTGCAGATTGGATTTGGACCCAGGTCGCTGTGATGTGGTGCTGGAACTGCTTGGCGGAGGTCTGCACTCTCCGAGTGCTTTTCTAGTTTTCAAGAGTGCTGGCCAAACATTACATCACGAGCACACTGAGGAAGGCACTAACCCGAAACGCGTCTGTGTGAATAAATTTCTATTTACATAGTGCGGCCTCCTTCCTCCTCCTTTTTACTTGTCTGCATTGGTCTTCATAGCTTAGCGCCACAAAAGGGTGTAAGCTTCTTGTGAAGACTGATGCACTGTTAATCTTGCAGTCAAGTATTTTATACCTATAATGCGTGGTTGTGACCGTCACCCACCCTCCCTGGAGACTAGCCTAACAGCCTTTATTGGAAAAAACTTCCTAATATGAGCCAGAGAGGGCCGTGATACACCAAAGTGTGTCAAGGGGAAAGTAAGGAAACAAGCAAGGGGGAGGGGGCAGGTGCTTAAGTCCTGAGTTATATAGCGACAGTGCATGCGGAGAAGAAGGAGGAAAAACAAACAAACAAATAAACAAACAAACAAAAAAAAACAGGGGAGAAACAGGCAGTGTAGCTGATGTATTGTGGCCTTGAGGTGGTTGTGCTCCATGCAGATTATCAAAAATAAACATATACATGTCTACTATACTGTACTGAAAAACAAAAACAAAGGAGAAGTCTATACTGAACACCAAAAATGTGAGAGTCTTGGTGGAGGGGAAAGCCTGATTGTAGAGAAGAGTTGCCAGCGCGGTGTGGTAGGTTTGAGAAGCAAGTGGGCCCCTTTGGAGTGATCCCATCGGTTCTTTGCGATGCGTCACGGAGCTGAAGTATCGAACATGCATGCGTGTATTTGAACCCTCCCAATGTGTTTATGAAAACCATCACCAGGGTCCAGGGCCAGCCCTGCAGGGGAAGGGGGGCGGTATGGCACCCCAAGACCGCAGGAGCGCCCAGACCCCAAGACCAGGGAGCCGCAGAGGCCGCAGGGCACCACGCAGGCCCAAGGACCCAGGGCAGCAATGGCCGGCACCCCCAGAGAGCCAGAGATACACCCCAGACAAGCGGGGCAGGACTCAACTATTTAAACATTGGCAACAACAATAGCCTCCACCGGAGTCATACATGTTTTTTATCTATTTTACAAACATCTGAAATCACATCATGGACCACCTTACTGTGACCATAGAATTCATAGTTTACCTGCTACACCCCAGGGTGGGTGGGGGTGGGGAGCAGTGAAGTTCACTAACAACATTCCAACCAGCCTCTTTTGGAATAAGGAAGACAACAGAGAGAGAGAGTGTTTTCTCATGCAAATGTGTGCCAAATATGTCTGTCTTTATGTCTATCTGTGCCTGTGTGTATTCTCAATACCCAAAGTCTTCGAGTTACTAGAATAGAATAGAATAGAACAGAACAGAACTCTAATTGTCACTATACCAGCAGTACAATGAAAATATGTGTGACTCTCTGTGTGAAATCAAAAGTAATTCTACTCATACCTTTGAAATGACTTGGACATTGAAGCTCTTTGGGGTAGGCCTGCTGCTGCAGATGAAGTGGCAGTGGCACAACTTTGCTGTGCAAAGGCAAAGGGTTGGTGGGGTTGAGATTGTTGTTGTGGTGGTGGTGGTGGTGGTGGTGGTGGTGGTTGCAGGGCCATGGCTCCAGTGGGGGCTCCATCATACTGCACTCAGGGCACCAGATCCACAGTGCTGAATTGCCCCATGGTGGCCGGGAACACCACCATAGCTGTGAGATCGGTCAAATAGAGGCTTGGTGCTGACACCTACAATGTAATTAAAAAAAACAAAAAAAAACATCACCAGTAGCACTCTGTCTGGCTGGCACGTCATGCCCCGAAAACAACCATTACATGAAACAAAAATTTAAAATGATATTTAAGGTATCCAGTTATCCATATTTAAGATATGTGATCCAGCAAAACCAGTCACTTACAGCATGTCACTGTTTGGAGATATTTGAGAATATAGCCTAGCCTAGACAGTGTGCATTAAACTTTGTAGAATTTGACAGTATAATGTCTAAGAAATGCACTCAAGAGATTTAGCAGAAATGCACGCCGCATGCACTCATAAAACCTGGTGGAGAGGTCTAGCATGGGTGTATGGAGGCATAATAGCAGCTTTATTCAAATAGCAATGTGCAATTTAGGCTAATCATGCAATTTGAAAAAATAAATCTGCAGTGTGCAATTGACCCAGTCCGCGGAAGATAATGGGTGTGTCCACACCCCTGATCACTCCTCAAGTCATTTTTGAACAATCAGTGATAAGTTCGTAAAATCGTGTCTGATACTGACCATGAACTGAATTCTGAATATGAGTTATTGCATTTAGGAAGAAGGTACAGAGTACCACGATGCAGGTATAACAGGTACAAAAACTTGTTTATTCCGTTGTTGATTAAATTGATTAATGAGGAGTGTATCTGATGTATGTATTATGTATTTCATTTGATGCACTGAGGTAACTGGGTGACTATGTGTTGAAATGTGTGTATTTTATGTTGGTGACTATATGTTGATTGTATGTATGTGTATGCTGACCCCTAGCTCCAAGTCAAATTTCTCTAAGGAGACCAATAAATGAACTGAATCTGAATCTGAATCTTAGCAACAGTAACTAAGGGGGGCGGGCCTTAGCAAAGGGTGAATTGGATATACTCATCAACTTCTGTCACTCTTACAATTACATTACAATATGAATAATTTTGATCAATTATTAAAGATGGATTGAATTGCATTAGTAAAGAGTACATTAACTTGAAGGAAGCTTCCAACTAGGGGATGCACGACAAGTTTTGTTTCACTTTTAGAACCGTATTGAGGTAGGCTATATGATTTTACTATTCATGACTGCCACCATTTCATTGCAAATTAAGCAGACGTTTCATTCTCCTTCACGGTGTATAAATGTGCTGCCTGTAATATTTCACGATAGATGCTATGCTATGCATAGCCCACTGATGGCAATGCATTGTTTATAAATTAGCAAGATATGCGGCTCATTTGTGGAATGTTATCACAAGATGCTGCTGGCTATGGTTGGACTTTAAATAAAAGAAAATTGCATGCAAACTTGTAAAGCATGCATTTCTGGTAAGTAAACAGCTATGTCAAAAGTCCACCTGTATTTCATATAAAAACAGTGTAGAATATTTTAATGTGCTCCAAAAATATCACTTAGGCTTAAATGGCGGAATAGAATAGTAGGTTGGCAATCCGCCTATCAACTGAGTAAACCTACCCTGGCAAAATGTCAGCCAGAGTCATACCCAAATAAAAAACTTTTACCTTTTATGGTCCACTTAGAGATATACCCACGTTTCAATCCATGATAATTTCAGCCATACACATACTAGATCAGAATTAGTGCTACAGCTGATGGTCTTTCTTGCAATAACTTAATTTTGAAAACTTGACCAGTGCAACCGGTTTTGCCATACAAGGTCACATATCTCAGTAACGTTAATTTCTTCCACTCTTTGTTACATAGACAGCTTGCATTAAATTAATGAAATTTCGAGAGGGAAAGCCCAATTGTACCTAGCTGCTAGCTATGCAAATTATGAACGACAGCAATGCTAACATTAATGTTAGCAAGTACTAGCAAATGCGGTCTAAGAAAAGAGAGGTTTTAGAACAACAATAAAAACATATTAAAACTTAGTTGGAAAATAGTACCAATCTTCTCCGTAGTCATATCTTCCTAGCGAAGACTGACCCGTTTTTGGCCTTGATACAAAATGTATTGTACAAAATCAGATAGGTAGAAAAAAGGTAAAAAGGCAAGTAGATGAGTTGGGGTCTGGGGATGAATGCGCACAGCAGTGTTCATGTACATCCAGGTCAGAAAAGAATAAGTCAAATAAAAAACAATAAACAAACAAAAAATGTTAGAAAATCAAAAATGACAAAAAAGTTGTCCAACACTCTATTTTTCATGAGAACAATAAACCATGAAAGCAAGATAAAGCAATTTCTGCTTTTTTTCCTTTCTAACTAAAACAGAAACTGCACTCTTTCGGAAATCTGATCTTTCTTCCCCAAATAGAATAATGAATAACTGAAAAAGTACACCGACCTGAATAGGACAGTTTGGTGAAATTAGTGTTTTGCAGTGTCATAATAAATGTCAGAAAAAATATACCAGAAAGCACAAAATGTAATATTTTTTGTATTATCCTTCATTGTCAAATATTCAAGGACGGCAACATTTGTCATTTATGTTGTTGATTAAAGCTAATCTAGAAATTGTATTGTAATTAATTACAAATTCTAGCAAAGCCATCAATGTGTTTCTGCATTATTACAATACTATACATGTTGGCTATTGTTAAAATTTAGAACAGATACGCATCATAAAAACCATCAACAAACTCGACATGATCTTTGTGTAAAACTGCTAAATTTCAATGGTGTTATCATTCATCATCAACACCAGGAAGATATATGAAACTATGTGATAAAAGCAGTTAATTAAATAATGTGACAGTAAAGCTGTGGATCAAGGAAAAGTTGAACCTAACCGTTACAAGACAAGTTTGCAAAATGAAAAGAGGTAGTTGAATTTCCAGTGTAACATACTGTTAGTTTAGTAACAAGTATAAATTATGGTAAAAATGGTTGACATGAGAAACCACAATATAAAAACAATACTCAGTGTATAGCTTACAGTGCTTAGTGCAGCAGTCTCCTTACTCAGAAAAGTCCAAATCCCGGTATGGGTGAAGGAACAAAAGCTGCCAAGTGAGGATAGTGCAACAGTGAAAAAGCTCCTGCAGCAGTCCTTACATAATGGAGGTAAGGTGTAAAATGTACGCGAGCCATTATTCATTATAAGTCCTTGTGTGTTAGACAGTTTATATGTAGCATGTACTCTGATCACTATGTAAGAGACAACCTGACAGTGTTTGAATATAAATTTGCCCCGGTAACATCCACTCTCTAATAAGTGATGTTCTTGGAACAGCACACTGGTATTATCTATAATAATTAAGAATGATAAACTACATCAACTCTTAACTCTAATGTTTAAAACTAGTTATGATTTGTTACAGCTATGGCCAACATAGGGGCAGAGAGTGGCTAAGACCATAGAGTTGGTCATAATGAACAGTGTTATGGCCACTAGATGGCACTCTTGGTTTAAAGAGAGAGGCTCAAAGAATGGCAGTTCAATGTGTTTTAAATAGTGATGGCCGAATGAAGCCTCGTGAAGCATTTTCTTTATTTTCTGAGCCCACTAGATGGCACTGTTGGTTCAAGGAGAGAGGCTCAAAGAATGGCAATTCAGTGTGTTTTAAACCTTTTGTTGAACAAAAGGCGGCATCTAGTGGGCTCAGAAAATAAAGAAAATGATTCATGAGGCTTCCTTTGGCCATCACTAGTGTAGGCTACTGAGAAAAATAACAAGAGAAACAGCACCTTTACAGTTATCTGAAAATATGCTATTTCCTTTAGTTAGTTTAGATGTAAAAAGAAAAATCTGCTGTATTATTTTACACTAAACAGCAACAGAAAAGTAACTAATACTCACTTCTGTGGCTTTGTGTTGGGTGCACATGAAATGATGCAGCACTCAGTATTGTTACCTTTTTGAAAGAGAGAGAAAGAGTCATTCTAAAAGATGTTTTTGAAGGCTGTGATTGACAATGACATGAACAGTACCTTTATGCAAAAAATGGCCTATAAACATTGACCTTAACCAAAAAAACACTCTTATCAACACGCACTCACTAAATGTTGAACTGTAATGTTACTGGGTTTAGCTGGGAGAATACTACAAATAAATCATTAACAGTTTTTGTGGGGTACCGTTAACTGAGTTAAATAAACTCAATTTCATCTGCTGGCTTTTAACAAGCAGCACACCAAGACGCCTAACGCCTAATTCCAACCACTAATTCTTCGTCTCCTCTTCCTTTGGCAGTCCAAACAAGGGTAATTTGCGTCTCCGCAGCCTCTGCTCCAGCTCTACTCTAAGTGGGTTTGTTTGGGGGCACGGCTCTGTGGCCTGCAGGCAGGCACTGTGTGTATTGTGTGCTTCTCTCCAATTTTCGTTGTTCCAGAGTCTTTGCACATCAGAATCAGCTTTATTCTCCAAGTATGTGTGTACATACAAGGAATTTGACTCCGGTAGACTTGCTGTCAGTGTACCAGAATTGACATAAGTACTCAAATTTAGGCATTAGCACCTTTCAAAACACATTTATATATCACTGTGCTATATAAATAAAGTTTAGTATTACTATTAATATAAAAGTACAACAAGTCCTGTTGTGGGTGTTATGATGCTGAAAAGATGTGGTTTCCTGCTTTTCAGAGTCAACGTTTGGAGCTTGCTTTGGTGCATACTTTTGTGTATTGAGCAGTGCTTCTTGCAAATGAATCTTTTAGGAAATGATGACATAATTTTTAAAATTACATATTTTTATTCATTATTATTATTATTATTATTATTACTTTTTTGTCTTCATTGAAGCAATAATATTGGATAGAGAGAGGGATGTGACATGCAACAAAGGTCACCTGCTGAAATAAGACCAGGCACATTGTGGTTATGTGGTATTTGCCTTAACCATTAGGCTACCAGAACACCCAAATGACATTAATTTCAGCACAGTTATTGTGATGGCACATCACAATGAGGATGCAAGTCCTCTCTTGGCAGTTTTTCTTCTTTTCTTTTCTTTTTTTTTCTTCTTTCTAAAAGTTTCAAAAAGCACAGTGACAGTAGTATTATGGAGAAAGACCTTACATTATGCACAATGTACAAGAATATTTTCTATACTATTTTATTTAAAGACCAGAAATAGAGGTCACACTTGGTTGGTGCAGAGTCATAGTCCATAGTTGGTAATATAAGAATGTATAGTATGTGTGTGATGCTGCTCGATAAAATTATGTTTTGCAGTTTAGATATGGTATAGCAGTTCAGTTCACAAAACTTGAGTTTTAGGAATGTGGAGTATTGTAATAAAGACATTACTCAGCAGAACAAAACATTTTTGCCTCTGAAATCCTTCTGCAGCCTCTTCACTTCCTAGGAATGATTATGTAATGCAAATAGAACAATTTTTCAGACCACGTCATGTTTGATATACACGGTGCTAACACTTCAGTGCAAACACAATTCTTACCGAATTCTCTCTCTTTTCTTCTAGGCCATGGAACCAAAGGGGTGTTCGAGCTGCTGGCAGGATGGAGGAGAACAAGGGAAAATCTTCCCTTCAAGGAGCGTGTAGCGGACGCTTTTGCAGATGTGATGGTGTGCTACACCATGACCAGCTCACTTTACATCATCACCTTTGGCATGGGAGCCAGCCCTTTTACGAACATTGAGTCTGTAAAAATTTTCTGCCAGAGCATGTGCGTTGCCATCCTGGTCAACTACTTCTATGTTTTCTCTTTCTATGGCTCCTGCCTGGTGTTTGCCGGACAGTTGGAGCAGAACCGCTACCACAGTGTTTTCTGTTGTAAAATCCCCTCAGTTGAGTACCTGGACCGCCAGCCCACGTGGTTTAAGACCATGATGAGTGATGGCCATGACTTGTCCACACACCACGACAGCGTCCCTTACCAGAATCACTTCATCCAGCACTTCCTGCGTGAGCACTATACGGAATGGATTACCAACACCTATGTCAAACCCTTTGTGGTTATTCTATATCTCATATATGCCTCTTTCTCATTCATGGGATGTTTACAAATCAGTGATGGATCAAATATTGTCAACCTGCTGGCTAGTAACTCTCCAAGTGTTTCATATGCTCTGACCCAGCAGAAATACTTCAGTAACTACAGTCCTGTGATTGGATTTTACATTTATGAGCCCATTGAGTACTGGAACTCCACAGTGCAGGAGCACCTAAAGACTCTGAGTCATGGCTTCAACAAGATCTCTTGGATGGACAACTTTTTCCACTACCTGCGGGTAGTGAATGTGAGTGCATCAACCAAGAGCGACTTCATCACCATCCTCAAGGGCTCCTTTCTGCGCAGCCCAGAGTACCAGCATTTTACTGAGGACATAATATTCTCCAAGAACCGTGAGACTGATGAGTACGACATCATCGCCTCACGGATGTACTTGGTGGCACGAACAACAGAGAAGAAGCGTGAAGAGGTGGTGGAGCTTCTGGAAAAGCTTCGTCCATTGATGCTGATTAACAGCATCAAGTTCATTGCATTCAATCCTACGTTTGTGTTCATGGACCGCTACAGCTCCTCTGTCATCTCACCCATCCTGACCTCAGGCTTCAGCGTACTCACAATCCTCATCCTCACTTTCTTCCTAGTCATCAACCCTTTGGGGAACTTCTGGCTCATCCTTACCGTAACATCTGTGGAGCTGGGTGTCTTGGGTTTGATGACCCTCTGGAATGTTGGCATGGACAGCATCTCAATCCTGTGCCTTATTTATACCCTTAACTTTGCCATGGATCACTGTGCACCACACCTGTACACTTTTGTGCTAGCCACAGAGCACACTAGGACGCAGTGCATCAAGTTGGCACTGGAGGAGCACGGGGCAGCCATCCTACAGAACACATCCTGCTTTGTGATCGGGATCATGCCCCTGGTGTTTGTGCCTTCCAATCTGACCTACACACTGTTTAAGTGCTCCCTGCTCACGGCAGGTTGCACCGTTCTGCACTGCTTTGTCATCCTGCCGGTCTTCCTGACCTTCTTCCCGCCATCTAAAAAGAGACACAAGAAAAAGAAACGGGCCAAGCGTAAAGAGCGGGAGAGGGAGAGGGAGCGGGAGCGGGAAAGGGAGAGGGAAAGAGAAAGGGAGGAGATAGAGTGCATCGAAGTCAGGGAGAATCCTGATCATGTGACAAACGTTTGAGTATTTGTAATTTTAGCAATGAGTATCAGTGGGTATCTGTCAGTTCATTGTTGGATAAGAGGTATTCCCAATGGCGAGGTGCCTCTTGAGGTGCAGGGAAGTTAAGGATGTCCCCTGAGGAGTGGGAACTGGTCACTCCCCACCAATAGCGCTAGGTTGGCCAGAGTAGAGCGCAGCCCCACTGGTCAGCCATTGAGTCCTTCAGTCTGGACAGTGTATCTCATTTGCACAAACTGCAATATGCACATGGTTCTAAAGTTCTTTCCCAACTATTTGGTATATAAAAATAAGTTAGTTACCAGAGCTTATGCTTGCTAAATCTGTAAGTAACTTCTAAACAAACAGTATGTTAGTCCATTTAAATAGAAATTCTATGTTCATCTTGTGCAGCCCTTATCTCAAAAGAAGTGTGTGAGGAACATAGCAGTCTGTTAAGCCAAGGACACTCAGAGCAAGTTGATGAAAGAGGTTGCTATGATGATACAAAAGTGTACAAATGAAAGCGTGCAAACAGCACACACCTTACTACTCACACCTTGATAACAGCAAAAAGAAACAACACCAAATTCTGTTGAGAGAGACTGTGGAAAGCACACGGCATGCTTTTCTGTGACATTAAAAATAGCCAGCTGAACAGCTGAACTGGGCAGATGGCATACACTGTGTCCATTTTGAGGAATTATCTTGCCCATTGCATCATGTGAATAGAACTGTCAAGGTTTATATTAGCAGGAGACAAATATTTCTACTTTATTTCAGAGGTCATATAAGGTTGTACACAATGGCAAAAGGAACTGCAGTGGGCTGCAGCATATGAACAGGAAGCGATACATGACTGTTGTGCAGCACTACTTGAAAAAGCAGTAAACCTGAGTATGATTTAAGTAGATCCAAAACTGCTTTTGCACCAGACCGGTTAAACCAAAAGTGAAGGGTGTTTCCAAGGCGTGAAATATCAAACTTTTCTAGCAGGTTGATAACAGTGGAAAGTTTCTATAAGAGTATGAATGACTCTGTGATCCACTTACAAGAGCTTACTGGCATGGCACTGGCAGTTGGAAGGTCTGAATGTTTTCAAACTAGCATTGATGCCAAATAGTGTAGAGAAATGTTTGACAGATTTCTATAACAGCAAAAATGCTCAGTAAGTTTGAATTTTTATAGGAATCGACCAAGAATCATGAGTTACTCAAGCTAATTTTAAAGATTGCAATTTGATGTTCAAGTTTTTGAGGCAGGCTTTAAATTTCTCCTAATGGTGTGAAAAACTGATAGAGAGCCGAAGTGAAACTACAACTTCCGGGTTTGGTTCTGGAATTGAGAAATCTTATTAAAAATCATTGACATTTGTTAATAAAACAAATAGCTATAAATCCAGCTTTACATCATAAACTTGATCAAGAGTTCCATTTGTCTAGACATGGATGGTACATTTAATCATGGCTCATATATATATATATATATATATATATATATATATATATATATATATATATATATATATATATGTATATATATACAGTACAGGCCAAAAGTTTGGACACACCTTCTCATTCAATGCGTTTTCTTTATTTTCATGACTATTTACATTGTAGATTCTCACTGAAGGCATCAAAACTATGAATGAACACATTTGGAGTTATGTACTTAACAAAAAAAGGTGAAATAACTGAAAACATGTTTTATATTCTAGTTTCTTCAAAATAGCCACCCTTTGCTCTGATTACTGCTTTGCACACTCTTGGCATTCTCTCCATGAGCTTCAAGAGGTAGTCACCTGAAATGGTTTTCCAACAGTCTTGAAGGAGTTCCCAGAGGTGTTTAGCACTTGTTGGCCCCTTTGCCTTCATTCTGCGATCCAGCTCACCCCAAACCATCTCGATTGGGTTCAGGTCCGGTGACTGTGGAGGCCAGGTCATCTGCCGCAGCACTCCATCACTCTCCTTCTTGGTCAAATAGCCCTTACACAGCCTGGAGGTGTGTTTGGGGTCATTGTCCTGTTGAAAAATAAATGATCGTCCAACTAAACGCAAACCGGATGGGATGGCATGTCGCTGCAGGATGCTGTGGTAGCCATGCTGGTTCAGTGTGCCTTCAATTTTGAATAAATCCCCAACAGTGTCACCAGCAAAACACCCCCACACCATCACACCTCCTCCTCCATGCTTCACAGTGGGAACCAGGCATGTGGAATCCATCCGTTCACCTTTTCTGCATCTCACAAAGACACGGCGGTTGGAACCAAAGATCTCAAATTTGGACTCATCAGACCAAAGCACAGATTTCCACTGGTCTAATGTCCATTCCTTGTGTTTCTTGGCCCAAACAAATCTCTTCTGCTTGTTGCCTCTCCTTAGCAGTGGTTTCCTAGCAGCTATTTGACCATGAAGGCCTGATTCGCGCAGTCTCCTCTTAACAGTTGTTCTAGAGATGGGTCTGCTGCTAGAACTCTGTGTGGCATTCATCTGGTCTCTGATCTGAGCTGCTGTTAACTTGCGATTTCTGAGGCTGGTGACTCGGATGAACTTATCCTCAGAAGCAGAGGTGACTCTTGGTCTTCCTTTCCTGGGTCGGTCCTCATGTGTGCCAGTTTCGTTGTAGCGCTTGATGGTTTTTGCGACTCCACTTGGGGACACATTTAAAGTTTTTGCAATTTTCCGGACTGACTGACCTTCATTTCTTAAAGTAATGATGGCCATTCGTTTTTCTTTAGTTAGCTGATTGGTTCTTGCCATAATATGAATTTTAACAGTTGTCCAATAGGGCTGTCGGCTGTGTATTAACCTGACTTCTGCACAACACAACTGATGGTCCCAACCCCATTGATAAAGCAAGAAATTCCACTAATTAACCCTGATAAGGCACACCTGTGAAGTGGAAACCATTTCAGGTGACTACCTCTTGAAGCTCATGGAGAGAATGCCAAGAGTGTGCAAAGCAGTAATCAGAGCAAAGGGTGGCTATTTTGAAGAAACTAGAATATAAAACATGTTTTCAGTTATTTCACCTTTTTTTGTTAAGTACATAACTCCACATGTGTTCATTCATAGTTTTGATGCCTTCAGTGAGAATCTACAATGTAAATAGTCATGAAAATAAAGAAAACGCATTGAATGAGAAGGTGTGTCCAAACTTTTGGCCTGTACTGTATATATATATTTACCAGCCTGTACAGCTGCACTAATCAATATATTCATGCCTGGCAATGGATCAACAGACAGGTGTCATGTGAAAGTGGTTGATCCTAGTGACAAAGTCACAGAGAATTATGCCTCAACTCTGCAGTTAAATTCAGCAATGCAAAGACTTTTAGTGTCTTTGAGCCCATTATTATTCTGTGGCCAACAACCTAGCCTAATGGTTTACTCTCACTACTCTCATCAACCTTGTTTCCAGCAGCAGGCAACTTTTTCCTGTTCAAAAGCTTTGATATACCCAGTCTTTTTTTACCTCCCTAGCAACAGACAACAGGTAGACAAAGTCAGTGGACACAGTGGAGCATATAGCACTTAAAGAGCCACACATGTCCCTCAGAAGTCAATGTACATCAAATTAGAGCTTGAAGTAGAGCAAATATTGGACTTTCATTGGTCAGGAACACAACACCAAATGTTTGCTAATGTTGCTCCGGATCTGGGGGATGTGTAAATAGGCAATTGCTTGCTAATTCATGCTAACTTTTAGGTGAGAATTTGTCAAGATGTTTTTTTCGGAATGTCTCTGGGTTCCCACATGACCAAAATTTGCTTTACAGGTTCAGTGTGTTGGATTTAGGTGGATATATTGGCAGAAATGGAATGTATTGTGATAAGAATAGTTTGTTAGGTGTATAATCACCTGGAAATAACAATTGTGTTTTTGTTACCTCAGAATCAGCCAATTATATCTACACAGGGAGCAGGTTCTCGTTTATGGAGATTGTCATGTTGTACTGCCATGTTTCTACAGTAGCCCAGAACAGACAAACCAAACACTGGTGCTAGATAGGGACATTTCTGTTTTTGCATTGTCACAGGGACCACCGTACTTAAAAGCCCATCTGCAATGAGCCAGCATCAGGAATAAATTATTTGTAATGTGAAACTGCTTTATTCAGTGGTTTTACCAGTTTAAATCATCTGGTCTGTTTGTTTGGAGAGAAAGAGACCTCTGTGGTTAATTCCACTCCTAGTGAAAACTTCCTTAACGTCTTGATCTTATGTTACTGTAACTTGTTTCAGCTGGTTACAATCTGCAATCCTTACCACTAAATGCTAGGGGTGAGAATCAACAACGGCTCCACGTTATGTTATCATCACAATTCTTAAGTCACCATACAATATTAATGCAATTTTAATGTGTTGTGATATGCTGAGTATTGTGATCAAATATATTGCAATATATTGCAATTTATTACCTTTTTTCAACTGTAAATTATGTCCCCAAAGGAAAACTTTGTCAACATTTATATTATCTAATGAGGTCAGGTTTTCAGTCTGTTCATATCACTTCAGTCATTTTATTTGCAGCAAAATATAAGTAGTGGACCTAAAAAGCATTTGATTTTAATATTCAAGTTGGCTACCTGAAGTTTGTATTTGTAATATCAATAATTTGTATCATTAAAAAAATGATACTTGGCACTGTGTGATGATACGATATTGCCACACAAAAATATTATGATATTATTCTGTATTGATTTTTGTCACCCACCCCTACTAGATGCCACTACATTCTCCTAAATCTTGCGCACTGGATCTTTAATATACACCGTTCCTTCAAACCCACAATTAGATTTAGATTAGATTTATATCCATGACTTGACAGACTGGATATGACAGTTACAGTGATGTTTAATATGTTCAAGGCCATGGTAGAAAAAAGTATTAAACCCCAGGACAAATTTTATAGCCCAGTGAAAGACACCCTTAATGAGAGATTCCATTGAGCTGTAAAAGCCAGTGGGACAGCATTCAGCCTGGAAGTGGAGTCAACCCTTCAGCTCTCTATTGGGAACATTGCAAACATGACCAGCCTGCAGCTGGTCTTGTCCATGTAGTAAATGACTATATTTTGCCTCAATACTTCAAATGACATTCCATCAAGAAATAGTGGAAAGCTAATCCACAAATACCCTTCTTAAGTATTGAGTCTTAGAAGTCTAAAATGGCTGCTGTCTCCCCAGAGGATAAACAGTAGTGATGGCCGAATGCAGCCTCGTGAAGACTTTTCTTTATTTTCTGAGGCCACTAGATGTCGCTCTTGGTTTAAAGAGAGTGGCTCAAAGAATGGCAATTCGGTGTGTTTTAAACCTTTTGTTGAACAAAAAGTGCCATCTCGTGGAGAAAATGATTCATGAGGCTTCATTCAGTCATCACTAGTAAACAGTATTATCTTCGTGGGCCAAGGCCCGATAACAATCTCCATTGCAGTCCCAAAACAAACACACTCAAGGTCAGCAGCTCCAATAGATACCAATCTCACGCTGACCTCTTGCAAGAAGATCTTAGCCAGTGGCATGTGATAGAGAGGCCCCATATGTAAGCAGATGTGGCTGATTGTAGACCGGTAGACTAGGAGATCGGCTGATTCTTAAAGGGCTGTCATTGAGGGGGCACTGCTGTCTTGTTTCTTTATGATGCCTCTGAGAGAGTGAATTGCTCTCAAAGAAGACAGCTTAACAGGCAGCTGGGGGCAGGTTAGAATGTTCATACTGGACCAAATGTCAGTGACAAATATGTGTTTGACAAGGAGTACGTGAGGAATGATCATTCAGTATCAAGCAACAAATCACTAATTATCAAAAAGACTATTAAACCTACTTATTGTGAAAATAATATAAGTAAACAATGAGATGCAAGGGTGGAAAAGAATCATACTTTACCACAAACATATTTCCTATTTCTGAGGAGCTAGAAGGTGATCTTAAGTACTGAGTCATTAGTGATAAGAACCTTTTTAACTTTTATCAACCAAACATTGCCCTATCTAAAACCAAGGAGTTTTCGGCACGCAACTTCCTGCAGCAGCTGCAGTGAATGTCACATTATGTAAAAGCCATGTCATGTTTGTATAGCAAGAAGGCATGAAATGTTTGAAACACGGGAAAGAAATGCAAACGTTAATAATTTACTTCCCAAAATGAACTGTGTTTGCATGGCACTGTATTGTATGTATGCATGTATTTAATTTTTCTGTATGAAGTCTACGTATTTTTTTATTTTTAGCTACGCTGTAGTGACTTATGTTTGTTGTTTCAATGCATATTCTGTAACACCATGTGCTGCAAAAGAACAAAATGAGTCTGAGAGACATGAAAATCTGTTCCAAAACAAAAGCCAGAGGATATTTCATGTGTAAAATAACTGTAAATGACTCTTTTCTAAATTTTCTAAGAAAAAATATACCATCGAAAGATTTTTAATGACAGAATTTTCTTAAAAAAATATATATAAAAAGGGAAAAAAGTTGAACACGGTAGGCCAGTAATAAACAGTGGAATGTTACCAGTATACTAGATCTTATTCCTTGCACACTGCAGTGTCAATGTTTGTGGATGATTCACATTTTTATATGGGAAACTGTGGCCATCATTTTATTGTTTGTTTGTGTGTCTTGACTCCTATTCTCTACTTGGCCCTCACATCTAAGGAAATTGTTCATTTCTCAGACCTTTTTTAAACAACAGAACAGTCTATCAGGCTTTGTAATGATCACTTTTAACAAAAGCATATGTCAGAAATTTGCAGAATGTAGATGGAATCTCCTTTTTATGTCTAAAAACTATTACAGTTTGCTATACAGCAACTCAAGCATTGCAGCAAAGATTAAGTATTTAGCATTAGTGCTAACTCTTTTGGAACATCTTTTCTAAGTATACTTGGTCTTCTCTTAGGCAGCCTGCCTAGAAAGCTGTTGCTGTTTGCCACATTCACCACTTTTTAACTTTCTTACAATTAAATGCTAAAAAACATAAAATAAGGTAGAAGATATCAGGCTTTGGCACCAAGCATTAGTTCATTGGTGGTTTTGGTCTTTTCGTGGGATTTGTTGACAGTAAGATACAAAGCATTGCCAGCCTTTCTCAAAAAATTAATTGGGCCTGGTGTGCTTTATAACTTAATTTGATGAGGTACCAGAAACTCTTGAAGTTGACACGCTTTCTGCTCTAAAAGGTTAAACTTTTTTAATTTTTTGTCATATTTTATTTTTATCTATGTACATGCTTCTGTGTACAAATATAGGTTGACTCCTATACATTTGTAGTACAAATAGGTTGTTTGAGTCACATTTATTAACTCGCATTATCATCATGTAAAGACTTTCATCCATGAATGCAGTATTTCTTTTCAAAAACAGTGACCATACCTCTTCAAGTGTTGCACATTTTCATAATATTACAGAGTTGGGTAGTTTCTTGGATCTATTCTGTAAGCGCCTGCTGTATAGTGGTGTGCTGTAGCCCCGTTTTGTGTCCTTGGGGATACCAAACTAAGTGTATGTGATACTGTGACATTTCAGTTGAAACATGATGGATAGGTTATCAGATAGGATATTAAGTGAGGTTGCCTCAGAAACTATGTTTTACTTAACTAATGAGTAAAATGCATTATCTTCTAAAAGCAAGAACAGGATTAAAATGGAAATAAATATGATCAAGTCTTTGGTGGTATCTTACAAGGTTTACTGTAAGTCTCATGGAGTTCTTTGACCATGCACCAGCACATATTCAGTTTGTACAACCAGAGACAGCACAATATTTGTACAATATGGGGCAATACAATTATGTAATCATCGCCTTACCTGCTGAATTATCCACATTGCAACCACAGCCTCAGAGGACAAATGACTGTTTTATTGCAACTCATCCGTCTTGTATGTCAACTAACTAAGAAGAAGGAAAAAAGGCTCAAGTTGCCCCCATTTATCAAACCTGTTATTTAACACTTTTCAAAAAGTTTGTACATTGTGCAGAAGATAACAAGTTTAAAACAAAGTGAGCTCTATCTATCTATCTATCTATCTATCTATCTATCTATCTATCTATCTATCTATCTATGTCTACCATATGTTTATGTAAAGATTTTTAAAAGTTTTTTTTTTACTTCACTATTCATTAATAATGCAATGCACAAACGTATAGAGGTTTGTGTCACTAAGAAGCTGTTTTGCTGCTGTTTCCATGTCCTTGCCCATACAGCATTGTTTAACCGATGGTCTTGTATAACTTGGCTGATTTGAGTTTTAAGGCCTGAACTTTTGGAATAAGGATTAAATACACGAGTATAATGTGTCCATGTCACTCTGGTGACAGGTTGTTTGCTCTGATCATTCAGTGTATTTGGAGGATTGTGGTCAGTGTGACTTTGCCAAAGTCTGAGCCTTATATATTGTGTCCCAAAGGGTATAACCACTAAGTTTTAGAATGTGTGCTACACATGCTGTGACATGAGTCAAGGGAAAGCCCAGCCCACTCCTTATTAGCCACAAACCACAAAATACCTAGAACATAATTGTTGCTTACTTAGATGCTCTAAGAATGCATTTGGGGCTTGTGGAATGCTCACATTATGGTAACTGAGTTTGTTAGATGTTAACAGTACTAAATTACATTACACCAATCACAGGGCAAAATGAAGGTTAAATGGCTTAACTTGACAGACTAGTCTTGGATTTCCTTGTGAAACAAGCTACTGGGTGTTATTATAGATGTGGTTCCTAGAACATTCTTTAAAGCAACACTGTGTAACTTTTGCTAAACAGTGGCAAGTGGCTGTTATGGAATGAAGGTAAGTACTAAAACATGAAGTAAAAGCAGCACATGTATAAAAGAGATATCAAGTCACTGAACTGACTCAGTGATGTAAGTTTTACAGCAACATTATACTGTAGGTCTAAAGTTTGCTAATGTTAGCCACTAGAAGCCACTGGTCATTCCAGATCAAGAAAAGATGTATTGGCATATTTGTTGGATAATATTCTTGAATACATTTTGATAATAGGAGAATCTAACCATACATTTCTTTACAGAGACTATCTCAAACATGAAAGGTAGAAGATGTGGTTGCTAGGACATTCTTTAAAGCAATAATGTGCAGCTTAAGCTGAACAGTCACTGTTCACTTGTAATAAATATGGGACCATTTCAAATGCTACAATGTAGTGTAACAGTGGAATACATGAGAAGAATTATAAAGTTGGCAAACGGACTCAGTAATGTCTGTTATTTAGTAACACCATAAAGTTTGCTAACATTAGCTCAGATGAGCCATAAAAAAAAGCTACTGATCATGCCGGAGCAAGAGAGCTGTAGCAGCTAAACCCCTGAGTGCACTGAATTATGTAAGAGTGTTTTATATTCCGTATAAATTCTTATCTTAAGAATATGTAGTTTGTTTTTTTTCCCCTAAACAGTAATATCAGTTATTCAGAGACTTTGTAATGTATTAGGTTTGCGTAACATTAGCCAGGAATCTCCTGGTCATGAAGATATATTGAATCAGCCTTGATTGTATTACACTGTATTGCTTTGTATTTCATTTTTGATTCATGAGAGTGAGAATATGCTATTTCCAGTTTCAAAAGTTTCATAGTCTCACACTTTAAATGTTGTTTGTGGACAGGGGAATATTCAGGTCAGGGTTTCTTCAGATGGTCTGTGGAGGTACTTAATTCATTTATGCTCAAAGTTAGATACAGAGACAGATGGAGATCTCTGTCCGTACTCTGTGCATTTCCTCTGTATTTGTGCATGTTTTTTGAAAGCTTAGTAGCATAGTTGAGGCATGATACGACCTTAGGAGACGACACAGAAAGTAATGGCATAATGGAACGGATCGCTAATATAGTGAAAAGAATTCTCCGTCCACATGTCAAGATGAATATAATGGCTGCACAGACCACTGCCATCTACAAGACTGCCTCCATTTAAAGGTATAATATTACAACCTCTTCTATCGTTGCCTTGTTTATTGTTGTGTGAAACTTTTGTCTCTGCCCTCTAGTGCAATTTATTGGCTGTATTATAAAGGACACATGGAAGTATGAGGGCAGCAAAGTTTTTGTTGAAACAGACATATCTATTTTCCAGGGCTGTACCAAACTCAGAATTATGTCAGCCAAATCAGAATTCAGACATTCGGTCTTACAGCAGCATTTACATAATATCATAAACGAGCTAACAAAGCTAATATCAGAGTGGAAATATGCAACAGCATTTTCTGACAACACTAGATATCAAACAAACACCAGAGACTGTGTCATATTAAGTATCTGTGAGCTGTAAATTCACCAATTATAGGCAGAAGAGTGCATGTAATGTTATCTCATAGCCTTATGGTGCAAATTTTCTCCTCCTGTGTGCTGCTGCATTATGCCTGTAGCTGTCTGTACCAAAGAGTAGCGTGAAAATCAAGAGTGTTCACTCCAAAAGCAAAATCTGGGGACCAAAATGTCCCCACAAGTACACTGACTAATTAATCGACAGTACATCTTAAAATGTAGCTCAGATTGGTCAACTCTGAATCACTCTCCACATTGCTTCACTTCTGGTATTTGAGGTTCATGTTCATGTGACTGACCTGACTCTCCTTACCTTACTAGAATGGTTTCTCAAACACATGTGCACACGTTACTCAGGTCTACTCTTCAAAGAACAGGGACTTACCAGTAGGGGTCTCTGTGTTGCTTGTTTTTGTGGTCACCATCTTAGGTATTGGCAGAGCTTGACTCTGTTTTGCTAATTTATGCCTCTTACAAAGCAGCAAGAAAGTTTAACCTCATTTGACTAAAGTGACACAGGGAGAAGTACGAGAGGAGAAGAGTGAGAGGAAATGAAGGCAAGATGTTAGAGGGAGGAAGAGATAGAGAAAAAGGATGCCGGCAAAACGGGAGGTAAGCCCTCATTTGAATTTGAGAAGATTCCAGCAGCAGGGATGATGGGAAGTTTTGTGGTGAAAGGTGATAGGGTATAAATGGAGGGTGACAGTGAGTTATGTTCATGTTGTGTCCGCTGCTGATGTAATGATTATTACCAGCTTACTTAACTTAACAGTATGTAGAAGGTTGCTGTCTACTGTGACAGATGCAGACTTGCTTATTTCAGAGGAAGTGACTCTTTCTTTCAAGGGCAGATTTCTCCACCGCTAATCAGATGATGCCACCCTCAGATTGCAGTGATTTTCAATTGATTCAGTTTAAGAAAATGGAATTACTTCAGAATTATCAGATTTTATAAAAAAGTTTAAAGAAAAGGGGTACTCCAGCAGGTTATTATTGCACTTACATAAAAATGAAGGACTTGCCAGGCAGATTTTTAAAAAGACAGAGACCCAAGGCCAAGATAACCCAGCCTGTACTCATTCTGAAGTCATCAAATATCGCCACTTTGTCAGTGATTTTGGCATCAGACACCAACGCTAAAATCCGCCTTTCATGGTGGTATGATATGCCACTGGGTGGCATCAGTTTGCAACACAGACAGACGGAACCTTTCACAGGTGGTATGATACTCTGCCAGTTGGATGGTACTTGGATGGTACCTGTCGCAGCAGTATGATACATGGACGGGCAGCGTCAGTTCATAACGAGGTCAGACGGCACCTGTTGCTGTGGTATGATACACCATGTCATTATGAAATGCTTATGACCTTGAAAGTCCCTGTAGGGCAGGTGTGAGGGGTTGTCCAACAAACCCCAGACTTTCATCCGGCAGCCTGGCATTCACTTCTCATATGAATGTAGAGCCAAAACATGATGTTTTTTTTCCAAATTTAACCCAGGGCTTTTGTTGACACCAGGGTGTCAACAAAAGCCTAGCACGTAATATGTAGACATAAAAGTCCACTGACAAAACAGCGATATGTGACCACTTGGGATGAGAACGTGTTGGATAACCTGACTGTAAGTTCCTACTATGCAGGGTCGAATTAACCCACTAGGGGGCCCCTGGGCAAAAATGAGTCATTGGCCCCTCACAAACAGTTTTCACCAAGCACCAACCAGTATTTCTATGTTTAAATATCACCCTGCCAGAGGTTTGCTTTATCTCACATCAGTAAAGCCCTTTACACACTGAGTCACATCAGTAAAGCCCTTTACACACTGAGTGATTTCAGTGGAAATTGTTGCACTTCTAAAAATGAATATGACCTGATGTTGTGTCAGTCACATTGACACACTGACTCCAAAACTTTTGTCCATTATAAAAGTTTCCAGAACAGGTTATTTTTCTGTGTTTTTCCGAATGTAGCGTTGTTTGACCAAGAAGCAGTGAAAAAAATATGGTGGTGGGACACATCTGCAACAAGAGAGAGGAACGGGTGGCACTGCATCCTCCCATAACTCAGACAGCCTGTTTTCAGCAGTTCAGATATTAATGTTCGGGTGGATGATGATGACAAGGAGGAGGATGTAGAACGCACACAGACAGAGAGTGATAGACATTGTGGAGACAGAGAAGGAGGATGAGGACAGCTCAGCCACAGTGCCAAATGCAAGAAGCCAGCGTAGAGTTGTCTTTACAGTTTGTCCTGTATTACACATTTTTGCAATGAATAGCACAATAAAATGCATTGGTCATTGGGCAAGGTTTCTGTGATATTTTCTTTTTTTTAATGACATGGGGATGTTTGCTCATGTTGCCAGATCACTGTCAATCAAATCTGATAAAATCACACCCACAAAGTCCTGATGAAGGAGATTAGCTCAGTTTGTGCGGGTGTTTCTGAATATAAACTAAAAATAGTTTCTACTCAACTTTAACTTTGATTGTTCCTTATTTAGTCATGAATAGCAATGTCATACAGCAAAAAAAGAAGAAAAGATTTGAAAGCAAGATTTCAGGAGCTTTGGAGGTACAGGGACCCTTTAACAGATCAGGGCTTAAGTGTGCCACCTTGCAGTCGTAATTCTGCATCTATGGTGCATATTAGCGATCAATAAGTAATTAATCACAGTAACAAAGTGACTGTCACACATACAACCTGTGGCTATATAATACTTCTGCCCTGGGGCAGTGGCCTGCTATCCCCAGTTTGTAATCCAGCTTTGCCAATATTGGTCAAGGTCCAAAAATGCTAAATACTACACATAATACTTCCCATAATGCAACTAAGCATCTGTCATCAGACCCTCAAAGTCTAAATGTTCTCATCTATCACACTCCACACTATGAGTTTATGATGAAGGCTTTCTGTTAAAATATACTGTACTATTCAAGGCAAAACAAGATAACCCAGATGGCATCACCATGGCATTGTGGTTTTATGGCTCCATGCTGGTGAAAGCCATGGCTAGAGGCATTATGTTTTCAGGTTGTCTGTCCATCCATCCAAACCTTGTGAATGTGATATCTCAAGAACACCTTGAGGGAGTGTTTTCAAAGGTCACTGTGACATTGTGTCTCTTGCATTCTGGTGAATGTAATATCTCAAGAACACTGTGGGGGAATCCCTTCAAATTTGGTGCAAACGTTCATTTGGACTCAAGAATGAACTGATTAAAAGTTAGTGAGTGAGGGTCAAAGGGCAAGGTTAGTGTGACCTCACATACCATGTTTTTGCCCATTATTCAAGATTTCATATCCTAATTATGGCAACATTTTACACAAATGTCTAATAGGTTAAATTAATGAAATGATAATATTCTGTATCCAAAAGGTCAACTTCACTATGACATCATAACTTTCTGCATAAAACACTTCTCTGGCCATTATTCATCGTCATATCTCAGGAAAAGAAGGGGGATATTTGGTGACACTAACCTTGAGTGCCAACCTTGAGACTTTGCTAATACTATAGATCTTCTGTGCTGCTGGGGGGAAGATGTGTGTGAAGCATCAATGTTTTCAAAGACATGGATGCAAACTTTAACTGTGACTTGACAGGTATGCAGAGGCAAACATGTGCAAGACAGTAATTCTAGTTTTAATTGTTCCTCCAAATTCAATGAAGACATTATAGAGCTGTTTTCATATAGTGAGTAGTACTCTCCATGACAAGTACACTGATGTGTTAAATTGCTGGAGTATCCCTTTAAAGATCAGTAAAGAACATTTTGAAATTGAAAGTTTCGATTCAGAAAACCTCTTTGACTGAGGAAAGTGCTAAGCCTGTTTTTGCCACATTTCATGTGATATTTACCAAAAGTTGTATGCCTTCCAGGCAGTAGAGAAAATAGATGGACTAGTGTGATTCTAGGCTTTATAAAGCATGACACTGGAAGTTTTACTCTGCACAGCGACATCCTAGTGGCTTTTATAATCTCCCTAACGTTTTATTTCCTGAGCCGACGGAGATTGGCAGCAGGAGTGGCTGCTATCGTCGTGTGCTGCCTTGCAGTGTTATTGTGCCAAGCTGCCTTGGCCAGGAATATTTTTGGCTCCCATCTTGTCTTAATCCCGTCGTGATTCTCCAATGGATTATTCATGCTTTCTCTCTCCTCTCCTCCTGCTTATCCCACCTTCTTTTTCTCTCACCATACCTCCTCCCTTTCTTACTCTCTCTCTGCTTCCCCATTCTCTCCTCCTGAGCGTTATCCTTTAACAGTACCACCAGTCTTCTCCTTTATATAATTTCTGTCATCATTATTATGCATGCATGGTCCCAGCCTTCAAGTGTGTGCTCCCATGCTATGCACCAATCAATTCTATATAATTATTCATTTATTAGGTTATATATCTGCAGTCCTGCCCCCAAGTAAATAAATAAATGTGTTAGTAAATTAATACTCTTGTTAGTACCACTACCTATCTTTTATTTAGATCATTTTCATTTAGATCGCTTATCTAGTAGTCTGAATTCTGCTGCTCTCCAGCCCATTCTCATTCCCAACTTGTCAAAAACTACCGCTTTGTCAGTGGATGTTAGCATCAGACATCAACACAGAGAGGCACTCTTCACAGCAGTATGACATGCATGCATGGTTGGGGGTATTTTTAATGCTGCTGGCTACTACCATAGTATGAAGAGCAAGAAAGTCTTATAGTGCAGGCGGGAGGGGTGGTGGATGGGTAACACAAATGCTGGACTTTCACCTGGGGGCTCGCTGCACATTTCCCATGTGGAACCAAAAGTAAATGGAGTTATTTTCATAATTACATAGTGTGAAGGGCGTCGGTGGCTTAGTGGATAAAGCAGGCGCCCCATAAACAAGGCTATTGCCGCAGCGGCCCGGACTCGACTCCAGCCTGTGGCCCTTTGCTGCATGTCATTCCCCTCTCTCTCTCCCCCCTTCACACTTAGCTTTCCTATCGATTAAAGGCAAAAATGCCCCAAAAAATATCTTAAAAAAAAAAAAAAAATTACATAGTGTGCTAGTGTGTGTAGCATACTACACTAGTGACAAAATGACAAACCATGACATTATTTGCTCAACCTAACCATGTGCTTTTGTAGCCTGAACTAAGCTAAAAACAACATTTTTTACTTTCGATGTAAGTTTATTTCGAAAAAAGACTATGCATATAACAAGCAGAAACTGACATTTCTTATGAAAACGGAAGTGTATTTTGAAAAGACACAATGCATGTAACAAGTGAAACTGACACGCCATTCGAGGTCCACTGACAAAGCAGAGTTAGAATGGAAACGAATTATGCTTTCACTACACAGACTGTGTAGAATCTGTGTAAGTCTCCTCAACTGAGTACTGAGCTTTACAAATGATTTCCTTATTGGACACATCAGACGGTGATAGTGTGTTTTACTGTAGGTTTGGTAAACAGAGCTTTCAGACAGCAGTGATCTGGTTGGTAGTTGTGTGATGGTGTGTCCTCTAACCTTCTCTGTGATCACATTTTTTTCTGAAGATATTAATACATGTGATGAATAAATGGTTTTATTGGAATAATAATCTGTAGAGGGAAGTATTTGCTCAATCAGGTTATGTTCATGGGAATACTTCTAATATGGACCTTTGACCCAGTCCCTTTATGATATTGTGATGTTGGAGTCGCAATAACACAGCCCTCGTGAATTCTGTGTGACCTTGCAATTTTGTCCATTCACCACAACTTTCCTGCAAATTCGACTGTTTAAAACAGGTAAAATCTTATGTCATTGTAGAGCTGAGTGCAGTATATTGAATTGCTCAGCACCTCTCTCTTTCTCTGCTTATCATGAGACTACTGCTGTAGGACCGGAGCTCTGTGCCTGGGACAGAGTCACACACTCACAGCTACAGGGATAACTGTTAGCATAACACAGCTAATGTTACCTAATCGGTTTTCAACAGGTTTAATGACACAGTCAAGCTGTTTCAGTGTCGGTGTGAGATTAACAGCTCAGTGTCAGATAACAGCTGCTGTTTCTGCCCACACGGCAAAATATGACGAAAAGGGGTTAGCCCTTGCTAACCATGCAGAGAGAGCAGGAGAAAAGTTTCTCACAAGAGCAGTCCTTCAGTACTGTGACGAACAGCATTAATAGCTGATCTGTGGCCATTAGCCCTTAATGCCCAACCATCATTGAATATTCATAATAATAATATCTAATAATAATTATAATATCCTCCAAATCCGAGACAGCACCACAATTATTTTTGCAGTTTTCCATAATTTCATTAAAAAAAATAAAATAAAAATGCCTACAGACATCACAACTTGCATTGCTTTTTTTCTTGCTTTTTTAGAAAAACTGCCATGAAAGGAGCTGGAAAGTCACTATGGGGTGAGTAGGAAAGGTGGTGGATGGGTCCAACAAATCCCCGACTTTCACACAGGAGCCCAGTGTTTGTTACCCACGTGAATGCAGAGCCAAACCATGGTGTTTTTTTCTAAATCTAACCATGTACTTTTGCTGCCTCAACCAAACCATGTGATTTTGTTGATGTACCAGTGTTGACGGCGAGTGCCCAGGTGTGCATAACTGAAAAGGCCCTGCCTTCACTTTTGGCAAATCGTGCGCAATGAATTGTTGGTACTTCATGCCCGCTGAGAATACACACATGCATTGTTGAAAATTCTCAACGGGAAGGACCCAGTCCGCGGTAGAATTCATAGGATGTTTAACAACAACATGTTTGCAACAGTTCTTTGACAAGATTTGATGATGTAGCCCTCTTGAAATTCAGCAGTTTAAGGATCTTTCCTTGACTTTAAACAGCACCAGCAGATTTTCATGCCAATATTTTTCTACCGTATCAATCCTGAGTGGCTCCATACTTCTATAATCAGACTCAACTGTTTTCCTACTACAAAACTGGTGTAGCTGCTGGTCTGTACTCTGGAAAGACAAAAAGTTTCTCACTTGAACATGTATCCTGCTATATCTAACACAGTGATATTTAGTGTAACACAGAATCATCTCCAGCTCTTTAGTCGCACATTGCCCAACAACTAAGTGTGCACGCCATATTTAAATTCACCCAGAGTTTTAAATTGCAGTCAAAAAATTAAAGTTAAGATGAAACTGTGAGGCAGAATTATCCTCTGCCGCTGCCCACATACAAGCATTAGCATCATACTGTATGCATGATATAGCTGCAAGTAACACCAACAGTAGCCTATGTCAATATGCTGACATGCACTGACCCGGTAATACAGCAGTGATATCCAGTGAGGATTCGATGGAAGCATATACATTATACAAGCTTGCTTATATTTTTGTGATGTGTGTCCTGTTGCAGTTGTACACTCATGGACTTTCCTCTCGATGTCAACATCAGCTATATGAAAGAACACAAACAGCAAATCAGCAGCAAATGAACAAGCAGTCTTCCATAAATGCAGAAATCTAGGTGATCAGTTATCAGCAGAGAAGACCTCTTGCACATCCAAGCTTAGCCACAAAAAAAAGAAAAAAAATCAGATGTGTCTGAATTCACCTGGGTCAAAATATTATCCTGAATCTTTTTCCTAAAGCTTTTCACAGGGATTGATTAAGCTCACCCAGCACATTACAGCATCCTCCGAATAGCCCAGTTCTGGCACTGCTCTGGACTTACATGTGGGAGGATTTAGGATAGAATTTGAGCCCAGACTTGCACACTGTAAACATTTCTCTTGTAGCGAGAAGCTTAAAAACCGATCAGACCAGCCAAAAGTAGAACCATAGTGAGTCGATGATGTACGGGAATGTCTCAGTGTCAATTTATTAGAAGATGTATGCTTTTGAATGCTCTGAATATTTTAAATGTAAATTCTTTTTTTACTGCCTGCTATGTTAAAGCTATAAATAGTATGCATATGATCAACATTTTTTTTTACTGGACAGAAAAATACATGATTTTGATTAAAAGAGCTTTTGTCTATGAAACACCTGTGCCTGACTTTTTTGTTGTTGTCAGTTTCATTTTAATTTCACATGTAAATATCCATCAGCAAGCTGAAAAGATATGGACAGATGGTGGGAGTAGAGTTGTTATCTTCTGTTGTTCTAGCCTGTTGTTATCTGAAGATGACAACTCCATTATTTCCTTTTCTTGCAATATCAGACTGTTTTAAACCAATGTAATTTTTCGACATTATACTTAAAGCTACCGTGGGGAATATTTGTATGGATTGCATTATTTGAGGTTTTTTATTTTTTGTGAATAGGAGTAGTATCCTCCTACTACCCTGCGTCCTCATATGAGGACATGACATTTTTTGTTTGCTGCACAGTCCACAGTCTATCTAAGATAAGATAAGATACACCTTTATTGATCCCACAAGTAAGAAATTCCAGTGTTACAGCAGTCAAGGGGAAAGAGTCAGATTCAAGATTTCAAAATTTAAAAACTTAAAAAACTAGGCATAGAAAAAAAGTAAAAAAAAATAATGCAAGAAACAGCAATAAATATTATTATTATTATTATTATTATTATTATTACTATTATTATAATAATAATAATAATAATAATGAGCAGTGGATAATAATGAGAAGTGGATAAAAATTAAGATTAAAGTGAGCGTATTTAGTGCAAAGTGAAAATTGAATGTGCAAATAAACAACAATAAGGGGGACAGTAATGCTTATTATGGTGTCCCTAAAGTGTCCATGGTGCAGTTTATTGTGAGCAGTGCTGGTTATGTAGTCTGACAGCAGCAGGCAGGAAGGACCTGCGATAGCGTTTCTTCACACACTTTGGGTGAATCAGGGCCATGTTTACACGAAAACAGAATCGTTTCTCATTTTCGTTTTGAAAAAAGTTCTGCCGACAACATTTTGATAACAATCGCCGTGCACACAGATCCGCAAAAATGATCAAAAACGCTGCAGTATACATGCCAGGCCAGTAGTTGGTGATGTGACGCTTACGCTTCCTTCTACAGAGCGGCGATGTATAAACAAACAAAATGGCAACAGCACGAACGTTTATCTGGACGGACAACGAGGTGGAGTTGTACAGTAAATCTACACTATGATGGGGAAGCGCTGATAAATTCAATAGGGTGAGCAGCACAAACAGAGCTCGGGAGTCCGCCATTGTTATTGTGATGGTCGACTTTCTCGCGCATGCCTAGTGACTGGAAGCGTAATGCGCATGTGCGAAAAGTCTCCGTTTTCAGAGGAACTGCATATTGCAAGTTTACAAAACAACGGAGACAGTGCCGTTTCCAAAAAATTGCACTCTGGAACCCGTTTTCAAAACGCTGTTTTCAGGAATCCAAAACGCCGCTGTCGTGTAGACAATCGGCCAAAACGCAGCTAAAGTTTACCGTTTTCAGTTGGGACCTCAGTCTATTGCTGAAGGAGCTCTCCAGAGCTTTTATCTCCTCCTGCAGGGGGTGGGAGTCGTTAGTCCTCAGAGATGACAGTTTGGCTGTCATCCTCCTTTCTCCCACCACCTGCACAGAGTCCAGAGAGCATCCCAGGACAAAGCTGGACCTCTTCATCAGCTTGTCTAGTCTTCTCATATCTGCAGCCGAGACGCTGCTGCCCCAGCAGACCACTCCGTAAAAGATGACTGATGGCACCACAGTGTCAAATGTCTTCAGGAGCGCCCCCTGCACTCCAAAAGACCTGAGCCGCCTCAGCAGGTAGAGGTAGGCCTTCTCTGTATAGTGCTGTTATGTGATCAGTCCAGTCCAGTTTATTGTTAAGATGAACGCCCAAGTACTTATAAGATGTCACCATCTCAATGTCCTTTCCCTGGATGTGTGTTGGGGGGAGGAGTCTGCGCCTGTGGAAATCCACCACCAGCTCTTTGGTTTTCCCCGCGTTGATCTGAAGGTGGTTCCTCAGACACCATTCCACAAAGTCCTGGTTCAGTTCTCTGTACTCCCTGTCGTCTCCATCTGTGATGAGGCCGACTACAGCAGAGTCGTTGGAGAACCTTCTGCAGATGACAGGTGGGGATGTTGTATGAAAAGTCTGCAGTGTAGAGGGTGAAGAGGAACGGTGCCAGCACTGTCCCCTGCGGGGCCCCCGTACTGCAGACAATCAAGTCCGATACACAATCCTGGGTCCTGACATACTGCGGCCGGTCCGTAAGGTAGTCCAGCATCCAGGATGTGAGGTGATTAGCCACCCCTATGGGCTCCAGTTTGTACCTCAGAAGCGCAGGCTGTATGCTGTTGAAAGCGCTGGAGAAGTCAAAGAACATGATTCTCACAGAGCTTCCGGGCCTCTCCACGTGATAAAGAGCTCTATGCAGGAGGAAGATGATGGCGTCATCCTCCCCCAATGCCAGGCTGGTAGGCAAACTGCAGCACGTCCATTGAGGGGCGCTACTGTGGGGCGGTGAGGCACTCCAGAGTCTTTATGAGGTGCGATGTTAATGCCACCGGTCTGAAGCTGCTGAAGTCCTTGGGATGCAGATACCACGCAGGATGTCTTCCATAGCTGTGGTACTCTCCCCAGCCTCAGCCTCAGGTTGAAGATGGTTTCAACTATCCCGCACAGTTGGTCTGTGTAGGACTACAGAAGCCTGGAGCTGATGCCGTCTGGATCCGCAGCCTTCCTCGTCTTTATCCTCCTCAGCTGATCTCTCACCTGACAGGTAGTGAAGGACAAGCTACAAAAGTGGAGAAGTTACAAAACATGATCAAATTTCATGGTTGAACTTGTTTATTTATGCTTAATAACATTTTTAGTTTGATATGGCATACACATTTGACCAATTTCAGCAACAGTAACAGGCTAAGATGCTGTTAATTTGGAAGAACTCATGAGAATATTGGGACTTTATTATTGTGTTATTGCAGCATTTCACACAGGCTAATAAGGTGCGACAGACTGTTCCTACAGACAAAAAGGGCTTAACTTGATTGGAGTGTAGGGCAAGAAAAATTCATACAGAGTTGCAAAATGGACAAATCCATCCTGTTTTCATTCTGAAGTTGTCAAATACAGCTGCTTTGTCAATGATTTTGACCTCAGATACCAACGCCAAAAGTTGGCAGTATGATATGCACAATGATCGTTTTCAGTTTGTTCATGTTCATAACGAATCATCCTTACGTACTAAAGTTTGTTTTGGAGTTCTGCAAGGTTCTGTGCTCGGACCAATCCTATTTACTCTATATATGCTTCCTTTAGGTAACACCATTAGAAATCACTCTGTAAATTTCCATTGTTATGCGGCTGATACACAGTTGTATTTATCTATGAAGCCAGAAGAAACTAAACTTCATAATTGCCTTAAAGACATAAAAACCTGGATGAGCACCAATTTCCTGATGTTAAATTCAGACAAAACTGAAGTTATTGTTCTTGGCCCCAAACAACTCAGAGACTCTTTATCTGATGACATAGTTTCTCTAGATGGCATTGCTCTGGCCTCTAGCACTACCGTAAGAAACCTCGGAGTAACGTTTGATCAAGAATTGTCTTTTAATTCTCTTTATTTGGATGAATTTAAAGCAAACCTCACGGACTGCATTTTTTCATCTGCGTAATATTGCGAAAATTAGGCCTATCCTGACCCGAAAAGATGCAGAAAAATTGGTCCACGCTTTTGTTACCTCAAAGTTGGATTACTGTAACTCTCTATTATCAGGTAGCTCTAGTAAGTCCTTAAAAACTCTCCAGCTAATTCAGAATGCAGCAGCATGTGTACTAACAGGAACTAAGAAACAACTCCTGTTTTAGCTCCTCTGCACTGGCTCCCTGTAAAATCCAGAACTGAATTCAAATTCCTACTGTTAACTTATAAAGCTCTAAATGGTCAAGCTCCGTCATATCTTAGAGAGCTCATAGTGCCATATTATCCCACCAGAACAGTGCGCTCTGAGAACGCAGGGTTACTTGTGGTCCCTAAAGTCTCCAAAAGTAGATCAGGAGCCAGAGCTTTCAGCTATCAGACTCCTCTCCTGTGGAATTATCTTCCTGTTACGGTCCGGGAGACAGACACCGTCTCCACATTTAAGACTAGACTTAAGACTTTCCTCTTTGATAAAGCTTATAGTTAGGGCCGGCTCAGGCTTGCCTTGTACCAGCCCCTAGTTAGGCTGACTTAGGCCTAGTCTGCCGGAGGACCCCCTATAATACACCGGACACCTTCTCTTCTTGTCTCTCTCTATCTCTCTCTCTCTCTCTCTCTCTCTCTCGTGTCCTATTACTGCAACTTGCTAACTCGGCCATTCTGGATGTCACTAACTCGGCTTCTTCTCCGGAGCCTCTGTGCTCCACTGTCTCTCAGGTTAACTCATATTGCAGCGGTGCCTGGATAGTGTGATGTGTGTGGTTGTGCTGCTAGTGTGGTCCTGCCAGATGCCTCCTGCTGCTGCTGTCATCATTAGTCATACTTCAATCAATCAATCAATCAATTTTATTTATAAAGCCCAATATCACAAATCACAATTTGCCTCACAGGGCTTTACAGCATACGACATCCCTCTGTCCTTATGACCCTCGCAGCGGATAAGGAAAAACTCCCCAAAAAACCCCTTTAACGAGGGAAAAAAACGGTAGAAACCTCAGGAAGAGCAACTGAGGAGGGATCCCTCTTCCAGGACGGACAGACGTGCAATAGATATCGTACAGCATTAGCATAATAAATTAACAGTAATCCGTATGACACAATGAGACAGAGAGAGAGAGAGAGAGAGAGATGCAGATAATAACAGTAGCTTACAACATTATTGAAAGTAATAATATTATAGTTATAGTTCTGGCTACTGTGGTACAATATGTTGAAAGTATGTATTAATATCTGGCAGTATACATGTGTGACAATGTGTGACTTCTACTGTTATTATATACATATGATTATTGTCACATATGTATACTATCAGATATTAATATATACTTTCAACATATTGTATCACAGTAGCCAGAACTATAATTATAATATTATTACTTTCATTAATGTTGTTGTAAGCTACTGTCATTACCATCTGTCCTGTATCTGTCTCTCTCTCTCTCTCTCTCTCTCTCTCTCTCTCTCTCTCTCTTTTTCTGTCTCATTGTGTCATACGGATTACTGTTAATTTATTATGCTGATCTGTTCTGTATGACATCTATTGCATGTCTGTACGTCCTGGAAGAGGGATCCCTCCTCAGTTGCTCTTCCTGAGGTTTCTACCATTTTTTCCCCCCGTTAAAGGGTTTTTTTGGGGGAGTTTTTCCTTATCTGCTGTGAGGGTCCTAAGGACAGAGGGATGTCGTATGCTGTGTGATTTGTGATATTGGGCTTTATAAATAAAATTGATTGATTGATTGATACAAACCCGTCCTCCCGTCTGTCGTCATGGGGAACGTAAGATCGCTCCCCAACAAGATGGACGAGCTGTTGGCGCTGACTCGCCATCAGAGGGAGTACCAGCAGAGCAGTGTGCTGGGTGTTTACCGAGACATGGGTGAACGCAGAAGTACCGGACACAATCGCCGCGCTGTACGGATTCCAGCTCATCAGGCACGACAGGACAGCGGACAGCGGTAAGAGGGGGCTGGCTGTGTTTGTGAATGATAGATGGTGTAACTCTGGGCACATCACTATCAAGGAACAGCATTGCTGCAGGGACACTGAGCTGCTGGCTGTTGGCATGAGACCATATTATCTACACAGGGAGTTTTCTCATGTCAAATGGTAACAGTGTATGTCCCCCCGTCTGCAAAGGCTGAGTCTGCTTGTGACATTCTCCACTCTGTTACAAGTAGGCTGCAAACACAGCACCCTCAGGCCCTCCTTCTGATCTCTGGGGACTTCAACCATGCCTGTCCATCCACCACCCTGCCCACCTTCACCCAGTATGTTTCCTGCCTCTGGAAATAAGGAGGAGCTGAAGGCCGTGCAGGAAGGATATAAAAAGAAGATGGAGGAACAGCTGCAGCAGAGTGACGTCAGCGGAGTCTGGAGAGGTCTGAAAACCATCTTGGGACACAAACAACCAGACTCCCAGGCCAGTGGCGACCAGCAGTGGGTGAATGATCTGAATCTGTTCTTCAATAGATTTGATCAGTCTGCCCCTCCCCTCGCCCAGACATCACAGCTGCAACGCCCCTCATCCTCACCTGCACCTTCCCCCCACCTACAATCCTGGCACACTGCTTCAACACCTCCCCCACCCCCACTCCCCCGGACATCTCACCACCCCCCACCCCTCCCCCCACCTCATCACCCCCACCCCCCAGCACACAGCCCCCCTGCTCCAGCTTGTCCATCACTACCTGTCAGGTGAGAGATCAGTTGAGGAAAATAAAGACGAGGAAGGCTGCGGGTCCAGACGGCATCAGTTCCAGGCTCCTGAAGTCCTGCACAGACCAACTGTGCGGGATAGCTGAAACCATCTTCAACCTGAGCCTGAGCCTGAGGCTGAGGCTGGGGAGAGTACCACAGCTGTGGAAGACATCCTGCGTGGTACCTGTGCCCAAGACTTCAACACCCCAAGGACTTCAGCAGCTTCAGACCGGTGGCATTAACATCGCACCTCATGAAGACTCTGGAGCGCCTGGTCCTGTCTCGTCTCCGCCCCACAGTAGGCCCTTCAATGGACCTGCTGCAGTTTGCCTACCAGCCTGGCATTGGGGTGGATGACGCCGTCATCTTCCTCCTGCATAGAGCTCTTTCCCACTTGGAGAAGCCTGGAAGCTCTGTGAGAATCATGTTCGTTGATTTTTCCAGCGCTTTCAACACCATACAGCCTGCACTTCTGAGGGACAAACTGGAGCACATAGGGGTGGCTAATGACCTCACTTCCTGGATCCTGGACTACCTCACGGACCGGCTGCAGTATGTCAGGACCCAGGATTGTGTATCGGACTTGGTTGTCTGCAGTACAGGGGCCCCGCAGGGGACGGTGCTGACACTGTTCCTCCTCACCCTCTACACTGCAGACTTTTCATACCACACCCCCACCTGTCATCTGCAGAAGCTCTCTGACGACTCTGCCATAGTCGGCCTCATCACAGATGGGGACGACAGGGAGTACAGAGAACTGAACCAGGACTTTGTGGACTGGTGCCTGAGGAACCACCTTCAGATCAATGCGGGGAAAACAAAAGAGCTGATGGTGGATTTCCTCAGGCGTAGACTCCTCCCCCAACACTGGTGAACATCCAGGGAAAGGACATTGAGATGGTGACATCTTATAAGTACCTGGGTGTTCATCTTAACAATAAACTGGACTGGACTGATCACATAACAGCACTATACAAGAAAGGCCAAAGCAGACTCTACCTGCTGAGGCGGCTCAGGTCTTTTAGAGTGCAGAGGGCGCTCCTGAAGACCTTCTTTGACACTGTGGTGGCATCAGCCATCTTTTACGGAGTAGTCTGCTGGGGCAGCAGCATCTCGGCTGCAGATAGGAAGAGACTGGACAAGCTGATCAAGAAGGCCAGCTTTGTCCTGGGATGCTCTCTGGACTCTGTAACATCAGTGAAAGGCCTCAGAACTCATCAGGGAAAGAAGAAGTGTGTGGCAAAGAAAGGGCAGAGTAGCCGCATTGATCAGTACTTCCTAAGAAGTCAGTCGAGTCAGTCGGATGAAGTCCAGCAGCAGGTAGAAAACCACAGTTTGCAGGATATCAGTAACGCTGCCACTGAGGAGGAGGGGGTAGTAAGAGAGGATGCAGGTGACACTGAGGCCAGTATGCTAGCCAGAGAAAGAACTATGGAGCAAAAGGTTAGAGTTAGATGGCCTAGAGCAAATGACAGTAAAGAATGGGAGATAGTTAATAGAGACTTGTCAGTAATCTTGAGTAGGCTTAGAGGAAATGCAATACAAAGGTTAGAAAAGATGGGAGATATAATGTATTCATATGGTGTAGAGAGGTTTGCGGTGCATGAGAGAAAGAGGAGTGAGAGGGTACAGTCAGGTAAGTCTAGGCGGCAGAGAGAAATAGAGAAGTTAGTCAAGGAAAGGAGACAGTTAAGAAAGCAGTGGAAAAAGGCTACAGAAGAAGAAAGGGAGGGAATTAAGGTGTTGCAAGAGGAGTTGAGAAGCAGGCTAGCAGTTCTTAGAAGGGCGGAGCATCTCAGGAAAAAGAGGAGGAAGAAGGAATATGCTAGGACAGGTTTTTTCAGGGACCCTTTTAAGTTTGTTAAAGGATTGTTCAGCCAGGAAAAGGGATGGCAGCTTAAAGCAGAAAGGTTAGAGGTTGAAGAATATTTGAGAAACACGTATTCAGATTTGGAGAAGAATAGGATAGTAGGTTTCCCACCTGATATCCCTCCATTAGGAGGGATAGAGCATGAGATGGATGTCAGGCCACCTAGGTGGAAGGAAGTTCAGGAGGTGGTCAGGCGTGCAAAGGCTTCTTCGGCCCCAGGGCCTAATGGAGTCCCCTACCGGGTTTATAAAAGTGCGCCTGATATCCTTAAATTTTTGTGGAAACAGCTAAGAATAGTTTGGGAAAAACAAATTATACCAAGAGCATGGCGTAGGGCAGGGGATGTCCTCATTCCTAAGGAGAAGGAGTCTGTGGACCTTAGCCAGTTCCGGATGATTTCTCTCTTGAATGTGGAGGGGAAGATTTTCTTTAGTGTAGTAGCGCAGAGACTAGCTAGCTACTTAGAAAGGAATAGCTTAATAGATACCATGGTGCAGAAGGCAGGAATACCAGGTTTTTCAGGGTGTTTAGAGCATACTAGCATGATCTGGCACCAGATTCAGGCAGCAAAGATTAACAAAAGGGACCTACATGTAATATTTTTAGATCTTGCAAATGCGTTTGGTTCAGTACCGCACAGCCTCATTTGGAGTGCGTTTGACTACTTCAGAGTGCCACAGGTAGTTGTTAACTTAGTGAAAGCATATTTTCAGGATATTAGGTTGTGTCTAAGTACAGCAGGTTTCACAACAGGTTGGCAGAGGCTAGAAATAGGCATCATGGCAGGGTGTACAATTTCTCCATTAGCATTTACTATGGCAATGGAAGTAATCATCAGGGCTTCTAAGTGGGTGGTAGGTGGGGAGAGACGGCAGAATGGGTTGCATCTTCCACCAGTTAGGGCTTACATGGATGACATGACACTGGTGACCACAACAATGCCATGTACAAAGAGGCTACTAGAGAAGGTAAATAAGAACCTCAAGTGGGCCAGCATGAAAATCAAGCCTAGTAAATCTAGAAGCATCTCGATATGTAGAGGTAAGTTAAGTGATAGGAAGTTTGTCATAGATGATGAGGACATCCCAACAATTAGGGAAAAGTCAGTAAAGAGCTTAGGTAGGTGGTACAATGTAGAGTTGAATGATAAGGAACAGGTGGTGAAATTTAGAAAAGATGTGGCTGAAGGATTGGATAGAATAGATAAATCAGAACTTCCAGGAAAGTTGAAGCTGTGGTGTTTGCAATTTGGGCTATATCCTAGGTTAATGTGGCCATTGTCAGTTTATGAAATTCCAATATCTGTTGTGGAGAGAATGGAAAGGTCGGTTAGCTCTTACATTAGGAAGTGGTTGGGCGCTCCTAGGTGCCTAAGTAGTGTTGCATTGTATGGAAAAGGGATACTTCAGCTGCCAGTATCTAGTTTAACAGAGGAATTTAAATGTACCAAGGTCAGGACAGAGCTCTTGTTATCTGGGAGTAAGGACGTGGTAGTTAGGAGTGTGGTTCCAAATCCAACCAAGGGGAGGAAGTGGAACCCAAGATCGGCAGTTCAGGAGGCAGAGGCAGCTCTTAGACATGCAGAGATTGTAGGTAATGTTCAGTTTGGCCGGGGAGGCCTGGGGCTTGGCTCAGGTAAACCGGTATGGAATACAGCAGGCCTTAAAGATAAAAGAAAGCTGGTTGTAGAACAGATACGCAGACAGGAAGAGATAGTAAGGGGTGCAAAGGTAGTGGCCCAAGCTAAACAGGGACAGTGGTTGAATTGGGAAAGTGTAGAGAAGAGGAAGCTTAGTTGGAGGGACCTGTGGAGTATGGAGGAGAATCGTATTAGATTCCTGGTAGGGGCTACATATGATGTGTTACCAACCCCCCAGAACCTAAAACTGTGGGTAAATGAGGACCCATCATGCCCATTGTGTTCACGTACCGCAACTTTAAAGCATATTTTGTCAGGCTGTAAAGTTAGCTTGTCACAAGGCCGATATACATGGCGACATAATCAGGTGTTGAAATGTTTAGCTGCAGGCATCGAAGGGAAACGAAGACAGGTGAATTCAGAAGGTGTTAAGGATAGGGGCTTAGTAATTCAGTTTGTCCGTGAGGGAGAGAAATACAGAAGGGATAAGTTAGTGAGGAGGCAAGGGTGTGGCCGCCTAGAAGGTGCTTGTGATTGGGAAATGCAAGTAGATTTAGGGGGAAAGCTTGTTGTTCCTCAGGAAATAGTCTGTACCAGGCAGAGGCCTGACTTAGTGTTGTGGTCAGTGAGTCAACAGATAGTTTATTTCATTGAGCTGACAGTCCCTTGGGAAGACTCAGTGGAAGAAGCCTATGAAAGAAAAAAGCTTAGATATGCAGACTTAGGAGCAGAAACTGAGCAGCGAGGATGGAAGACTAGGATTTGTCCAGTGGAAGTGGGGTGTAGGGGATTCATAGCAAGATCAGCTGTCTCACTCCTGGGGGAACTCGGAGTGCGGGGACAGAATTTGAGGAAGACAGTGAGGGAAATGTCAGATGAAGCAATTAAATGCAGCCAGTTTATCTATTACAGAAGAAATAATGTCAGCTGGGGGCCAGCAGGGGGAACTACTAAGCAGGGCACATAACTCCTTGAGATCAGGTGGAGAGATCCACTTCCTGTCAGGAGAAATCCAGGAAGAGGAAGTATTTAAGTGTGGGAGTGGCCTATTGGAATCCATTTTGTTTGAGGCCATGCGGCAAGGTGAGTGTGCTTGCTGATCCTGTAAGTCCAGTTAGCTCCTTTAACTTTAGCTTATATTGTAGTTATGCTATGTAGTGTGTGAAATAGAGTATGGTGAATGTGACAGGAAAGCTAGTATCAGCATTGCTTCTGCCTGGAGCTCGCATGTATGGAGCCTGGGTTTGGTTGAAGATGGCAGTGCTGTTTGGGCTGAGAAAGCCATGTGTAAGTAAGAAGGAAATCCAGGAAGAGGAAGGTTATTTAAGTGTGGGAGTGGCCTATTTGAATCCATTTTGTTTGAGGCCATGCTGCAAAGTGAGTGTGTTTGCTGATCCTGTGAGTTCATTTATCTCCTTTAACTTTAGCTTACATTGTAGTTATGCTATGTAGCGTGTGAAATAGAGTATGGTGAATGTGCTAGTAAAGGTAGTATCAGCATTGCTTCTGCCTGGAGCTTGCATAAACGGAGCCTGGGCTTGGTTAAAGTTGGCAGTGCTGTTTGGGCTGAGATCACTGTCCAGCCTCCTGGAGGTGTCATTGTTGTGAGGGCTCATCCTGGGGAGGTAGACTGTACAGCCTAACCCGGCGGGGGAGTGTGATAGCCTAAAAAGGCTTCCTTCCCTGGGTCTACCTCCTCTGTGGTAGTATAGGTAAGGTAAAGGAGGTTGTTCGGTTAGTGTGGGGAGCAGTGAGACCTGGCATTAGGGGAGTGTCTCTGGGACGCCAGAGATCACTGTCTAGCCTCCTGGAGGTGTCGTGGGACTAACTAGACGAAACACCGGTGAAAGGAGGTTCCCACCCGATGACCCCAAAGACATGTTAGTTATCACTGCTCACGGGTCTGTATAGTTAAGCCTTGCCATAATAGCTTATCGTAGGGCTTAGGAGGATTATTCACTGAGTGCTGATCTCTTTTTTTTTTTTTTTTTTATTAGAGCACAAACTTCTTGTGTTTATTTGAATGGACTCTGTGCAGGTGGTGGGAGAAAGGAGGATGACAGCCAAGCTGCAGGATAGCAATAGCAGCAGGATCCTGCTCTTTTGATGATGTCAGGTTATGAGGCTACTGTCTGGTGTTGAGAATCCGTGTGCAGCAACAGTTTCTATTTTTATACCACAATCCCCAGATTGCCATTATCTGTGTTTAATGGTTTGTGTACCTCTGTTGCTGCCTTCAGGGCCTTCAGAGAGACGAGAGTAAACCCGACAGTGTTGCCAGAGTTTAGACTTACAGCAGTTGATATAATATGACTGACCAGTTAACAAGAGGCAGACACTGCAACCAATCTCTATCACCAAATTAATTACAATATCCCAAGGAAATAAAGTTGGACATCTCAAGATACAGGTGGGTTTCTGGTTCGATCCCAGGAGGGAGCCCTTCTGTGTGGAGTTCGCATGTTCTCCCCGTGTCAGCGTGGGTTTTATCCAGGTACTCCGGCTTCCTCCCACAGTCCAAAGACATGCAGGTTGGGGATAGGTTAATTGGTGACTCTAAATTGTCTGTAGGTGTGAATGTGAGTGTGAATGATTGTCTGTCTCTATGGGCTCTAGTTTCCCGGCACAGCGCAGGGTGGCGAACCCCACGCAGAGTCAGTTTTGAGCAGCGCAACCCGAGGCGCACTCAGTTTGGTAGTTTGGCAGACTGAGATGCGCTGAGATGGGTGTGGCGGCGCAGTAGGGGGAGGTGTCGACAGATCCAGCTTGGCGCAGTGACAGTTTCATGCCAAAAGGCTTCGCCGAAGGTGCGCTTAAAGCTCGCTCCTAGAACCACGTCTACTGTCAGCGCAGGGGGAGTGCAGCCAGTGTAAGCCTAAGTTTGGCTGACCGGTGGACAGTGCGCACATGTCACCAAAACCTCACAGACAGGTTTCCAGAATATCAGGCACATTAATGATGCAATAAATACCCAAAAAAACACTATTCAATGCAACTATCTGCAATCAGCACATAAATGTATGTCTATATCAACTGTTCCGTCACATGTGATGTCAGATCAAAGGGGATTGGCACCGTTTGGCACGTTTGGCACGCGTAATGGAAACCCAACCTGATTTGATTAACAAAAGTAATGAGTTCACATCCCTCTCAGCCAACGACAAATAGCCACAGCATCAGATAGGGAGTATATATTCAGCAACTGTCATCTTAATATAATATGTTTGGAGAGAGTGTTGAAAGATGTGTCAGTAATTGAGCAAAGTCATTTAAAAACTCCTTATTTGGTTTAGGGGGGTGGTACACGGTGGCAACGATGGTGGGGATGGGGCCAGATAACTGTGAGGTGATGGTTCAAATGTGTGGTAGGCATGGGTAGAAACCAGAGGTGGAAAGAGTACTGAAAATTTGTACTCAAGGACAAGTACTGTTACATTGCTTAAATTGTACTCAATTACAAGTAAAAGTACTGGGGCCTCATTTATAAAAGAGTGCTTAGGATTCATACTAAAAGTTGACGTGCAGCCAAAAGCTGAAAATGGCGTGCGCCAAAAAATAAACTGATTTATAAAACCGTTCGCACCCAGATCTGCCTTATATTCCGCCCTATACATGCCCTAGTTCAACCATAAATGGTCATGCAAATCACCTCATGAATGCGATCTGCATATACATAAGCCGGCATGCAAGTGTTCTCTCACTGTGAGTCACGGCGACAGGTGTGAGAAATGAACCAAACAACGGAATTTCTCTGAGACTGAGCTTGAGACCCTTTAACGGGAGGTGGAGGACTGAAGAAAGATTTTATTTGGTGGTCACAGCAGCGGGATCACTAATAAAAGAAAGCAAAAAAAGTGGCAACACATCAACGCTGCTGATGCTGTCAGCTGTGTCTGTGGGACTGCACGGACAGTGACAGAGGAAAAAAAAAAAGTGGTCTGATCTAAAGGTACACCAAATATTTCTACTCCTTTACCAACATGTAGTTAATGTGTTGCTTTTAAATTTGAGGATGTTTCACATTGATGTGCAACATAAAGAATCACACAGTATTTATATGTTTATGGCAATTAGTCTGATCAGACTCCCGGCCTGAATTACAGCATGAACCAGTGGTATCCCTGTCCCAAAATACAACGTGTAATTTGAAATACAATTCAAAAATTAAAGTGTAATAGGCGAACACGTTTCTTCGTGCCGGTTTTGTCATGAACAGCAAATTCGGGCTGATGAAATTAGTGTAACGGTTGTGCTTAATGGCTGTATTTCAAGACATGATAAATGCACTGGAAATATTTAGCTAAATAAATAAATACATTCCATGCAGTCGCGCCATCCTCTCCCCCTCCTGCGCTCACAGAGTGGACAATGAGACGTTAGAGGCAGTGCGGATTAAATACGTATTTAGAAAGAACTTCAATTCAGGATTTCAGTTGGATTTTACAATGATTTTATGAAACAATTATCACTCACTCCAAGCGCACAATAAGGCTGCTGGATTTAATTTCAATGATAATGTGGATCTAAGGTGGATATAGCATGACATTAAATTTGTGTGAGACATCAATAAAAATCTGACTGCACTTCTCCACCTCGCCGTCTGCGTCGCCACTACCCAGTGTCTCCAAAGTGTGCACACGCATGACTCAGAGTTTGCTTACAGGTAAGAACATTCTCCCCCCAAGTTTATTTTTATAAATCACAACCTTTGCGTGGGAAGTGGCGTACGCCACTTTCAAGCCCCGTTTTGTGCATAAGAAAGCTTTATGAATGAGGCCCCTGGTGTTTAAAAAATACTTAAAGAGGCAACAGATAGGATTCAAGGTTTTTTTTTTTAGCTTGGCGCCACCTAGCATCAGCAGTGTTGCTCCTACTGTCACAAAGACCAAATTGCCTGTGGGGATCAGAGATAATCAATAAAATGTAGGCTGTAAAGCCACCGATATACCTCTATGTATATGTAGAATGAGAAGGTGTGTGGACACTATACTAAATAAATGAGTAAAGAGACCGAGCAACAATTATCAGATTTATTTAAAAAAAAAACAACAAATAGTAATGCAAATAATTATACCAGAATGCACAGTACCAGTACAAACAACTCAGTAAATTATACCAATATTAACTGTATCAGTATAAACAACAGTAGACACGTAAGGGATAATGTATAGTGAGCCGGTAACTGTTGAAAAATAACTCCTGACAGGGGAATGGAACCCCGACGCGCAGCAGCAGAGTTATTTTTCAACTGTCACCGGCTCACTATACATTATCCCGCTAAGAACATGGCTTACTACTAAAAGATTTAAATGTTACAACTGGCATCAATATTATTAAACTGCTGGCAGAGTGTATTGACAGAGGAGAGGCGTTCACCAGACAAACGGGAGCGGAGGAGAGGATTTTACTTCACTTCTCCCGGTCGGAGATGCTGGGTGCCCAGTAGCTGTGGTGGCAGCGGCGAGGGGGGTGGGGGTAATCACTGTCTGAGGGCTGCCGTAGAATGGCAACGAGGATGTCAGCTGACCAACACTCACTACCTGGTCCTTGGTTGCGGCAATTTGCGATGCTGGCCAGCTAGGAATGAACTAGCAGCCAGTACAGTACAGTCCTCTCTCGGCTAGCTAACATTTAGCCGTGTTACTTACTGATTCATTAGAAAGAAAGCTAGCTGGACACCGGTGTTGAAGCCTCTTTGGTCACGGAGCTCCCTCCATTATTTGAATGCCTGACTGAGGTTTACTCTTGTTTTTCCTCTTCTTTTATCACTCTCCTTTTTGCTCTTCTTTGCCTCCTCAGACAGAGGAGCTCCTTTTCTTTTGCTAGGCCATTTTTCACTTGTCTCCAGACTTTGTCCGTCTGCCATTGTGCTCCTGACTCAACTATCTCATCCCCCGGCCAGTTCCTCATAAGGATCAGCTCCAGTCCCTGATTGGCTGACTGACCAGTTTGGCAATACATGACGCATTTCCTGCCGTAAAGCAGATTTTTTCCACAAAAATTCGTCCCCGGTGGCAGAAGCTTATTGCAAAGATTGCAAAGCCATTAAGTAACCTATGTAAACGCTGATAGTCTGATTTTACTGTGTATACTACCCTGTGCAACCCACATTATTTTCATAATGATATATATAGGCAAAAATGCTGTCTGTTGCTTCTTTAAGTAAAAGTACAAAGTACTCTTCTCAAAAACTACTCAGAGTATTAATTACTTTTAACCAATGTTTTATTGCGTTGTCAATAGCAGGCATTTGATTCGATTCACCTGTATAAAATATCTATGTTCAAAGCACATTTCTCAGACGAACAATGTATAGAAAAATGACACTAAGGCAATCTGTTTTGTAAACAAATGTAGATAGAAAGCAGGAATTTTGTTTGTTAAAAGAATGACAAAATGTTTTTGAACCTGCATAGAACAGTTTAAACTTTTCCTAATACACTGCGAACAGCTGGCAGGTAAGTGTCTTAAACTCTTAGACATACCAGCATTTCTGTCACACTTCACTTTCTGAACCTTTTGTTCAGTTTCAGTAGGAGCTGGTTTTCTAAGTTAACAGAGTCTATCCGGCTTCGTTTGGCTGTGAAGAGTAGACCAACACAGCTAAAAAGTCGTTCACATGCAGCAGAGGCAGGCAGAGCTGTGTTCAGCTTGAGAGAGAGCTTCTTAATGGCTGAGAAGGAGTGCAGCAGCTCCATGGTGTCTGTGGCACAAGCAAGATAACCATCAAGTTCAGCTGGACTTTGCAGCCTTCTGGAGACTGGTCTGGAGAAAAAATCATCTTCATCATGTGGCAGTATAGAGACCTGTGGGTTGCCATACCTAACTGGCAATGGCACAGCCAACCACCGGAGGCGCACCCACCTATAAAAGGGGCGATCCCCCCCCCTGCCAGTTCTCTCTCTCTCGCTGCTTCCGACGGGTGACGTCATTTCCGAGCCGGACGTTTTGCTTCGGACAGGTAACGCGGCTTGTCTGCTCACCTGCTGCTTTCGGCTCATGTGGCAGGGAGCTAATGATTTTGTGTTGTGTTGCAGAGTGGCTGACTTGGTGCTTCCCAGGCTAGTGTGTGTGTCACCTAAATGGCCTGCTGTGGTGAGTGTCTCCCTCTCTGCCTGTTACACAGCTGATAATGACTGCGGCTAACAATAGCCTGATTGTAGGTGGACGCCGGTAGCTGCGCGTTACCCTCTCCCTCTTCCTCTGGTGTGTGTGTCATACTGGTCGACATGCTAACTGGTATGTAGCTTCCTGCATTCCCAATTGTTGTATGCACATGCGAAATTTATAGACAATAAATTTATCGGGTCCTCAGATCCCTCTGCTAATGGTGCGTGAGCGACGCCTGCCAATGGTGCGTGAGTGACGTCAGCACCAGCTGACCGGGTTTGCGGCCAGGGTTTAAAGGGACACATCGCCACCAGCTACGGGGGACCGCTGCTGCTTTGTTTTTTTTTTTTGTTTTTTTTTTTTGCTTTCTGCTTTTCGCTGCTTCTTTTTCATTTTGTTGCTTTTTTTCTTTTTGTTGCTTTTTGCTGCTTCTTTTGCGGCTGCTTTTGGATCGCTGTTTCTCACAGCTGCTGCTTTTCACCGCGGCTGCTTAGCTTTTGTTGTTTGACTTCCTTTTTGCTTTAATCTGTTTTGTCTACTCGTTTTGGTTGATCTGCCTGCGTTGTACGCCTTGGTATTATGTTTTACCGACCATTTAATTAACTCAATTTTAACGAAGTTCGACTGGGGAGTGGGGTTAAACCCTTTTTGTGGTGGATTGGTTTTGTTTTCTTGGTTACTGAATTCAGTTCCCTCTGCCTGTTTGTCTGATTTCCCTAATTTCTTCGGCTTTAATATTTTGTTTGGGCAGAGGATTAATTTTTTTCAGTATTTGTCTTTTCTTTATTTGGCGGTTGGCAGTTTGTATTTTTGTTTAGTTTATGATTTATATTGCCTGCCAATGGCCTGTTTTGTTTAGGATATTTCTGTTTATTGAATTGTGTTGGTGTGACCCCACTAATTTCCCCTTTGTTTCCTTTTTAGTTGCTGAGGTCCGGTGGTGGTGTTGGTGACCTGGTGGCGGGGTTCCCCCCCCTTTTCGTGTGCTGTGCTCCCCTGGGTTCTGGGTCTCCTCACTGTGTGCGTGTGTGACTGTCACGAGTGTCTGGGTGCTTATATTTTTGGTTGGGGTTTCTCCACACCATCAATAGCCTCTTCACCCCGGTAAGCCTCAGCCCTAGTTTAGTCCCCCATTTATTTGCCCCTGTGTAACTGGTGTTTTATTGTTTTAAATTGTCTTTTTGTAATAAAGCATATGCCTTTTTTTAGAAACAAGGAATCGTGTCATATCTGCCTTGAGTAAAACGAACTTGCGTGTCTTAAGGTGCACTTGGTGTAAAAGTAATTCCTGGGGCGAAATTCCCCAGGTGGCGTTGTTGGCAACAATATAGTTGAAGTGTACAATTTAACCAGATTGACTGAAGACCCTCTTATACCCTCTTATACCATCCCCCCCCGTATCGCCACAATCAGATGACTCTCTTTGCTGATCCTCACTCTCATGCTCCGTCGTTTCAAGATGTTGTTTGATGTATTTCAAGGCTGTAATTACAATTTTGTTTAAATTTCAGTGAAGATTCCTGAACACACAAACTTAAATCAGCTAATTCACAAAAAGGATTCTTTAGTATTAAGGACAGACCATCAATAACTGACAACCTATTAGGTGAGATGTTATTAAGTATACTCATTTATACAAGTGTTCAAACATAACAATACACAAAAATGGGATCATATGAATCTTTGAAAAAATCTGGCCTTACCAGCCGCTATTACATCTGCTCTGTCAGTCCAGGAAGTCTTGAACTTGGGTAAGAGGACTGCAGCCACAGCCAACTCTGGATCCTCCATCATCGGTCCAAAACGCTTTTGAAGGCCATTTTGCAGGGCTCTGAGTGGCACGCATGTCTTGCTTGATGTCTCCAGCCTGCTAAGTTTGGACAGTAGTTGTTGAATTACTGGCAGCTTTTACCAGTGGCCTCATGGTGGTACAGTACTCCCTTAGGAATGCAACTTCTGCAGGACTCAATCTGTAAGATACAACAACAAAGCCCACCATGACTATAACAGGGATAGACTGCAAACATGGATGATAGGGATGTTATCTATATGTGATTAATTATTAAAGGGCCAGTGTGTAATATTTGGCATGGTTTATTGTCAAATCTGAATCTGAATATTCTACCCATTAATATGTTTATACATGTGTATAAACGCTATTAAATAAAATTCGTTTGGTTTTCGTAGCCTTATAATTATGCATAGATAGATAGATAGATAGATAGATAGATAGATAGATAGAGCCTTGCTTTAGAGAGGTTGTCATCTTGCACCGCCATGTATGTAAGGCAGCCCGAGCGGACAATCCAGCCAGCCAGAGAACGCGTTTCGTGTGTATAAATAAACCAATGAAGACAGCAGAAGGAAGGAGGAAGAAACAGCAGAGAGTGTTAGTAGTTCGTCGATGGAGAGTAGTGAAAAGTTTTTTTAGTTATAAAGTTTGCGAATGGACCACACTTACCAGGCAACAGGAGAGAATGAACCCGAACCGTCATCTGCGAGGAAAAGAAGACGCAACTTCACTCCTTGTGATGCACTCTCTGCAGCACTTTTCCTCCTGATGATATATCTCCCCAACGATATAGCACCGAATCCCATTCTGTGCAGCAAAATGGGAGCGGAGGATTCAGCCTCTCTTCTCGCCCGCTCAGCATCCAACACATAGATTTCCTCATCTGTATGCTCCGGCTCAAACAAGTATGGCTCTGGATCCGTGTCCGCTACAATAAACTTTTCAAAATCGCGTTCAAAGTCGTCCATTGCAGCAACTATAGTCCAGAGATATTGCTAGGCTAAATAAACAACTGAGCTCTGTTTACAGGCTACGCTGTCAGTCAATGTGCGGGCTGGAGATTGGTGGAGCAGAGAGGGGAGAGGGTACCCGCTAGGTACTGTAAGCGAGTATGTGTGTATGGAGTGTGTGTGTGTTACGCTAGAAGAGTCAGAGTTTGGGACGGAGTCTATTACCCCCTGGGGTGTTACCGGAGTTTTTGGAGTGCTCAAATGAACGGGCCTTTTTCCTGAACGCTACTCTGGTCTCCTGCTCGTGACAATATCGTAACATGGTTTAGATTTCTAAATAAATATTCACCTCATCGCTAGATAGACCTACTCCTGAAAAACTCGTGTCTGCGCAAGGCTTTTTGTCCCTACGAGGCCACCATCATTTACCCAACGGGAGGGGTGAGCAAGTGAGCCCTGCAATCTAGAATTTGACCACTGATGTCACTGTTTTCAACCCATTTTACACACTGGTCCTTTAATCTATTAATTGCCATTAAGAATTTAGCCGGTTAAAAATTCATGAACCAATAATGTATGTTTTGTGTACCATTTCTCCAGAGGGCAAAGGTTTGCTTTGGTCTGCCTTGTTAGTCCAAAAATGGCAGAAACGGTGCCACATTTGACATTGTTGTGTTTGGCAGCCCTATTTGCTGAATAAAGACAGGTGGGCTTGAGCAGCTGTTTCAAGTGAGAGCCTTATTGTTTTATTATTGTTTGTTCAAATTGTTTGTGCTCATGAATTAATGTTTCACATTACTAATGTGCTGCTAAAATTGTTTAAATAAAATTTAAACTGAGCATAATATGTTTTGTGTTCTTTTCAATTATTAAGAGAGGAAAATGCACAAAATTTGCAACCATATTGGTAGGTGTCCAATTTTACTCACATTTTCACCTTGAACTCCTCACAAATGCTCCTGATGGCATCTTCCCCCTTCTCATCAGTGATGCGTATTATCCTTTCAGTGGCAAGGTAGGTTGAATTCCACCGTGTTGCATTGGGATGAATGATCTGTAGCTCACACTTGTCCTCTACCACTTCATTTGCCAAATGAGACTGGCCAGTTTTGTTCCAAATGGCCTGGCATTTTGCAAAGGTTGCACGGGAGAGCCTCTTGTAGTCATGTCAATTCATGCTCTCTGCCAGGGCAGCATCAGTTGTTGCCACAAGGTTTAGCAGGTGACATGCACATCGCTGATGTTTCCAAAGCATCGCATTTGCATCATGGTATTCAATATGGTCAGTCAGGTCAAGAGCATCTGGGTCTGCTTCATCTTCATCTTCTTCTGCATCATTTTGTGCCCCAAACATGTGGAAGGCCTTGATGAAGTTGGATCCACTATCAGTTGTGGTTCTTACAACTTTGCCTCTAATCTTGTATTGACAATGAACATCATCAAAAGCACCAGCAAGCATGTCAAATGTGTGAGACCCTCTCAATCTTTTGCACTCTAGTGCTGCAGATCTTCTTTCCAGGGACTCTTCCTCTATCCAAAGGCATGTGACCCCAAGGTAACTTTTCTGATGAGCTGACCAACAATCAGTAGTGGTGGCAACAAATTTGACTTTATCCAATGCTGCAACCAAAGTCTTCTTCATGTGATCAGCAGCTCCACAGATTCTGGCACGGACAGTGGGTCTGGAGATGACTTTGACTTGAGGTTGTAATGTGGTAACCAATTCTTTGAAAGCTGGCTGTTCTACCACTGCAAATGGCTGTAGACCCTCACATATGAAATCGATGACAATCTTGTCAACAGTTGCTTGTGGAACACGTTTGTTTGCAGCTCTCAACATCACGTCTGGTAACTTGGCTTGTTTATTTGCTGAGAACTTGTTTGGTGTGGCTGTGGCTGTGGCTGTGTGGCTCGATAACGAGACATTGCTGCCACAGTGATGTCATGGTACTGCTCAATCTTCGATGGATGTTTCCTCTGTAGAGATAAATATTATCACACATCAGGTTCAAACATTACTTCATCACATCACTGTGATTAACACCAAAGGAAAACACATTTTTAAAAAATCATTCAACCAGAGTAACAATTTGAGCTAATCTTTGATTGTTTAGCATAGTATGAAAGAGTGGTAAATTTGGTTAAACTTTGCAGATATATTGCTGTATTTATTTACAAGCGTAAACCAATTTTAAAGGATCATTGTAAAAAAAATTATATATATATTCTAAATTCTGTAATCTGTACACTATCTGTAAAAAGAGTATCGACCAATGTATCAGTATCTAAATATTTTAACTCCCTTTTATCAGTATCAGCCTAAAAAATCCAGTATCAGTCAGGTCCTAAAAAACAAAGAGAGCAAAATATATGTATAACTAAATTAAGAAAAGGGATCAAATACACAAAAAATGCTGCCCATAGAGCTAACAAATAAAAACAATCCACATTATGTTCTGTTAAAAAAACAAACAAACATCGGGCAACATATAAGCCAATACTGATTAAGATCCATGTCACTGTGATAGACCAATATCAGGCCAATGATATTGATCAACTGATACATCAGTTGGGCTCTAATGCTATATGTCAACTGAGAGCTGGGAACCTGTGTGCCAGGTTTTTTAATCAAAAACAGCTCGCCTTATACAGTGAAATTACTGCAATGATATGACTATTATGAGGCAAGAGTGCAAACACATGGCACACACATGAATACACGGGGCTCACTGACTCCACAAGAGTCACAGCTTTCCAGTCAGCCCCAATTTAAACAACTGTAATACTGTTTAAGGACCCCAGTATGCAGGAATAATAAAATAGAATAGGCAAAATTACATGAATACCGCACGCAAAATAACCATGTGGGTTTTGTACAAAACTGCAAGGGATTAGAGTGAAGTGGATGTGTCTGTAAAGGGGTAACGCTTATCATACGAAAACATTTTCATTCAGGTATCTTGAAGTAAGAGAACAAGGGACCTCTTGCTCGTGCCCTGTTTTCCATGCTAAACCTTAGCCTAAATTTGGAGCACTATTTACCCCCCTTACTGACAAGCTAACATGACATGGTTAATTTTCATGGCTAATGTTTCATATAACATAGCGTCACTCTAGCACAAAATATAGGCCTGCTGAATGTAGGCCTGTGAGTATTAAAGGACTACAGATTTAATTTATTGTAATGACAGTGGTTGTCCAAATATTAAGCTAAAACATTTCTAAGAATTGTAGCTCAATTATGCATTGGGAACTGCCCATTGGTCCGACAGCACATTGGTCCGACATCCCATTGTTCCGACCATATTAAACCCATTGTTCCGAAGTCCGTTCCAAAATCATCATGATGCCCTGTGATTAAGGTCTGGTTAGGTTTAGGCACAAAAACCACTTGGTTAGGGTTAGGAAAAGATCATGGTGTGGGTTAAAATGAAAAAGAAAGTGGGGCGTCAGTGGCTTAGTGGTAGAGCAGGCGCCCCATGTACAAGGCTGTTGCCGCGGCGGCCCGGGTTCGACTTCAGCCTGTGGCCCTTTGCTGTCTCTCCCACTCTCTCTCCCCCCTTCACACTTCACTATCCTACCAATTAAAGGCAGAAAAATGCCCTAAAAAATATCTTTAACAAAAAGAAAAAAGAAAAAAAAAGAAAAAGAAAGTGACAAACACATAAGCTGTAAGCCTGCTTCGCCTCAAGCCTTTCCCAGCTGACCCAGAGCCGGTCGCGGCGCACCATCAAGGTAGAAATACGCCCGCCGGGAGCCGTTCAGCACCGCGGACCGTTGGACTAATGGGCTGTCGGACCAATGACATGGACCCTTATGCATGCACCCACATGCACACGTTAGCTAGCTCCGTCTTATTTTAATATCAGGCAAACCAATGGCAGTGACAATATCTTTGCAGACTTATCTTAGCCAAGGGGCACCGGTGGCTTAGTGGTAGGGCAGGCGCCCCATGTACAAGGCTGTTGCCACAGCGGCCCGGGTTCGAGTCCAGCCTTTGGCCCTTTGCTGCATGTCATCCCCTCTCTCTCTCCCTCTTTCACACTTAACTGTCCTGTCCATTAAAGGCAAAAAATGCCCAAAAAATATCTTTAAAAAAAAAAAAAAAAAAAAAAAGACTTATCTTAGCCAAACTAATAACCTTAACACACATGAAAAATAAGAAAGCAAAATCATACAAGTATTGGGGTAACACTTTACAATAAGGGTCCCTTAATTAACATTATTTAATGCATTATTAAGCATTAATTAACAGCTTAATAATATTTAAATAACCATTATAATGTATTACTTAACATTAATTAACATATTAGTAAATGCATTAAAGGGAAATTTCAGTTTATTTCAACCCGTCTCCTATCGTCCTAAATTTGGTTCAAGTGACTAGTGACATACAGATAATAGTTAGCATGTTAGCCGTTAGCCTAGATACAGCCGTAGCGTCAGACCTGTTAAAACGCAAGTGAATGGGCATCCCTTCAAGTGCAAAGTTAGTCCACTAAACAAGGTTTTTTCCACAAAGACCGCCTCATATCGTTAGGATAAATGTCAAAGAACATATAGAAAATGACATGTAAACGTGTTGTCTTACCTTACCGGTGTGCTGCCATGTTTGTTTACAATTTAGCTCTGCTTTCCAAAGCGCGGCCAAAATATCGCGAGAACAAGCAGCGATCTCATGCTTGAACAAGCAGCAACAGCTGGAAGGCAGAACCGGACAGTCGCCTGCACAGAGGAGGAGGAGGAGAGAGAGAGAGAGAGAGGCGCAACAGGTAACATTAGAGGACGAGAGAGGAGGAATGGCTGCCACAAGGCTGCGTAGCTCTGGAGATTGGTGGTGTACCTGTGAATGCTGTGCCCCAGTGCCCACAGAAGAGGAATGCCTCTGTTGCAACGAATGGGACAGGTTGCAGCCTTATTTTCAAGGTCTGGATGTGACCGAGGACGAGACACCTCCACCTGGACTAACGTTAGTATCCAGGATCCTTTATCTAGAGCTGGCGAGATATATTTTGGCCGCGCTTTGGAAAGCAGAGCTAGAGGGATAAACATGGCAGCACACCGGTAAGGTAAGACAACACATTTACATATCGTTTTCTATATGTTCTCTGACATTTATCCTAACAATATGAGGCGGTCTTTGTGGAAAAAAAGCTTGTTTAGTGGACTAACTTTGCACTTGAAGGGATGCCTGTTCACTTACGTTTTAACAGGTCTGACGCTACGGCTGTATCTAGGCTAACGGCTGTATCTAGGCTAACGGCTAACATGCTAAGTATTATCTGTATGTCACTAGTCACTTGAACCAAATTTAGGACGATAGGAGATGGGTTGAAATAAACCGAAATCTCCCTTTAATAAGAAGTTAATTAATTAATGCCTATGTCATCAGGTAGCCCTTACCTAACCTTAAGTAAGGTATTACTTAACATTAGTAACCTGACATAAACCTTAATAAATGTATAGGAGTGCCTTATAAGCATTACTTAACCATAGTTAACCATTACTGAATGCTTTTTGGACCCTTATTGTAAAGTGTAACACATGTATCCCTTAGGTAACACATTATAAATGCTTAACTGCCTCATAAGCATTACTTAACCATAGTTAACCATTACTGAATGCTTTTTGGACCCTTACTGTAAAGTGTAACACATGTATCCCTTAGGTAACACATTATAAATGCTTAACTGCCTCATAAGCATTACTTAACCATACTTAACCATTACTGAATGCTTTTTGGACCCTTATTGTAAAGTGTAATACATGTATCCCTTAGATAACACTGTGCTGTACTTAACCACTATTAGTTGAAATGTAGTTGAAGCAATCACATATAAAGAATTTTACACATTTTATTTAAAACAGAATAAAGATTATCACAGATAACATCTCAACTCGCACAGAGGAGAGCTTTGAAAAAACATGAACATCTCTTATTTAGTATCATGACAATATGGTGAGGGGGCGTGAACATAGCAGCACAGTGTGTGTATGTGTGCGTTTATGCTGCAGAGCCCAGGCTGCCCTCTGTTTACCCTGCCTGGAAATGTCCGCTCTCTGTCGATCAGTCTTCCCGCTCAGTCAGTCTACCCATCTGTCTATCTACCCAATCTGTCAATCTCCCTGTATGTCAGTCTACTTGTGTCAGTCTACCCCTGTCAGTTTCCACACTGTCTCCTCCCTTTCAGTCTCTCACTGACCCCCCCCCCCCCGTCAGTCTCCCCACTGTCTGTCTGCCCCCCCCCCCCCCCCCCGTCAGTCTATCTATCTGTCTTCCCACTGTCTGTTAGTCTAAACTTTCTTTGTTATGCGCACGAGCTTTCTATCATCCTTCATTTTATTTATTGTAGCAGAAATGACTTGGTTGGCCTTTGTAACCTCCTCGCATCTTTTAGCAAAGTCTGCCACTGCCCCCCCCCCCTCCACCTGATCATTCTGATTATTCTTCTGGAGCAGCTATTGCGAGCTCGGCAATCGCTGCAGTCTTCACAATAGTAAGTCTGTCTACTCCATACTTCTTGAAGGATTTGGTCATATTCTTCCCCATCTGGAAAATGGCAAGGACTTCTTTGTACTTCACCACATCACCTGGTCCTCCAACTAATATAAACACATAACAACAAGAAGGAATGTATCATTTGAATCATGAGATTGATGAGAAGAAAAAACACAATCATTGTATTATACTGTCAATGTTCAATGTTCCGCGGGACACACTGATCCCATATGACACCTCAACGCAGTGTAGAAAGGGGTTTTCTGGCACAACTTCACCAACTCACAAGGTACATGGATAGTGAGGAAACACCATGACACACAGGGAATTAGCAAAGACTAAATTAGGAGAAAAGGAGGGGGAAATGCTTAATAAAAATGGACGCATTTGGGGTGAATAATTTTTGGAAATTAACATTGATTTGGACCGTACTGGTCCTTCTAGTACACCTCTCTATCAGTGTGTGATGAGTGATTGATCTACTTGTAGGGACAACAGACAGAACACATACAGCTCAAGCCAGCCAAGAAATATGCTTCACATACCCCGCTGGCGAGAGCGATGTTTACTTTTCTGTCCGGCGATGAATCGGAACTCTCTGACGAATCAGAGCTGGACTCAGAGTCGTCCTCACTGTCGTCTTCACTGTCATGCTGCATCTCAGATGCCCCATCACTTCATCATCACTGTCTTCTCTTCTGGACTGTTGAGCCCCCTTGAGACTTGTCAAAGCTATGGATGCAAGGACTGATAGTTGATTACATCAGCTTGATTGCTTATTGTATACAAACACCTACAACAACAAACACAGCTATGACACAACTTTTGCACCCACAGCGTACACACCCATCATTCTTTAACCCCCCGAGCATCCCTTAAAATTAATAATATTAATATACACTCTTTACCCTCATGTCCAAATTTGCCTCATTGACTACCCTCTCATAAAAGTGCAATAAAAATGTAATAAATAAATATTTAAGTTTAAGTTTATTATAATTTTTTAATTTTTTTTTACAACCCCTGTTTTTTTTTTCAATGGGAAAATCACAAAATATGCAATATTTTTCAAATATTAGGTTCAAAGTGGAATATTTGGGATGAAGATATTACAACATTGACTATTTCAATAATTGATAACATTGATTTTGATGCATTATTGTTTTTGGAACAATGAGAGTTCATTTAAAAAACTTACACTCTTTACCCTCATGTCCAAATTTGCCCCATTGACTCCCATTATAACCACATATTTTTGATATACTGTAATTCTTCTGATATACTGTAATTCTTTTGTAATTATTCTGTAATTTTTTTTAATTTTTATAAATCTAAGCCTCTACCTTCAAAATACAGGGAAAACAGGTTTTATGTCTGGTGACCCCCCCAAAACTAGCAGGGGCAGCAGAGATTCATCACATCAAGTTTCAGTGAAGGTTTGGATCTGTTACCTTGCAAAATGCATAGCAATAATAAAGCTGAACACCATAAAATGGTCTTGGTATTTGTGTGTGAAAATTGATGTTTTTTCTTGATCAAAAGAAAGCCTCTGCTCACCTATTAGATGAGTGGAATAGCATGTTTATGCAGGTGCATAAACACAGACACAGTCTGTGTGTGTGTGTGTGTGTGTGTGTGTGTGTGTGTGTGGGGACTCTGTTGATTTTTTTTTTCTCTCAGCCATATTCACACTCACTCTTTTATATCAGTTCTAATATACCAAGACCATTTTATTCAAATATCCTGAAAGTAGCCTAGAATCTTCACTCACCATCAGAGAGCTGAGTCCTGCAAATATCACGTTCTGATGTGACATCTGAAAGTTTTTCCTCCAGGAACTCAGCACGTGCTTTCCATTTGTCCCTTTCCTTTCTCAGGGTGTCCATGGCAGCTTTGGCAGTTGGGGCCTCTGTAGTCTTATCACCTATTTAGAACAGAACATAGCAATTCCAAAATTATCTAAATTTGACTGGTTAAATTATGGTGTGTATCCCAGCTTCCTTCCCTAATGTTAACGTTAGCAGTAACATTTTATTTGAAGGGCGATGAGACTGACATGACACTATCATAGACATGACAGAGCACATGAAGGAATCTTGATGAATGTTGTCATTAATATTATAAATACATCATTCCATGTTATTAGTGAAATTTAAGTTTACAGATACTGTATTATTACTTTCAGATTTGTGTGTAGTGTGATTCTCTTTTTTTTGTGACGAGTATCTTTTTCTAAAATGAGGGGCTGAAATTTAAGTTTACTGATATGAAAGTAATAATTTCAAATTTGTTCTATCTTTTGCTGTATTATTTTTGTAAGGTAAAGGGATAGGTGTTAGAGGGTGACACGGGAGTGGATTTTCACTCCTGTCCCATCCCACTCCCACAAAAATAATCCTGTCCCATCCCAATCCCAATCCCATGATGACTAGTGAAATTGATTCCCACCAAGAGATTCCCAAAAAAATGTCAGCCTCTACTAGGTGTAGGCCTATAAGTATTAGCTTCTACACACCCTTTCGGTTACATGACTGAGAAGTCAGTCTTTGAAATGTTCCAATATAAACTTCTTCTTCTCTATTATTGAAGTGTCACTCAGTCAAATATGACACCATCTTTTTGCAAAGTTGACATTTTGTCAGAATGATGTATTTGCTATGACAACTTGAATTGTGAACTTTGCAAAAAAAGTGTCATAAATTTAACATTAAGAGTTAACTGTTAAACGTATTAATCTTACCATGTTTTCCAGAAGAATTTCCTTTTTCTGCTTTTTTCTTCTCTGTGTTTAGCCTGGTCCTGTGAGGAGGTGAGATGTCAAGCTCATCCATCTTGAGACACATGTCGTGCTTCTTTACCCTGGATGCTGCGTCTGAGCAGTCAGTGCACGCGAATTAAAAGTTATGCTGCGTTCAAGCCAACTTGGAACTCAGGCTTTTCCGACCTCCTACTTTAAAAAGTGCACCGACCAAATGTTGGTGCTCCCACTCGGGAAATTCAGAGACTTCTTCGAGAATCTGTTGTCTGACATCACACAACAATGTCTGGAACGCTTTGAAAACAGAAATGGGAGTTTTCAATGCGGAAATCCAGAGTTCCGAGTTTACATGAACGCAGCATTAGCGCGCACCGGAACTCAGGAGTTATCGCGGGGAACAGTCGAACTGCTTGCCTTATAGGAGTAGAGTTTTCTGGCAGGACGGACAGTACTTTTAACAGGATAGCCCAACATTATATCCATCCACCTAGCTGCACGGTTCATTTTAGGAGCACAGCATGCGTGGGTTAAAGTTAGCAACCAAGTTGAGAGAGCTGACAGAAGGCAAAAAAAACACAAAGAAACACCTCAAACTAATTGAATGGCTCCAAAAGAAAAAAATACTGAGAGGGAAGGTCAAGTGCAACCGGTGTCACCATAAAATGAAACTGAAGAAAAAGATAGCCTCCGTGGACCGATTTGAATGGTAGGTAACTTTAGCTAACATTGTGGGATAACTTTTTTGGTCAGCATTATTATTCAGTATTATATCAGTATTAGTATTATTATTATTATTACATATTGCATTTGAGTAGAACATGCAAACAAGCAGAACGTGGAAACTGCTGTTAACATAAAGTATTTGGGTAGTAAAACTGGCATTTTTAATGTATCCAAGCCTCCTGTATCATAGCTACATGTGTGAAGTTTTTAACACATCAGAGCGATTGGAAATCGGTCTAAAATTAAGCAAATAATTGTTTTCTTGATATTGCTTAGTGCCTCTTACCCATACCTGTACATGCACTTTGTTAGCTATGCTAATTTATATCTCTGTCAATAATTATTGTATTTTCCAGGAGGTGTCAGCGACGCAACTGCAAGCGCAAGAAGTCTATTCAACACAAGTCGATTTTCACAAGATCGAGGGTGGCTCTGTTTAACTGGATGAAATTTGTGTACAGGTTTGACTAATAATACATTTATTTTGTTTGGTGTTTGGATGTGTGTAGCCCACTAAGCTTGTGTTGTCACAATACTGAGATTTCTAACTTTGGCAATATTTGTCTATATTTCTAATGTTGTTGACAACACTACACTAAGTAAATCAGTGGCAGATTACCTTTAAGTAAGACTAAATAAATTTATGGCTTTTACTTTACATTAGTCATTGGGTTTTGACTGAAATTACTTCATGCTATTTCAAGGTTTTCTCAAGGACTGAGGTTGCGCCAGCTTGATTTCATGATGGACAACATTGCTGGGTCCTCCAGAACCCTCTCAAGAATGGCAAAGCAACTGAGGGAGGTCTGCGTGACAGCGATGGAGAGGCTGCGTCAGAGAGAAGGACAGAGAATGGGGGGAAGGAGGCATTCCGTGGTGATAGATGAGAGTCACTTCAGACATAAAAGGTAAAATAGGTAAAAAAGGCAGGTAAAGTAAGATTTTTCTTTTTCCTGCTCCTTTCTGAACATGGATAAAGATGCAATTGTTTGATATTTCCTTTGGTACAATTTGAATGTTTCCATGGGCAGAACAAATAAATGAAATTAAATGAAAATCTGTGTTAGACTGTCATCCTCAACCAATGGCTGGTTAGCTCTGCTTTGCATCCGCATGACCAGAAATGTCAGCAATGTTAGAAACGAAAGGCCCACCCTAAAACACTGTTGGTTGGTTTTGCAACACTGTATTTTTAAAACTCACAAAACGTTTCCACCCAGGCACCCACTTATTTTTACAAAATTGAGGCGGAACTTCCCCAGACAATCAATTTGAAATATTAGAGTCTGGAAACGAGACTTATTATAACCACGTCACTAATGTGGAAAATAAATGTGTAGTATATTCAATAATAATTAAAGATTCAATATGTAAAATTTGATCAGAATTTTGGGGTAAAACATTACAAAATCATTTACAATTATCAGAAATATGTTTAGAAAGAAGAGTTTAGATGTTATGTCAAAGACATTTACCAATTGAAGATGCAAGAGGCACCAAATACAAGCGCAACAGTAAAAGTTGGGCGCAGTGCATGTATGCGGTCTCCAGCGGGGAGCAGGGTGAGGATTTTTATTTTAAAAGTTGGACCAGCACTCCTGCTCTATCCCACTCCAATTTCGCTCCGGGGCCATCCATGCCAGACCCACAAGCACTTTGTTTTCTAGCTGGATCTGTATGTTATAGAAAAGTATGTAATTGATTCAATTATTGTTCAAATTGTGGGAGGGAAGAGACCCGAAACAGAACTTCTACTGGACTCTGACGATGCCAGGTTTGGGTTTAAGTGTACAACGCTGCTTTTTTTGGACAGGTCTGTGAGCAAGGAGCAAGGAAATTCTCACCTGCTTCACTTCCCTCACATGCTCTGGTCCACCGTCCACATGTGGAGATCTATACTGTATTTTTTAGCCTGGTATTTGGCTGTACTTTGTGTGTATAAAAAGAGTTCAAAACTGCAAGATCTAACCTCCGTCTGAGTGCCGATCAGCTGAGCCAAAGCACAATGGATGTGGCGCTGCACAGCTGTAGCAGCATGTGTGTATGTGTATAATAACATCGGCAAGAAAAAACCCCATCATTGATCGTCCTCTCAATTGCAGAAAAACGATCTGATTGCCGATCGACAGAAGCCTATTTAAAACAGCAGGCCATCATTTATAATGTTCATGCTTATAGTGATGAAAAACAGAATGGGACAGAATCATTCCTATTGAAACTCTCTTAATTCTCTTAAATTTGGCTATAGTAATCATCCATTTATAGTGATCATATTGACTCGGACAGATGTGACTATTGGATTCCATGGTAGTCTTGCATTCTACTTTGTCTAGTCAGATTTGTCAACTTGATGTCGAAGTGGCTGTCAGTGTAATATACAGTTGTTAAAACTACATATTGCACCTTTAATGAAAATGAAGTTCCCCCTATTCCCGCTAACATTATTAATTTATCGGACACAATGTTAATAACCTCTTGTTTCTTGTTCTGTCATTTTTCCCAAAACACAGTATGGAAGGGGCAGGATGGCTGGGGGTTGGAAGCGGAGGAAGTGGGTGTTCGGGATGCTGGGGGTGCAAAGTACTCGGAGGTGGCCAGGACGAAGACAGCCAGGGCAGCCCCCTCAAAGACGGTCAGGGAAGCCGGTGCTTCGCTTGGTGGAGAAGAGGGGGAGGAGGGAACTGGTGCCACTCATAGCTCATCATGTCAAAAGGGGCTCATGTGTCATCAGTGATGAGTGGCGAGCCTATCGAAATGCTCTGCCGCAGCTGGGATACAGGCATTTCACAGTAAATCACAGTGTTGCTTATGTCAATGCTGAGACAGGGGCCCACACCCAGCACATCGAAAGGGCATGGAGGTCATATAAAGAGATAGTATGGAGATTAAGGGGAAACCGCACTGAGCAGCTGCTCATAGACCACCTTTATGTCATTGAGTGGCACACGTGGCTTGGAGGAAAGCATCAACATGGGCCGCTAGGCAGGCTACTCCATGACATGAGACTGAAATACAGGTAGACTAACAGGCAGTGGGGAGACTGACAAGACAGACAGACAGTGGGGAGACTGACAGACAGACAGACAGTGGGGAGACTGACGGTGGGGTCAGTAAGAGACTGAAAGGTGGGAGACAGTGTGGAAACTGACAGGGGTAGACTGACACAAGTAGACTGACATACAGGAAGATTGACAGATTAGGTAGATAGACAGACGGCTAGACTGACTGAGCGGGAAGACTGATCGACAAGGAGCGGACATTTCCAGGCAGGGTAAACAGGGCTCTGCAGCATAAACGCACACATACACACACTGTGCTGCTATGTTCATGCCCCCTCACCATATTGTCATGATACTAAATAAGAGATGTTCATGTTTGTTCAAAGCTCTCCTCTGTGCGAGTTGAGATGTTATCTGTGATAATCTGTTTTATTCTGTTTTAAATAAAATGTGTAAAATTCTTTATATGTGATTGCTACATGTGTTACACTTTACAATAAGGGTCCAAAAAGCATTCAGTAATGGTTAACTATGGTTAAGTAATGTTTATGAGGCAGTTAAGCATTTATAGTGTGTTACCTAAGGGATACATGTGTTACACTTTACAGTAAGGGTCCAAAAAGCATTCAGTAATGGTTAACTATGGTTAAGTAATGCTTATGAGGCAGTTAAGCATTTATAATGTGTTACCTAAGGGATACATGTGTTACACTTTACAATAAGGGTCCAAAAAGCATTCAGTAATGGTTAACTATGGTTAAGTAATGCTTATAAGGCACTCCTAGACATTTATTAAGGTTTATGTCAGGTTACTAATGTTAAGTAATACCCTACTTAAGGTTAGGTCAGGGCTACCTGATGACATACACAGCACAGCATTAGTAAATGATTACTTAAGACTCTAAATAATTGTTTATTAATGCCCATCCATCTAACATGTACACCATTAGTGAATGATTAGTAGATGTATTAGGTAGCTGTTACTTAATGCTTATTCACTCCAAATAAACACCTTTAGTAAATGATTACTAGAGACATTATTAACTTTTTACTAATATATTAAGTAATGTATTAATTAATACTAAGTAATGCATACATAAGTATAACTAATTACATTATGTAACTTTTACTAATGTGTAATAATGTATTAATTAACTCTGAGCAGTAGGCATTAATTAACTGCTTATTAATGCATTTACTAATATGTTAATTAATGTTTAATACATTATAATGGTTATTTAAATATTATTAAACTGTTAATTAATGCATAATAATGCATTAATTAACGTTAATTAAGGGACCCTTATTGTAAAGTGTTACCAAGTATGGTAGTAAAACCTCTTACCGCAATGTGTTTTTTGAGATTAGATGCTGAAGTCTTGATATCACCGTAGAGGTCAAACAAAGTTTGCACTGCATCTGGACGCTGTCTCCTTTTCTCCCTCTGTACATGAACAATTCCTCCAGGTACGGCCATGGCACTCGTCCTCCGTCTTTTCTTCATCATTTTCACTGTTGACAGCGTTGTCCTCTGTCTCCATTTTGGCTTCTTTGTCTCCAAATCTTAGTCTCTACTCCGCTGTGTAGGTATATTACTGCCAGACACCTGTGCCTACTGCAGCAGAGTTGTCCTTTCCTTAAGTCATAGATTAATTGGCGTGGACGTGATAGGACAGCCTTATTGGCTACTAAGATACAGATGAAAGGTTTGAATATTAATTTAAATTGTGGGCGTCCTAAGTAGCGACTTATGATTTTAAAAGTAGCGAAGTAGATTACATGGTGTAAATTGTACTCAGGTATGAGTAAAATTACACACTTGAAAAAAATACTCATAAAAGTACAAGCACCCAAAAAAATTCCTTAAAAAACTACTACTTAATTACAGTAACGTGAGTATTTGTAATTCGTTACTCCCACCCCTCGTAGAAACCGGAAGAACTTTCCACTTCTCACGATAGAACATCGCAAGACCTCCTCCCCTGCCAGAGTCATGCGGTTGACAGTTATAAATAAATCCGGGGGGAGTGGATACATTAAGTGGAGTAAAATCATTAGGCAGTTGCCACGTTTCTGTTAAACAGAGAAAATCAAGCTTACGGTCCGGGATATTGTAAGATGCTGTATGAGCTGACCCTTGCTCGTGAGTGAGTGGATGTGTAACAGTCTGAAACTGGCACTGGCGTTATCATGCTTGTGAGATGAGGAGGCAGGGGCACTCAGTTTTATGTAGGAGAGGTTATTTTTATTTACAGCTTTGAAAGTGGACTGAGGGCGGAAGGGTCTGACAGTTACAATGATTGCAATGGGGAAAGCAGCAGCAGAGGGGTGTAGTGAAAGCAGTGGCCTCTAGGGGGAGTAGATGGAGACAGTAGTACACTGAGAAGGCACAGGAGAAGATGGAGGGACCTCTGCGTGTGAGTGGGTGAGGTGAGTAAACAGCCAGTCATGTGGGTGTGATTGGACAGCGTGCTGCAGGTTGGCTTTTAACATGGAGCTGCCGAGTCTGTTTGGATGGATACCGTCGGGTTTTAACAAGGATTGGCGATTCCAGAACAAGTTGAAATTATCTATGAAGCCTACACTGAGTGCCCTGCAGACAGACTTGAGCCAGGTATGGAGCTGGAGGGCTCTGCTGAACTTTTCTATCCCACAGCCGTGAGGAGAGAGTGGTCCACTGATGAAGATGGATTTGCTGGTGCTGGTTAGGAACTGTAGGAGTTGTCTGAACTGTGATTTGGCCCCCTCAGAGTGTCGAAGAGACGAATCATTAATTCCAGTGTGAACAATAATCCTGTGGATGGAGGATGGCAATGTGTTTAGCAGATCTGGGAGTTTTTGCAGGATGACTGGGACTGTGGCTCCAGGTAAACAATGCATTACGACATTAAAAAAGCGGATGTGTCGTGTTATTGAGTCCCCAATAATTAAAGGGGGGGAGGGGATGCTGACTGTGGGGTCTCATGGCTGGATGAGTTGGGAGAAGCGGCCAGTGGAGGAGACTTCACCAGAGGCGATGAAGTGGCTGGAGAGGGACAGGCAGAGAGGGGGGCGGGAGTGCGCTGCGGTGCCGGTGTAAGAAGTGGCATGGAGCGGACAGTCTTGCGGAGAGAGGATCGCTCATGTATGGCGATAGAGGGCCTCGGAGGTGACGTTAAGCCGTGACACCCCTGGGACGGAGATGGAGGAGGAGGGGGAGGACGCTCGGGCCCCTCATCAACAGGAGGAAAACCGAGGGGTGCAAACTTATTCTCCAGCTGGATGTTGTGATGAGGCGCATGGGAGGAGCGCCTCCCTCTCCTGCCAAGAGCAGGGACCAGGCACCAGGGCTCAGGGTCTGATGGAGTGGAACTGGTCAGGGCCCTGAGCTTGGCCCCCTGTCATATCCAGGAGTTGTCAGAAACGGTGTCTGGAGGGGGGCCAGCAGCGGCGGCAGCTGGCACCGGAGGAGGAGCAGCTTCAGCGGTCTCAGGAGCAGCAACAGGATCGGAGGGAGCTGCATCAGAGCCAGAAGCACAGAGGGAGGCAGATTGTGCAGGGCCGAAGGTGATGATATCCATTAACATCTCTTGATGTCCGCTTCACGGATCTGGTACAGGGTGGATATTCGTCCCTCCAGTTCTGTGATCCTCTCGGCGAAGCGGGAGCAGCTGACATAGCCGGAAGGTGCACAGTTTTATGGTAGCTTAGAGATTAAGCATAGGAGCCAGCAGAGAGGGCACGGGCACTTACATGCAGGGGCTCCGCTCGGACCCCACAGCGTTGGAGTGGTATTAGCTGTGGTGATCCACAGAAAGAGTGACAGAGCAGTAGCGGGACTTACCGGCTGTGGAAATCAGGCTTCAGTGTAAAGGCAGCAACTCGACACCCGGTATAATCCTCAGCAGATGAGCTTCGAATAGTAGATAAAACAAGCCGGTGGTGACAGCAGGGAGGCCTGCAGTGGTTCTCACAGTACAGAGAGCGCAGCATAGTCAGCTGACAGAAATTTTCCCACGCTGTCAACGCAGGTCCGGTCGTGTTAATGACCGGACATTAACACGACCAGACAGTGTTTTTTTCCGGTAAACATACACGTAACATCGGCCCGCCCCCTATCCAATCAGAAACCTTCCCTGCCCCAAACCTTGCGCAGACCCGAATAATCTGGCTATGAGTAATGCAAATGGCCCAACTCGAGGGATGGCACTAAGCATGCATTTGTAAATATCACTGCACGCAATTGGATAACACTACGACCAATCAGAACAATACACGGGGTGAAGTATCCAGAGCTTAGCTACCAGCGGAGCTAACTGGCAGATTAGACTCTTGCCATATCCGGTCAGCAAAACAGCAAAAACGTCCTTGTTGCAAAGAAAAGATTCGAGCGCCATCTTCTGTTCCTCCTTTAGAGAAAAAGCCAAGTCTAACTCAGCCAAAGCCGTTTCAAACAACTGGTGTTCATCCGTAACCATCTTGCAATGTTTACTGACTGATTCCGGACTTCATCGTCGCAGCGCTGTTCATCTGTTTAGCTCGTTTCTGGCCCGCCTATATCAGACACACCGATGTGATTGGTGCAGCTCGGCTCCGAGGGCATGGGTAATGAGCATCATTACTGAGTGCCAGAGTGACTCGCTGAGCAAATTCAAATTGTGCTCTCGCGAGAACTCTGGATTTCCAGGATAGTGTAAACCCTCATTCGGAATGAATATTTCCCATGTAAACTACCTGGAAAAACTTTAATTCCGAATGATTTCATTCGGATTTATTTCATTCTGAATGAGAAGCCATCATGTAACCATACCCAGTTTGGTAGGGCAGAGTTTTACATAGTTCCTGCAGTGTTTTGAGACAATGTCCTATATCACATACACAGAATTGGCTTCATGTATTAGGTTGTGATAGAGTAAGATTACACCATGCTATGTATGTCACTGAATAAAAAATAGCCAAGGATATATAGTATATAATTATTGACTGGGGTGTTTATGCCCCTTTTTATATCTTTCAGATTGATAATGCTGCTTCATTGGATGCTCTGCAAGAATGTATCATAAGACACAGCACAATGTGTGCTGACGTGCTGACGTATTGTGGTAAGCGTGTTGTGTCATTTCTGGTGTTTTCTGTGACAGCGTCTCTGTGCTGCTCTAGTGAATTCTACTAGCCTGCTTTCTGCTTTTCTCACTTCAAGTCTTAACCCACACTAGTTCTGTTTAAGCACTTATAGCTCTCCTCCTTTTTACGACTTTCTTGCTAATCTCTTAGCTGCTGTCTGCACGTTATTAGCCTTGTTAGCTACATTAGCTTAGCGATGGCTTCTCCTAGAGTGCCAAAGTCATGCCCCTTCCGGTGAAGCTCATGGGACTTTAGATCGGAAAAAAATATGAATGGCAGTGAATGAGGAGAGAAATATTATCTTTTGGTCCCATTTGAGTTGTGACATGAAATCCAAATATGTCGTTAATGAATTTAAAACATAAATTTTAAGGTCAGGAAAGTCATACTTTGTGGTAAAACTGTTGAGATATAAGCTTTTGAAAAAAACGTAATTAGTAAAACTACACAGCTTGGCCTCCCCGCTGAAATTCCACTGTTTTATGATAAATCAATTTATGATTGAAGATGTCTGTGTGTTTTGTGTCAGGTTGCAGTCACTCCAAGCTGCAGGAAGTGAGCAAAAGCTATGATGTCACATACGCGACCTCCTGCTGTGTACTCTTGAGTCTTTCTAATTAAAAAGCTTATATCTCAACAGTAGGGTGACCATATTCTGATTTCCAAAAAAGAGGACACTCGGCCCGGCCACGACATAGCCTACTTAAATGATACTCGCAGTTTACTCAAAGATGCCTTATAATTTTAATATATTTAAAATTTATATGTATGGATACAAAGTTTTATTACAAAATAATATCTCTCAAAGACAGAAATTCAGATAGGCCCCTATAGGGACACATACACACACTAGAGTGTGGCGATCCGAGCCCGACGGTACCCGATGGGTCGGGCCGGGTTTGGTCAAAAATGTAGCTATAAATTGTATTCGGGCTCGGGTCAGATTCGGTCAGCTTTCAGTGAAAATGTAGTGTAAAAATAAATAAAATCCTATTGTCTGTCCTGTTTATTGCTTGGGCACTGTTATTTATGTGACAACACCTGAACATAACACACACAGACACACAGTGGCTGTTTGTTTCTACCTCTCTCCTCGCTGGAAGTCTCGGACCTCCAGCCGCCCGCCACCGCCTTGATTAAATGCTGAAAATAAAATAAAAGAGGGAGACAGGTTTTTCCTATTTTATCTTATTTTGTTTTATTTCTCCCTTTCCTCTTGCTGGAAGCGTTGGACCTCCCGCCTCCCACTCCCGCCTCCCGCTCCCGTCTCAAACATGGAGGTCTTCCTCTCCACTGAGCACCCACGGCGCATGCCCGGCCTGTTAAATAGCCTGTAACCACTGTGTGACACAAACTCAGTGCTTTGGTCATTAAATAATGTCGGGCTCGGTTCGGGTTCGGACAGAAATATGCGGCCCGTGCCTCACTCTAACACACACAAACACACAGAAAACCGGACATTATCATCAGTTTATAAAAACCCCTCTGGACGCCCCGGACAGGACGTGAAAAGTGGACATGTCCGGGCAAAAGAGGACATTTGGTCAGCCTACTCAACAGTTTTACCACAAAGTATGACTTTCTCGACCTTAAAATTTATGTTTTAAATTCATTAACAACATATTTAGACTTCATGTCGCAACTCAAACGGGAACAAAAGATAATATTGCTCTCCCCATTCACTGCCATTCATATTTTTTCCGATTTAAGGTCCCATGAGCTGTACCAGAAGGGGCGTGACTTCAGCACTCTATTCAAAACCCTGACAACCCAGAGTTGAGATCAGGACTCAGAGTCACAGTCCTATACGCTTCACTGAGCTTCTAGTGCAGTTACCCACCCATAGTTTTATACAAACAGTGTCTGTCCCCCAACCAATTATCCAAATCCAAAATTAAACAAAGAGGAGTTGTGCATAACAACCTCATAAAAATTAAAACCTCTTCTGTGACAGAAAGACAAAACAGGAGAATTAAATGCGGACTGTTAAATATCAGGTCTCTATCATCGAAAGCAGTGTTAGTAAACGAATTAATATCAGATAATCATATTGATTTACTCAGTCTTACTGAAACTTGGCTGTGTCAAGATGAATAAGTTAGTCTAAATGAATCCACTCCTCCCAGTCATAATAATACCCACATTCCTCAAGGCAGCGGCCAAGGAGGGGGAGTTGCAGCCATTTTTAACTCTCTGTCTGTTAATCAGTCCTAAACCTAAACTAGATTATAATTCATTTGAAAGCCTTGTTCTTAGTCTTTTACATCCGACCTGGAAAACCTCGCAGCCACTTTTATTTGTTATAGTGTTGCGTGCTTCTGGCCTGTATTCTGAATTTGTATCTGAATTCTCAGAGTTTCCAGTATCCAGTTTAGTTCTTAAATCGGATAAAGTTATTATTGCAGGCGATTTTAACATTCACGCTGACATTGATAATGACTCCCTGGCTACCGCGTTTATCTCATTATTAGACTCCATTGGCTTCAGTCAGGGTGTACATAAACCCACTCACTGTTTTAACCATACCCTCGATCTAGTTCTGACGTATGGAATTGAAATTGATAGCCTAACAGTCTTTCCACAGAATCCCTCGCTATCGGATCATTATCTGATTACTTTTGATTTCTTTTTACTCAATTTATATGCCACTCAGCAACAGTTACTATACTAGATGTTTATCAGATAGTGCTGTCGCAAATTTAAGGAAATGATTCCTCCGTCGTTAAATTTAATACCATGTCCTTCAGTAACAGAGGTTTCCCATACTGACTTTAACCAATCTCGAATTGATCATCTTGTCGACAGTGCCGTAGGCTCGCTGCGAACAACACTCGACTCTGTAGCACCTCTTTAAAAGAAGTTAACAAAGCAAAGAAAGTTCGCTCCTTGGTATAACTCTCAAACCCGTAAATTAAAATAAATATCGTGAAAATTTGAACGGAATTGGTGATTAACCAAACTGGAAGAATCTTGTCTAATCTGGACAGTCTCAAAACGTAGAGGGGCCTCCGCAATGCCAGAGCAAACTATTACTCATCTTTAATAGAAGAAAATAAGAACAACCCCAGGTTTCTTTACAGCATTGTAGCCAGACTGACTGAGAGTCACAGCTCTATTGAGCCTTGTATTCCTTTAGCCCTTAGCAGTAATGATTTTATGAGCTTTTTTAATGACAAAATTCTAAGTATTAGAGACGAAATCCATGACCTCCTGTCCTCAGATAGTACCTATCTAACCTCAAACACAGCTGTAAGACCTAATATATATTTAGATTGCTTCTCCCCAATTTCTCTTCAAGAATTGACCGCAGTGATTTCTTCATCTAAATCATCAACGTGTCTCTTAGACCTCATCCCAACTAGGCTACTTAAGGAAGTCTTACCTTTAGTTAACACTCACTTATTAGACATGATCAATATATCTTTATTAACATGCTATGTACCACAGTCTTTTAAGGTAGCTGTAATTACTCTTCTAAAGAAGCCCACTCTGGATCCAGAGGTGTTAGCCAACTATAGACCAATATCTAATCTTCCCTTTCTTTCAAAGATCCTTGAGAAAGTAGTCGCAGACCAGCTGTGTGATTTTCTCCATGATAATAATTTATTTGAGGAATTTCAGTCAGGATTTAGAGTGCATCATAGCACTGAGACAGCACTAGCTAAAATTACAAATGATCTTCTGATTGCTTCAGACAAAGGACTCGTCTCTGTACTTGTTTTATTAGATCTTAGTGCGGCGTTTAACACTATTGACCATCAAATTCTGCTACAGAGACTGGAACACTTAATTGGCCTAAAAGGTTCTGCACTAAGCTGGTTTAAATCGTATGTATCTGATCGTTTTCAGTTTGTTCATGTTCACGATGAATAATCCTTATGTACTAAAGATTGTTTTGGAGTTCCGCAAGGTTCTGTGCTCGGACCAATCCTATTTACTCTATATATGCTTCCTTTAGGTAACATCATTAGAAATCACTCTGTAAATTTCCATTGGTATGCGGATGATACACAGTTGTATTTATCTATGAAGCCAGAAGAAAGTAATCAATTAACTAAACTTCATAATTGCCTTAAAGACATAAAAACCTGGATGAGCACCAATTTCCTGATGTTAAATTCAGACAAAACTGAAGTTATTGTTCTTGGCCCCAAACAACTCAGAGACTCTTTATCTGATGACATAGTTTCTCTAGATGGCATTGCTCTGGCCTCTAGCACTACTGTCAGAAACCTCTGAGTAATATTTGATAAAGATTTGTCTTTTAATTCTCATTTAAAACAAACCTCACGGTCTGCATTTTTTCATCTGCGTAATATTGCGAAAATTAGGCCTATCCTGACCCGAAAAGATGCAGAAAAATTGGTCTACGCTTTTGTTACCTCAAGGCTGGATTACTGTAACTCTCTATTATCAGGTAGTTCTAGTAAGTCCTTAAAAACTCTCCAGCTAATTCAGAATGCAGCAGCATGTGTACTAACAGGAACTAAGAAACGAGATCATATTTCTCCTGTTTTAGCTTCTCTGCACTGGCTCCCTGTAAAATCCAGAATTGAATTTAAAATCCTACTGTTAACTTATAAAGCTCTAATGGTCAGGCTCCGTCATATCTTAGAGAGTTCATAGTAATATATTATCCAACCAGAACACTGCACTCTGAGAATGCAGGGTTACTCATGATCCCTACAGTCTCCAAAAGTAGATCAGGAGCCAGAGCTTTCAGCTCTCAGGCTCCTCTCCTGTGGAATTATCTTCCTGTTGGAGACACCGTCTCCACATATAAGACTAGACTTAAGACTTTCCTCTTTGATAAAGCTTATAGTTAGGGCCGGCTCTCTTCAAGTAGATTTAGGGGGAAAGCTTGTTGTTCCCCAGGAAATAGTTTGTACCAGGCAGAGGCCTGACTTAGTGTTGTGGTCAGTGAGTCAACAGATAGTTTATTTCATTGAGCTGACAGTTCCTTGGGAAGACTCAGTGGAAGAAGCCTATGAAAGAAAAAAGCTTAGATATGCAGACTTAGGAGCAGAAGCTGAGCAGTGAGGATGGAAGACTAGGATTTGTCCAGTGGAAGTGGGGTGTAGGGGATTCATAGCAAGATCAGCTGTCTCGCTCCTGGGGGAACTCGGAGTGCGGGGACAGAGTTTGAGGAAGACAGTGAGGGAAATGTCAGATGAAGCAATTAAATGTAGCCAGTTTATCTATAAGAGAATAAGTAATGTTAGTTGGGGGCCAGCAGGGGGAACTACTAAACAGGGCACATAACTCCTTGAGATCAGGTGGAGAGATCCACTTCCTCTCAGGAGGAAATCCAGGAAGAGGAAGGTTATTTAAGTGTGGGAGTGGCCTATTTGAATCCATTTTGTTTGAGGCCATGCGGCAAGGTGAGTGTGCTTGCTGATCCTGTAAGTTCATTTAGCTCCTTTAACTTTAGCTTATATTGTAGTTATGCTATGTAGCGTGTGAAATAGAGTATGGTGAATGTGCTAGGAAAGGTAGTATCAGCCCTGTTTCTACCTGGAGCTCGCATGTATGGAGCCTGGGTTTGGTTGAAGATGGCAGTGCTGTTTGGGCTGAGAAAGCCATGTGTAAGTAAGGAGGAAGTCCAGGAAGAGGAAGGTTATTTAAGTGTGGGAGTGGCCTATTTGAATCCATTTTGTTTGAGGCCATGCGGCAAGGTGAGTGTGTTTGTTGATCCTGTAAGTTTATTTAGCTCCTTTAACTTTAGCTTATATTGTAGTTCTGCTATGTAGTGTGTGAAATAGAGTGTGGTGAATGTGCTAGGAAAGGTAGTATCAGCCCTGCTTCTACCTAGAGCTCGCATGTACGGAGCCTGGGTTTGGTTGAAGGTGGCAGTGCTGTTTGGGCTGAGAAAGCCATGCGTAAGTAAGGTAAAGGAGGTTATTGGGTTGGTGCAGGGAGGGGAGCAGTGAGACCTGGCATTAGGGGAGTGTCTCTGGGACGCTGGAGATCACTGTCTAGCCTCCTGGAGGTGTCGTGGGACCAACTAGACGAAACACTGGTGAAAGGAGGTTCCCACCCGATGACCCGAAAGACATGCTAGTTATCACTGCTCATTGGTTTGTATAGTTAAGCCTTGCCATATTAGCTTATCATAGGGCTTAGGTTTTTCACTGTGTGTTGATCCTTTCTCAAGAGCACAAACTTCTTGTGTTTATTTGAACTCATTATGAATGTGAACAAACTGAAAACGATCAGATAAATAAGATTTAAACCAGCTTAGTGCAGAACCTTTTAGGCCAATTAAGTGTTCCAGTCTCTGTAGCAGAATTTGATGGTCAATAGTGTCAAACGCCGCACTAAGATCTAATAAAACAAGTACAGAGACGAGTCCTTTGTCTGAAGCAATCAGAAGGTCATTTGTAATTTTAACTAGTGCTGTTTCAGTGCTATGATGCACTCTAAATCCTGACTAAAATTCCTCAAATAAATTATTATCATGGAGAAAATCACACAGCTGGTCTGCAACTACTTTCTCAAGGATCTTTGAAAGAAAGGGAAGATTAGATATTGGTCTATACTTGGCTAACACCTCTGGATCCAGAGTGGGCTTCTTTAGAAGAGTAATTACAGCTACCTTAAAAGACTGTGGTACATAACCTGTTAATAAAGATATATTGATCATGTCTAATATATGAGTGTTAACTAAAGGTACGACCTCCTTAAGTAACCTAGTTGAGATGGGGTCTAAGAGACACGTTGATGATTTAGATGAAGAAATCACTGCGGTCAATTCTTGAAGAGAAATTGGGGAGAAGCAATCTAAATATATATTAGGTCTTACAGCTGTGTTTGAGGTGTATGTACAATGTTGCAAGGTTGCAACAGCCACCCGACGGTGGTTCTTCTTCTTCTTCTTCTTCACTGCCTGCTGCCGCCGTTTCTTTAGCAGAAGTGCGAACCGGATATCCTTGTAAAGGAATGCACGATGAAACGGACGCGGTGCTGTCTGTGGGATTTCTGTGGGATTTCTGAATATGGTGAGATCCATAATTTAATTTTAATTTAATTTTTTTAAAATTTTATATACTTTATTAATCCCCGTGGAGAAATTCAATTTTTCACTCTGTTTGTCAATTACACACAGGTCCGAACACACACATGCACAAACAGGACCTATACATGCACTAAGTGGTGAGATGTCAGAGTGGGCTGCCCATGACAGGCGCTCTGAGCGGTTGGGGGGTTCAGTGCCTTGCTCTGGGGCACCTCGGCAGTGCCCAGAAGGTGAACTGGCACCTCTCCAGCTACCAGTCCATGCTCCATATTTTGGTCCGGACGGGGACTTGAACAGGCGACCCTCGGTTCCCAACCCAAGTCCCTATGGACTGAGCTACTGCTGCCCCATAGTGAGTAAACTGCTGCTGAATTTTTTTTTGCCAGTACAGAAAGGAAATCTGCAATGGGTGTCAAATCAAGCATCCGAGTCAGTGTCAGCACGAATGTCTGAAAGAGACGTCAGACTATTTTTACGAGGTACACTATCACCAGCTGATGCAAAGACTTTGGATGGATCGTTTTATCCCTACCATCCAACAAGCTCTTAATGCTCGCCGTCTCTGCGTGTCCCAGTACCGGATCCGTGGCGCTTGTGATTTCCTGCTGTATGACTTTAAAACGATAAGACGCATCGACCACTCGATCGCCAAGATTTACAACACGATGACCGAAGGAGACGAGGAAAAGATTGAAATCGTAGACCAAGCTCTGGAGTTTTGGCTTAAAAAGTGAAAATGGGTCACTACTGGAGTAAACTTGTAACGCGTGTAGAGGAACACGTTGTCATTTGTCGTTTAATCCATGTTTTGGATCAGGTTATTAAAAACAAAATGACTGTGGGTTTGGACAGAGATGTTAAAGTAACTCCATTGGAATGCATGTTGGATATAGTTAGGTCCCAATCTGTACATACACCCTGGGATGTGTTGGTACGGTGCACATTGCAACTTGTAAAAGACGGTTCGGTGGCTGATGCATTCTACAAAATCATTAAAGAGATGAATGCCTCAAACGTAAGCCATTTGGTTACTCTGTACGTTTTGTTTGTAGACGCAGTGAGTTGTCTTGTACAAGGCAATAACGTACCTGTGGACACCTTGACAGAATTGAGAAGGTTGCATTATTATATTCACATTATCCAAGGAACCTCTGCCATGAATTTGCTCTCGTCTGCTTTAGCCTAATGCTATGTTTTTTGTTTTTTTAACTGAGTATACCTCATATAGCTTGTGATTGTTTTTAAATCATGTATACCTCATATATCTTGCAATGTTTTCAACATGTATACCTCATATATCTTGTAATGTTTTTAACATGTATACCTCATATATCTTGTGATTGCTTGAATCACGTATACCTCATATATCTTGTAATGTTTTCAACATGTATACCCATATATCTTGTGATTGTTTGAATCATGTATACCTCATATATCTTGTAATGTTTGAATCATGTATATGTAGCCCAGGCTTCATAGAGCCATATTCATATTCATATGAGTGTAGTGGTTGAGTGCACCCCATCTGTATATGGGGCATTCTACTGATTGTGTGCAAAGTGCTGTCCCTTGCCAAAAAAACAACAAAAATAATAAAATTGAGTAATTGAGTAATAGATATTTACAAAGATTATGTTATGGCGTATTTAAACCCAGGACATTAAATGAGAAAGTGATAAGCTAAATATATACAAAATCACCATTTATAGGGTACTTTCTATTGGGAAGTAGCTGTCCCCAACCCTGACCTCTAAAATTCAATTCATGTGAATAACACTTAAAACATTTTTCATATTTTTTTCAAGTCTAATTTAAAACATCTTTGTGATTAAGTTTGAACAGAAGTTGAAAGATTTAGATGTATTGTGGGATTCATTTTTAAATTAAGAAACTATGCTAAAAAAATAGTGTCCCTTGTTTTCATGTCACTACTGAAACACAAGAGTTTTAATGCTCTGTTTGAGTCTGGATTTTAGCCATACCCCTGAATTTCTGAGAAGGGGGTAGTACTGCACCCCCGTCCCACATGGCTGCATGGTAAGTCGCTGACTCCCATAATTTTTTTAAATAAATGTCTTCCAAAGTCTGAAAATCAGTGTGTAACTTTTAAAACTGTCACTACCGAACACAAGTTCTCTTCAATTATGTAAAAATTTGGGGGGGTTATGCAAAATATTATGTTTTTCTGTGTGAACAACTCTTCAAACATGTGCTTGTTAGCCATGTGACTGCTAGCATTCTTTAGTTATCCTGAAAAATAGCTAGGAATGTCACTACCAAAACAGTCACTACCGAAACCTATGGTAAAGTTTCGGTAGTGACATGATCATTTAGGTAGTGACAAAATGGAATGGTCAGAAGTTAAACCCCATAATTTTGTGGTCCAAAGTCTTGCTCTTCTCTGCTCTGCTCTACTCTACATTCTACTCTTCTCTACTCTGCTCTACTCTACTCTGCTCTGCTCTACTCTGCTCTTCTTTGCTCTACTCTACTATACTCTGCTCTGTTCTGTTCTACTCTGCTCTGCTATACTATACTCCGCTCTACTGTGCTCCTCTGTTCTGTTCTACTCTGCTCTACTCTGCTCTGTTCTGTTTTACTCTGCTCTACTTTGCACTAATCTGCTCTACTATACTCCGCTCTACTCTACTATGCTCTACTCTATTCTGCTCTGCTCTACTCTACTATACTCTGCTCTATTCTACTCTGCTCTACTTTGCTCTACTCTACTCTACTTTGCTCTTCTCTGCTCTACTCTGCTCTGCCCTCTCAAAAATTAAATTGTTTTATTGACCACAAAACATTTGTCTTTGAATTTGTAATTCCCACCATAAGGCATACATTTGAGGAAATACGATGCAACCTTAAAAACAGTATAATGGTCACTACTGAAACAGGACAGTCACTACCGAAACAGTGCAGTCACTACCAAAACACTGGGTGTTTTGTAAAAAATAAAGTATTTTAAGGAGGGGTGTAATGGTACACAAAAATCTCGGTTCGGTACGTACCTTGGTACACAAGTCACGGTTCGTTTTTTTTCGGTACAGTAATGAAAAAAATAGACAACTATTAAATATCTTTTACTTATTGGTAACCTCATTAAAACATACCACCACAGCAGTTAACTCTTTTTACACAATTTTTGAATGAAACAAATATATATAAAATCCTGCTTTTTCACACTGTTTGAATGAAAATAGAAATATAAAAGTGAAAAATAAAATCCTGCTGTTTTTTTAACACATTTTTTGAATGAAAAATATAAATATACATTTCTGCTTTAACAGTTTTACTCAATTAAAATAAAAAGTATAGTGCAGCTGGGCAGCTTTAAAGCCTGCTCAGATTCAGTTTTACTAGGAACTTACTTAGCTTTCCCACTTTGTTAAAGTGCAGTAAACAAAACATGCTTATATCTAAAGTGCAGCTTAAACTATTTTACTCAACTCCAAGGGTGCTGGTTATTTCTTTAGCGCGATGATCAGGGAAACGCTCTTTCTTTTTAAACAACAACGATATCGTAGTTTGCACCAGATTGCTTTTTCTAGTCGTGCCGGTTAACGTTCAAACTCGGGTGGTGTCGCTTTAGATGCGTTAGCATGTTAGACATGTTTCCAAGTACATACCCGACCGCTGTTCTGCAGTGATGGTACACTGCTTTTGTCTTGTCCACTTGTTTATTTCCATCTTCGTATTTTACCCTGAAACCAAAGTGTTCCTGAACGGAGGACTTAAGGTTTGAGGGTGGGTCTTCAGGTTCGTCAGGCTCACTTGCCATGTTGTCAAAATGCGAGAATGCGCTGCACAAAGTGAAAGCGGAGATTTACGGGACTCGGTCCGTCACTCAATTATGTCTGTCGGGGAACTAGATATTTTAAATGGTTCGGCTTGCAAAAACGGAATTAAAATAAAACAAAATAAAATAAAATAATATCCTGCGCCCAGTAATTTGGTACAGGGTCGTGCCGAACCGAAAGTCGCGTACCGAAGGGTTTGACACAAATACATGTACCTTTACGGCCCTAATATTGAGTTATCAACTAAAGTATTATGAAGCTAATCGATTACATTTATGTTCTGTTTCATCAATTATTAACTCTGAAATCAATCTGATCAGCGTTATGCATTTTACAAAGAAAGATTGCATTTAGATTTTGAAGAATTCTATAATTTGAACTTCGAAATTTGTTAAAATATTATTTTTTATCAATTTAATTGTGAAAATCTAACTTAACTTACTAACTTTGCACACATTCGGTAGAATGCCCCATATAGTGTGAAATTGAGGCTTGGCATTGAAAGGGTTAACTGAGCTCCCGTGAGCTGACGCGGGATCAGCCAATGCCCTGTCTGATGACGTAAAGTGGCGAACGGAGGTAGCTGAAACCCAGCCCTGCCACCACCCTTTTTTTTTCCATGGATGAGAGAGAGACCACACTGGCTCGTGAGACTGGGAAGAGCTCTCCGCTTTGTGAGTTCTTAAAACAGTGTTGAGGTGACCGGGAGTTGCTGTAAGGAGTCTCCGGACCCTTATGTTATCATACGCTGCTTGGCGGTGAGTTAATTGTGTGTAAAAAAATTGAGTTTTACGAGAGAAAATTAAGATGGGAAATGCTAACCGCTAAGCTAATCGCGCGCTAGCCGCTAAGGTAATTGCGCGCTAACTGTTAAGCTAGAGCAATGTTTCGCTAGCCGCTAAGCTAATTTCGCTAATGGAAACTCATTGACTCAAGCTAAAGAGTTAGCATCTTTATGTCGAACAGAAATGTGAAGAGCTGTCCTTTGTAAGTGTGTAAACTGTGAGATAGGGTGGTGTGGTATGAGTAAAATTCATTAATGTTCCACTAGTATAGTGGACTCTGTTAAATCAGATGAGACATTAAGGTTTATTATTTTTGGCTGTACAATAGAGATGGGTAGAGTTATATAGGCTTTAAGTGTGTTACAATTTTACACCAAGTGAGAAGTTATAGCCTGTTCAAAGCAGTGTTTGTTGACATTTTGAATATGGCCTGTTCAACAGGTCAGGTTTTTTTGAGCGGATTGTGATCTGATGAGGATTTGATGAAAAGAGATAAGACGTCGTGATCAGTCATCTGGATGACTGATTCGAAGTGAGCAACACCACTGCTTCATGAGGATCACCTGTGGAAAAGAAACTCCAGTTAATCAGATGGCAAGCCAGGTTGAGAGAAACAGAGAATGGAACGTCCTTTTCTTACCTGTGGTGTGGTAGGATACACGGCCACTTGCACACATTAAAGGGCCCCAACGAACTGATACTGACCTCATAAATAAAAACTGAACACAGACAACAGAAGATACATTTTTTTTATTTTTCTTGTGCGCACAAGTTGTCATTTTTCCTTTATTATTTTCTATACATTGTTCTACATTGAAGGCTTATAGCCATATTTCTGTTTTGGGGGAATAAAATACAAATACATGTTTTTTTTTGCAAATTAAATTGTATGTGTGTGTCTCAATATTGGTATTCATTCCCTGGACTCCAAGAGCGAAATCCTAGGTATTCTGGTACTGGTCTTGTTTGAGTATTGCAACCTAGTTGGTCCATTGTAAATATACTTACCTGCTAAAAGGGGGAGTTACACTAAATTATACTTACCTGCTAAGACGAAGGGGGGGGGGGGGGGGGTTACATATACCTTATATATCTTGTGATTGTTTGAATCATGTATACCTCATATATCTTGTAATGTTTTCAACATGTATGCCTCATATAACTTGTGATTGTTTGAATCATGTATACCTCATATATCTTGTAATGTTTGAATCATGTATACCTCATATATATTCCAATTGTTTTCCTAAAATAAATGTTTTGGTAAGCGAGCGGTTGTGTTCATTATTGATTCAACATGTCAGAGAAACTTGTCATGAAAAAGGTTTATTACGACCCGTCTCACCCGGGGAGTTTGGGAGGACTCGAACGACTCCGCAGGGCCGTAGAAGATGAGACGGGTAAAAGAGTAAACCCTGACCGAGTCAGAGATTTTTTAGCCGAGCAAGATGCATACACTCTGCATAAACCTGCCAGAATACATTTTCCCAGAAATAGGGTTTTTGTACCGCAACCTCTGAACCAATTTCAAGCAGACCTCTGTGACATGCAAGCCTTGACCAAGCACAACGACGGTTTTAAATATCTGTTGACGGTCATCGATGTGTTTTCAAAGAAAGCATACGTGCAACTGCTAAAAAACAAAACGGCGTCCGAAGTCACTAGGGTGTTTGACTCTGTTTTAGACGACAGTCAGACCCCTGAAAAGCTACAAACGGACGCGGGTAATGAATTCTTCAACAGGACTTTTAAGGCGCTGATGGATAAACGCGGTATTAAACTTTTCGCCACGGCCAGTGATCTGAAGGTCTCGGTGATTGAGAGATTTAACCGTACATTGAAAACTAGAATGTGGAGCTAATTTACTGCCAAAAACACCCGCAGGTACGTAGACGTCCTGCAGGACTTGGTTAAAAGCTATAATAACGGCTATCACAAGAGTATAAAAATGACGACTATGCAAGTGACGTCCTAGAACACCCTACAAGTTTTTCAAAACCTGTACAGCTCAATCCCCCTGAGTTTCCAAGAAAAGTTAAAGATGAATTTTAAACAGGGAGATCTTGTGAGAATATGTACATATATATATACCCCGAGTACCCCCTATGTACAAACTGAAAAATAATGACGAAGAACCTATCTGAGGTACGTTTTACGAAGCGGAGCTGCAAAAAGTAAAGATACCACAAGACAAGAGCTACGCGATAGAAGAAATTTTGGACCGACGTGTCGTCGGTGGAGAAAAACAAGTGTTGGTACGCTGGAAAAACTGGCCCGAGAAATTCAGCAGCTGGGTCAAGGCTGGCAAGCTGAAAATTCTATAAGAACGCGTCATACATCAAATTTGTATTCATTTCATCATGGCTCAAATCTCCGGCGGTGAGGGGTTTTACATTACCCTGACCTCCAACGCCAGCATGGACATATTTAAAAATAATACCGGCTCCAGTTTCCATGTCGACTTGGCGCAAAATATTGAATTAGAGGGCCCGTGGCAAGTGGCCTTGACGGAGATTTCATACCCGCACACATGGCATAACATTCCTCAAGACACGACCTACTTTGAGTGGAGAAAGAAACCCGCGACACCCGATGAGGAGACCGTAGTCAACCGTCGAAGGCTCAGAGGGGGATATTACGCCAACTTTGAACTGCTCAAGACCGAGCTAAACACACATCTTAGAGTCATCGACAGCAACATTTTTTTCAGCGTTTAACAACATCCAAAAAAGATTTGAATTTCAGGCAGGCGGTCAGTATCATCTGCACGTTTTTCCGCCCATGTCTTACATATTGGGCATGAAACTGGGAGAATGGTTCACCTTTGACGCCAGGTTGGCACCCTACCTGGCTGATATAAAAGCGGGGAATTACCACCTTTACTGCTATAGTGACGTGGTAAGTCATAAGCTCGTAGGCGACGCCTACACTCCGCTCTCAAGAACCGTCCCTATACAAGGGATGTGCGACGATGTCATCATGCAGTGTTTTAACCCCGCCTCGTATCTATCGGTCATCAAGAAACACATTGAAAGAATCCATGTTGAAATTAAGACCCATCAAAATAGCCGGTAAACTTTACCTTTGGCAAGACTATCGTGAAACTCCATTTCAGACCCGCAAAGACCTTGTTGAAAAAAATGACCCGTTACCACGATCCTCGTCGTTTTGTGAGCTACTATGAAAACCAAGCGGGCGGAGCCCTACTCGGTTTTTACGGCTCCCCCGTCATGTATGGACGAAGGATAGGGTCTATATTTTCAAAATTATTCCGTTTCGTGTCCCCTATCATGAAAAACGGTTTTGCCATCGCTAAACCTCGTCTCAAGTTGGCCGCTAAAAACATAGCCTCGAAGGTTATAAGCCACACCGTAGGTGAAATAGCGGCTAAAAACTCTGATCAGATGTCTCAAGAAGGATCCGGGGATATTATGGTTTTGACTAGAAGAGCGAGAAAGAGACCTCCAGGGGAGCGCGTTTCACGAGGATCTAAAAAACATCGACGACTCGCCAAGGGCAAGTTGGTATAAGAGGCGCTAAGGGAAACAAGTCTACCCGGAGCCCTGCAGCAGCGATAAGGTCCGGCGATATCTTTTAGAAAAAAACAAACAAAACATAACAAAACATGGCTCTTTTACAGAGTGCAGTATGGCGGAGCTGGATTTATTTTCAGCCCCCATGATGCAGCTGTCTATCGACGAAAAGCTCTACACAGAGATTTTGCCTTTATTGGCCATTACCGAGTCGGGGCCTATAGAGGTTTTCATTCCCGGAGACGGCAAAAAATATTTGGATTTGAACGACACCTTGCTACACCTGCGAATGAAAATTACCAAACCTGATGGCACGAACCTGGATAATGACGCACCCTTAGGCCTCGTGAATTATCCTCTGAATACCATTTTCAGTCATTGCGACGTTATTCTTGGCGATAGATATCGCAATCCAGCGCCACTCACCCGTACAGAGCCGTGATCGAAACCCTCCTCAATTTTTCAGAACATTTGCTATAAAGTCAGTTTACCGGCGAGTTATTTTACAGAGACACGGCCGGCTCTATGGATTCCGTGGTGACAAAGAACGGACCGAACAAAGGTCTAGTGCAGAGAGCTTGGTTCACTGCTAATTCTGGTGAGCTTCACCTGTTGGGCCCACTCCACGCCGACATACTTTTCTGCGAGAGGCTTCTCTTGAACTCTGTGGATTTGAGAATTAAACTGACCCGCGCTAGCAATGCCTTCTGTCTCATGCATTCCGCTAACGCTAATTTTAAATTAAAAATATTGGGTGCTTCTTTGTCAAGAAAACGACCGTTTCCCCCGCGTCTGGGTCACGCAGCAGCCCTGTTGAGGGGTAACGCGCTCTATCCTTTGTCCCGTGTCAACGTGAAAACGTACTCTATCCCGGCAAATACTAGAGTATGTAATCAAGAAAATCTCTTTTTGGGCACAATGCCAAAATATATAGTGTTGGCTATGGTGAACCATGAAGCCTTTACGGGAAAAAGCGACCTGTCACCCTTAAACTTTGCGCACAATGATGTGGAATACTTGGCCCTCTGTCAGGACGGCAGACAGGTGTCTGCCAAAGCTTTCCAGCCTCAATTTAACCACGGCCTGTCCGTCAGAGAGTTTTACAACATGTTTACGGCCACAAGAAGACACCTGAAAGATTTGCCACTGGGCATCGACAGGGAGGATTTTAACCAGGAGTACTCGTTGTTTGTGTTTAATCTCAACACGGCTGAAGACGCAGACCCCTTGTCCCCGGTTTCCAGTGGGTGCTTAAGGTTAGAAATGAGATTCAGAGTTCCCCTGCCGGTGATTGTGTACGCCTGTTATGAGAGTTTTTTGGAGATCAACTCCAAACATCAAGTGCTGGTGGATTATTATTGAGAAAGAAAGAAAGAAAGAAAGAATATGAATAACCACCGACTGGAAGATGTCATGCGTCATTTACTGGGAGATGCGTTTTGCAGCGTGTGGGCTTCGGACCAGCTTCCGGCACTGACACGCTCATTCAGACGTCACGCCTACATGATTGTCAACACACACCCTAGTCACAAGCCCGGAGAAGACTGGCTAGTGCTCACTCTGGACGAAGAAGGGTGTGCCACTTTTTTCGACTCGTTCGGACTACCGCCCGACTTTGTCTATTACCCGAAAACCGTGTTATAATTTTTAAAAAGCTGTTCTAAAAAATTACTGTACCAGAAAAGACAACTTCAAGACGTCGTTGTCGCCCGCCTGTGGACAGCATTGTGTTTATTATTTATGTGGGCTACCTTTTGAGAGCGTGCTATCTCTGTATCATGACGACATCGTAAAAAATGATGAAACGGTATCAAAGTTTGTGAAAAAATATCAACGTTGTACGAGGATTCAGCGAGCAGATTCTTTTAACCACACCGCCTGTTCTCTAGAAATGTTCAAAGATTGTTACAACTTGTTCAAGAAATAAAAAAAAATACAAGACAAACATCAATGTTGTTGTCGTACGACTCTTATTAAAGTAATTATCACACCGTATAATTAATCCAACGAGCAGCCGTTTTCCACTTTTTTCTTTCACTCCTTTTTACCGGTGTAACCCTTCCTCCTCCTCCTCCTCCTCCACAAACGGAATTAAATCTTGTTTTTTCCGCTTTCCTTTCCCCCTTTTGACCGGTGCTATGGCCCCCTCTTCTCCTTCGGGTCCATGTCATTGGTCCAACAGCCCATTGGTCCGACATCCCATTAGTCCGACGGTCCGCGGTGCTGAACGGCTCCCGGCGGACGTACTTCTGCCTTGATGGTGCACCGCGACCGGCTCTGGGTCAGCTGGGAAAGGCTTGAGGCGAAGCAGGCTCACAGCTTATGTGTTTGTCACTTTCCTTTTCATTTTAACCCACACCAAGATCTTTTCCTAACCCTAACCAAGTGGTTTTTGTGCCTAAACCTAACCAGACCTTAACCACAGGGGATCATGATGATTTCGGAATGGACTTTGGAACAATGGGTTTAATATGGTCGGAACAATGGGATGTCGGACCAATAGGCAGTTCCCTTCTCCTTCTTCCTCTTCTTCTGCTTCCTCTCCTTCATGCCACCCTCCGGTGGTTTTGAGTCGACAATATTGGGCGCGAGCACGAGGATTGGTCACCGAGGTTATCGGTATGTTGAGCTCCGTCAGAATATTCAAAAAGCCCGTCCATCCCTTAGGCATTTGGCACGCATGTCAGGACTGGCGAAAAATTTTAGGAAATGAAAAAATTAACCCCAAAAGTGCCAAAATGGCCTTTCTAGCACCACCTAGCCACCTAGATACACTAAAATGGCCACTGCGGCTTGTAGGAATGACGTAGAAAGATCAAACCAAAACTGGCGTGTTCGTCTCATCAAGACCTACAAATCAAGCGCTCACACCTCTGACCTAAACCCAACAGTAAGTGAGCTATTTCCCTTTCAAAGTGAGATTTCACCTCAAAAATGGTCTTTTTAAAAATTCCTTAAAAAATCAACTCCTCCTACACCGTTTATCGTATCGGCTTCAAACTTGCACACAAGACAGATCAACTCATCCTAATCAAATGTTCTGTATAACTTTGTCATTACTAGAATGGTTTGGATTTCATGGCATCTTCCAAGTGATGTCGTACAAAACCTGCTTACGATTTCTTGTGCCACCTAGACACACTAAAATGCCCGCTGCAACCAGTAGGAATCCCGTAGAAAGACCAAACCAAAACTGGCTCGTTGGTGTCATGAAGACCTACAAGTCACGTGCTGTAACTACTGACCTAAATCCAACAGGAAGTGCGCTATTGCCCTTTCAAAGTAAGATGTAATTTTTCACAAATTCTGTCTCTCAAAAAATATTTCCTCCTACACCATTTATCCTATCGGTTTCAAACTCGCACACATGACAGACCAAGCCCTGCTTAACAATTCCTCTGAACAACTTTGTCATTACTCGCACAGTTTGGATTTTTTGCTTTGTTTAAGGTGACATGTCACAAAACCTCTTGACAATTTTTGTGCCACATAGACACAGTAAAATGGCTGCTGCGGCCCATATGAATGCTGTAGTAAGATCACATGAAAACTGGCTTCTTCATTTCCTCAAGACCTACAAATCATTCATTTACACCACTGACCTAAATCCAACAGGAAATGAGTTAGTGCCTCTGGAAGGTGAGCTGCTTGCAGCTTTAATTAGGGGCCGAGCCCGGAGGCAGAGGACTGCTCACAGAGCAGTCCTCGCCGAAGGCGAGTACCCTATTGTTTTTGGTGCGTTTATTCTTTCTTTCTTTCTCCCGCTGTCTCTTTGAACTGGAATTTGACCCCCTAAACATGCTCAAAAACTCACCAAAATTGGCACGCACATCAGAACCGGTGAAAAATTTTAGAAAATCATGAAATTAACCCCTAAAATGCCAAAATGGGCTCTCTAGCGCCACCTAGACACACAAAAATGGCCGCTACGGCCTGTAGGAACGTTGTAGAAACATGAAACCAAAACTGCCGTGTTCATCTCATGAAGATCTAAAAATCACGCGCTGACACCCCTGACCTAAATCCAACAGGAAGTGAGCTATTTGCCCTTTCAAAGTAAGATTTTGCCTTAAAACTGCCTTTCCTAAAAAATCTTCTTCTCATACACTGTTTATCCTATCGGCTTCAAACTTGCACAGATGACAGGTCAACTCCTTCTAATCAGATCTTATTTAGAACTTTTTCATTACTCGATTAGTTTGGATTTTATGGCCTCCTAAAGGTGAGATGTCAGAAAAACGTCATGACAATCTTCGAAAGCTGTCCCATAGGAAATGAATGGCAGCAGGGGGGAGAAAGAGACCAATCTTTGGGCTTTTTCTAGCCTTTACAGCGTCTCCATACTTTGTGCTACAGACTCCATCCCAACTCTCAAATGTTGCCACAGGTCTCATCTATTCACTCATGTTTTCATCTTTTTCATATCTTATATCTCATATCTAACTCATCTAATTTGCATATTGTGGCGTCACTAGGCGGCGGCCATATTGGATTTCATAAATCTCAGTAAAACATTTTGAACATATTTACACAGTAGATTTATTTTGTTTTGTGTTGTTTTTGTCATCTCATCCTCAAAAAAAAGGGAGGGGAATCTGATGGGAGTACATTAACTCATCTAATTTGCATATTGTGTCGTCATTAGGCAGCGGCCGTATTGGATTTAATAAATCTCAGTAAAACAACATTTTGAACATATTTACACAGTAGATTTGTTTTGTGCTGTTTTTGTCATCTCATCCTCAAAATAAAGAAAGAGGAATCTGATGGGAAGAAATTCGCTCATCTAATTTACATATTGTGACATCACTTCTACATACCTACAGCTACAGAAAGCATTCAAACATCAAAATGTTCAGCTCTGTAAGGATTTTCTGATGTTTGTGGCAATATGTTTGATATTTCTAAATAATTCACAGTGACTAATTATTAGGGACCGAGCCTAGAGGCAGAGGACTGCTCAAGGAGCAGTCCTCGCCAGAGGCGAGGACCCTATTGTTTTTGCTGCGTTTTTTATTATTATTCTTTATTGGGTGTGAATGCTGCAAGCATTCACAACCTATGTTCTTCTACTACCAAAATTCTTTATTTTTCTTCCCATTATTATTCTTCTGCCGCGTTTTTCAACATCAATTATCTTCAACATACTTCAACCGATTCAAACCATTCAAACTTCTTCTGATTCGGCTTCATTAGGACATTATCAGAAACTTTCAGATTTTTCCATAACGTTAATATTTTCCCGGGAATTCAACGTTAAAATTCCAACTTCTATTAAAGCGGATGGAGCGAAAACGGTTGGACCGCTACTAGTTCCACAAACTTCAACCGATTCAAACCATTCAAACATGAAAACGTTCAGCTGAATTAGGACATTCACGGATGCATTCACTTTTTTTCCTAACATTCATACTTTCCGAGATATTTCCGATTTTTCCCAAATCCTTTTCCCATTGGGAATGCATTACGGAATCCTCAAAAATCTAAAAATTTCACCTTTTTTCAAACTGTGACTACCCATTCATACTTTCAGCTAGAAACTCCATTCAAAATGGAAAATATTCATCATTTTGCTGACATTTTACATATGATTCAACTTTTCAATCCCATTTGTGCTGTTTTTGTCATCTCTTCCTCAAAATAAAGGAAGAGGAATCTGATGGGAGTAAATTAACTCATCTAATTTGCATATTGTGGCGTCACTAGGCGGCGGCCATATTGGATTTCATAGATCTCAGTAAAACAGCATTTTGAACATATTTGCACAGCAGATTTCTTTTGTTTTGTGCTGTTTTTGTCGTCTCATCCTCAAAATAAAGGAAGAGGAATCTGATGGGAGTAAATTAACTCATCTAATTTGCATATTGTGGCGTCACTAGGCGGCGGCCATATTGGATTTCATAAATCTCAGTAAAACAGCATTTTGAACATATTTGCACGTTAGATTTCTTTTGTTTTGTGCTGTTTTTGTCATCTCATCCTCAAAATAAAGGAAGAGGAATCTGATGGGAGTAAATTAACTCATCTAATTTGCATATTGTGGTGTCACTAGGCGGCGGCCATATTGGATTTCATGAATCTCAGTAAAACAGCATTTTGAACATATTTGCACGGCAGATTTCTTTTGTTTTGTGCTGTTTTTGTCATCTCTTCCTCAAAATAAAGGAAGAGGAATCTGATGGGAGTAAATTAACTCATCTAATTTGCATATTGTGGCGTCACTAGGCGGCGGCCATATTGGATTTCATGAATCTCAGTAAAACAGCATTTTATTTGCACAGCAGATTTCTTTTGTTTTGTGCTGTTTTTGTCGTCTCATCCTCAAAATAAAGATAGAGGAATCTGATGGGAGTAAATTAACTCATCTAATTTGCATATTGTGGCGTCACTAGGCGGCGGCCATATTGGATTTCATAAATCTCAGTAAAACATTCAAATATTCTAATCATTCAAACTTTATTTTATTAAAGGCAGCTATTCGGTGTGGAGTCAGCTTTTCAACAAACTTTCAAACATTCAAATCATTCAAACTTCATTGTATTCAAGACAGCATTGCAGCGTGGCTGCAGCTCGCAGCATTCACACCCGCATTTCTTCAGAAATTGCTTTTCTAGTTATTATTATTCTTCCGCCGCGTTTTTCAACATCAATTATCTTCAACATACTTCAACCGATTCAAACCATTCAAACTTCTTCTGATTCGGCTTCATTAGGACATTATCAGAAACTTTCAGATTTTTCCATAATGTTAATATTTTCCCGGGAATTCAACGTTAAAATTCCGACTTCTATTAAAGCGGATGGAGCGAAAACGGTTGGACCGCTACTAGTTCCACAAACTTCAACCGATTCAAACCATTCAAACATGAAAACGTTCAGCTGAATTAGGACATTCACGGATGTATTCACTTTTTTCCTAACATTCATACTTTCCGAGATTTTTCCGATTTTTCCCAAATCCTTTTCCCATTGGGAATGCATTACGGAATCCTCAAAAATCTAAAAATTTCGCCTTTTTTCAAACTGTGACTACCCATTCATACTTTCAGCTAGAAACTCCATTCAAAATGGAAAATATTCATCATTTTGCTGACATTTTACATATGATTCAACTTTTCAATCCCATTCAAACTTTCAAAAATATTCAGCCTTTTCTGGAACTTTGTTATAATGGAAGTCAATGAGAAAATCCTTCAAACTCACTCATCTTCACCCACACATCATGAATTCATACATTGACGTAGAAACTCCATTCCTACTCTCAAACGTTGACGTTGTCGTTGACTTTCAGGAATTAATTCAAATTTTCAATATCTCTTTTAGTTTTTCTACAAAGTCAGTTTAAAATACATGAAGTTTTCAGCCCTTCTCAGACTTTATAATGGGTGTGTATTGTGTGAGCTAGAGTGGGTGATGTCATCACTGGAGTGAAGAGCAGCTGTAAACTCATCAAGAAATTTTCTCTTCAACTCGCTCATACGGCCACAATTTTCACTGTACATACACAATTTATACCACAAAACGTAGGAAAATTTGTCCTGCTCACAGAAATGTTGACATGGAATCTGTCACACGTACACATTTTTGCTGAGCGGCTCCAAAGCGAAGGGAGCGCCGATTTTTTTCTCATTCACTCCCATGTGAACTGAGAGGACAAATTTCTGGAAACAGCTGAGGTGCAGCACATTTGTAAATCGCTCTGGTGACCCCACCTTTGACTGTAGAAATATAAAACATGACACGTGCGTTCACAAGAAGTGGCTCTCTCTCACCATCACTTTATTTTCATGATTGGACCAACGGTTTGGGTATGGGAAGAATTTGTTTGAGGAGTTAAATCTCCTCTAAAAGAGCTCTCTTCTCTGTGTTCTGTCTGTCTCTCTCTGCTCTTCTCCCAGGTGCACCTAGTTTATTACCATGGCAACCGCTGTGCCACACAAACTCACAGAAACATGATGTGTGTGTGTGTGTCTACATCTTACATGCAGACATGACAGGGGCAGAATCTCCATTTTACCCTTTATTTATTTGAGGAAAATATTCATTTCAACATTTCAAAAGGCTTTCGCTTGAAAGTGGTGAGAGATAAAGGCATACTGTAAATGAGAAAACTATTCATCATGACCCAAAGTTTGTGATGGGAGTAAATTAACTCATCTAATTTGCATATTGTGGCGTCACTAGGCGGCGGCCATATTGGATTTCATAAATCTCAGTAAAACAGCATTTTATTTGCACAGCAGATTTCTTTTGTTTTGTGCTGTTTTTGTCGTCTCATCCTCAAAATAAAGGAAGAGGAATCTGATGGGAGTAAGTTAACTCATCTAATTTGCATATTGTGGCGTCACTAGGTGACAGCCATATTGGATTTCATAAATCTCAGTAAAACAACATTTTGAACATATTTACACAGTAGATTTCTTTTGTTTTGTGCTGTTTTTCTTGTCTCTTCCTCAAAATACAGGAAGGGGAATGTGATGGGACTAAATTCGCTCATCTAATTTGCATATTGTGACATCACTTCTACATACCTACAGCTACAGAAAGCATTCAAACATCAAAACGTTCAGCTCTGTAAGGATTTTCTGATGTTTGTGGCAATATTTGTGATATTTCTAAATAATTCGCTGGAGGCCGAAACGGGGGAGGTCCCGCCAAACGCTACTTGCAGCTTTAATTAGGGACCGAGCCCTAAGGCAGAGGACTGCTCACAGAGCAGTCCTCGCCGAAGGCGAGGACCCTCTTGTTTTTGCTGCATGCGTTCATTAGTGACCGGGCCCAACAGCAGTGGACTACTCACAAAGTTTATATAGTTTTTGCTGCGTTTATTCCTACAGACCAGTCCTCGCCGAAGGCGGGACCGAGCCCTAAGGCAGAGGACTGCTCACAGAGCAGTCGTTTTTGCTCCGTTTATTCTTTATTATTATTATTATTATTATTATTTCTTTATTATTATTATTATTATTATTATTATTATTATTATTATTATTAGGGACCGAGCCCGAAGGCAGAGGACTGCTCACAGAACAGTCCTCGCCGACACTATTGTTTTTGCTCCGTTTATTCTTTATTATTATTATTATTATTAGGGACCGAGCCCTAAGGCAGAGGACTGCTCACAGAGCAGTCCTCGCCAAAGGCGAGGACCCTATTGTTTTTGCTCCGTTTATTATTAGGGACCGAGCCTAGAGGCAGAGGACTGCTCACAGAGCAGTCCTCGCCAAAGGCGAGGACCCTCTTGTTTTTGCTGCGTGCGTTCATTAGTGACTGGGCCCAACAGCAGTGGACTACTCACAAAGCAGTCCTCGCCAAAGGCGAGGACCCTCCTTATAGTTGTTGCTGCATTTATTCCTACAGACCAGTCCTCGCCAAAGGCGAGGACACTATTGTTTTTGCTCCGTTTATTCTTTATTATTATTATTATTATTATTATTATTAGGGACCGAGCCTAGAGGCAGAGGACTGCTCAAGGAGCAGTCCTCGCCCTCTTGTTTTTGCTGCGTGCGTTTATTGTGGACCGACTCCAACAGTAGTGGACTACTCACAGACCAGTCCCCGCCAAAGGCGAGGACCCCCCCTATACTTTTTGCTGCGTTTATTCTCACAGACCAGTCCTCGCTGAAGGCGAGGACACTATTGTTTTTGCTGCGTTTATTATTATTATTATTATTATTATTATTATTCTTTCTCCCGCCGCCTCTTTGAACTGGAATTTGACCCCCTAAACATGCTCAAAAACTCACCAAAATTGGCAAGCACATCAGAGCCGGTGAGAAATTTTAGAAAATCATGACATTAACCCCTAAAGTGCCAAAATGGGCTCTCTAGCACCACATAGGTGCACTAAACTGGCCACTGCAGCCCGTAGGAATGTCGTATCAACATCAAACCAAAACTGGTGTGTTTGACTTACAAATCACGCCTTGACACCCATGACCTAATTCCAACAGGAAGTGAGCTACTTGACCTTTCAAAGTAAGATTTCACCTCAAACGTGCTCTTAAAAAAACACATCTCCTCCTACACCGTTTATTGTATCGGCTTTAAAGACGCACACATGACAGCTCAACTGCTGCTAAACAGATCTTCTGTATAACTTTATCTCTCTCATCATCACATTTTTTTCATGATTGGACCAACGGTTTGGGAATGGGAAGAACTTGTTCGAGGAGTTAAATCTCCACTACAACAGGTCTCTCTCTGTGTTCTGTCTGTCTCTCTCTGCTCTTCTCCCAGGTGCACGTACTTCATCACCATGGCAACCGCTGTCACACACAAACTCACAGAAACATGATGTGTGTGTGTGTCTAAATCTTACATGCAGATATGACAGGGGCAGAATCTGCATTTTGACCCTTTAGGTGCCAGAGTGTATTGAGCAAAAAAAAATTCCATTTTCATTTCAACATTTCAAAAGGCTGTGGCTTGAAAGTGGTGAGACATAAAGGCATACTGTAAATGACAAAACTATTCATCATGAACCAAGGTTTGTTATGGGAGTAAATTAACTCACCTAATTTGCATATTGTGGGGTCACTAGGCGGCGGCCATATTGGATTTCATAAATATCAGTAAAAAAGCATTTTGAACATATTTACACAGTACATTTCTTTTATTTTGTGCCATTTTTGTCATCTCAGCCTCGAAATAAGGGAACAGGAATCTGATGGGAGTAAATTACCTAATCTAATTTGCATATTGTGGTGTCACTACATGGCAGCCATATTGGATTTCATGAATCTCAGTAAACACCATTTTGAACATATTTACGCAGTACATTTGGTTTGTTTTATGTTGTTTTTGTCATCTCGTCCTCAAAATAAAGTAAGAGGAATCTGATGGGAATGAATTAACTCATCTAATTTGCATATTGTGACATCACTTCTACATACCTACAGCTACAGAAAGCATTCAAACATCAAAACGTTCAGCTCTGTAAGGATTTTCTGATGTTTGTGGCAATATGTTTGATATTTCTAAATAATTCACAATGACGACATAAGCTGGGGGCCGAAATGGGCGCGAGTGCGAGGTCCCGCCAAACGCTGCTTGCAGCTTTAATTAGGGACCGAGCCAAAGGCGAGGACCCTCTTGTTTTTGCTGCGTGTGTTTTTTGTGGACCGACTCCAACAGTAGTGGACTACTCACAGACCAGTCCTCGCCAAAGGCGAGGACCCCCCCTATACTTTTTGCTGCGTTTATTCTCACAGAGTAGTCCTCGCCAAATGCGAGGACCCTATTGTTTTTGCTCCGTTTATTCTTTATTAGGGACCGAGCCCTAAGGCAGAGGACTGCTCACAGAGCAGTCCTCGCCAAAGGCGAGGACCCTATTGTTTTTGGTGTGTTTATTATTATTTCTTTCTTTCTTTCTTTCTTTCTTTCTTCTGCCGCCTCTTTGAACTGGAATTTGACCCCCTAAACATGCTCAAAAACTCACCAAAATTGGCATGCACATCAGAACCAGTGAAAAATTTTAGAAAATCATGACATTAACCCCTAAAGTGCCAAAATGGGCTCTCTAGCGCCACCTAGGCACACAAAAATGGCCGCCACGGCCTGTAGGAACGTCGTAGAAACATGAAACCAAAAGTGGCGTGTTCGTCTCATGAAGGCCTAAAAATCACGCGCTGACACCACTGACCTAAATCCAACAGGAAGTGAGATATTTGCCTTTTCAAAGTAAGATTTTGCCTTAAAACTGCCTTTCCTAAAAAATCTTCTTCTCATACACCGCTTATCCAATCGGCTTCAAACTTGCACAGATGACAGATCAACTCGTTCTAATCAAAAGTTATTCGTAACTTTTTCATTACTCGCTTAGTTTGGATTTTACAGGCTCCATAATGTGAGATGTCAGAAGAACGTCCTGACGATCTTCGAAAGCTGTCCCATAGGAAATGAATGGCAGCAGGGGGGAGAAAGAGACCAATCTTAGGGCTTTTTCTAGCATTTACAGCGTCTCCATACTTTGTGCTACAGACTCCATTCCAACTCTCAAATGTTGCCACAGGTCTCATCTATTCACTCATGTTTTCATCTTTTTCATATCTTTTACCATTTTTCATCTGTGCCTCTCAAAGTACCATGAGCAAAAGTGGAGAAATTCTCAGTTTACAATGGATGTGTATTGCACAGAATGCTGTGAGCTAGAGTGGAGAGGGCTCTAAAAATCGTCTAAAACTTTTGTCTTTAACTCGCTGCCATGGCCACAATTTTCATTGTACAGACACAATTTATACCACAAAACGTAGGAAAATTTGTCCAGCTCACAGATATGTTGACATGGAATCTGTCACACGTACACATTTTTGCTGAGTGGCGAAGGGAGCGCTGATTTTTTTCTCATTCACTCCCATGTAAACTCAGAGGAGAAATTTCTGGAAACAGCTGGGGTGCAACACATTTTAAACTCGCTCCCCTGACCACATTTTTGACTCGAGAAATATAAAACGCGACACGTGCGTTCACGAGACGTGGCTGTCTCTCAAAATCACTTTATTTTCTTGCTTGGACCAACGGTTTGGGCATGCGAAGCATTTGTTCGAGGAGTTAAATCCTTTTATAAACAGCCTTTGGTGATCTGCTTTCCTGACGTGTCTGTGTCTGCCACAGGTACGGGCAAGTCATTAATCGCCATGACAACGGCTGCACACACAGACACAGCCACACACATACTTGTTTTTATTACTCCATGGGGACCTAAAAATTGGACCTGAAATTTTTTTCACGGTGGGGACCTCACCTTAAAGAATCATTTTAAGGCAAAATTAATCATCAAAATCAATTCTCTGATTTTTTTTAAAGCACTTCTTACCAGAAAAGTCACCAAAATTCCCAAGTTTTTTCAAATTAATTTTTTCAGGTTTTTCTATTTCGCTGGGGACCCCTCTTTGGTGTCATACCACAAACCACCACCAGGTGTCAGACAATTAAATTTACCAAACAGGGATTTTTTCTATTCACTTTTGAGTCTGTATAAGAGCAGAAATTAAAGTAAAATCTTTTGCAATCAGTGAAGATGATTATTTAGAAGAGAAAATGGTGCCTATATTATAATTTCATGTTGTTTTTGCATGTATATTAAGCCAGCACAGTGTTGCAGTGATGAGTGCTGTGTCGGCCCCTGTGTCTGAGAGGTGACCTGAGCAGGTGAACCTCACCCGCACCCTGTCAGCTGGGACGGGCACATATATGGACCAGTAAAGTCACAAATGGTGAAAAACTGAAAGTAAATACTTAAGTCAAGTACAGTAAGATGTGATTACTGGTATATAGGTACCAGCTAATGCAGTGTTATAATGCATGTTATCTTTGCTAACTCCCATTTAAATACAGACTGGAGCCGATAAAGCAGCATGCAGAATGGAGAAGAACAGAGCAGCATGAAGAGAGGAGAGAGAAGCGAGAGAGGAGAGAAGAACAGAGCATGACAGGAGGAAGTTACACTATTTCAGTGTAGTCTTGATGTGGATAAAGCATATGTGCAATGTAGATTTATCAATAAAGTACAGATGTAGCTGAAGGTCCATCCCTGTATATTTGTTACATATTCAATAATACAGCAGACTGTGAATAAGTATACTTAATAAACAATAACTGCATCTGAATGATCACCACTAGACACTAGCTGTGTTGGCCTAGTTGTACTGTTAGCAGAGAAGCTACAAGAGCCAGATTGTGCATAAACAGAAATAACTGCATCTGTTAGCACTGGTTGTTAGAGCAACATGGACAAGTGACAGGAGAGGAGCAGAACATCATGAAGACAGGAGCAGAACAACATGGAGAAAAGCAGCATGGACAGGAGGAAAAACACAATGTCAGTGTAGTCACTGCTGTGATTACCTGTGGCACTCGGCCTGCGGCCTTGTGATGTGGATAAAGCATATGTGCAATGTAGATTTATCAATAAAGTACAGATGTAGCTGAAGGTCCATCCCTGTATATTTGTTACATATTCAATAATACAGCAGACTGTGAATAAGTATACTTAATAAACAATAACTGCATCTGAATGATCACCACTAGACACTAGCTGTGTTGGCCTAGTTGTACTGTTAGCAGAGAAGCTACAAGAGCCAGATTGTGCATAAACAGAAATAACTGCATCTGTTAGCACTGGTTGTTAGAGCAACAAGGACAAGTGACAGGAGAGGAGCAGAACATCATGAAGACAGGAGCAGAACAACATGGAGAAAAGCAGCATGGACAGGAGGAAAAACACAATGTCAGTGTAGTCACTGCTGTGATTACCTGTGGCACTCGGCCTGCGGCCTTGTGCCTATGACCAAGTCACACCAATGCTGATATTCAGCACAACACCTTGTAGCATTTCACAACTTTTCAGGTCTTTTAGGTTACCACTGTTCCAACTTTGCGGTTGGTATTAAATTCTTAATGAGGATATAATTTTTCAATACAATGATATTTCTCGGCTTGAACATTTGATATGTTGTCTTTGTGTCATTTTACTTAATAAACGGGTATATTTTTTTTTCTTTTTGTACTGATAAGGGCGATTGTGCTGCACAGTGAATACCTCTACACAAAAGATACAGAATAAAATAGAAATAAATCAAATAGTGCATTAACACAACGGTGTAAATACCATCCACAGCCTTGGATTGTGAAAGCCAAGTAATTAGCTTGCTGATAGATATGTTTCCTTGTATGAACTGCGTTAACCCACCATGTCATCATCCTTCAGCTGCACTGCAAGATGAACATCACACTTGTCCCTGCATTGTTTCAGAACCATCAGATATAAATGTAATTCACTCGACACAGGCCTGAATAGTGGCAGTCACTGCCACCAAAGAGGGCATTATGTAAACAGAAAAAAACATCCAGATGTTATCATGCCCTGGAGAAAGGGGAAAAGCAGCATGGACAGGAGGAAAAACACACTGTCAGTGTAGTCACTGGTGTGATTACCTGCAGCCTTGTGCCTATGACCAAGTCACACCAGTGCTGATATTCAGCACAACAGCATGACCTCAAGTGTGATATTGCTTAAGTAAAGATGACAGCTATACAGTACAGGCCAAAAGTTTGGACACACCTTCTCATTCAATGCGTTTTCTTTATTTTCATGACTATTTACATTGTAGATTCTCACTGAAGGCATCAAAACTATGAATGAACACATGTGGAGTTATGTACTTAACAAAAAAAAGTGAAATAACTGAAAACATGTTTTATATTCTAGTTTCTTCAAAATAGCCACCCTTTGCTCTGATTACTGCTTTGCACACTCTTGGCATTCTCTCCATGAGCTTCAAGAGGTAGTCACCTGAAATGGTTTCCACTTCACAGGTGTGCCTTATCAGGGTTAATTAGTGGAATTTCTTGCTTTATCAATGGGGTTGGGACCATCAGTTGTGTTGTGCAGAAGTCAGGTTAATACACAGCCGACAGCCCTATTGGACAACTGTTAAAATTCATATTATGGCAAGAACCAATCAGCTAACTAAAGAAAAACGAGTGGCCATCATTACTTTAAGAAATGAAGGTCAGTCAGTCCGGAAAATTGCAAAAACTTTAAATGTGTCCCCAAGTGGAGTCGCAAAAACCATCAAGCGCTACAACGAAACTGACACACATGAGGACCGACCCAGGAAAGGAAGACCAAGAGTCACCTCTGCTTCTGAGGATAAGTTCATCCGAGTCACCAGCCTCAGAAATGGCAAGTTAACAGCAGCTCAGATCAGAGACCAGATGAATGCCACACAGAGTTCTAGCAGCAGACCCATCTCTAGAACAACTGTTAAGAGGAGACTGCGCCAATCAGGCCTTCATGGTCAAATAGCTGCTAGGAAACCACTGCTAAGGAGAGGCAACAAGCAGAAGAGATTTGTTTGGGCCAAGAAACACAAGGAATGGACATTAGACCAGTGGAAATCTGTGCTTTGGTCTGATGAGTCCAAATTTGAGATCTTTGGTTCCAACCGCCGTGTCTTTGTGAGACGCAGAAAAGGTGAACGGATGGATTCCACATGCCTGGTTCCCACTGTGAAGCATGGAGGAGGAGGTGTGATGGTGTGGGGGTGTTTTGCTGGTGACACTGTTGGGGATTTATTCAAAATTGAAGGCACACTGAACCAGCATGGCTACCACAGCATCCTGCAGCGACATGCCATCCCATCCGGTTTGCGTTTAGTTGGACCATCATTTATTTTTCAACAGGACAATGACCCCAATCACACCTCCAGGCTGTGTAAGGGCTATTTGACCAAGAAGGAGAGTGATGGAGTGCTGCAGCAGATGACCTGGCCTCCACAGTCACCGGACCTGAACCCAATCGAGATGGTTTGGGGTGAGCTGGACCGCAGAGTGAAGGCAAAGGGGCCAACAAGTGCTAAACACCTCTGGGAACTCCTTCAAGACTGTTGGAAAACCATTTCAGGTGACTACCTCTTGAAGCTCATGGAGAGAATGCCAAGAGTGTGCAAAGCAGTAATCAGAGCAAAGGGTGGCTATTTTGAAGAAACTAGAATATAAAACATGTTTTCAGTTATTTCACCTTTTTTTGTTAAGTACATAACTCCACATGTGTTCATTCATAGTTTTGATGCCTTCAGTGAGAATCTACAATGTAAATAGTCATGAAAATAAAGAAAACGCATTGAATGAGAAGGTGTGTCCAAACTTTTGGCCTGTACTGTACTTGCATATGTAAACAATTAATACTTGAATTTGTGTATTGCTGAATGATGACTTCATAACACTGCAATAAGAGAAGTGGTTTATTCAACCAAAACGGTTAAAGATGCACATTCAACTCCAACTCTGACTCTAAAATAAACTATGAGCAGCAGCAGCTCATCTCCCCCTTTTGGCAGCTTATTCAACCAACATGGTTAAAGATGCACATCAAAAATATAAAATCACAGAACGAAATGCAAATGGTGTGCATTTACTTGCTATCCAGCTCCTGCCCTCCAGAGCCCGGAGCATGGAGCCTATCTTGCCAGAGCAAGATAGAAAACCTATTCTAACTCAACTCAACTCTTTTTCTTAACTCAAAATAAATTCAGAGCAGCAGCAGCTTATCTCCCTCTTTTGGCAGCTTATTCAACCAACACAGTTAAAGATGCACATCAAAAAATTAATCACAGAGTGAAATGCAAATGGTGTGCATTTACCTATACCTGTTCTAATTCAACTCTGATGACTCTAAAATAAACTCAGAGCAGCAGCTCATCTCCCTCTTTTAGCAGCTTATTCAACCAACACTGTTAAAGATGCACATCAAAAAATTAATCACAGAACGAAATGCAAATATTGTGCATTTTAACTTGGCAAGATAGAATACCTGTTCTAATTCAACTCAACTCTTTTTCTTAACTCAAAATAAATTCAGAGCAGCAGCAGCTGATCTCCCTCTTTTGGCAGCATCAATTCGGTTTTTGACATAGAACTTTACTGCTGTCCAGCTCCTGTCCTGCAGGGCCTGTGGAGACTCCTCAATACATCTCACGCAGTCTGCTTTTCCTGGAACCCTCCTGGACCTTATGAAGCTATTCAGCGTCTTCTCCACCGCCTGGACCTCCTCCTCCGACCACTTTCTTCTCCTTTGTGAAGAACCTGAATAAAATACAACAATAGCTTAATGTTCTTGAACACTGAACTCTAATCAACATCGTTAAGAGCAGGTCCCTATTTCAACATTGGTGCAAATGATTTCTTGATAGTAGACAGAGTGATTAAAAACAGTTGAGCAAAACTGGTTATACACAAAGAGGTTAACTGGTTTTACTGTTGAGGCTGATCAGAGTATAAAATACAGGCCATTGAACAGTTTCTACTTTGTACACAGAATCAGCTTTAACCACATTAAAACTTCAATCACCAAACACATTATTATTGACAGCTAGGATCAAGACTTTTTAGATTAGACTTTGAAGAAGACCTCATGAGTGTTGAGATCAACAACCTCAGGTTTAACCAGGTAACCAGAGGGGTGTACTGCGAAGCGAGTTTAGTGGGTTAGCGAGGTATGTTGAGTCTAAAGCCAGGCTTTCCTTTTATCACAAAGGTGGCCCTCTTTTAACCCGGCTAGATCACCATGGTAACTTATGTAACTTATGCTTTGCTATATGTTCAGAGTTTAATCTTAAAATCGGCTATAAAAGCGCCGCTGTTTCACCATTTAACTCATTTACAGCGGGTGCAACCTTAACTTTGAAAGTCCAGTGGAGCTGGATCAGAACCGAGCATTTGTACAGAGGAAGAGATCGCGCTGATCCGCTGGTGTTTACTTCCTCTCTGAGCGTCACCGCCTGTAGATGTTCAGCTGAGGGAATACACTGCTCAGCTGTTGAGCCGACTCCCGTCAGGAGCTCATTACGCTATATATATTTTTTCTTTTATATAGGCCTAGCAGTCTGGGCCACTGAAACAAGTAGTGCGGTCGCAGCATTACAGATAATCAGATAGGTAATCAGTAAAGTTAATCATTTCACTTTGATGTGGCCATGAATAAATTAATTTCAATGTTTCGCCTGTTATATGGCAGTGTTGCCCAAACACAAATCTTGAATATGTCTATGCTATTTTCACAGTTAAAAAGGTCTTTGTCATTGTACAGAGACAATAGGCTGAGATTTGCTTGTACAGCACCTAAAAAATTCACTGTATATTCATACGCACACCCAGCCTTGCTTTCAATAAAACACACTCACATTCTATAATTGTGATCAGTAAAATATATGAAAACAATATAAAACACTATTTAAAAATGACAGTTGTTGCTCTAGTTTATTTTGTTTAAATGGATAAATCTTCGTATTTAAAAGTACCGCAATGTTCAGCTGTCAGAAATTAAAATCAGCCTCCTCTCTTTACTTGTTATTCATTATCATATTTGCAGCAACAGTGTAGCTTTTGGCTGTGATCACGGTTTTTTATATCACTCATGCTCTCTCCATTAAAGCAACCTGCTCCTCTTGGCTGAAATCAGCGGTCATGTGCGGAAGCAGAATCATATGACGCCAAACACCTCTTTTTATGTGAAAGCACACAGAGCACAACGCTGAGAGTCGGACTTGACAAACCAAGTTGAGTTGGCTTTAGGTTTTGTTAAGCCAGAACATGAACACAAAGCCTGGCTATGTTGAGCCTCCTTCGCAGTACAGGCCTCAGACATGTCCATAACCCTCATGTTCTACTATTTACTGTAGATGTTACCTTGAGCTGGAAGTGTGCTGTCCTTTCCACTGGTGGATCTCTCTCTCTCACTGGATTTATCTGGAAACACAACAGCTCTCTTAGTAAAAGAAGTAGTGAACCTGATGAATATGAAACCTTAATAACATAAAACATTACTAGGTCTACAGATCTGTCTTAATGACTCCTAATGACTGATTAGCTGACACTGAACACTGAAACATCCTGAGGCTGTGACAGGAGCTCTCCTCAGGTATGAAACCTGTCCTGTCCTGAGCTGTCACACTGAGGGACAAAATAGTTCAGGTACAGTGTCAGACCTGCCAAAAGGAACAAACACTGGCAATGATGTGAAGAAGCCACCGTGATGATGTCATGACCAAGACCTCCATCTATTTTTCTCCATCTATGCTAACCAGCTAGCCCTGACCCATTCCATATTTTTACACCATTTTGACAGTAGATGCCATATGAGTGAGTGTAGCATCTTGTCTCCCCTCCTACAGAAGAACAGCTTCCCCCAGAGCACAATGTTACCTACAGTTCGCAACTAGAATCACAGAAACGCTTAGAGGCTGCAGCTCCAAGAAAGTCCTATTTTCTTCACAGATGTCTGACCTTATTTGATGGCAAAAAAAAGAGGTGAAACAAGTAAATCTGGATGTGATTTTCCACAGCTGCTGCTGCAGCCTTTCTTCAGACCGGTGAGTAATCACTAATTTACTGACCAACATTTCAAGTGTCAAAGTTGTGATGTTGTCAACTGGGTTCATCCAAGTATTTTGTAAAGTTTAATTCTGTTGGCTGTTGCCCAGCTAATTACATCAGTAACATGAGACTTAGTTTATAACTGACTGTACATTTGTACAGAGACAATAGGCTATGAGATTTTCTTGTACTGCACCTAAAAAATTCACTGTATATTCATACGCACACCCAACCTTGCTTTCAATAAAACACACTCGCATTCTATAATTGTGATCAGTAAAATATATGAAAACAATATAAAACACTATTTAAAAATGACAGTTGTTGCTCTAGTTTATTTTGTTTGTGTCCATAACCCTCATGTTCTACTATTTACTGTAGATGTTACCTTGAGCTGGAAGTGTGCTGTCCTTTCCACTGGTGGATCTCTCTCTCTCACTGGATTTATCTGGAAACACAACAGCTCTCTTAGTAAAAGAAGTAGTGAACCTGATGAATATGAAACCTTAATAACATAAAACATTACTAGGTCTACAGATGGCCTCGCCTGTGTCTCTCCTAATGTTTCCCACTGAGCTCTGCCCCATTTGAAAGAAGAAGAAGGAAGCTCATGTGTGGAAAGACATGGCCTCCGAGATGTAGAATGTGTGTTGTAGAAGAGAAACACACATGTCAGGACCGATGACTTGTATCCTCAGAACAGACCTGTCCTGTGATTGTCAGCCTCCTTTCATATTTAAGCTGAAAATCACAGGGCATGTCTGAGGATAGAAGTCTGCAGCTCCAGCATGATATGTAAATGATGATATGATGGGCTGTGTCAAGATTTTTCATCATTTTATATCATAAAAAACACCAAATATGTGTATAAATAAAAATGATGTACTTATAGTAAAATAAAATATAAACAACTAAATAATAAGGCAAAAAGGTGAACTTTATTTCAATCTAGGCCTGTTTGAATGTCTGCCCCCCCAAGGATTCTGTTGCAAAAAATTCTGGCCCTGCAGTAGACCCAGTGTTGATGGTGTCACCATATTGTGACTCTTTTTCATCACTGGTAGGAGATCAGGCAGGACTGAATGTTTAGGTTCCATCAGGAGCTCAGACAGTACATGAGGTGAGTAAAGATTCTGATGCTGGACCCTCTGATCCAGAACCGGCTGGTTCAGGATCAGCTCTCACTGAGCTCCACTCCCTGTTTATTGGTTCTATAGTGCAAACAGTGATTTGTCATCATCTCTCTAGTTGTGAATACAGGAAATGAAACTTCAGCATTTCATAATTTTCAGACTGTTTCAACTGTTCATATTGTGCCTCTCAGCATATTCAACATTGCTACTGCATTTATTTAAACCTATATTTCCCCTCACTATTCATTACAGACATGACATGTTTGGATATACAAACTATGATCTTGCCACACCAGACATGGACAAACTATTCCACAAAGAGCCAGGTGTTGCAGTTTTTTTCTACAACCAATCAAGAGCACACAGTTTAACAAATCAGCTGATTAAATGGGTCAAGTCTGGTGTGCTGTTGCTTGGTTGGAACAAAAACCTGCAGCCACAGCCCTTGCCCATGCCTGCTCTAATTCCATGTCTGTATGAGGACCAGAATCAAGTCCAGTCCTGGTGGTGGACCAGCACCTGCTCCTTCTTCTTCTGTGTCTGGACTCAATCATCAACAACCACATAAGTACAGTACAGTGGCACTCTGGAGAATTATGCCTGCAGAGATATTGTCAGTGTGTGATCTTAGCATAGCAATGTCTAACTATATGTAATTTGGGGCTATTGCAGTATTTGCCTTTTATTGTTAATTTCCTGAGGTTTCTTGTGTCCTGCACTGAGCTGAATCTTAAGTGAATAAAAGCTGCTTTTCTAATTCTGCCTTTGTGATTATGTTATTGTCCCTTGTCATCCTCAAGCTGCAATAGCTATGTATCTTTCAGTGTTATCAACATTTTTAACAATGTCAACAACAAATATACATATAAAGGATTCAAAAGAACATGATTACAACTGTATAAATGATACCTTTAAGAAGCATTTCAAATAACTATTTCCAATCTTTTAAATTCCACCAGTTAATAAATCTTTACTGTTATTTAAGAAATGTAGAGAAAAAAAATGCAATTAAAAATGCAATCAAAATAAATATGAAAAAAGAATAAAATTACTACCCAATAGTTGTCAGCTTACTTGATGAAGGACTGGAGGATGGTGAAGGTGTGGAGGACGTTGAAAGTCTGGAGGATGGTGAAGGTGTGGAGGATGATGAAGGTGTGGAGGATGAAGGTCTGGGGGATGATGAAGGTGTGGAGGGCGTAGAAAATGATGTAGAAGCAGCCATCTGGTCGTCGTCTTCATCCAAGTCTGACTGGTCACTGTCCTGAGCTATTTCCTCTGAGGACCACAGTAACCACATGGATAAAAGTATTGAATACACATTCATCAGTACATGACAGCAACATCCCACAAGAGGGCAAAACGTAGGCTGTACAACTAAGAAGAATGTGAATATGATAAATTAAAGAGAGAAACAAATGAATACAGTTACCACAGAGGTTGTTTTACCTTGCGGATCAATGGAGATCTCATCCAGAGTTTGTCCCTTGAACTCTGCCATTCTCCCTCTTTCCAGGGCCATCAGCATTTTGCTGACCTTAGCCAGCTGTAATGTTCCTTCAGGCAGCCTGTGGTATTGGCGGTGAACTCTTATGTCATGACCTAAGAAATCCGCGAGGTTGTCCATTTCATTGTCCTTGAGATTGAGAAGCTGGGACATTGTGGCCATGTGTTTCCTCAACTTAGTAGAGGACAGTGCCTCTGGGTTACTGGCCCCACAGGATTGAGCTATCTGTCGAATAACATCCGATCCTCGAAAGTGCGTTAGTGCCTGTGGCCTTGCAAACATGAATTGATTGCTGTCTGGAACTTCGCAGTCATTACGAGTCTTTGCAAGGAGCTCCATTGATGCCTGCATTTCTGGGGTGAGGAGCAGTGGAACTTTACGTCCTCGTTTCCCTCTTATCTCTATCCTTTGAAAATGTTCACACAGTTTCTTCTCCAGGTCAGTCAATGCCAGCTCCACATCAGGATGAGACCAGGTCTGTTGTGCTGTGAAAGAACTGACAGACATCTTCGAAACCTCCCCCTCTCTTCTGCGGTTAAAAATAATTAACTCACAGAGTGTAAGTTTCGCAAGTTCTGACCAATTTTTCTTGCTTTTTTCAAGTTCAAGTTTTTGTTGGAAATCCTTTCTCTGTTTATCAATACATTGATGCATCTTTTTCACGTCCTCCGTGAAGGGCAGGAGCTGTGGCCTGTTCCATTTTGCCTCAGTGAGTGTCCTGAGGGCCTGCGATGAAATGCATTCATTCCATTTTGTGTTGCATATCTGTCTGAACACCTTTGCATTGTGAATGGCCTCCTCGTCACCTGACATCATGCCCTCACATTCGAGAATATTGGCCAACTTTTTAAGGCTATGGCCTAATTTCAACGCTAAGGATGGTGTTGTGTAAGTCCCAGTTTCCTCGCTAAATCCAGCTACCACCTTCACAGCTTCAATCATGCGAGGAAAATTGGCTGGTGCAAAAAAATCAGACATTTCTTTCAAATTCTGGCTCTGCTGTCCCTGTAGGAGCAAGCGACCTGTCTCGCGCATCTTTTGTCGAATATATTCATGCTTTGTGATATCATGACCATGTTTGTTAAACAGATGTTCACCCAACTTCAATATGAGCCTTTCATTGCGGACAGCATGTGCTACGTCATCTTCGTTCATAGAAAGAACCAATTTCCAGAGCTGCTCACTGACACTGTTTGGAACTGGCTGAGTGTATGCACAGAGGGTTTGGACCCTAGACTTTCCTCTTTTGTACCCCTCAGCTGTCCTCTTTAGGTGGCAGATCTTCATGTGTTTCCACAGTGATCTTCTTTTTAGATAAGCCTCGCAGTTTATACAGTGCATATAATCAGAAGGCTTTACAGGATTATTTGGTTGCTGACGAGGTATCACAATCCCTTTTCCCTTTTTGAGCACATCACTATTGTGGATACGGTTCCCCTTATTCCTTAAGAGAGAGAACTGAATCCTTCGCTCTTTAGAGCCTTTTGGAAACGCAATTGCTCTAGCCACATCTGGCTTGTCTTTATGTTTAGACTCTAAATGACGAGCCATTTTACGGTAAGGTTTTGAACAAAATGTACAATAAGATGTTTTGTTGTACAATCTGCCACCATCAGGTTTTTTTTTCAATGTCATTACCATCACAGACTTGTAAGAAGATGATCCGCTCTCTTTTGATGTCTGAGGACGCCTTTTCTTGCAAGGTACAGTGACTTCCTCAGCATGATCTGGAGATCTTTTCTGGGCTTTTCTCTTACTCGTCTTTTTTTGTCGTTTGACGTGAGCTGCATCATCGCTGTCCTGACATGTCAGGACAGTGACAGAATCATCTGTTGAAGACGGTCCACTCTCTTTTGCAGGCAGGAGATGCGTTTTCTTGAGTAGGACAGATACTTTCTGATCTGAATGTGTTTTTTGCACTTTTCTCTTCCTTTCAAGTTTGACATCAAGTGAGCTATCACTGTTGGTTACTCCACATTCAGGGACATAGTCATCCTCACTAAATTCAAAACTTGATTCCTCTGACACCAACCCGAGAGCTTCTCTGTCCGGCTAAAAAACAAGAGGTTAAAAGTCAGATTTCTAAGTCCTGCTTGGTAAGTATCTGAAATCATTTTTTTCACAGCAGATGTTTGAGAAAACACTGACATGCTCACTATCAACCTGAACAGGTAAGTACTCTAAATAATGCTACTTACAAGCAATAGTAACTAGAATTCCCACTACACATGAAACAGTTACTGGTTTTACGCTATATCACTAGCATTACATATTTGCCATTGCTATTTTACAGTTAAGATTATTCATGTGTATCTATATACATATACTGTATATCTCACTTGCAATGGTCATGGCCAGTTACTGTGGTAGTTTGGTAGAAGTAGTAGTTGACATTAGGTTCTCCAATGGCATCAACCAGCAGCTGCCTCTCTGTGTGAAGACTAATGTCTTTCTGTTATGTGTCAGTGTAAACATGGCAACATCTTTGACTGTGCACCTTTTTAACTATAGGCCAATGGGTGTGAGCAGGTTTGTCATAAAGAGTAAACCCACCGAAAATATGTTATATATGTTACAGTGATCACAAGATCACGGAGTGAGCTGTAGCCACTGAGCATCTGTTAGCTCAGGGATCACAGAGGCTGCAGCACAGTCACTGACAGAAGCTTCTTACATGGCTACAGCTAACTCTGTAGTCATGTGATCACTCTGAAACACAAATTTTAACACTAACATATATAACATATTTTCGGTGGGTTTACTCTTTGTGACAAACCTGCTCACACCCACTGGCCTATGGTGTAAAAAGGTGTGAGGCTACACTGTCAAACATGTTGCAATGTTTACACTGACACACAACAGAAAGACATACTTTTCACACAGAGAGGCAGCTACTGGTTGTTGCTGTGCATGCAGCGGACACATGTTGTAGTGGTGTGACTAACATAGAATTGAAGTAAACAAATCTGTGTCATGGATCTGCCTCATTTACCTGATCCAGCTAATTAGTCAATATCGGAGCCAATATCTGATCTTAATATCGGATCTACGCATCCCTGTTTAAAGGGTGTAGCAGGACTTACTGCTGTATCCTGCTGACGATGTAGAACCAAGGTCCTCTTCCTCTCCTCCTTTTGCCTCTCTGCCTGTGCCGCCTCGTAGCGCTTTTCACACGTCATGGTGTGATTTGAGCTTCTGTATATAAAGCATATGGCGACTTTTTGCCTGTGAAACACCAAACACCCGTAAAAATGAAGTTCAAATGTTTTTCACAATTGTTCAGTAAAAGCTATACACCTTTTCTATTTTGGCATTTAAATCTAATTTGAGGGGACCATGTAAAGAGCCAGAGCAAAGAGAAGGAACAACACGTAACAAAGGGTCTAGACGAGAAACAACACTGAACAACCATGGCACCGGAGATGCAGAAATTGAACCACTGTGCTGAACACCATGTGCTTATCTTTAGTTGTCTGACCACAGCACATAAAAATATTGTGTCTTAAATGGAACAGACAGTATGAGTCTGTTCAGACACTATGAGACTATCTGAGCAGATTCATAGGAGTCAAAACCATCAACTCTGAAACTGAACAGACTCCACAGGATAACACAAACACCAGGATCAGATTGGTGGCCTCCCATAAACTCAGTATTATCTGGTGATTTTACTGGTTTAAATGTTACTTGTAAGAAGATGGCATAACCTACCTCCTCCTCATGTTCAGGCTCACTGCTACCATCAACATCTAAAAATAAAAATCAAAGAAAAGGTAAATGTTAAATCAGCTGAGGATGAGCCTCTCACTGACCAGTTGGACTTGTCCAGTCTTTGTGTACTAGATGTTGTTACTTGTTCTGAGGTTGTCATCATGGTCAATGTGTTAGTTGCATTGATTCAGTTTAAAGGAGCAGTGAAACAGAAACTGAGTGATGAGCTGCTTTGAACGGGAGAGCAGAACAACATCATCTTAGCTGCTTCAAAACATGACCATAGAAAACATTGATATCAGTTGCCGTTTGTTTTCTCTTGAGTACTTTCACCACCTTCTTCATATTTTTTAGACTATGTTTTCTGCTTTTTCTGATCTCACTGTGTCTCTACCTTATGCTAGATATTATATTCTTTCTAATTTTACTATGAAGCACTTTGTGAATTCTTTCTGTGTAAAGTACTGTAAAAAAATAAACATTACTTACTTACTTACTTCTCTGTTGTTGAACAGACCTTTAATTTGAAGCTACAATTTTTCAACCACTGAACAACTGTGTTCCTGCTCACAAACACTCCTCCTCTGTCCGACTTAAACAGCTGATTTGTGGATCATTACTGTGTGAACCCAGGGTAAGCTTGCAGGGTTCAAGGCTAAGGTTTTTTTTTCACTTGCCCGGTCGGGCAAGTTGGTCAGAGATCTACTTGCCCGAAGTCAGTTTTTACTTGCCCTCTAAAAATTGTTTAATTTAAGCGGCTATCAAATAACAGACTGCAGTTATTTTTATGTTATGTAATCTTTATTCACACTGTATTTATTAATTAAAACAACATATGTCATGTATTGTAGCTTAATTCCTACACAAAAATGACAGTGTCAGGGCTTAAAGTGAAAAATTTGTCAATCGTTCTCCGTCTATAATTTTGGGCCCTACCTGAGCCATGCCCACCTCTATTTATTTTTCACCCCTCTCTCCAGTTCTGCTGTATTAACACCGGGTTTAATATATTTTGCTTCCATCTCTCTGCCCTGCTCTACTCTACTTCAATGCTACTTAGCCCTCTCTCTACTCTACCAGTAGACTACCACATCCACCTGTTGCACAAAACACACACAGCAGTGTTTCCCCTAGGATGGAGTTGTAGCAGCGGAGGTGAAGCACACGCATGAAAAATAATTTTCACATGCTTTTTGTATGCTTGCAAAGCACAGCCTGCTGGGATGTTTCTATGTATCTACTGGCACCAGAAGGGCTCTTTAGGACTAAGTACATACAGTACATGTGTGCACAGTAATGAGCAGGTGAAATGTCTGTCTAGCTTACATATGAGGTGTCTCAAGATTTAGGAACATATAATTTTATTGAATATAATAAATAGTGCTGCACGATTTGATAAAAATGTGTGATTGCGATTATGGTGGACACTATTACGATTTGCGATTGCGAATACAATATAATTACAATAAAATATAATAAATAAATGGTATCATGAGTCTTTTTTTGCTTGATTCAGTGTTTCCCTACATTATATCAGGGGGCACTGACCTGACATAGTTATTATTATGGACAGACAGTGTGTCAATGACCATTAACAGACTGAGCACAGTCAAACATGCTGCTCACACAGCAGCGCAGCACATCTGCAGATGAAAATTAGCCTGTATGGCTAAATTTGGCACATTTACGTGACTTAAGTGATTATGTTAATTAATGTGCACTGTCCCTTCTTAAATAAAATAAACATAAACACAAACTGTACACACAGCGGTGCGAGCCTGTGTTGTGTTCAGGCGTTGTCACATAAATGACAAATTCCAGCACGCCATAGCACAACACAGCAGCATGTCAAGTGGGCCGAAACAGAGCAAAATTGCTCAATTTTTCATTTGTTATGGAGTCCATGATTTCCCTGTGACACTTACAAATGTTTGCTTAACTGTGCTTGGATGTTGTTTTATGAGACTCTGATGGCTGTCAGTTGTCTCACTGTCTTTAACGTTACACGGCTCGGCTTTCTCTCATATGCACTCTTCCTACTTTTCCCTGTGCTGTCTCAAGTGTTGTTATAGATTGGTCGTGTTGCCGCGGGACATGGCGACTTTAACTTTTAAACTTTTACACAGCACGTCTTTCAGGTACGGCGACGTTGGACAGAAAGGCTGTGTAAAAGTTTAAAAGTGGAAGTCGCCACGTCCCGTCTCGAGTGCTGATATAGACTGGTCGTGTTGCCGCGTGGCGACTTTAACTTTTAAACAACACGTCTTTCTGTTCAACGTCGCCGTACCTGAATCCAAAGTATCGCCATGTAACAGACCTTTTTTTTGCCACCAACTCAGCCTGTTCATGGTCGAGCTCATGCTCTTCTTCAGCGTCTGTGTTGGTCACTGCTGCACGCCGGCTGCACGCACCAGGATAGCTTGTGGGCGTGATGTCAACAAACTCCACACACTACAGGAGACGCAGTCACGTTCACAGACACACACGTTAACATTTATTTAGCCTACATTAAATCGCAAATCGCAGCCTTTTATGCAGTTATGTAATCGCACAGCCTGACATCACGATTGCGATGATTAATCGTGCAGCACTAATAATAAAGTAAAAAGTCACTTGACATGCTGCTGTTTTGTGCTATGACCTATTTAAGTGTTGGAAGTTGTTATTTACGTGACAACGCCTGACCACAACACAAGCTCAGCATGAGTGCTGTACTGAGCTGCTGTACAAGCAGCGTGTCTGTCTGTGCGTAACAGCAGTCTGTTGATGGTTATTTACACACTGTCCATTTCAATAACTTTGTCAGCTGACAAACTGCACCGGGCTCGGGGTCAGGTTTGGTGAGGAAAATGCGGCCCGAGCCGCTCTAGCGTGCTCACCTGTGTATGTGGCGGAACTCCGCAGTGCGCCTGCATCAGAGCAGAAGAGCACGTTTTAAAATACATTTATTTTATCAATTAGTTATTAACTTTTACTATTTTTAGCAACTTGCCTGATCGGGCAAGTGAGTTGTTAGGTTACATGCCCGACCGTGAGTTTTACTTGCCCCGGGCAATCGGGCAATCCTTATTGTTGAGCCCTGGCTTGTGTACAGTTATACAGTAGTTCAAGGGTTCACAAACTGTAGCTCCAGAGCAAAGGTCTGTTTGATGGTGAGACATGGGAGAAAATACTCAAATAAAAACATTAACTGATATTGTTTTTTTCTTCTTTTTTTGATTTAGCTGACATGTGTTAGTGGAGGATCCAGTACACAGCAGCTCCTCACTCAGCTTGCAAATTATTGGTGGTTACACAATAATTTATATGATTAAATATATAATTGTCAAAATGCAAACTAACTGAATAATGATGATATACATTTACTAAAGAGTAACAATAACACTAACAGTAGCCTTTAACAGAGGGTTGCGTGCTCAGCTGTCCAAGTTACGTTTCCCATCATTACTGAATCAAGATTCAATATTCTCTTTATCGTCATTCAGAAGAAAACATCAAAGATGCAGAGTAGAACAATAGTACAACCATGGCTCAATAAAAAACACAGATAAATAATAAACAGGATGCAAAGAACGATTCAATATATATATACAGGTTTCACAAATTACTTTCTGGATTGTGTTATTACTTTCATACCTGCACATTCAGAGCTGAGTCCTGTGGATCTCAAACTCGGGCCATCCTCCTGTCAGCACAGACACAGTCAACATGTCAGATTACATACAGCAGTCAAAGTAATAACAGCAGTATTCAATCATCTACAACAATAATAGTCATTACTTGCTATTTTGTGATGTTTAATTTATTTTTTATATCACCAATATTCATCTCCAAAATATTATCAAACCACTAACTCAAGTATTGTTCAGTGTTTTACACAAAATAGATCAGATTCTGGCATCATTCAGTGAAAAAAAGGCAATGTAACTTCACTCAGCAGAACACTTCACATTCATATTACAACAGCCAATTTCTGGATTGAGAAATGAAAAATGAGCATAACAAGTTTCATCGAGTCTCTCTCTCTCATCCACGCAGTCTGTGTCACGTGAGACATGAAGCCGCGACCAGAGTTAAAAAGTACAAATGGTTAAATCCCGACCAACACCCGCCGTTTATATCCGGTCTTAAGCCCTGGCTAATAGTGTAGCACGTGAAGCTAGCGTTCACGGTTAGCTAACATTAGCTAACAAAGGCTAACCCACACAGCTAACTTCCTAAACTGCATTTTGCGACGTCATTCTCTATTTTCATGCTGGACACAATTGTACAGTTGTTATAAATGTAACTCAAGAAGACATGGCGAGCCTACTTCATTAACTTAATACTCACCGTCTCCATCACGAACCCAGCGATGTTTACCTCCTCCTCCTCCTCTCTGCCTCCGGACGCACTCTGACGTCACTCGTCAGGCGCAGGTGCGCCAGTCGACAAAGGGGGCAGTGGGGGAGGGGCATAGTCCGGATGGGGACCTCAAAAATCAGGTTGTGTGTGTTAAGACAGTAATCATCTAGAGTAGGTGGAAGGACTACAGCTTCATAGTAAAGACCAGTACTCAAGTTGTAAAAAAAAAAAAAAATCAGGGAGGATGGTGGATTTTATCACAGGGGCACATAATTTGTGCTGATGACAGTGCAGAGGGTCTGCCATAGCACCACTGCTCTTACATAGTTAGGGTCAAATGCACAGGAGAAGTCCCAAATCATTTCTTCTTCTTCTACTTGGGTCAACCGATGATACTAATAATAATCAAAGTCAATTTTGCTTTTAGAATATTGAATTATAGTGTATTTTTCAAAAAAGCACTTAGTGGTATATGATCAAACTGGCATCTAAGGGTTAATTTTTAATTGTGATGAATTAAATCATAAATTAACCCTTTGGGCCCTAGGCCTTTTTGGGGTATTTTTACTGCCTTTACTTCTAAGCTCATATCACAGTCATTATAAAGGCTACGTACACATGCTATATCTTGGTTTTTTTTGGGACAATCAGGGCTATCCAGATTTGCCATCATTCCATGTCCTTCTGTGTGCCTGTATTTTATATTAATTTTTATATCAATGAAAAGAACAAATCCGTGTGACTAAATTCTTACATTTTTACATGTATCTCACCATAGCAAGTTGGAAGTTGACATATTCTGCCATATATGTAGAGGGGAGACTCTCTGGAATCTGGCAATATAAGAACCATGATGCTGGGACATTCTGTCACTTCACAGCTATCCAAAACATGTGGTTTGTGCCAGGCAGACATGATTGCCAGTATTTTTTCATTATTGCAAGAAATTCCATTGACTCATTCACAAGTCAAAAATGTGTTTTATCTAAAAGAAAGATGCAACATTTACATCTAAGTGTCTTTCTCAGCTTTAACTGATATTGTCCAGCACCTCAAGCCTTCTTACTGTCCTCTTGACAGCATCCCACCTCATCTTTTTAAGGACGTTTTCCATATCATTGGGCCCTCTGTTATGGATCTGATAAATTCATCTTCGTCCCAGCTGCCTTTAAACATGCTGTGGTCCAGCCCGTCATCAAAAAACATAATCTAGACCCCACAGTTTTATCCAACTTTAGGCCTATCTCCAAGCTTACTTTTCTTTCTAAGGTCTTGGAGAAGGTGGTTAATGAACAGCTGCAGTATTTTATTGATCTAAATGGCATTTCCAAGAAGTTCCAGTCTGGTTTTAAGTCACGCCATTGCACAGAAACGGTGCTTTTAAGAATTTTAAATGACCTTCTTTTAACAGTTGACTCTGGTAACTCTGCGGTCCTGGTACCTCTGGATCTGACAGCTGCCTTTGATGCAGTGGATCGCAACCTTCTCCTGTCTCGCTTAAACACCTGTGTGGGCATTAAGGGTACTGTTCTTGAGTGGTTTCAGTCCTACCTCTCAGACAGGAGCTTCTCTGTCCAGCTTCGGCCACTTCCCCCCTGAGCTGTGGGGTGCCTCAGGGTTCTATTTTGGGTCCCCTCCTCTTTTCGATATATATGTTGCCATTGGGATCCATATTTAGAAAGCACAACGTCTCATTTCACTGCTTTACAGATGACGTACAAATCTATCTGCCTTTAAAAACAAATGAGCAAGCCTCTGTTCAGGTGTTATTAGACTGCCTCAATGATATCCGATCTTGGATGGAAGTGAACTTTCTGTCCATGAACAAAAATCTGGAACCCCTGGGGTCAAAGGTCGCCACGCAGCGGCCAAAGAGACACGTTGTTTTTTTAAAAGCACTGTCTTTTCTTTAATAATTCATCAATGCTTTGAGGTAGGGAGCTGACCTTCCAGTATGTGCATCAGGACGCCACAGGCGACCACTGTGCAAAGTTTCAGACCTGTGCGACCTTGGGAAAGGTCAAAGGTCAACCCTTTGGGGGCGATCTGGACAATTTTTTCATACCTTTGTTCCAGATTATCGTTTAGTGGCTCTGGGGGATCCTCTGCTCTGAATCTGGGACCCCTGGGGTCAAAGGTCGCCGCGCAGCGGCCAAAGAGACACGTTTTTTTTTAAAAGCACTGTCTTTTCTTTAATAATTCATCAATGCTTTGAGGTAGGGGGCCGACCTTCCAGTATGTACATCAGGACGCGACAGGCGACCACTGTGCAAAGTTTCAGAACTGTGCAACCTTGGGAAAGGTCAAAGGTCAACCCTTTGGGGGCAATCTGGACAGTTTTTTCATACCTTTGTTCCAGATTATCGTTTAGTGGCTCTGGGGGATCCTCTGTTCTGAATCTGGGACCCCTGGGGTCAAAGGTCGCCACGCAGCGGCCAAAGACACACGTGTTTTTTTTTTAAAAAGTACTGTCTTTTCTTTAATAATTCATCAATGCTTTGAGGTAGGGGGCTGACCTTTGAGTATGTGCATCAGGACGCGACAGGCGACCACTGTGCAAAGGATCAGACCCTTGGTCTGCTCACCCATCACTTGGCGCGATTTAACCATGAAGATTCTGTCTTGGGGGGGCAGGAACGTGCATTTGCTAAGAAAGTGATTATCAGGCCTGTCGGCACATTTGCATAAGGGACATGACTTCCTCGGACGGGCAGGCAGGGCTTGCTTTGACCTGGCGAGCTCAGACACGGCCGCACGCATAGCACGGGCATCCTCCGAGGCCTGCAACTCATCTAGTAGTGAATCAAGGGCTTGTGAGATTTCTGGTTTAATGGATGCCAACGTGCGGGACCGCAGTTCAGTGCAATACCTTTGTTTGATGAGCTTCGGCAGATCAGCGTTTATGAGGCGGAGCCATGTGAGGACAACAAAGTTCTCAAGTGAGGGCGTTAACTCCTCAGCCTCAGTCACAACTTCTCCCATGTGGCTGATGCCGGAATCCTTACGCAGTAAGTTGTTGTCAGTAAAAGCCATCATACGTTGATACAAATCCTCTGGTCTCTCATCAGGTTCCCGTTTGATAGCAGCAAAGTCAGTGAAGTGCACTCCAGTGCACTGAAAGCCGTAATGTAGGCGAATGGCTTGCCATATGCTGTCAATGGAAGTGGAGTTTCTGACAATGCTGTGACGAGAGATTACAGGACAGTAATTAGCAATCTGTCCCAGCATGAGCTCCAACATGGCCACCTTGTGTTCTTTATTACGACGTTGGGCAGCAGGAACTGGGTCGACGTCATCTGTAAATCCTCGGCATGGAGACGTTTTGGATTTCTTCTCGTCGATTTAAAAACTTGTCTTGAGTTTAGAGTTTACATGCCTTCACAACTTGTAGAAAGCGTTGGCTTTGAAGCTACTAAAAAGCTGGATGTGCGCAGTGAACTGCCTGATCATGCGCTGCTCTGTGTCCGTTTTCAAGCAGCTGAAGTTACTAAGCAGAGTGTAGACTTAAATCAGGGGATAAAAAGGAGTAGGCTTAGACACCTCCCTGTAAATTTTTTATGTTCCGAGGTGTGTCATGATGCCCTTTTTGGGATCATAAATCAACTGCAAAATGGCAGTAGAACTCAGGATAATATAGATCAGTGTTATGGCAGACTTTGTGATATTTTGCATGGTGAACTAGACAAATACTGCACAGGTAGAAATTACGTGAGGAAGAGGAACCACAGAACTAAGCAACTTTTTTGGAACACTGAACTGAATGAACTACGGTATAATTTGCGAAAGGCATAAAAAATGTATCTAAGCTGTAAAGACAGTAGAAGGAGGATTTTGCATGAGGAATTTAAACTCTGTCAAACTCTTTTTGATAGAAGACTGCAATTTTTCAAGCGGCATTTTAGGAGAGGACAAGCTCTACAGTTGGAGCAAATGCAATTTAGCAATCCTCAATTATTTTGGAGAGAAATAAACAGACTTGGGCCACAAAAGAGTAAGCTGATCCCTTTGGAAATTGTAATGGAAAACGGGGAATCTTCTTTTGAAAGTGAACAAGTATTAAAAAAATGGGAGAACGACTACAGTAGCCTCTATGCTTGCAGTAATGATGTGCTTTTCAATGATCAATTTCTAAAGGAAACTTGTAAATTAAAACGTGATCTTGAAAGGAGGATGTGTAATTCACATACAGTGTATCACCACAGTGACATGTTAAATAATGAAATTACATTAAAGGAGGTACAAGATGCTATAGATCGCGCCAAAGTAAAAAAGGCAGTGGGCGTGGAGGAGCTCTCTAATGAGGTGCTCAAATCCCCCAACTTGTTGACTGTGTTACATCCTTTATTTCAAACTTGTTTTAATACGGGCATCACACCATCCATGTGGGATAAAGCAATAATTATTCCCATCCCAAAATCAGTAACAACAGACCCCAGAGTCCCCCTAAACTTTAGAGGCATCAGCTTGCTCAGTACGGTTTACAAGCTCTATTCTGGCGTTTTAAATAAGAGACTCACTGATTACTTGGAGTTTAATAACGGGTTGGTGGATGAGCAGAATGGCTTTAGAAAAGAAAGAGCTTGTATCGATCATATTTTTGTTATTTCATCAGTCATAAGAGCAAGATTAGAGGAGGGTAAAAATACATTTGTTTGCTTTGTTGATTTTAAAAAGGCATTCGATTGGATCCACAGAGACTTATTGGAGTATAAGTTACTCTGCTCTGGCATTCATGGTAAATTCTATAATGCCATTAAAGCTTTATGCAAAGCCCCAGTCGCCTGTATTCAGTTAAATGATCGTAGAACTGGCTGGTTTCCCACACCTTATGGTGTAAAGCAAGGTGATGCGCTCTCGCCCACCCTGTTTGCTTTATATGTGAATGATCTGGCTCAGGAAATTAAGCAGGAAAATTTGGGAATTTCAATTGGAAATATTAATCTGAGTATTCTTTTATATGCTGATGATATTGCCTTGGTGGCCGAAAATGAGTCTAATCTTCAGAAAATGTTGAATATCATGGAGGGGTGGTGTAGTAAATGGAGACTCGCAATCAACAGGGAAAAAACACAGATTATACATTTCAGGAGGAAATACAAGCAGCAGAGCAACTATGGATTTCTTTTTGGGTCAGTGAATTTGAGTTATACCCCCTCTTATAAATATTTAGGCTTTATTTTCAATGAATTTATGAATTTTTCAGAGGGAAGGAAAATGTTGGCAGACTCAGCAGGTAGAGCTCTGGGTGCCATACTAGGTAAACTGAAACTATGTCCTGATCTGGGTTTTGTTACTTACACTAAACTATATGACTCTATGGTTGCCCCTATCCTTTTTTATGCAGCAGGAGTGTGGGGCGCTGAAGAGGCGGCCGAATGCAAAATTATTCAGAATAGAGCTTTGAGGTGCTTCCTTGGGGTGCATAAGTACACTACTAAGTTAGCTATTGAAGGTGATACAGGTTGGGAAAGTTGTTTGGCAAGGCAGAGATGTGAGATGATCAGGCTGTGGAACCGCCTAACTCAATTGCCAGAGGAGAGGTTAACAAAAAGTATATTTAATTGGAATAAAGTACACAACCATGCATGGATCAGAGAGATATCTTCAATTTTTTCACTCTTGGATTTAAATGCACATTTTATGAATAATTTACAGTGTAATTTAAAGGTGGTCAAACAGAAACTGTCATTGTTACACCAACAGCAATGGAAGGTGGATATTTGGAAAAAAGCAAAACTGAGAAACTATATTCAGATTAAAAGTGAGTATTCCACTGAACCTTATGTTTCTTTTAATTTAAAGAAAGGACAGAGGTCCCTCTGTGCTCAACTAAGAGCGGGTGTTTTACCCTTGGCAGTTGAGGTAGGTAGGTATAAAGGTACTCCTGAAGAACAGCGATTGTGTGTGCTTTGTGACCTAGGAGTTGTGGAGGATGAATTTCATTTTGTGTTTCATTGTCCACTTTATCATGGTTTAAGAAACATTTTATTTGAAAAGATCCAGGTAAAGAATCCTGATTTGTTTTGGATATCTGAATGTTCTATGTTATGTTGGCTGTTTAAGGAAGAAGTGTTTACTTTAAGTAAGTTTTTGGAGAAGGCATGGCAGCTATGAAGGAGAACTCTGTATCCGTAAGCCGCATTCCGAGTATATTGACTGTATCCCTTTTTTTTTGGCTGTCTTGGATTGTAATATGTGTATTTTAAGCGAGTGTCTTGTAAGCCTGTGCGGGCTGGGCACCCTGGTGTGCAGGACACTTTAATAAATTTGTAACTAACTAACTAACTAACTAACTCTTCTCCCATTCTGCACCATTGAGCAGAAATGGGACAAACTCACCATCAAGTGGCAGTGTGTACAACAGGTTCTGGCACCAGTTCTCAAAAGAGTTGACAGTTTCAATCTTGGTTCAGTGCTCTGTGTGAATTAGCCATGATGCGCACTTAGCCACCGTTAGTTCAACTGCGTCTGGTTGTAGGCGTCACTACACTGTGATTCCCCTGACAGGGTAGTTACTGTTATGACTTCGGTAGTTGATAATATCCTCTGGTCGTATGTTCGGGAAACGCTGCCACCACGCCAGTAAAGGAGGACGATACACATGAATCACACAACGCAGGTTGAGTAGTGCGGCAGCAGCCGTTTAGTGTAAACAAGAGCTGGTACAAAACACAGACCCAGAGGAAGTGACACCTGGTAACTATAACAACCCCACCGTACATAGCGGAAGTGACGTATGGTCACTATGACAACCACAAACACTACTGGCGCAGAGGGCCTTCTGCTAGGATTTTTTGACCGTGTCGCGATACGGCCACCGCAGAGCTTGTTAGCTTTCCAAAGGGTCTATGAAGTTGGGCCTTGGGGAGACTGCTATAGGTCCTATGGCAATGGCAAGCACTCATAGGTTGGAAAAGATGATTTTTCAAAGCCCTGCCCATCAAAAAGTACAGGTCCGATCGGCACCAACTGATGTCTGTCCGCTCGTCTGGAGCCCCTGAAAAACGTAAAAAGATTCAGACTCGTACGACTTTAGGAAAAATGTTTGCTCCAAAACGTCCACCTGTGTCAGAGGGTGTAGAAGGCTATAGGTCTTACAGCTCCTGATTTGGAGTTTCTGAAACAGGCAAAAAAAAAAAAAAAAACCAAACCGCAGGACTTTGGGTTTATTTTCCTCGGGATTATGTTTAGTGGCCCCTGGGGATCCTCTGTTCCGAATCTGGGGTCTGTGGGGTCAAAGATCACTGCCTGGCGGCCAAAAGGACACGTTTTACAAACAGTAGCCCAAAAGGAGTTTTCTTCCTGGCATTTGAATTTCAAAACAGCGGGAAACTTGAATTTCTTGAAAAATTCACAAACGCTTTGAGCTAGGATGCTGAAATTATGTTTATCAGGAGGTCACGGCATTGACTGGGTCGAGTTTCAGACCTGGCCTGCTTTTTTTTCCAATAATTCACAAACGCTTTGACATGGGGGTTAAATTTTCTGCTAACAGGACAACTAGTGCTAACAAACACTGGTTGGGCCTCCTAGTGATCCCTCAGGTGCAGTTATTGTTAATTCACACACTGTGGCTCTTGTAGTTTTTCTGCTAACAGGACAGCCAGTGCTAACAAACACTGATCAGGCCTCTTAATGATACCTCAGATGCAGTTATGTTCGTCCACACAGTGGTGCTTTTAGCTTATTTGCAAACAGGACAACCAGGCTAACACATCTATTTAGTGGAGGTCACTCAGCTGCAATTATTGTTTCTGCCTTTTTAAACAGTGATGCTCTCAAGTTCTCTGTGTACGGGACAATCAGCTGTATTGTTGAATACAATGAATACTGGACCCTTGTGTCTGTACTTTATTTAAGAATCCATATTGCACATGCTTTATCCATATCAAGACTACACTGTGTTCAATGTTTCCTTTATTCCATGCATCTCTAGTCCTTTGGCTTCTCTTTGTGCTGCTCTGCTCCTCTTTCTTCTCTTCATGTTGCTCCATCAACCAGCGCTAACACTTAAATCTCTCAATAATCATTCAGATTCAGTTATCACTTCTGTTTGTTCATGCATTGACTGTTGTAGCTATTCTGCTAACTAGGACTAATAGTGCTAACAGGTCTATATAGTGGTGATCATTCAGATGCAATTATTGTTTATTAAGTATACTTATTCACAGTCTGCTGTATTATTGAATATGTAACAAATATACAGGGATGGACCTTCAGCTACATCTGTACTTTATTGATAAATCTACATTGCACATATGCTTTATCCACATCACAAGGCCGCAGGCCGAATGCCACAGGTAATCACAGCAGTGACTACACTGACATTGTGTTTTTCCTCCTGTCCATGCTGCTTTTCTCCATATTGTTCTGCTCCTGTCTTCATGATGTTCTGCTCCTCTCCTGTCACTTGTCCATGTTGCTCTAACAACCAGTGCTAACAGATGCAGTTATTTCTGTTTATGCACAATCTGGCTCTTGTAGCTTCTCTGCTAACAGTACAACTAGGCCAACACAGCTAGTGTCTAGTGGTGATCATTCAGATGCAATTATTGTTTATTAAGTATACTTATTCACAGTCTGCTGTATTATTGAATATGTAACAAATATACAGGGATGGACCTTCAGCTACATCTGTACATTATTGATAAATCTACATTGCACATATGCTTTATCCACATCACAAGGCCGCAGGCCGAGTGCCACAGGTAATCACAGCAGTGACTACACTGACATTGTGTTTTTCCTCCTGTCCATGCTGCTTTTCTCCATGTTGTTCTGCTCCTGTCTTCATGATGTTCTGCTCCTCTCCTGTCACTTGTTCATGTTGCTCTAACAACCAGTGCTAACAGATGCAGTTATTTCTGTTTATGCACAGTCTGGCTCTTGTAGCTTCTCTGCTAACAGTACAACTAGGCCAACACAGCTAGTGTCTAGTGGTGATCATTCAGATGCAGTTATTGTTTATTAAGTATACTTATTCACAGTCTGCTGTATTATTGAATATGTAACAAATATACAGGGATGGACCTTCAGCTACATCTGTACTTTATTGATAAATCTACATTGCACATATGCTTTATCCACATCAAGACTACACTGAAATAGTGTAACTTCCTCCTGTCATGCTCTGTTCTTCTCTCCTCTCTCGCTTCTCTCTCCTCTCTTCATGCTGCTCTGTTCTTCTCCATTCTGCATGCTGCTTTATCGGCTCAAGTCTGTATTTAAATGAGAGTTAGCAAAGATAACATGCATTATAACACTGCATTAGCTGGTACCTATATACCAGTAATCACATCTTACTGTACTTGACTTAAGTATTTACTTTCAGTTTTTCACCATTTGTGACTTTCTCCTTTGTGTATACCCTGAATTATAGGCTATTACATGACACTGTGAATACAGAGCCACTCATAGTTATAATTCAAGTATTATTATTATTAAAAGATATGAACAGACTCTGAGAGCAAATTCTATGGCCAGAAAATTGCAGCAAAATGATGTTGAATATTTCTGGAAAGAGGCAAAGATTATGGATGATAGTAAAATACCTCTGCTCTCCATTATTGAATGAGTAACTGGTAGTGTGAAGAAATAGGAAGAAGACAGGATAGGGAGTTTTTTTAACTGTGTCAAAAGTGGTGATTTTTGTGTTGGGGATATTCCCCATGATAATGTGGTTATCAGGCCTGATGAAGACAGTTGTGCTATTGGGAAACTGGCTTTAAATAAGTCTTGTGGCCTTGATCAGATTAAAAATTCACAAAAGGATCATTATCAGCACAAGTCTAACCAAAGAAGATGTAGCCTTCCGTCTGTTATCTGCATTTCATTGTCTTCAACAATTAAATGTCTGCATTTTTTGTGAGGAATATATATGTATATGTATGTATGTATAACAAGTATTAGAAGAATTTAAAGCTAAGGATCAATTTTGCATGAATACTAGTGTCCTGATGCTGTATACTCATGAATCGGTTGAATCATGTCCTCATTATATTAAATATCTTAAATATAAAATAAAAAGTCAAAATAGAAACAATTAGTTAAATTTAGTAGTAGTTTTAGAAATTGGAGGTAACAGAAATGAATGGTTTGAAAAAGGGATCATAATAATAGTGGAGTCGTACACTTTCAACATGAAGTCGACTGTGGAGGATGAAAAACTTCCTGGCAAGATAAGTGAAGACGACAAGCAGAAGATTTTGGTTTAATATATTACACTGATGTATTATATTTACAATTGTTTTTAAAACAGTAATAAAATCCAAGACTTGGTAAAAGTAAGATCAAAATAGAATTACTTTTTTTTGTCTATAATTGGGTATCATTGATTAAAAAAAACAACAACTTAAATTTAAGATAAATTACCAAGCTGTCATTCTACCTTTGACCCATAGGGGGCGCTAGAGAGTGGCACAATGTGACACACACAGGGTTCTCTGGTCTGTGTGTCTCACAATCTTTAAAGGACAGATTACAGCAGCAGAAACTTCATTTGAAACAGAACACACACATTATTAACCCCTACAGTGCCAAAATGGGCTCTCTAGCGCCACATAGGTGCACTAAACTGGCCACTGCAGCCCGTAGGAATGTCGTATCAACATCAAACCAAAACTGGAGTGTTCGACCTACAAATAACACGCTAACACCCATGACCTAAATCCAACAGGAAGTGAGCTATTTGCCCTTTCAAAGTAAGATTTCCCCTCAAACGTGCTCTTAAAAAAAACCACATCTCCTCCTACACTGTTTATTGTGTCGGCTTTAAAGACGCACACATACCAGTTCAACTGCTGCTAAACAGATCTTCCGTATAACTTTATCTCTCTCATGATCACATTATTTTGATGATTGGACCAGCGGTTTGGGAATGGGAAGAACTTGTTCGAGGAGTTAAATCTCCACTAAAACAGGTCTCTCTGTGTTCTGTCACTCTCTCTCTCTGCTCTTCTGCCAGGTGCACTTACTTCATCACCATGGCAACCGCTGTCACACACAAACTCACAGAAACATGATGTGTGTGTGTGTCTAAATCTTACATGCAGACATGACATGGGCACAATCTCCATTTTAACCCTTTAGATGCCAGAGTTTATTGAGGAAAATATTCCATTTTCATTTCAACATTTAAAAAGGCTGTGGCTTGAAAGTGGTGAGAGATAAAGGCATACTGTAAATGAGAAAACTATTCATCATGACCCAAAGTTTGTCATGGGAGTAAATTGACTTATCTAATTTGCATATTGTGACGTCACTAGGCGGCGGCCATATTGGATTTCATACATCTCAGTAAAACAACATTTTGAACATATTTACACAGTAAATATGTTCAAAATGTTGAACATATTTACACAGTAAATTTATTTTGTTTTCTGTTGTTTTTGTTGTCTCTTCCTCAAAATAAAGGACGAGGAATCTGATGGGAATAAATTCACTCATCTAATTTGCATATCGTGACATCACTTATCCATACCTACAGCTACAGAAAGCATTCAAACATCAAAACGTTCAGCTCTGTAAGGATTTTCTGATGTTTGTGGCAACATGTTTGATATTTCTAAATAATTCACAGTGAAGACATAAGCTGGGGCCCGAAACGGGCGCGAGTGCGAGGTCCCGCCAAACGCTGCTTGCAGCTTTAATTAGGGACCGAGCCTAGAGGCAGAGGACTGCTCACAGAGCAGTCCTCGCCTTCGGCGAGGACCCTCTTGTTTTTGCTGCGTGCGTTTATTAGGGACCAAGCCCAAAAGCAGTGGACTACTCACAGACCAGTCCTCGCCAAAGGCGAGGACCCCCCCTATACTTTTTGCTGCGTTTATTCTCACAGACCAGTCCTCGCCGAAGGCGAGCACACTATTGTTTTTGGTGTGTTTATTATTATTTCTTTCTTTCTTTCTTTCTTTCTTCCACCACCTCTTTGAACTGGAATTTGACCCCCTAAACATGCTCAAAAACTCACCAAAATTGGCACGCACATCAGAACCGGTGAAAAATTTTAGAAAATCATGACATTAACCCCTAAAGTGCCAAAATGGGCTCTCTAGCGCCACCTAGGCACACAAAAATGGCCGCCACGGCCTGTAGGAACGTCGTAGAAACATGAAACCAAAAGTGGCGTGTTCGTCTCATGAAGGCCTAAAAATCACGCGCTGACACCCCTGACCTAAATCCAACAGGAAGTGAACTATTTGCCCTTTCAAAGTAAGATTTTGCCTTAAAACTGCCTTTCCTAAAAAATCTTCTTCTCATACAGCGCTTATCCAATCGGCTTCAAACTTGCACAGATGACAGATCAACTCCTTCTAATCAAAAGTTATTCGTAACTTTTCCATTACTCGCTTAGTTTGGATTTTATGGCCTCCATAAGGTGAGATGTCAGAAAAACGTCCTGACGATCTTCGAAAGCTGTCCCATAGGAAATGAATGGCAGCAGGGGGAAGAAAGACACCAATCTTAGGGCTTTTTCTAGCATTTACAGCGTCTCCATACTTTGTGTTACAGACTCCATTCCAACTCTCAAATGTTGCCACAGGTCTCATCTATTCACTCATGTTTTCATCTTTTCCATATCTTTTACCGTTTTTCATCTGTGCCTCTCAAAGTACCATGAGCAAAAGTGGAGAAATTCTCAGTTTACAATGGGTGTGTATTGCACGGAATGCTGTGAGCTAGAGTGGAGAGGGCTCTAAAAATCGTCTAAAACTTTTGTCTTTAACTCGCTGCCATGGCCACAATTTTCACTGTACAGACACAATTTATACCACAAAACGTAGGAAAATTTTTCCTGCTCACAGATATGTTGACATGGAATCTCTCACACGTACACATTTTTGCTGAGTGGCTCCAAAGCGAAGGGAGCGCTGATTTTTTTCTCATTCACTCCCATGTAAACTCAGAGGAGAAATTTCTGGAAACAGCTGGGGTGCAACACATTTTAAACTCGCTCCCCTGACCACATTTTTGACTCGAGAAATATAAAACGCGACACGTGCATTCACGAGACGTGGCTGTCTCTCAAAATCCCTTTATTTTCTTGCTTGGACCAACGGTTTGGGTATGTGAAGCATTTGTTCGAGGAGTTAAATCCCTTTATAAACAGCCTTTGGTGATCTGCTCTCCTGACGTGTCTGTGTCTGCCACAGGTACGGGCAAGTCATTAATCGCCATGACAACAGCTGCACACACAGACACAGCCACAGGGTTCTCTGGTCTGTGTGTCTCACAATCTTTAAAGGACAGATTACAGCAGCAGAAACTTCATTTGAAACAGAACACACACATTATTAACCCCTACAGTGCCAAAATGGGCTCTCTGGCCACTGCAGCCCGTAGGAATGTCGTATCAACATCAAACCAAAACTGGTGTGTTCAACCTACAAATAACACGTAAACACCCATAACCTAAATCCAACAGGAAGTGAGCTACTTGACCTTTCAAAGTAAGATTTCACCTCAAACGTGCTCTTAAAAAAAACCACATCTCCTCCTACACCGTTTATTGTATCGGCTTTAAAGACGCACACATACCAGTTCAACTGCTGCTAAACAGATCTTCTGTATAACTTTATCTCTCTCATGATCCCATTATTTTGATGATTGGACCAGCGGTTTGGGAATGGGAAGAACTTGTTCGAGAAGTTAAATCTCCACTAAAACAGGTCTCTCTGTGTTCTGTCACTCTCTCTCTCTGCTCTTCTGCCAGGTGCACTTACTTCATCACCATGGCAACCGCTGTCACACACAAACTCACAGAAACATGATGTGTGTGTGTGTCTAAATCTTACATGCAGACATGACATGGGCACAATCTCCATTTTAACCCTTTAGATGCCAGAGTTTATTGAGGAAAATATTCCATTTTCATTTCAACATTTAAAAAGGCTGTGGCTTGAAAGTGGTGAGAGATAAAGGCATACTGTAAATGAGAAAACTATTCATCATGACCCAAAGTTTGTCATGGGAGTAAATTAACTTATCTAATTTGCATATTGTGACGTCACTATGCAGCAGCCATATTGGATTTCATACATCTCAGTAAAACAACATTTTGAACATATTTACATAGTAAATTTATTTTGTTTTGTGTTGTTTTTGTTGTCTCTTCCTCAAAATAAAGGACGAGGAATCTGATGGGAATAAATTCACTCATCTAATTTGCATATCGTGACATCACTTATCCATACCTACAGCTACAGAAAGCATTCAAACATCAAAACGTTCAGCTCTGTAAGGATTTTCTGATGTTTGTGGCAACATGTTTGATATTTCTAAATAATTCACAGTGATGACATAAGCTGGGGCCCGAAACGGGCGCGAGTGCGAGGTCCCGCCAAACGCTGCTTGCAGCTTTAATTATTCTTTGTTTCTTTCTTTCAGCATACGCGACTTTAAACTGGAATTTGACCCCCTAAACATGCTCCAAAACTCACCAAAATTGGCACACATGTCAGGACTTGCGAAAAATTTTATAAAATGACAAAATTAATCTGAAAAGTGCCAAAATGGGCTCTCTAGCGCCACATAGGTGCACTAAACTGGCCACTGCAGCCTGACGGAATGTCGTATCAAGATCAAACCAAAACAGCCGTGTTCGTTTCATCAAGACCTACAAATCACGCGCTCGCACCCATGACCTAAATCCAACAGGAAGTGAGCTATTTCCCTTTCAAAATAAGAGTTTTCCTCAAAAAAAAGAAATTCCTTAAAAAATCAACTAGTCCTACACCGTTTATCGTATCGGCTTCAAACTCGCACACATTATTGTTCAACCTGTCCTTATCAGTTATTGTGCGTAACTTTTTCAATCCTCGAATGGTTTGGATTTTATGGCATCTTCCAGGCGATGTGTTCCCAACCCTCCTGACGATTTGTTGTGCCAGCTAGACACACTAAAATGCCCGGTGTGATGGGTAGGAACCACTTAGAAAGACCAAACCAAAACTGTCTCGTTCGTCTCATAAAGACCTACAAATGTCGCACTGCAACCCCTAACCTAACTCCAACAGGAAGTGCGCTGTTGTTGTTTAAATGTAAGATGACATTTTTCACAAATTCTGTCGCTCAAAAATTATTTGCTCCTACACCGTTTATCATAACTGCTTCAAACTTGCACAAATTACAGCTCTACCCCTGGTGAACATTACTTGTGAAGGACTTTGTCATAAGTTGAACGGTTTGGATTTTAGAAGCGTTCTAAGGTGCAGGACACAAGTCCTCATGATGATCTCTGTAAGAAAAGATGAGGGCCAACACAATGTAAACTTGTGATTAAGGTGACATTTTTCAGTCCATAGACATACAAGCTTTATATGTTTGCGTTCAGAACAAATTTATCTATCTGGTGATGCTTTCAGATTGAAGATGGGACCCATGGTTTGGGAACTGGAAGGACTAGTTCGAGACATTTTCAACCCATTCTGCTCTCATTCTGTCTGCCTGTCAGCTGCATGCAGTCCTTAATTAGCATAACAAAAGCTTCACTCTGACAGACACAAGCATGTGTGTATGTGTGTGTGTGTGTGTGTGTGTGACAGGATAACATTGACCAAACTGACCAGCTCATGTGTCGCATTCCTAAATAAATGCCTGATAGCAAAAACATGTAAATACAAGATCTCCAGGTCAATCTCTTTTGCCTCATTTAGAAAATTATATCCTCACAGCATCCGGTACACATCAAGCACGCTTCCACTAGGTCACATGATCTCAAATGAATATGGATGTGTTGTTTTAATTAGGTCACATGGCTAATGTCTACATCTTTCAAAATATAAGGTCACACCACTTCATAAGAACCCTTTAGATTTTTAAAATTGAGTTTGACAGTGATTGCATTCACTTGTTGTATACTCAAGCTTTCAACAGGTCAAGAGGTTTTAAATTACTTTAAAAATGACCTTAAAAGTATTTCCATTCATTTTATCAATTTTATGTCTCTGAACCCAAGTGATTGACCTGGAGGGTTGCAGTAAATCACCTCATTTCAAGAACAAGTCAGTAACAGTGTTACAAACATCAGGAAAGAATATACATCTTTGAGGAAATGTTACATTCAACAACACAGTAGCCTCATCAAACACCTTTCTTTTGATATAATTGACAGAAAAATTAAATGCTGTCTTTTTGATGCATACAACATTATGTATACTTAGTGCAATCTGTAACTCCCTCTGCCACAAACAGGAAGTATGTAAACATGTGAGATATGTCAATATGTCAGCAAACTCTCTCTCTCTCCCTCCCTGTCCCCCCATCTCTCTCTCTCTCTCCCTCCCCCTCTCGCCTCTCTCTCCCTCCCCCCTTTTTCCCCTCTCTCCCTCCTCCTCCCTCCTCCCACACACACACACACACATGTTTGTGTGTGTCTTTTTTGCCTTGGTGCTATTTATTTTTAGAAGCTAAATCATTTAGGCTGTTTGCAAAATTGTATCGCGCTTGATGTGAATTGAACAGGCAGTTACGTCGAAATTTCGCCTCTGGGCAAGCATGTCATCATTGAAATGGTTCATATAACGTTGTGGTGGTGACTTTAAAACTTCAGCATAGAGGACTTTTATTGCAACTTTCGTTTCTGTCTGGTTTCTGTTACCTTACCTTCAAAATTACCGCTGGCTTACAGGAGCCTCTCCTGCTCCATCTGAGCTCTGTGTCTCAATGTGACATGATGTGAAAGCATACACAGGCATCAGTGTTGTTACACACAACAAAGCAGGAGTACTGTCACCACAGACCTTTGTTTTTTACAGTACATGGGGAACACTTCAATTCTTAACAGTAGGACAGACACCATGTTGCTGTTAACATTATATAATTACTTAATCATGACAGTGTATTTCATTTCAATGTGGATGTTTTGGACAAGACATTTTGTTTCCATACCTGACAAATCACAGGTACATTTTAGTTACTACATAGGTTGAAAATTAAATACATGTTGTAATGTACTGTAATATAAAATCCCTCTATTGCCAAAAATGACCCGTCGTTCTCTTGACATTGTTTGTTTTATCAGCATTTTGACTCTTACGAATAATTTGCACTGTCTACGTGAGCTGAAGGCCGTCAGCGAGAGCCAGCAAGGTCCCGTTCATCGCTGCTCGCAGCTTTAATTACAGCCCAAGCGACGACGAAGTCGTCCGAGGACCCTATTGAAATTGTACTGTTTAATATTATTATTATTATGCGCTGTTTATTATTATTATTATTGTTCTTTACCCGACTTCGTGCCCCAATTTCGCCCCTTTCCCAAACTTGAAAATGCTTCTAACTTTCCACATTCGTCCGGCCACATCTGAAATTCGATATTTTTGGGCAGTTGCGCATGGTCGGCGTGAAATGCCTAAACAGCGCCCCCTACAAATTTTCAAAATACCCTCCCCATTGGGGTTAGTTTTTTGTAGGCAAACGAAATTTGGTACGCACATGTATCATACCGAGACGCACAAAAAAGTCTCTTGACATCATGGTAAAATCCCAACAGGAAGTCGGCCATTTTGTTTTGAATTTTTTCTTTACAGCTATTTCCACAACTAACATTTGAACAAACTTGTCCTAGGGATTTCGTCCTATCGACTTCAAAGTTGGTAAAGATCATCCTGAGCACATGCTGATCAAAAGTTATTAAAAGCTTTTCTCTATGTCAAGGGGCGTGGCCGCTAGGGCGTGACAAATTTTGGCGACTTTTTGTTTTCTCACCATCGAATTTCGAGTGGCTCTCCCACCAACATACTTGATCTCGGCAGCTTCAAACTTGCTGGACATGATGATGGCTCCGCCCCGAACGCCCTGATATGTTAATATCCCACCTTACTCATAGAGCCCCCAGGTGGTGACAGGAAGTGACCAGTTTTTACTTTAACATGTACTAATGCCACAAATTTGACTGCATCAACTTCATTCCACTTCTAATGCATGCAGAACAAGTTGGTGAAGCTACCTTATGAACGCTGTGAGGCTACGTCTAATGCTGTCCATGTGGCGGCGTGGCAACTATTGATCCCTCGCCACTAAATACGTTTGGCATTTTGATGGCTTCAGTGACCTTATCTCCTCATGAAAATGGATACACAGGTCAAGAATGGCGAGCTCTTACATCTGATAGGGGCGTCGCCCATGGGGGGGGACAAAATGCCTCTATAGCGCCCCCTTGAAATTTTCAAAAACCCCTCCCCATAAGGGTTTTTTTTGGAGTTGGAACATGAAAATTGGTACACACGTGTATGTTGTCCAGATGCACATAAAAGTCTCTGGCACCAATGGTCTACTCCAAACAGGAAGTCGGCCGTTTTGATTTTGACTTGTCATTTTGGCGTGATTACCACGTTGTATTTTAACAAACTAGTCCTAGGAATTTCATCCAATCGACTTCAGATTTTTTACAGATCATCCAGAGACCATGGTGATCAAAACTTATTAAAAGCTTTTCTCTATGTCAAGGGGTGTGGCTCCTATGGTGCCTCCCTCGCCACCAAATACATTTGGCTTTTTCATGGCTTCAGCAACCTCATATCCTCATGAAAATTGATACACAGGTCAAGAATGGCAAGCTCTTGCGTCTGATAGGGGCGTCGCCCATGGGGGCGACAAAATGCCTCTATAGCGCCCCCTTGAAATTTTCAAAAACCCCTCCCCATAGGGTTTTTTTTGGAGTTGGAACATGAAAATTGGTACACATGTGTATGTTGTCCAGACGCACATAAAAGTCTCTGGCACCAATGGTCTACTCCAAACAGGAAGTCGGCCGATTTGATTTTGACTTGTCATTTTGGCGTGATTACCACATGTTGTATTTTAACAAACTAGTCCTAGGGATTTCATCCAATCGACTTCAAATTTTTTACAGATCATCCAAAGACCATGCTGATGAAAAGTTATTAAAAGCTTTTCTCTATGTCAAGGGGCTTGGCCGCTATGGCGCCTCCCTCACCACCAAATACGTTTGGCTTTTTCATGGCTTCAGCGACCTCATTCCCTCATGAAAATTGATACACAGGTCAAGAATGGCGAGCTCTTACATCTGATAGGGGCGTCACCCATGGGGAGGACAATATGCCTCTATAGCGCCCCCTTGAAATTTTCAAAAAACCCTCCCCATAGGTTTTTTTGTTTGGAGTTGGAACATGAAAATTGGTACACATATGTATGTTGTCCAGACGCACATAAAAGTCTTTGGCACCAATGGTCTACTCCAAACAGGAAGTCGGCCGATTTGATTTTGACTTGTCATTTTGGCGTGATTACCACATGTTGTATTTTAACGAACTAGTCCTAGCGATTTCATCCAATCGACTTCAAATTTTTTACAGATCATCCAGAGACCATGCTGATCAAAAGTTGTGCTCTGCATGTCTTTAGGTCAAAGGGCGTGGCTGCTATGGCGCTGCCATTTTTGATCCATCGACATGCATATTCAATCAGCTTTCTCTCCCACATAACATCCAAACTGTTTCAAAATTTCTGTACATGATAAGATCCCCGCCCTCAATGCCTCCATATGCTCATAGGCAATCTTGCTCATGCCGCCCCCTTGTGGAAACAGGAAATGCCCTCTTATACATTGACATTGTCTGATTTGCTTGAAACTTCACGAGTGATAACGGTCCACCCCTGAACGCACCTGCCCACATCTGGTTACACTCGTAGCGCCACCTGGTGGATGAACGAAACATTGCGTTTTTTTGCTCCTGCCAGATGTTTTCTCCCTTCTGGCTTCGCGCCACAGCCCCTGCATGTCTCAGGTCCCCGCGGTTGCATGGGAGAGCAAGGGCCCGATCACAGCTGCTTGCAGCTTTAATTAGGGCCTGAGCAGGAGACCTGCGAGGTCCCTATTGTTTTTCTCACGATTATTTATATATATATATATATATATATATATATATTTTTTTTTTTTTTTTTTTTTTTTTTCTTCCGCCCATATGATCGTATTTTTCACTGCCTGAACATACCCCAAAACTCACCAAACTTGGAATATAAGTCACACCTGGCGAAAAATTTTATAATCTATTGTCGTCCTGAATTTCCATCACTAGGTGGCACTATTATTAAGGAAAGTGCGTTTTGGCCCATAACTCCCATATACTTTGTTGCACATTCAAAAACCTTATATCCACGCGTTCAGTGAATTGTGCTGAATCTTGTGGTATAGGCCATGCCCATTTCCGCCCACCGTTTTTTTCCGCAAATTCGCAAAATGTCGCAAACCTACTTTTTCGAACTCCTCCCAGGCAATTTCACCGATTGGCATGAAACTTTGCACACAGTATCTGTGGACCCTCCCGACAAAAAGTTATTAAAAGAATTTCGATATTCCAAACAATACTCAAGTTATTAAATAGCAACTTCCTGCAGATTTCGTTCAAAACAGGAAGTGCTGCATATCTCCACATTGGTGTATCCGAATGACATGAAACTCAGGTTAACACTTCCCAGTGAGGCCCTGAGGCTCTGTGCAAAAGTTCGGGGGATGACCACGAGGTGGCGCTCTTTAAATTGAAGCATTTTATATCTCAACATCGGTTGGGCGGATTAACACGAAAGTTGGCATAATTGTTGTTAATGCCCTCCTGAGGATATCTGATGAAGGACTTACCGATCCGCCACTAGGTGGCGCTCTGGTGGCCGTCTAATTTAATATTTGGCACTGTGCCAACACCATAACACTCATGGAAATAAAATTGATAGGGGTGGTGTAGACTGGCGCCCGTAACTCATACACCAAAAATGACCAGCAGGTGGCACTATTTTCAATGCAAAAGCGTTTTTGGCTTATAACTCCCACATAATATGTTGCACATTGTTAAACCTTATATTTAAGTTTTCTCTGAATTCAGCTGAATTGTGTGGTGTAAGCCACGCCTACTTTCGCAGTAACTTTCCATTCACTAAATTGCAAAAAATGAAAAAACTACTTTTTCAAACTCCTCCTAGGCGGTTTGACCGATTTGCACCAAACTTTGCATGAAGCATCTATGGACCCTCCTGACAAAAAGTTATTAAAATAATTTTGATCGTCCAAAAAACGGCCAAAATATAAACAACAAATTCCTGCACATTGTTTTCAAAACAGACAGTCTTTCATATCTTGACCAAATACAGTCCGATTACCACAATACTTTTGCTGATTGTGTTCCAAGGCCCAATGAGACTTTGTACAAAATTTGGTGCAAATCGGCCAATAGGTGGCGCTCTGGTGGCAGTCTAATTAGTGTGAATGGAAGTAAATTGGAAAATCTTCAAATCCTCTTCAAAACTCATCGACTTTCAACCTCTTCTTGTCCTTCATACTTTGAGCTAGAAACACCATGTCAACTTTTAAAGAGTCAGAAGAATTTTTTTTTATTTATTATAGCTCACAAGACTTCTAGATGCACGCCCCCCGACGGCAGCATGCCCCGACGCGCGTGGACTGCGAGGGCCCATTCATCGCTGCTTGCAGCTTTAATTAGGGCCCGAGCACCTAGCGATGTGAGGACCCTATTGAAATGCAAGGATTTTTTAGGGCCCGAGCACCTAGCGGTGCGGGGACCCTATTGAAATGCAAGGATTTTTTATTATTAGGGCCTGAGCACCTAGCGGTGCGAGGACCCTATTGAAATGCAAGGATTCTTAGGGCCCGAGCACCTAGCGGTGCGAGGACCCTATTGAAATGCAAGGATTTTTTATTATTATTAGGGCCCGAGCACGTAGCGGTGCGAGGACCCTATTGAAATGCAAGGATTTATTATTATTATTATTATTATTATTATTATTCCTCCAAATGAATTGCCTTTTTGGGAGGCTTAACATACCCGAAAACTCATGAAATTTTGCACACATCTCAGAACTGGTGAAAAATTTGATATTTTAAGGGTCTCGTGTGCGGGTTCCAAAAAATGGCTCAGGAGCGCCCCCTACAAAAGTTTGAGGAAACAGCCCCTGAAGCTATTTTAACCTACTTGTATGAAACTCAGCAGGCTTATGTAACTCCCAGAGACGTACAAAAAAGCCTCTTGGAGGCATGCTCTAAACCCAACAGGAAGTCAGCCATTTTGAATTTACTGTGCAATTGTGGTGCATTTTTGGCCATTTCCAGGGGTCATAAATGAACGAACTAGTCCTAGAGATTTCATCCGATTGACTTCAAACCTTGGTCTGTCCCATCCCAAGACCTTGAAGATGAAAAGTTATCAAAAGCTTGAGTTTTCATCAATGCGTGTGACCATGGGATGGCGTCACAGTTAGGGGTCTCGCCACTAAACAGGAAGTAGTTTATAACTCCAGCATACATGGTCCAATTTTGGCCAGACTTCACAGGATTGATGACAGTCCCGCCCTGAACACATCTACATGTCAATACTTAGAGATGAACATAGCGCCCCCTACTGGCAATGGGAAATGTCATGTTTTAGACTTTAATGTACATCTCCTACAAACTTGACCAGATCCACTTCAAACTTGGTGAAAAAAGTCATAAGACGTTGATGATGCTTTATTGTGGAAACTGTGAGTTTTCGTCGAAGGGCATCGCCATGGCCTGGCGGCGAACTTTGATGTTTCGCCGTGATGATAAACGTTGCTGTAACTTGACTCCACGTGGGAATATCTTGCCAAAACTTAACACATATGATGACAGTCCAGCCCTGAACACATCTACAGAGGAATTTTGAATCACCGCCATAGCGCCACCTTCTGGCAACAGAAAGCTACTTTATACATTCTTTGATGTCAGGTTAATCAGACCCACCTCAAACTTGCTGGTCTAAGTCCTTAGACCTTGATGATGCTTAAAAATGAAGCTTTTTAGTTTTCATCAAATGCTGTCACCGTGGCGCCGCCTTGTTCGCCATCAAACACGATGTTGTTTTGAAGGGACAAGGGATGCTTGAAAACTCACCAAACGTGGCATACACATGACAGGTCACAAGTCCTGTTGTCTGATGTGATTTTTGTGCTTTGATGCACCAAGATGGCTCAACAGCCCCCCCTAGAATATTTCAATTAAGCAACCCCCAAAGCTGCTTTGACCTGCATGTATGAAACTTGGTAGGCACCTGTAACACTCTATTACGTACAAAAAAGTCTCTTGGAGCAATGCTCCAAACCCAACAGGAAGTCCGCCATTTTGAATTTACTTGTTCCACTTTTGTGCGTTTTTGCCCATTTCCAGGGCTTGTAAATTAACGAACTTGTCCTACAGATTCAATCAGATTGGCTCCAAACTTGGTGTATGTAAGCGTGACTATGTTGTGACCAAAAGTTATCGCAGGATTTGCCCAATGTTGAATGGTGCGCCCGCTGCCGAGCGTTGAATCTTGAGGTCTCGCCATGAAAAACGAAATTGCTGTAGCTCTGGCATAAATGGTCCAATCTCCACCAAACTTCACATGATTCATAATAGTCCCGCCCTGAACACATTTTCATTACCATATTGCCTGATAATCATAGCGCCACGTAGTGTCGAAAGGAAGTACTTCTTATCAGACACTTATCTTTGCATTAACCTGAAATTTCAATGCTGTGGTCTATATTTGATGTTCACAAACATGACATATCATTAGTGTCTACGTGTGCTGCAGAGGGTTTAATTTTGATGTCTCGCCATGAAACAGGAAATTGCTATAAATTTGGAGTAAATGGTCCGTTGTCCACTAAACTTGACATGATTCATATTTGTCCCACCCTGAACACATTTATATGACAATATTCCGTGATAGTCATAGCGCCACGTAGTGTCGAAAGGAAGTACTTCTTATCAGACACTTATCTTTGGATTAACCTGAAATTTCAATACTGTGGTCTATATTTGATGTTCACAAACATGACATATGATTAGTGTCTACGTGTGCTGCAGAGGGATTAATTTTGAGGTCTCGCCATGAAACAGGAAATTGCTATATTGTTGCCGTAAATGTTCTGATCTCCATCAAACTTCAGATGATTCATATTAGTTCTGCCCTGAAAACATTTATATGACCGTATTTCCTGATACTCATAGTGTTAGCTAGTGGTGACAGGAAGTAGGTCTTAAACACTTATCTTTTGATTTATCTGAAAGTTAAATGCTGTGTATATTTGATGTACAAAAACATGATGTATAATTACTGCGCTCTCCAACTCCCTCTAGTGGAAAGAGGAAGTGATACAAAATGTGAAATATGTCATTCCAGCACTGTATCAAAGATATGCAAAGTCACTCCTGCATGCGAAGTCTAACTTTGACAGAAATGAACTGACACGTCAGAAGACGTCCTGCCAGCCCCCCCGAGTTGCGTGAAGGTGCGAGGGCCCGTTCATCGCTGCTTGCAGCTTTAATTATTATTATTATTATTCTTATGAACATTTAATCCCCAATTTGGCCCCTTTCCCAAATTCAAAAACTCACCAAATATGGCACATGCATTTGGTCTGGCGAAAAATTTTATAATCTATTGTCGTCCTGAATTTCCACCACTAGGTGGCGCTATAATCAAGGAGTTTATAATCAAGTGCGTTTTGGCTCATAACTCCCATATACTTTGTGGCACATTCAAAAACCTTGTATGCACGCGTTCAGTGAATTGTGCTGAATCTCGTGATATAGGCCACGCCCATTTCCGCCCACGTCTTTTTTTCCACAAATTCGCAAAATATTGCAAACCTACTTTTTCGAACTCCTCCTAGGCAATTTCACCGATTTGTACGAAACTTTGCTCACATCATCTGTGGACTCTTTTGACAAAAACTTATTAAAAGAATTTTGATATTCCAAAGAATACTGAAGTTATTAAATAGCAGCTTCCTGCAGATTTGGTACAAAACAGGAAGTGTTGCATATCTCCACATTGGTGTGTTCGAATGACATGAAACTCAGTTTACTACTTCCCCATGAGCCCCTGAGGCTCTGTGAAAAATGTCAGGTGATGACCACAAGGTGGCACTCTTTAAATTGAAGTATTTTATATCTCCACATCGGTTGCTCGGATTAACATGAAACTTAGAACAATTATTGTCAATGCCCTCCTGAGGATATCTGAAAAAAAGTTACCGATCTGCCACTTGGTGGCGCTGTGGTGGCAGTCTAACTTAATATTTGGCACTGTGCCAACACCATAACACTTATGGAAATGAAATTGATAGGGGTGGTAAAGACTGGCCCCTGTAAGTCACACACCAAAAATGACCAGCAGGTGGCACTATTTTCAATGCAAAAGCGTTTTTGTCCCACAACTCCCACATAACATGTCTCACGTTTTGAAACTTTATATCTCAGTGTTCCCTGAATTCAGCTGAATTGTGTGATGTAAGGCACGCCCACTTTTGCATTAAATTTCCATTTGCAAAATTGCGAACAATGAGAAATCTACTTTTTCGAACTCCTCCTAGGCAATTTCACTGATTAGCACCAAACTTTGCATGAAGCATCTGTGGACCCTCCTGACAAAAAGTTATTAAAAAAATTTTGTTTGTCCAAGAAAAACGGCCAAAATATAAAACAACAAATTCCTGCATATTGTTTTCAAAACAGACAGTCTTTCATATCTTGAGCAAATACAGTCGGATTACCACAACACTTTCGCTAATTGTGTTCCATGGCCCAATGAGGGTTTGTGCAAAATTCGGTGCAAATCGGCCAATAGGTGGCGCTCTGGTGGCAGTTGAATTAGTGTGAATGGAAGTAAATTGGAAAATCTTCAAATCCTCTTCAAAACTCATCGACTTTCAACCTTTTCTTGTCCCTCATACTTTGAGCTAGAGGCACCATGTCAACTTCTAAAGAGTAAGAAGACCTTGAACGCATTTACTGTACATTATCTATCTTTATCTTTATTTCGGCCATGACCAATATTCTTTTTTTTATTAACACTGGTAGATAACTATCTTGCCACCAGGTGATCTTTGGCTGCTCCTGACGCTACCGTCATAAAAACAAGAGACCGCACATGCGCAGTTGTGCACTCTCAGCTGACTGTGAAGATGGCGACAAGACGCAACTTCAGTGTTCATTTAAAGCTAGACGTTTTGAAATATTCCAAACAAATGTTGGGGGAATATGCCGCGGGGCATATGACACCTGGTATGCAGAGGACGGCAACAACATCCTCACAAAAGGAGGGAACATGAGAGCAACTGACAAACGCAAGATAACGGCTTACCGTTTCCAGGTCCAGTAATTTCCTCTTTCGTTGGTGTCATGACTGCCCAGTACCTGGACAACCGAGCCGTGGCGGAACACAGGTATGTGGCGTGTCAGAGGAGAAACGAGCCGTTAACATTTCTCTTTGTGTTAGGTAACGTTAATGGCGTTAGGCTGACCAAACGTCCTCTTTTGCCTGGACATGTCCGCTTTTCACGTCCCGTCCGGGGTGTCCGGGTTTTTTTTATAAACTGATAATGTCCGGTTTTCCGTGTGTTTGTGTGTGTGTGTTAGAGTGCGGCACAGCCGCATATTTCTGTTCGAACCCGAACCGAGCCCGACATTATTTATAACCAAAGCACTGAGTTTGTGCCACACAGTTGTTATGGCTGAATTATTAATAAATGGTTGTGTGTTGACGTTCACCACGCTATCCCGATGTGCTTTAGGTAACTTATAATTTGTGGTTTAGTAGCCTTATAAGCGTTCAGCCTCTAATGTGTGTATAGCGCATCTCACTCGGTTAGCACTTGGCTAACTCCTGGGAGCATTCTCGGTGGTTGATGTTAGCCAAGACATGCCGGTGGTTGAACACTCGCTGAGCTAATGTGGACTAATGTTTGACTCCGTGGTCTGTTGTGGAGCATTGTGTTGTGTTTCGTGCACGTGCAGGGGCCTGTTTCACAAAACCAGGATAAGGGTTTAAGCCGGGATATCTTGGTTATCCTGGATCAACTTATCCTTGATCCAGTTTCACAAAAGCAGGATAGGGGGAAGTGGGATATGTTTTGACATAAGTTACCATGGAGATTTATTCTGTGGAGCTAGCCTGCTCCAGACCAGGCTAAGTTCCAGGATTTATTTAATCTCATCCCTTATCCCAGTTAGCAGCTACCACAAATGGAAACTAATATTTATTCCACTTCACACTACACATTCTTATCACATTCAACGAGACCCACTGTCATTATTTAAACATTTGTGATCATTAATTGCAGTCATTTTAGATAAATGATTTTAGTAGAAAATTTAGTTAGACTATCTCTCTCATATATATATATATATATATATATATATATACATATATATACACTGTAAATAAATGATTAAAAAAATACACACCATACAGTAACATGATGACATGATGTTCCTTTATTGAATAGGATAAATCAAAGCAAGTAATCCATCAGTTCCTTTCAAAAGTGACGTCACACAGTGCTCTACAAGATAGAAAGCACTGAATCAAAGCATATTATTCATCACAAGAATAAATACACATTCTCAAAGGTCTGTATATAAAACACCCTGCATGTCTGCACACTGGAATAAATGCAGGACAAATCCATACTTAACAAATGAACAAATGTCAGGCCTGTATACACACAGTACACAGCACAATAAGCCAAATTAATATAAAATAACACAAATTCCTCTGCTATTGCAGGCCATATTCAACTTAAATGTGCAGAATGCATTTTAACTGAAATAATTCAAAACGTATTGGTCCCTGATCAGCCGACCACTGTCGTCATCCGGGAAGATGGCCGGATTGTCCCAGTCCACATCTGATGGCACTCTGGGGGCCCTCTCCTTCCTCAGGCAGGCCACATTGTGGAGGACAGCACAGGCCACAGTAATATCGCATGCTCTGTCTGGACTGACCCTCAGATGGTGCAGACACTGGAAGCGTGCCTTCAGGAGGCCAAAGGTCATCTCGATCCGAGCCCTTGTCCTGGCATGGGCATCGTTATATGCCCGCTGTGCTTCCTGAGGGTCTGCGTAGGGTGTGAGGCAAAAAGGCTCGCAGGCATAGCCTCTGTCCCCCAGCAGCACACCAGAGAATTCACCTGTGAATACAAAATGTCATCATCACAGCCTTATCAATAGAGGGACATTCTTGACATAGCCTTGATTTTAAAAGTGGTTATTAATTGAGGTCATGTGGCTCACCTTGTGACAGGCGCCGATAGACTGCAGAGGACCGAAAGATTCGTGAGTCATGGACTGAGCCAGGCCACTTTGCCACAACATTGCTGATCAGGTAGTCAGCATTGCAGACCATCTGAAATTATAAGATGTAGACTATTAAACCATTCAATGCACATCACAAGCAATGTACAATGTTCATTAATGTCATAAAGTCATGTTCACCTGAACATTAATGCTGTGAAAGGATTTCCTGTTCACAAAATCTCCGTCATGGGCACCTGAGGGGGATTTTATTCTGATATGGGTGCAGTCAAGTGCACCAATGACATTGGGGAAACCTGCAACACAAAGCAATAAGTATCCTACTATGACTTAACACTTGTCCTGTAATTTGTACTTACAGTACTCTTATCTGCAATCCTATAAAAATCCTCTTTGATGTCACTGAGTCTTCTGTGTCCAGGGAAGGAGATGAAGACACCTGATAGTGATTTGAGGGCTAGACAGACACTACGCACCACACGGCAAATTGTGGCCTTGGCCAGGTTTTCAGCATCCCCCACTGAGTACAGGAAGCCCCCACTTGCAAAGAAGCGCAAGGCCACACACACCATTTGCTCAACACTCAGCGCATGGCTCCGTGCTGTGTGGTGTTGGATCCTGGGACCCAGCAGTCTGCACAGATATCGGATGCCATCTGCAGAAAACCTATATCTTTCGTGTAGGTGGTCATCAGGGAAGGCCAATGGGTTCGCCCTGTCCCTGAAGACCCTCTCCCGCTTGAAGGCTCTCCTGAGCACAAGAGCTTCTCCATCCACAACCTCTTGCAGGAATGGACACGCCATTGTTTGAGCAGGAAGGAACACACCATTTTGGGCCTTCATATAGGCTATTGGATCGCTAGATTTAATGAGGAACACCTTTGCACTCTCACAAGCTACAAATGGTTATCTAATTATCAGGATACCTATTGCCTTAAAGAATAGATAATTGATTAAAATGCTCCCTGTTTGACCTTCACACTGCTCAACTTCTGCCATAAAGTGTTTTGATATCTGGGAAATAGCATTTCAGGTACATTATGTGCATTTCTTTTTGTCTTAATACAGCCAGTCTTTGGTGTGTGACTTCTAACCAATCAAAGCACTTTGGGCTACCATAGAGATGACACTAGGCATTATGTCAGACTGTGGAATACAATCTGCAATCCCACCTAACTGTGCACAAATTAAACAAGCAAACACCACAGAAGGTCTTTTGATCTTTTATTTAAGATTCTTCTTCTTGAAGCTGGGTGAGGAAAGGAGAATAATAATTAATAGATTGTCTGTGTTACAGTCAGCATACAGTGTACACTGAAGGTGAAACTCACCTCCCGCTCAAGTTTTTTTATTTCAAGGTTCAGTTTCCTCAGTTTCCTCCTTTTAATTTCGGACTCCACGGAGAGGTCTGCCATCTGTCTTCTTTTGTATTCAATGTCCAGATCGGCCAGTTGTATTTGCCGTTTCAGATGTGTGGCATACAGCTGTCTGATAGCTTGTGAGTTCTGTAAACACATAATAATCAGCACAGCAGGAATTTTGCATGATGGGAATGTACTTCCATAAATACTCACTATGTTGTAAGGCTGGCTTTCATCCTGTAGAGCATCTGGGTCCTGTTACAGAAATGACATTTTGTGTGGGCTCCAGATGATGATGATGATGACTTCTCACCATTGTAGACTGAATGAGTACTTTCATTTGACATGATACCTCAAACCTTCTTGAATCAAGAGACACAGTCTCCTCATCGACTTCATCTGCTGCTCCTGCTGCTCCACTGGTGCCTTCACCCTATCACATTTAAAAGGGATTCATATTAAAGCAAGCAGATGAGACATGCCAGGCTTACAGTATGACTTTGATGGAGGACTCACTGGATCATCATCCTCTGGTATTGGTGACGCCACTGTTGGAGGCTCCAACAGTGAGATGGTGTTTCCAGATACTGCAAGGTAAAACAGAGTCAGATAGTCCAAATGGATTCAATATGAATGGTTGGTTATGTCCCATGTAAAGATGGAAGAATGTACCTTTAATGAAGAGGGAGGCATCTTCCTGGGAGGGATTTATATTTGAGTCTGTCCCCCCAGGGATCCCCTCTAACACAGGCCTGCCTCTGTTAAGTTCCAGGGCTCTGTCCTCTGCAGGGGTGAGGTCAGCTGGTGGTGACCCACCACCCGTGCCTTGCTTGTGGGTTTTTTTTTTAACAGCTATAAGTACAGACAATATGTGAGTAGGCACCCTCTGGGTACAATGTACGCACGTGCATAGTATTTGTCAGGTCACTTACCATTCTGCAGGATGTTCTTATATTTGATCTTGACTTGTTGCCAAGTTCGTTTGGGCCCAGTCATGTTTAATCTAAGAATAATAAATTAATTAAGACAAAATAAATAACACACACACACACACACATTGATAGTGAATGAAATAACTGAGGAGCAAATATGTAGTTGCATTTACATAATTTCACATTTACAGTCCATTTCACTCGCAGTTTCATAATCAGAGTATAACTACGTTTTTGGGAATGTTAATTAACTATTTGGATTGTAATTGTGATGGATTCAGCAGGGTAGTGAGTGTGTGTTTGTGCAATACATACGCATTCAGGCGGTCTGCAATACTTTGCCATGCTTTCTCTCTTTGTTTGATGGCGGTGGCAGTGTTTCCTTTCTTTTTAATTTGTTCTTTTACCTCTTCGTAGGCCTCCATAATTATGTCCTGCTCCGATGGGGAGAAGTATGCTGCACGTGATGCCATGGTGAATCAGTGAATCTGTGATCAATTACAGGGTCTATTTAAGGAGCCAAGTGCTGCAACTTATCCAGGATTAGTTTCACCTGGCTTGATGAATCCGTGTCTACTTATCCTGGCTTGGCGTTTGTGGAACCAATTAAGCCTGAACTCTGTTGTTTTGGATTGGTTGAGCCAGGCTTACTTACTTATCCTGGATCCTACTTTTGTGAAACGGACCCCAGGTGTACGGGGGTTGCCATGTGTTTGTATATCCGTTATTGTTCAATAAACATGCATTTTATCTCGGGATGTCTTGAAAGTTTCTTCACCCCTTCTTCGTCCTGCAATGAATGAGTGCACCGGCTTTCTACTGCGCCACAGCGCCACTTTAGCGGTTGGGAGATGTATTGCACATTGGTAGTAAGTGTGAAATCTGTGACTATGCGGTTAGTACAACCCTAGTAAACACAGGCCGTCTCTTCACATGTCCGCGCTGCCGTCTCGAGACTGCTTCACGCATGCTCCCAGAGCGCTGGGCTTTCTGGGAGATGTAGTCAATGTGGTTGCTTTGGGTCTTCTGTGTTGTGTTTGACATTGTTAAATATGTAAATAATGTGTAGGTAGATTCATGTTATATGTATGGCAACAGTCTTGTTTAGAATGATAGCTGATGGAGAAAATATTAACCAGCTTAAAGACTTATGTTCTATTTATTGTGTGGCAAGTGGAAACAGCTGGCATATGACACCTGCTTAGGGTGTGTAACCATCTTTAGCTATGGAAGCCCATTTTCGCCAGTAATGGAAAAAAAGAAATTGCTATTTCTAATCAGAATTGTGAGACAAAAAGTCATTATTACGAATGTAGCCTAGTTTTAAAATTAATTTGTGGCATGTTGTCTTGTAAGGTGTGTGGCATCACGGTGGCTGCAGATGGGACAGAGGATGAGATGATTCGCTGTTTCAAGGCAGGACAACTAGTACACTGTGGTGTAGTCAATAGTAAATATTGGTGATTTACAATAACACCAAAAAATATTTTTACTGTTAATGTAAACGTTGTTACTATAAATAATACAGTACTTTCTTTGTAATACTATATAGAAAATATTCATTTTTATGGTAAAGACAGGTCTACATAAATATTTCTGCTGTTTAAATTAAAAAATACAGTATTTGTATTTTCAAATTTGGCTGTGATTTTTTTTTTTTTTTTTTTTTTAGTTGAAAGCCTCCTTCAAATAGTAGCCTGCCCCTATTTGTAGCCTGGTCCCAAACTATTATTTTGTTAATAGTAGCCCCAGCTACTATTTGAGGAAATCTGTATGTATGTAACATACAGTCACTGGCCACTTTGTGTACACCTGTGTAATCTAATGCAATCCAGTAAAACGACTATACCATGATTTTTTCCCTGAAGCTTATAAATTTTCGGTTATTGTTGACATCGTCTAGAAAGTGGTGACTCTACTTTGTTTATTATTGAGGTCATAGTGAATGGTGGTGGTGTACTGAGGTGACCTCCGAATTTTGTCTAATTGAGGAGGACAAAATATTAGGAACACTTTTAAATATATTGCACTCCAGTACACCAACACCACCCACTACGACTTCAGTAATAAAGTAGAATAATCACCTTTCTGACAAAAGCTGAAAAAGTAAAAGCTTTGTAAACGTAGAATGTGTGGCAGAGCTGTAGTATTGATTTGTATTAGATTGCACAAGTGTACCTAATAAAGTGTTAAGTGATGGAGGATGGCAGCGAGAGACCGCGAGACCACTGTGAGATTTTGAGATTCAACATGGCGGCGCCTAGCTGCTAGATTAGATACAAACAAACTAGCCAAACAAATATAATTACCTAACGGGTTACAACTTCAGCCTGCACCATCAGCCAGAGTGGAGGACCTAGAAGAGTTTATCGATCACTACTACTACGAGTGCGTCATAGAGTGTCCTGCCGACAACCCCAATAAGAGAAAGAAGACCGACTCAGCCACCGATACACAAGACTTATTATCCTCCGAATTTAGCATCTTGGAATCCATCAACAAGAAGCTAGAAGTGCTCGGTATGCTTCACCAGGAGATAAAAGACCTGAAGGTAAGCTTGGAGTTCACGTACCAGCAGATTAGCGACCTGCAGCAAAACAACGCTGAACTCCGCTCCACCTTAGCGGCGGTCACTTTAGATGTAGATCTCCTCAAAAAGGAAAATAAACTCCTGAAGGAAACTGTCCTCGACGTGCAGTCCAGAAGCATGAGAGACAATTTAATCATTTCTGGCATCCCGGAGAGCACACCAGATAACCCAGAAGTCCAGGTAAAAAAGTTCATGGTGATGGCCCTCAAGATCCCGACGGAGACTGTCAACAACATCACCTTTCACCGCGTCCACAGGCTCGTTAAGAACGACGAGAGCTAAAAGGCACTTCGTTCAGTATGAACGATCAGTTCCCCAGGGAAATCAACGAGAGGCGGAAAGTGTTATATCCCATTTTAAAAGAGCACAGGCAGAAGGGAAATAGGACCTCTCTTGTGGTCGACAAATTATACATAGATGGGCAGCTGTTCCGCCACTCTACCACCACCCCATGGCTCTTCTAAGTGAGATAAGTGCCCCTAAAACCACAAAACAAAGTAGAACCATAGCTTAATTGTATTATAAAAGGAATAATAATAAAAAAAAAAAGACCAAAAGATGTGTGTATGCATGTATATATATATTGGGGCTGCACTATTCTTGAAATAAATAAATAAATAAATAAATAAATAAATAAATAAATATATGTATGTATATTTCATTCAAAATGGTATTCTGACACATTTCTCCTGCAACAGATAATTAAGCATTCCTGCGATTGCAATGCAATTAATCATGCGGCCCTGGTATATATATGTATGTATGTATGTATATATGCAGATGTATATGTATGTACATGTGGATATATGGATATATATGTATATATAATGAACACAACACTGACTTAGTGAAAAGGAAAAAAAGGAAAAAAAAAAAAAAATCTCACAGGGTGTGAATGTACACTTCACATACCCCACCCAGTATTCTCCCTTTCCTCTATTTTTTCCCTCCTTCATGTCCCCCCCCCCCCCCCCCCCCCCCCCCTTCTCCCTCCCCCTATCCCTCTCACTCAATCCCCCTCCCTCACCTCACACACAAATACACTCCATGTAACCCCTTTGTTTTTCAGGTTTGTGAATACCTCAAGGCGCAGGCGCTTCTGGTTGTTGAACATGCTTGTATATATTCTAATGCTCTGCTCCATAACTCTGCGATGCTTCACCATGACACATCGGTTGACTGTAATACATACACTTAACAATTACATATACTCATGCAAAATCCACGCAGATAGAAACTCACATAGAAACACACAGATTATTCTCCATACCCACACACAGTATGATAAAACCCCCACTTTGTCAATGTCACACCTAAACTTGGTTTCCTGGAATGTACATGGCATCCGCTCACAGGTGGAAAAAATTAAAGTGATGGACTTTGTCACAAAATTGAAAACAGATATTTTTCTCCTACAAGAAACCCACTTGCTAAAGTCAGAAGAAAAATCTCTTAAAGATCCAAATTTTAATCAAATTTTTTCATCCTGCTATAACAACAGACAAAGAGGTGTCTCTATCATGGTCCACAAGAGACTACCATTTACTTTTTAAGCATTTAACAGCAAGGTAACAGACCCAGAAGGCCGCTACACCATTATTCAGGCAACAATCTGTAACAAATTATATACAATCGTTAATCTGTATGCCCCTAATAATGATGATCCAGCCTTCTTCCACACAATCTTCTCTCTACTATCTAACCTATCAGACAGCTCGACCACTATAATTGGAAGAGACTTAAACACAGTCCTAAATGCTTCATTAGACCGATCTAGTAACTCAGTACACACAAAGCAATCACAATCGGCTAAGGTAATACAGGAATATATGGATGATTTTGGCTTGGCGATGGCTGGAGACTCAAATACCTATCGAAGAGGGAATATACTTTCTTCTCTCCTGTGCATCGCTCATTTTCAAGAATTGACTTTTTTATCTTAAATAACTCCATCTCACAAAAAATTACCACAAAAATACACCCGATCATTATCAGCGACCATGCACCAGTATCACTCAATCTGCAAATAGAAACCATCCATAAACGGCCCCCAACATGGCGCTTTAATATCTCTTTACTTAAAGACCCAGACTTTGACAAAATGGTGAGACGGGAGTGGGCAAACTTTCTTGAAGATAATGACTCTCCAAATTTATCTCCATCTTTAATATGGGAGACTGGAAAGGTAGTAATCAGAGGAAAAATTATATCATACTCCTCCTACAAGAAAGAAACAGGAATTGCAAGCAGAAAAAAACATTGAGGAAAAAATTAAACAACTAACAGGAATATGCAAACAATCCAAGTGATAAAGTATGGACCCAATTACAGTGTACAAAATCGCAACTGGACAATATTCTATCAAAGAAAACTGAATTTATCATACAGCAACTAAGATATAATAATTTTGAACACAGTAACAAATCAGGAAAATTTTTGGCTAATCAGCTCCAACGCAATAAAGAAAAATCTCTGATACCAACAATCCAGGGGCCGTCCGGAAATTACACACAATCTCCTCAGGAGATCAATCAGATTTTCTATTCTTTTCTACCATAACTTATATTCAACAGTAAACAATCCAAACCCAGAAGATATTCAGGCTTTTCTCAATAACCTAAATTTACCTCAGTTATCCACAGAACACAGAAATATTTTAGACGCCCCCCTGACTATTAATGACCTGCAGAGTGCATTAGACAAAATGCCAACAGGTAAGGCTCCAGGTCCAGACTGCTTTCCTGCCGAATTTATAAAACATTTCTGGACAATATTAGCACCACTTCTCATCAGGACAGTGACAGAGATCAAAAAGAACGGAGGTATAAGACCTCACATGAATACAGCAGCAATCAAATTATTACTAAAGCCAGACAAAGACCCCACACTTCTTCTAGCTACCGTCCTCTATCACTAATCAACAGTGATATCAAAATTATCTCAAAGGCACTTGCTTCTAGACTGGAGAAAATAATCGCATCAATAATTCATAATGATCAAACGGGCTTCATTAATGGCAGACACTCAGGTAATAATGTCAGAAGAGTTCTTAATCTGATAAGTAAAGTACAACGCGTTAATACAAAGGCAATTATTCTGTCACTTGATGCAGAAAAAGCCTTCGACAAGGTCAACTGGTCCTTCCTATTTGCCACCCTGAGTGGATTTGGCTTTGGAGAGTCATTTATCCAGTGGGTATCAGCCTTATATAATTCCCCTAAGGCCACAGTCACCACCAACGGGATCACATCTAAAAGCTTCATTTTGCAGAGAGGAACCAGACAAGGGTGCCCACTCTCACCTCTACTGTTTGCAGTATTCATCGAACCACTGGCTATGGCAGTCCGTCAGAACAGCAAGATCATAGGTATCCATTCTGCCAATTCAGAGCATAAAATTAATCTATATGCCGACGACATTTTACTTTATCTACAAGAACCGAAATCGTCTTTACATGAAGTATTTAATCTCATAACAAATTTTTCTAAACTTTCGGACTACTCCATCAACTGGTCCAAACTGACAATATTGCCAATAACGGAGAACTCTTGATCCTGCAGACCAAAAAATTTCTCTCCCTGTGGGCAACATAAGATATCTTGGCATAAATATTTCATCCAAACTATCAGACATGGTCCACCTGAACTTTAGCCCGCTGCTAGATAAGATCTGTGGTGACCTGAAGCGCTGGAATAATCTTCCCATCTCCCTCCTGGGACGAATAGCCACAGTTAAAATGAAAATTCTACCCCAAATTAACTATTTTTTTTCCATGATTCCATTCACACCCACATCGAAATGGTTCCTGTCATTAGATTCTGCAATTATAAAATTCAACTCAAAGAACAAAACAGCAAAAATTAGCCTAAGCACCCTTCAGAAAAACAAATTGGAAGGGGGATTGGACGCTCCTAACTTTAAACATTACTATTTAGCTAACCAGCTACAATACCTATTGAAATGGTTATATCCTAACGAAGACTACAACTCCTGGCTCGAACTAGAACAGGCGGACTGCAACAATATAAAACTCTCTGACACTTTGCAGCCACCAGAATTTGCCAAACATATTACAAAGCTTTCTCCGAGTAATAAGAAGAACCTTTCTAAGATTTATAAATTACTGTCAAAGACCAGTTCTATACATTTACCAATTTTAAAATGGGAAAAAGAGTTGGGTGTATCCGGACCCTGACTTCTGGACTCAGATATGCAAAAATACATTTAAGATGACAAGACACACTAATATACAACTTATCCAATTTAAAGTACTCCACAGAACACACATCACCCAACAAAAGATGAATAGAATGGGCTTTAGTCAATCTGACACATGCACTCAGTGTACTCAGAACACTGCAGACACCTACTTTCATGCACTCTGGTTATATTCACCCATCCAGCACTTCTGGTCAACAGTCACTCAAAAACTCTCCTCCATTTTGGACTGCAGGATCCCATTATCTCCCAACCTGTGCTTAATTGGTGACCTGATGACAATTGACCTCCCAAACAGCCACTGCAACTCTCTTCTTGTAGCTCTCGCCATCACCAAGAAAACGAAAAGAAAGATAAACAGACCCTCAACATCAACCATTGGCTGAATCTCCTTGTAGAACATATTTCGTTGGAAAAAATATCTGCTGGCCACAGAAACCAATTAACATACTTCACAGAAAAATGGTCACCATTTATTCACTCACTAAACGTGTCTGTATAGTGCCAATCAGCCTGTGAGCATATGCCACCTGTACATATAAGTATTACAACTCAAGAAAGACTGTTGTGTAATATGTAACGTGTTTTTGTTAATGATGTAACCCCTAATACCTCTATCTCTCTCACCACAATATACCACAGTGGTTCATCAGAACTCAAGGTCTTAAGCATGTGTTAGGTGCACCTTCTCCCCCTTGAATCCGGGCCTGCTCCCTGGCTCTGTGGGGGATCGCGGGGCCGGGCGGTTTCCCCTGGGGGCGGGTGCGTCTGAACTGCTTGCCCTGTGTGCCTGGGAGGGTGGGGGAGTGGGGGGGAGGGGGGGGGATTGGGGCGGGGTCTCCTCGTGCTCCCTGGGCCTGGGGCGGCGTGGCCGGTCCCCCCTGGGGGGCTGTTTCCGCCCCTGGTGGTGCGGGGTGGGTGGTGCGGGGTGGGTGGGGCCCCCCCCTTCGCTCCGCTCCCGCCCTTCCCCCTCCCTCCTCCCCCCCCCCCCCTCTCCCCGTCCCTCCCTGCTCCTCTCTCCCGGCCTCGGGCGGGCCCGGGGTCCTCCCCCAGGCTGGGGGGCCTGGTGTGGGGGCTGGGTGCTGCCCGTGGGGGGTGTTCTGGTGCTGCGCAGTGTGGGCCTGCCCGTTGGTGTGCGGCCGGCGGTGGGGGGCGGGTCGGATGGGCTGGGGGTCCGGCTTTGGGTCTGTGGCGGTCTGGGGGGGTACTGGCGGGGTTGCGGGTTGGCCTGTGCTCCTGCGCGTCGGGGTTCAGGGGGGCTGGGTGGGGCCCGTCGTCCGTGCACCCTGGTGGCGCGCCTCGTCCTTCTGCTGGGGGTCGATTTGTTGCGGGCGGTGTGTCCCAGGTCGGGACCATTGCGGGGGCCTGATGCTGCAGTTGCTTGGGGGGCGGGGTTGGGTGGGGGCCCACTGGGTTCGCGGTCGGGCAGTGGGTGAGCGGGCCCTCCTGCCCCGCCTGTCTGGGGTGTGTCTCTGGCTCTCTGGGGGTGCCGGCCATTGCCGCCCCGGGTCCTTGGGCCTGCGTGGTGTCCTGCGGCCTCTGCGGCTCCCTGGTCTTGGGGTCTGGGCGCTCCTGCGGTCTTGGGGTGCCATACCGCCCCCCCTTCCCCCGCAGGGCTGGCCCTGGACCCTGGTGATGGTTTTCATAAACACATTGGGAGGGTTCAAATACACGCATGCATGTTCGATACTTCAGCTCCGTGACGCATCGCAAAGAACCGATGGGATCACTCCAAAGGGGCCCACTTGCTTCTCAAACCTACCACACCGCGCTGGTAACTCTTCTCTACAATCGGGCTTTCCCCTCCACCAAGACTCTCACATTTTTGGTGTTCAGTATAGACTTCTCTTTTGTTTTTGTTTTTCAGTACAGTATAGTAGACATGTATATGTTTATTTTTGATAATCTGCATGGAGCACAACCACCTCAAGGCCACAATACATCAGCTACACTGCCTGTTTCTCCCCTGTTTTTTTTGTTTGTTTGTTTGTTTTTCCTCCTTCTTCTCCGCATGCACTGTTGCTATATAACTCAGGACTTAAGCACCTGCCCCCTCCCCCTTGCTTGTTTCCTTACTTTCTCCTTGACACACTTTGGTGTATCATGGCCCTCTCTGGCTCATATTAGGAAGTTTTTCCAATAAAGGCTGTTAGGCTAGTCTCCAGGGAGGGTGGGTGACGGTCACAACCACGCATTATGGGTATAAAATACTTGACTGCAAGATTAACAGTGCATCAATCTTCACAAGAAGCTTACACCCTTTTGTGGCGCAAGCTATGAAGACCAATGCAGACAAGTAGGGAAAAAAAAAAAAAAAAAAAAAGTGGCCAGTAAGCCCCACATTTACACCACCAATCCATGCCTGCTCTGGGTCTCCCCGCAGCCCCTGGTTGCTCAACAGCCTCAGCCCCTGAGACCATGCTGATCAAAAGTTATTAAAAGCTTTTCTCTATGTCAAGGGGTGTGGCTACTATGACGTTGCCCTCGCCACCAAATATGTTTGGCTTTTTGATGGCTTCAGCGACATCATATTCACATGAAATTGATACACAGGTCCAAAATGGCAAGCTCATACATCTGATAGGGGCATCGCCCATGGGGGGGTGACAAAATGCCTCTATAGCACCCCCTTGAAATTTTCAACATACCCTTACCATAGGGGGTTTTTTGGACTATGAAGATGAAACGTCACACCACGTCAGGGTTAACTTACTCTGAGTTTTCACATAACTGCTTCAGTGATGCGCGCTGCATTTCTGTACTTAACTGTTTCAGAGGGTTGTAAGGTTTTCCCTGCATATTTGAAAAGGGCTATTCCAGATCTATGTTGGATGCAGTGTATACTGTGTAATACTGTGTTTTTGTTGTTTAATACCAGTCATACCAACTTTTCAGTTGTATGATACAAATTTGGTTATTTTTCTTTAAAAAAAATATACTTAGTCTTACTTTAAATACCTTTTGCTGGAGATACGTCTTTAATTTACTGTTAGTACAAATTCTAATGCAATTTGATTTAATGCACTTTTACTGTTAACGAGGTACTTGTACATTCTGGTATATATATATTTTTTTCATTTAAATAGGGGTATACATAATCCTTACACCACTGCTCAAAGCTTAAGAGGCTGTTTTTTATCCTGACCCTCTCCCAGAAGTTGAGTATCATATTCCTGTAATGAACGTTGAAACTCTGTTTCAGAGGGTTGTAAGGTTTTCATAGCATATTTGAAAAGCACTGTTCCTGATCTGTACTATATGTACAAAAGTATTGGGACACCTGCCAGTACAACAGCTCTGCCATAAATTCTACTTTTATGAAGCTTCTATATGTTCAGTTTTTATTGACATTGTCATAAAGGTGATAATTCGACTTTGTTTATTACTGAAATTGTGGTGGATGGTGCTGGTGTACTGGAGTGCATTTTATTGACAGTGTTCCTAATATTTTGCCCCCTTATGTATGTTAATGGAATGGCCAAAATATTAGGAACACTTGTCAATATAATGCACTCCAGTACACCAGCACCATCCACCACAACTTCAGTAATAAACAAAGTCGAATTATCACCTTTATGACAATGTCAAAAACTGAACATGTAGAAGCTTCATAAAAGTAGAATTTATGGCAGAGCTGTTGTACTGGAAATAAATATTGCATTAGATTGTGCAGGTGTCCCAGTACTAAATAGTGTATATTGGATGCAGTGTATACTGTGTAATACTGCCTCTTCTTTCTTTGATGCCAGTCATGCTGATGTTAAATTTATGGCTGCCCCATAAAAGATTGGGTGATTCAGTCCACAATTGTAGTGGACTTACTTTGACAGTCCTTGTTTGTTGAACTGTTTGTTATAAAAAAAATAAAAGGTTTAATTGTATTGTAATTTAGTTGTGTGATATGTGATAAATATATATTAAATGCATAGTGTATTGGTTAAATGTATTTGATAACATTTATCAAAAGAAAATTGGCAAAAATGACATAATTTTAGTGAGTAATATGACTTAATGCAACCAAGTAAATTAAAATGTCAAGCACAAGAAAATAATTAAAATCTACTTATTTACTTCATAACAGTAAATACTACAGATATATAAAATTTACTTAAAATTTTGAGGAAAATGATGTTCCTGCCTACGAAAAAAACAAGTAGACTTAATTTGTTTAATAAATATAACTTAAAACTTGGATGTAATTAAGTAACATTTACTTAATATCTTTACAAGTGTTATGTTTTGTGGTAAGTGAAATTTACTTGATACTGACAAGTGAGTGTTACTTGATATCACAGCATTAAATTTTACTTAAAGCATTTGCGGGCAAATACTTACAATAGATTTTTTAAGTAAATCTTATGAGTTATTTTTTTCAGTGCATGATCTCCAAGACTGAGCTCCCCCTTTGATCTTGAACCAGTTTAATACACAGTCAGAAAGACCCACCAACTTTTCTAGATGGTTGATTCAGATATCATGGTCAATCGTATCAAATGCTGCGTTTAGGACTAAGAAAACAAGAATCGAGACCTTACTTTAATCAGAATTTAGTCTGAGGTCACTCACTATTTTAATGAGCGCAGTTTCAGTGCTGTGGTGTGTTCTAAAGCCTGATTGAAATTCCTCCAGGATACTACTCTCTTTAGGAAAAAAGTTTATTTGCAATAAGGCCCTGTCTAAACGTATCCAGATATTTTTGTAAACATATTTTTCCTCTCTGTTTAAAAAAAAAAAATTCTGTCCCTCGATTAACAAGAGATCTGTCTGCACTAAGACACAAAAAATGAATCAGTGTTCACACAGACAGCGTTGTTGCTGCAGCACTGTTGTAGAACACACATTTTCACTGCCTATTTTTTGCTGAAATAGTGTGCCGAGAATCCTTTTTTATAGATGTTCTGCAGCTCAGCAGCAGCCAAGTTGTACCTAAGCAGCGCTGCTCAGGAGGGCAGCGTGACCCGGTGCCAGGGGTTAGTTGTCTATCTTATAAGTGTACAGAATAGCATTACCTTTTTTAAAAAACCTACGGGAGATCTCATCACCGCTGATTCCTGTTCAATTAACAGATGCAGAGGCTCACTTTATCATACAAGTGAAGTGATGCTCTGGATATGCTGAAGGTTTCCCTCCACTCAGGTGGAGCAAAAACATTGGGTGCAGCAGATGTCTCCATAAATTGGTCATTAGACCAAGCAGTGTTTACAAAACGTTAGTCCACCAGTAGTCCGCCATTGGTGGTGGTGTTCAGCATTTGCTCATTCCACAAAGCAACAATAGGCATGCACGACTTTAGAAGATTACATAATTGTTTTCCAAATGTTCTATTTTACATGTCCACACAAATGAGGAGTAAACAGTTTTGACAAGTCTTCACCTTAGTGGGTGTCTTAAAAAATATCTGTTTTAGGTACCTAAAACTCTGTTTGCATGTGGATGAGAGACCCAAACATAGAGGAAAGTAGCCTATCCACTTCCAGATATCTGGATACTTATAGACAGGGCCTAAAACAATAATTTCAAGTATCTTACTCATGAATGGGAGGTTGGCTATAGGTCTATAACTGGTCAGTGCATTTCCATCTAGGTTAGGTTTAAGTATGGGTTTTACAACTACTACAGCTGTTTTGAAGGCATCTGGGAAGATGCTTGTTTGAAGAGATGTATTTATAATCATCAGGACTTGAAATATTGAACACCTGCTGAAAAAATACTGCAGGTACATGGTTAATACACTGGGTGGAGAAGAGAAGAGCAGCTGTGTAGTATATGCAGTGTAGGATGTGTGAAACAAAGAGGAAAAACACATTCAAACTTGATATATGTGCACATGTGCATTGTTGCACCTTTCTTTGCATTTTATTCAAGACTTTACAGAACACAACATGTCTGAAATACAGTGCTGTATGTTTTAATAGAAACAGGTGACAGTGTGCTAGAAACAGGAGACAGTGTGCTACATGAGATACTTAGATGATAATACCTCAGTAGAATAATATAAAATAGTCAACACACATTTGTCGCACAGTCCTATCACCAACTGTGATGTGTTGAGACAAAACACACAAAAGTGCCACATTTATGTGACTTTTCTTTTTCTATTGCAGTAGTGTGTGTGATACAACAGATGTTGTTGTCTGCTGTGTCACAGTCGGTGAAGAAAACAGTGTGATTATTACAGGTTGTTAAAAAGCTATTTTTGAAGCAGATATGTAATAGGTTTGAAATTAAGTCCACAATTTACATCTACAGATACCAATTCACATCAGGAAAGTGCAGGACATTGCAGAGCTAAAATGAATTCATCCTTTACATCTTAAATTTCAATATGACAACTTGACCATTCCATTAGTTTTTATTGTCTCTCTTGGATGACATACACTTTTAGTAATGAGTGGACCTTACAGTGTTTAAAAATAATATACATATATGTATGTGTATGTATGTGTATGTGTGTATATATATATATATATATATATATATATATACATATAGATATATACATATAGATATAGATATAAAGATATAGATATATATAGATATATAGATAGATAGATGTACATATGTATATAGATATAGATATGTGTATATATATGTGTGGGTATATATATATGATGATAAATGAGGTGCAGACTTCCCTCTGTGTCACAAGTGAAGAGGAAATACAGCGAGTGCTGGATGAAGCAGTGAATGAAAACAACGGCACCCTAAGTACCATATCTGAAGGGTTACTTTTAGTTTAAATTGTACTATACCGAAAGTGTTTGGTGGCAGTAGCTCAGTCCATAGGGCTGGGAACCAGAGGGTCGCCTGTTCAAGTCCCGGACCAAATATGGAGCATGGACTGGTGGCTGGAGAGGTCCCAGTTCACCTCCTGGGCACTGCCAAGGAGCAAGGCACCGAACCCCCCAACCGCTCAGGGCGCCTGACCAAGGCAGCCCCCTCACTCTGACATCTCTCCACTTTGTGCATGTATAGGTCCTGTTTGTGCATGTGTGTGTCTTTCGGACCTGTGTGTTAATGACAAAAGTGTGAAAAAATTGAATTTCCCTTCAGTATATTTAAGAAAAAATGGGGCTTAATATGACCACCATGTGACCTCAACCACCTTCAGGTGACATCAATGTACAAGCAAACTAAAAGAGTTATAGAATCATACTACATTAAACAGCAAATCCAGCTGCACATTTGAACAAAGTGAAACAGTTTATTCTATTTTTGTGTCAGTGTGTTAGTGGTTAATGGTATTGTACAGTAATTGACAAAATCACACAGACGTGATGCACAAAGTCAAAACCATAAACAAAAGTAACTACATGTGCAAGCAAAGATGAAACAGAAACATACTTTATATAATAGATTCTGAAAAGAGCATTTATGTGCAACACGTGTTTGGCACAACCAAACAACTAACAAGCAATACCTAAGATTCAGTTTGATGCCTAACAAGGACATTATTGTGGTCTCCATCACCTAACAACAGGCCAGGCCGCTTCACTCTAAGTCCAGGATTTCAAATATGTCTTCTTTAAGGCTAAAATTCATGCTTATGATGATTAATAATGATACCTTTTAAAGATGTTACATAAGAACTCAGAGCAAACGCACCCCAACCTGTGTTACTAAGTTTTTCTGTGTGCATAAACATTAGTTATATCCATCCTAATTCAAGATATACAGTACAGTGTGCTGTGCTACACTTCAGTTTCCTTTTTGCTTCAACCTTGTACAGACGCATCACATGACATCATTTGACTTATTAAAATAGGAAGCAGCAAACCAAACAATATTCTTACAAAAATATTTTTATCAATTAGCGCATCAATGATTACTGACAAAGCATTTAGATACAAGCAACAAGTAAAAGCTGACTAGAGATATTGGGACGATGCAGACAGTGCAGAACTAAAGCAATACTGATTTGGTGCAGCAGTGTCTTACACTTAGTGGATTTTGTGCAGAAAATATGGGAGCCATAAGGACTGGATCTAACAGGAGACATGCTGAGTAGCTTGACTTAGCAGACCTTTTTCAGTGGCCAAAATAACATGAACACCTGTTCTATAAATTGCAATGTATTACAATAAAATAACCCTACAATAAATGCTATTTTTTTTTTAAACTTTTGTGAAAATTGTTTTGATTGTAAAATGCTGCTGTTATGTAATATTATTAAAACTCTATAATAGAAGCTATAACATTTAACCTGTTCTAATCCCACCTCATCATATATCTCTGCTGGCTCAGCACCATTCATGTCTACATATTACACACTAGATATCCTCCTCCATTTGTTGTTGATGTCCCAAGATAGCATGTCAGTTTACACCATGAAGCATGAGTACGTGGTTAGGTTTAGAAAAAAACATCATGGTTTGGCTCAACATTCATACAGTAAGCAAACACTGGGCTCCCAAGTAGAAAACAGGGTTTCGTTGGACCCATCCACCAGCCCTCCCACCCACCCTATAGGGACTTTACAACTCTGTACATTATGTCAGTACCGGCAGGGATTCAAACTAATGCCACCCAGCACCATATCGTACCACTGTGAAAGATGCTGTACAGCTGCGTCAGTGACTGACGCCACTTTATTTTCCATCATACTGCCACAACAGATGTCTTTTGGCATTGTTGTCACTGTTAATTTTGACAGCTATTTTAGATTTAGTCCTTCATAGTCGTAGTTTAGTTTTAGTTGATGAAGATTCTGAACATTTTAGTCAACTAAAATTCATGACATTTTCGTCAACTTTTAGTCTAAATGTTTCTATACGTTATTTTCAATAATTAATGTATCAGAAATTAGAATCAAGGTGACAGGTTATATAAAAATTTCATTTAGACAATTTTTTTGTACAACTACAAATAACTTCACAAATAACTACAAACTACACATCATTTCTCCAGCAGTGTTTGATAGGTTTAAGGGTGAATTATGAGCACACACTTCTGATCATCATTTCAAAAGTATCTCTCTGTAATACTCTCATAAACTTTGACACCACAAATAATTAATCTGAGACAACTAGATTTATTTTTAGGTTCACTGTAAACTCTGACTTATTCATCTCACCATTAAGAAGCAGAAAAATAAATAAATTAAAGGGCCAGTGTGTAATATTTGGCATGGTTTATTGTCAATCTGAATCTGAATCTGAATATTCTACCCATTAATATGTTTATACAAGTGTATGATCACTATAAAATAAAATGTTTGGTTTTCGTAGCCTTATATATATATATATATATATATATATATATATATATATATATATATATATATATATATATATATTGCTTTAGAGAGGTAGCCATCTTGCGCCGCCATGTATGTACAGCAGACCGAGTGGACAATCTAGCCAGCCAGAGAACGCGTTTCGCGTGTATAAATGAACCAACGAAGACAGCGGAAGGAAGAAGGAGGAGGAAACAGCAGAGTGTTAGTAGTTCGTCGATAGAGAGTAGTGAAAAGTTTTTTTTAGTTATAAAGTTTGCGAATGGACCACATTTACCACGCAACAGGAGAGAATGAACCCGAACCGTCATCTGCGAGGAAAAGAAGACGCAACTTCACTCCTTGTGATGCACTCTCTGCGGCGCTTTTCCTCCTGATGATATATCTCCCCAACAATGGCAGCAGTAGCACCGAATCCCATTCTGTGCATTCAGCCTCTCTTCTCGCCCGCTCAGCATCCAACACATGGAGTTCCTCATCTGTGTGCTCCGGCTCAAACAGGTATGGCTCTGGGTCTGTGTCCGCTACAAGAAACTCTTCAAATCGCGTTCAAAGTCGTCCATTGCAGCTACCATAGTCCGAAGATATTGCTAGGCTAAATAAACAGCTGAGCACTGTTTACCGGCTACCCTGTCAGTCAGTGTGCGGGCTGGAGATTGGCGGAGCAGAGAGGGGAGGGGGGTTGGTCCCCACTTAGTATCGTAAACGAGAATGTGTGTAAAGTTATGAAGTGTGTCTGTTACGCCAGAAGAGTCAGAGTTTGGGATGGAGTGGAGTGTTACCAGAGTTTCTGGACTGCTCAAATAAACGGGCCTTTTTCCCGAACGCTCCTCTGGTCTCCTGCTCGTGAGGGATTCATTACAATATCGTAACATGGTTTAGATTTCTAAATAAACATTCACCTCGTCGCTAGATAGACCTACTCCTGAAAAACTCGTGCGCAAGGCTTTTTGTCCCTACGAAGCCACCGTCATTTACCCGACGGGAGGGGTGAGCGAGTGAGCCCTGCAATCTAGAATTTGACCACTGATGTCACTGTTTCCAACGGTTTTCAACCCATTTTACACATTGGCCCTTTAAAGCCTGAATTCTTTCTTAATGAGCAACATGTTAGTCTGGAGGTTTAAACTTGTGCCCTCTTACAGAGTTGGTGATCAACACTAAACCTTCATCGCTGTCGGAGAAAACTGATCTGAGGTCAGATTGTTTACTTTAGGCTGACCAAACGTCCTCTTTTGCCCGGACATGTCCACTTTTCACGTCCCGTCCAGGGCGTCCGGGTTTTTTTTATAAACTGATGATAATGTCCAATTTTCCGTGTGTTTGTGTGTGTGTGTTAGAGTGCGGCACTGGCTGCATATTTCTGTCCAAACCCGAACCGAGCCCGACATTATTTAATGACCAAAGCACTGAGTTTGTGTCACACAGTTGTTACGGTTACAGGGTATTTAACAGGCCGGGCGTGCGCTGTGGGTGCTCAGCAAAGAGGGAGACCTCTGTGTTTGAGACGGGAGCGGGAGGCGGGAGGTCCAACGCTTCCAGCGAGAGGAGAGGTAGAAATAAAATAAGATAAAATAGGAAAAACCTGTCTCCCTCTTTTATATTATTTTTTTCAGCTTTTAATCAAGGTGGAGGCGGGCGACTGGAGGTCCGAGACTTCCAGCGAGGGGGGAGGTAGAAACAAACAGCCAATGTGTGTCTGTGTGTGTTATGTTCAGGTGTTGTCACGTAAATAACAGTGCCCAAGCAATAAACAGGACAGACAATAGAATTTTATTTATTTTTACACTACATTTTCACTGAAAGCTGACCGAATCCAACCCGAGCCCAAATACAATTTATAGCTACATTTTTGACCAAACCCACCCGACCCGTCAGGTACCGTCGGGCTCGGATCGCCACACTCTAGTGTGTGTATGTGTCCCCTACTGGGGCCTATCTGAATTTCTGTCTTTGAGAGATATTATTTTGCAATATAACTGAATTTTCTATCCATACATATAGATTTTAAGTATATTAAAATTATAAGGCATCTTTGAGTAAACTGCGAGTATCATTTAAATAGGCTATGTCGTGGCCGGGCCGAGTGTCCTCTTTTTTGGAAATCAAAATATGGTCACCCTAGTTTACTTATAGCATAGCTACACATGCGGATAACTGAGCATCCAACCTGCCTGTCAAACAGCATCAAACCATAAACCTTCTCCAGTCTGGACTGAGTGGAGTCCTGCGGGGATCAACAGATGTGAAGTCCAGCGGCTGGTGGCTGCCTTCTCCGCTGTCATTAAGGGGCTAGCAAGTGGAGCTAACTGCTAACAGCCACCACTGCAACAAACTCCACAAATCCATTCAGCAGCTCCACCATCCACAGTCAGACACACATGGCTGATTATTTACTGCTAAATTACAGTACAGCTCACAACTCGCACCAACGGTTGACGCTGCTCTGCTCTGAGTGTTTTTTGCAGGCTAGCAAAACATCCTGGTGCAGACTATTTAGTTTACCAGCCTGACGGTCATGCCGCATTTAAGGATAATTGCAAGCACTGTCGTTCTCAGTTCTCAATGTCTTATAGTCCACCACTAACATTGTCATCACGTCTTGTCTCGTCAATGAAAATGGACATAGATCTCATCTTATTTTTTATTATCAAGATCTTTTTTTAGCTTGTCATCTTTTTGTTTTCATCATAGAAGACAGGTTTTTGACAAAAACAGTTTGTCAGAATTTCCATCAACAAATTAACACTGGTCACTGTATAATGGGGAAATTACCGACAAAGCGGGGGTATTTTAATGACTTTGGAATAAGAAGGGTTTGGCAGGGCAAATTTGGAGTGGATTGACAGTCTTCAGACCTTTAGGCCTTTCTTAAAAACAAGGCCATGACACGTTTGGACAATATATTTTCAAAACTGAATTTTCCTAAACGGAAAACACAGACTAAAGCACACAGATGACCTACTTTGACCACAGAAAGTACAACATTACCATTTTTTTTAAAAAGTATTGACACAGATATTATTTTTTATCTGAGCCCCTTTGTCCTCTGCAAGAACTTGCAAAGTGGATTTTGCATATTATGTAAAATTGCTATAAATCTGTTTTGGTGAAAATGGAGAATGAATTAACATGTAAGACTGTTTCAAAAAGCCAATTTGAGAATATTTTTGGACTCATTCCAAATCCCAAAATGTGACCAACATGTGTCTTGTGGACTCTACCACATTAACACTTTCCAAAAAAGAAACTTTTTGGTTAAGCTTTGCTGTGAGTCAAATTAAACTCCCAAGTTTCCAATAGGTATAATGAGATGTGGCTAAAGAAGAAGCAGACCTGTGTATAACAATGCAAACTACACAACACAATCAGTCACTTCTGAGGGGACAATGTGCGAGCCTAGTTGATGAATTTAGACTTGCAGGAAAAGTGGCATTAAAAGGTTGCTGGAAAATCCACAAGGTGTCTGACTTACTTCAGTTGCAGTCATAATAGAGGCCAGTCAGGTGTTTAAGACAGTAGGACATGTCCCAACACTCAGGCATAAGCACCTGACAAGTGCTGACACATGGAAGGAAACAAAAGAGGCTCAGTGTAGCATGTTTACAAAAGGCTCAGCAAGACAGTGACCCACCAGTTTTAGCAGCAAACGGAGCATTACCTTACCAGAAAATTTGACATATTGTGCGGTCGCTGTTTGAAAGATTTGGATGCTGGTTGTCATGCATGTTGCTTTTAATCACAGCTGTGTGTGTTATAACTGAGGTTTCATCAGCAATTTGTTCAATCTAAAGGACCAGTGTGTAGGAGCTATCCACAGAGACAACCTCCTCTCCAAAACAAACAGACTAAATGATTGAAACTGGTAGAAACTCTGAAAAAAGCTGTTTCATGTTACAAATCAGTGTCTCCAGTGCTGCTCGTCGCAGAGGGGCTGCAAACTAAGGTGGCCAACATGGCCAACACAGCTTATGTCGTTGTAAGCTACTGTCATTACCGTCTGTCCTGCATCTCTCTCTTTCTCTCTCTCTCTGTCTCTCTCTCTCTCTGTCCCATTATGTCATACGGATTACTGTTAATTTATCATGTTGATCTGTTTTGTACAACATCTATTGCATGTCTGTCTGTCCTGGAAGAGGGATCCCTCCTTAGTTGCTCTTCCTGAGGTTTCTACCGTTTTTTCCCCCCATTAAAGGTTTTTTTTGGGGGGAGTTTTTCCTTATCCACTGTGAGAGTCCTAAGGACAGAGGGATGTCGTATGCTGTAAAGCCCTGTGAGGCAAACTGTGATTTGCGATATTGGGCTTTATAAATAAAATTGATTGATTGATTGAAATTGATTGAAGACAAAAACTAAAACGTCCCTATCTGGAGCCAGTGTTTAGTTTGTCCATTTTGGCCTACTGTGGAAACATGGTGATGCAACATAGCGGCTTCCATACATAAGGAACCGCTCGCTATGTAGATACAAACGGCTCATTACAAGGCAAAGAAAAAACAGCAATTCCTATTTTCAGGTAATCTTACACTAAAGAAAACACACTTAATATATCCTGTTCGATTTCAGTCAGTATATCCTCCACAATCCTACACACTGGACCTTTAAGTACCTAAAAATTAAATCACATGCAAGCGATTTGTAACTTGTACTGCTATGAGAATAAGCCAGTGGCTAAAATATAAATTTCATTCAGACATCATCTGGAACTTGACTAGTCAAAGTTAGACTAAAATCAGGGTAAGATCTGCACTTTGCTACCATGTATTACTATAACTGACTGATTGCGCAAAAGTACTGATGAAAATAGAGTAAATTCTGTTTTCTGATAGATTTCACTGCAACAACCATCGTCCCATGCTATCACTTGCAACTAACATTCCATTATGTTTGTCTGATAGGACACTTTCCTCTGATAACAGACATCATATTAGTTGAAGAAAAATATCTTGAAGCCAGTATGGGTATTTTCATATCACTATATTGAAATATACCAGGATATAGTAATTTTGTGTTATACTTAGAGATAAAAGAGATGTGAACTTCTGTGTTTGGTTTATGCAGTAAACCTGAATAAAGATTTTTTGCTCATGGATTAGCGACACTGTCCAGAGATATACACAACCTGAGATATTTGAGAGGAGTAGCACATGTGTCTTGTGCGTGTATGTCATGATTTGGACCCTGTGTCTGGCTAATAATAAAGTGATGAGTGAGTGCCCTTCTAGAAAGACTTCTGCTGGTTGCCAAATTTCCGTCGTAATCATATAAACCGTCATTTGTCCAGCACTATTATTAAAGTATTACATGTGTTTCACCAGTACTAAAGCAACAAATTTCAAGCCCAGTAGCCATAGAACTATTGTCCATACTGGACATTTCTGCACTTTCTTATGTATGTCTAGTGTAGCAATGGAGATTGTAAACCTGTGTTTAGATTGCAAACACCTTGTTAGTGTTGCACTTGCATGATGACAGCTGACACTGAAGCATCTGTCCATTTTGATTCTGTCTTGCCTACAAATGTCAAAGTGTAGCGCAGAAAAGGAGTAGCCAAATTTTCTGTGCTGTCTTTCTTTGATATGTGTCAGTATACCTGATCTTTTCTTATATCAACACTTATGCATACAATTGTGCTTTAAGAGTAGATGGTGTTAGTCTGTGGCTGAATGAGAGAGAGAGAATAATGGTGGCTGGTGTTGGCAATTGGAGCAGAGGAAATGGTTTGCAGTGCAATTTTCGAGTGGCAGTAAATGTAAAATGTATGTTCTTGTTTACCCATGACTCAACACTGCAGCTCCTCATTACCCAGAAGTTACCATGTCTTTCTTCCCAGCTGGTGGGCAAAAGTGAAGGCAGAGTCTATGGGACTGCAGACCAGAGCAGGCAGCACTCTCTGTTCTTCCTTGGTTCCTCCCTAGGTTGGCTCTAACCAATGTTCAAATTCAGCTTCCACAGCACCTCTAAAACTTAATAATTAACAGGTTATATGTTGTTTTCTTCATCTATACACAAGTTTTACCTTGTATAATTCCATGTGGCAAAAAATTATTGATTGATTTGATCGATTGAACAGGAAGTCACAGCACTCAGGCATTGGTTACTAAGAGCTCCTAAGAAAGCCATGTATGCATGTGCTGGTTGTTTTTTACTTTTCTGTTTCTGTACTTATTAAAGAAAGCAGGAAAAACATGCATTTGTCAGCTTAAAGGGAAATTTCGGTTTATTTCAACCCGTTTCCTATCGTCCTAAATTTGTTTCAAGTCACTAGTGACATAGAAATAATAGTTAGCATGTTAGCCATTAGCCTAGATACAGCCGTAGTGTCAGACCTGTTAAAACTTAATTGAACGGGCATCCTTTCAAGTGCAAAGTTAGTGCACTAAACAAACTTTTTCTCCACAAAGACCGCTTCATATCGTTAGGATAAATGTCAGAGAACATATAGAAAACGTCATGTAAACGTGTTGTCTTACCTTACCGGTGTGGTGCCATGTTTGTTGTTTACCATTTAGCTAAGGCTGCAACTGGTCCCATTCCTTGCAACAGAGATATTCCTCTTCTGTGGGCATTGGGGTACAGCATTCACAGGTAACATTACACCACCAATCTCCAGAGCTAAAGCCTTCCAGCAGCCATTCCTCCTCTGTCGTCCTCTACCTGTTGTGCCTCTCTCTCTCTCCTCCTCTGTCCTTCAATTTCAAGAAGCTCTTTGTCAGTGTATTCTGGCTCAAATAAATAAGGGCGGCCATAAAACTCTGCAAAATCAAATTCCTCCTCCACAAAGTCGAAGTCTGGCAAAAAGTCAGCCATTATTCTATAAATCTTTCATGAAATAAATGAATGAACCTTTCAGGCTACTGTCCGGTTCTGCCTTGCAGCTGCTGCGGCTTGTTCTCGCGAGATTTCAGGCATGGTATGAGATCGCTGCGTGTTCTCGCGATATTTCGGCCGCGCTTTGGGAAGCAGAGGTAAATGGTAAACACACGTAAGGTAAGACAACAACTCTGAAGTAGTGTTGTCACAATATCAAAATCTTTGTTTCGGTACCCATACCAATATCAATTTCGATACTTTTCGATACTCTTCGGTACTTTTCCTAAGGAAAAGTCCTTTTGGATACAAACCTTTAGAACAATAAATTGCAGGGGTGTAACGGTACCAAAAAAATCATGGTTCGGTAAGTACCTCAGTACGGGCGTCACGGTTTGGTAACTCAAATGTTCCACCAAGTTGGTGTTGTCTCGTGTTGTCTCCCTTTGCGAGGCAGACTTTCTCTTGTCTTTTTTCACATGCGCCAGCTGCGAATGTTGATACAGGTGTTGTCATACACACCACTTGTGCAATCTGTGCTCCAATAGGAACAAGAAAGGCGTTTGTGTGCATAATTGAGTAAAATAAATTAACTAAATTAATGAATTGAATCAATTTCAAAGTACCGGTATTTTCCAAATGCAGTATAGTACTGTTTGGAATACTCTAGTACCGCGGTACTATTTTAGTACCGGTATACCGTGCAACACTACTCTGAAGACCACCTAAATGTGGAATGTTAGTATATAGGCTTTCCACATCGAGAGGCGATGGCCGCCCTTATTTATTTGAGCCAGAATACACTGACAAAGAGCTTTGTGAAATTGAAGAACGGAGGAGGAGAGAGAGAGAGAGGCACAACAGGTAACGTTAGAGGACGACAGAGGAGGAATGGCTGCTGGAAAGATTTAGCTTTGGAGATCGGTGGTGTAACGTTACCTGTGAATGCTGTACCCCAGTGCCCACAGAAGAGCAATACCTCTGTTGCAAGGAATGGGACTGGTTGCAGCCTTAGCTAAATGGTAAACAACAAACATGGCACCACACCGGTAAGGTAAGACAACACGTTTACATGTCGTTTTCTATATGTTCTCTGACATTTATCCTAACGATATGCGGCGGTCTTTGTGGAGAAAAAGCTTGTTTAGTGGACTAACTTTGCACTTGAAAGGATGCCCGTTCAATTAAGTTTAACAGGTCTGACGCTACGGCTGTATCTAGGCTAACGGCTAACATGCTAACTATAATTTCTATGTCACTAGTGACTTGAAACAAATTTAGGACGATAGGACGATAGGAGACGGGTTGAAATAAACCAAAATTTCCCTTTAAAGATGTTGCGGTATTTTTAAAATTTTTGACAGTGGTTTCAGTCCCCTAATCTTATTGAGAAGACTGAAACTACTGTCAGACTAGTTCTTTAATGTGTCATGGAAAAGATGCAGTATTTCCTGCCTGGTTGGGAGGGAAGACATGGGAACTTTACTTGGGTCTTGAGGAGCCGCATTGTTTATTCTTTGGCAAACTGAAACTGACACATTTACTATCACTTGTCATCTGAATTGCTAACTTCTCCTTTGCTCTTGCTCAATCACCAACAGCTGTCTGCTCAGATCCACCGTCACTCTCTTTCTCTCTCAACCAGCACACGCTCACTCCATCCTCCAGTGGTGTGCACGCTAAAGTGCCCTCTTTGGAGCCAAAATGCATGCTAAAGTGCCCTCTTGGGAGCCAAAACACGTGCTAAAGTGCCCTCCTGGTTGGCAAAACACACTAAACTGCCTTCTTGGGTGGAAAAAACACACTAAACTGCCCTCTTGGCTGGTTAAAACATGATAAACTGCCCTCTTGGGTGGTAAAAACACATGCTTAAGTGCCCTCCTGGTTGCCAAAATACAACTGCTCTCTTGGGTGGAAAAACACACTAAACTCCAGGGGTCTGTTGCACAAAAGTAGGATTCAGACATCCAGGATAAATGACTGAGCTGGGTTCAACGAATCCAAAACAAGAGCGTCCAGGCTTAATTTGGTTGCACAAAGACCAAGCCAGGATGAGCAGACATGGATTCATCAAGCCAGGTGAAACCAATCCTGGATCAGTGCGCGCACGCGGCTTCCTCAAATAGACCTCGCCATCGATCACAGATTCACCAATTCACCATGGCAACAAGAGCGGCATAGGCCTACTTTTCCCCGTCGGAGGCAGAAATCCTCATGGAGGCTTACGAAGAGGTGAAGGATCAAATCAAAAAGAAAGGCAACACTGCCACAGTTATAAAACAACAAGAGAAAGCGTGACAAAGTATTGCAGACCGCCTGAATGCGTAAGTAGTGCACAAATACACACTCACTGCTCCGCGGAAACCATCACAATTACAATCCAAATAGTTAATTAACATCTCCGAAAACGTAGTTGTATGTGCGTTGTATTGTATTGTGTGTGTGTGTGTGTGTATAGATTAAACATGACTGGCCAACGGACATGGCAGCAAGTCAAGATTAAATACATCCTGCAGAATGGTAAGTGCCCTGACTAATACTTAACAATGCACAAGTGTACATTGTACCCAGAAGGTGCCTGCTCACACATTGTCTGTACTGTTTCAAAAAAAAAAAAAAAAAAAAAAAAAAAACACAAGCAAGGCACGGGTGGTGGGTCACCATCAGCTGACCTCACCCCAGCAGAGGACATAGCCTTGGCACAAAACAAAGGCAGGCCTGTGTTGGAGGGGATCCCTGGGGGGACAGACACAAACATATGTAAATGGTAAATGGACCTGCATTTGTATAGCGCCTTTCTAGTCATCTAGTGACCACTCAAAGCGCTTTTTACACTACGAGTCACGTTCACCCATTCACACACACATTCATACACTGGTGGCCGAGGCTACCATACAAGGTGCCACCTGCTACTCAGTTTTAACACACTCACACACTGATGGAACAGCCATCGGGAGCAATTTGGGGTTCAGTATCTTGCTCAAGGATACTTCGACATGCAGCCTGGAGGAGCCTGGGATCGAACCGCTGATCTTTCGATTGGTGGACAACCCGCTCTACCTCTGAGCCACAGCCTCCCAAGATGCCACCCGCTTCATACAAGGTACATTCTTCCATCTCTACATGGGACATAACCACATTCATATCGAATCCATTTGGACTGTCTGACTTTGGTTTGCCTTGCAGTTTCTGGCAGCACTGTCACACTGTTGGAGCCACCAACACCAACACACATCATGACTGTGTCAAGAATGTCACTCTATTTATGAGGTTGTGATGATGAGATTTTGTATTGACAGGTGAATTCTCTGGTGTGTTGCTGGGGGCCTTTTCTCCTCACACCATACACAGACCCTGAGGAAACACAGCACGCCTATAATCATGCCCATGCCAGGACAAGGGCCAGGATCGAAATGACCTTTGGCCCTCCTGAAGGCACACTTTCACTGTCTTCACCACTTAAGGGTCAGCCCTTTGAGGGTATGTGACATCACTGTGGCCTGCTTGAGGAAGGAGAGGGCCCCCATCACACATGGACTGGGACAATCCTGCCATCTTCCCTGATGACGACAGTGGTCGGCTGGTCGGGGACCAATATGTGTTAAATTATTTTAGTTAACATGCATGCTTTAAATTTCAGTTAAATATGTCCTGCAGTGGCAGAGACCCATGCTGTGAATTTCAGTTGAATACGGCCTGCATTGGCAGAGGAATTTGTGTTTTTTTAATTTATTTTTTTATTCAATCTAAATTGATTTGGCCTCTTATGTTGTTTGTGCTATATACTTTGTGTATACAAGCTTGAAGGGAGGGTACTGCATCCATTCATTTGTCCGTTCATTTGTTGTGTATGGATTTGTCCTGCATTTATTTCAGTGTGCAGACATGCGGGGTGTATCATACACAGACCTTTGAATGTGTATTTATTCTTGTGTTGTATAATATGCTTTGATTCCGTGCTTTCTATCTTGTAGAGTCACTGTGTGACTTCAGTTTTGAAAGGAGCTGATGGTTTACTTGCTTTGATTTATCCTTGTTCAATAAAGGAACATCATGTTACTCTTTGATGTGTATTTATATTTATATGGGATGTGTATTTTATATATCTGTCTATGGGAAACTGTAAATTATCTAATGATTGCAAAATCATCTAAAATCATTTATCTAAAATGATTGCAATTAATGATGACAAATGTTTAAATAATGACAGTGGGTCTGGTTGAATGTGATAACAATGTGCAGTGGGCAGTGGAATAACTATTGGTTTCCGTTTGTGGTGACTGCTGACTGAGATAAGGGATGAGATTAAATAGATCCTGGAACTTAGCCTGGTCTGGAGCAGGCTAGCTCCACAGAATAAATCTCCATGGTAACTTATGTCATAACATATCCTGTATCCTGTAGCCAGGATAACCAAGATATCCCGGCTTAATCCCTTATCCTAGTTTTGTGCAATAGGCCCCAGAAGACTATTAGGACCAAGAAATACTATGAAACATTACTGTTGCAATGACTTTTATGTTGGGCCCTTTTTTGATCTATCTTGAGCCGGAACTATATCTCACAAAACCAGTTTGGATTATCTGGTGCTAATACGGTGTTAAAATGCACTAGAATACAGGATATGGCATCTACTTAATTGGAAAACTACAAACTAACTTGAGTAGTCTGTCTAGTTAGTCTGTTTTAAGGCTATATAATGTGCCATTTGTATAAAATATGAACATGTCTAAGTGCCCTTGAAAACACGCGGAACTTAGTGCCCTCTTCAGTGGCGAGAACACGCTGTATGTGCCCTTTTTTTTCTTTTCTCCCCTGCCCTTCAAAAAGTCTGTCTTCCAGACAAAAATGACAGGTAGTAAGGTTGATACAGCAACTATTAGGCCTGTGCATTTGCATCATTTTATTGATGGTTATGGTTACAATTCAGTAATTTCTACTTTCAAAACAAAACAGTTTCTACAACCAATCATGTTGACTTTATACAGTAGTTACAATGTGTCTGTTTGTTGTGCCTTTTCCCTGTCCGCCAAAGCGGTTGATGGCCAGAAGATTTTATTAGAGGCCCCATTAACCACTTAGCACAATCTTTACTGCTTTGCAGACAGTGTAATTAACAGGCAGCACACTGTGTGTGACATGCATTTGCAGATAAAGTGTAGGCCAATATTAATTAAAGTTCATTGTACTGTTTTGTATTTCTCTGTAATGTAGCACGAAAATAATATTACTTATACTGTTTTTTCTCAGACCTTGAACTCAAACCATTGTGTCGCCCCACCCAAAATATATAATTTAATAATTACATTAATATTGTAACAATGCAGGCCACGAGTCGACAAATGGCCCTAAATGACGACTATTGGTCAACTAGGACAATACTCAGTCAAGGGCAGCCCTAGATTTTACACGTAACAATTTGCTAATAATTTACCTGCATTTGGCAAATGGTGGATGGTAATATTAAATAACATAGACCCACTCCAGACACTGCAGTATCCCAGATGGTTGACCTTTTGACGTAAAGAATTACTTTCAGGTTAAGTCACAAATCAAATATATATCTGTGATCATTTTTCCCTCAATTTATTCCTTCTTTTGGCCATCCAGGAAGTATCTTCTTTATTCATTTGAGAGCAGTCAGAATGAGTTTTCAATGAACACACAATGTGCTACACAAACATTGACATGGTGGATGGGTTTCATGACAGGACACTCCGAGATGGGAAGGGGCTTGTGTCAGCAAAAAACTATTTTCAGGGCGATTTTAATCATGATGAAACTCAATAAATACAACATCTTAAACTGTCATACAATGTTTTAGATGTTAGAAACGTGTGTGTGTGTGTGTGCGTGCGTGCGTGCGTGCCTGCGTGCATGTGTGCGTATGAGGGGTGAAACGTATCAGCGAACACACACACACACTGCATTCACTGCGTACTTGATACGTGTACATTACGTCTGCAACCATCACCGTGTACTTGCTTCACGTGCACTTCGCGTGCATTCACCGTGTACTTGTTACACATGCAATGTGCGTGCATTCACCGTGTACTTGTTACACATGCAATGCATGTGCAATGCCTGCACACACCTAGACGTGTGGTTATTAGACGTGCGTAGACACGTCATGTGATCGCAGGGGTCAAAAGTGTCAGCTCAAAGCAACAACGCGTCGTGTTACGGACGTGTGACATATATATATATATATATATATGTATATATATATATATATATATATTTATATACATATATACATGCATATACATATATATATATATATATATATATATATATATATATATATATATATAGATATAGATATAGAGCGTTGCTAGGGACGCTGCCCTGACAAGGAGATTCAGCCGTTGCCGGCAGTTTTTTTTTTCATGTCGCATGTCATACGAAAATTATTAGAAATTTCAATAGAATAAACTTGCCTGATTAACTGAAAACAATTATACAATAACGAGAAAAATAATAGCCTATCGAAAATATAAGTCAAGTAAATTGATCGTCTGAAAAAAACCCATTTTACTGCGCTGAGACTCACAGCGAAAAACTGAAGTGTCCCAAAATGCGTGTGACAGATCATCTGTTATAATACTTGCAGCTTTATATCAAAGAAAAAATGTGTCTCATGAATTTTTAATGTAAACTGTAAATGTATGTCTATTTAACGTTTAGAGTGATTCCAGCATATGGTAGTCTGAGTAGACTGTTAGCATTGTGACTGAAAATATTTCCCCATAATTTACATGGAGTATTAGATTTTTAAAAGGTATCAAACTATTTGAATGCATTGCAGAGTAGAGAGTTTCACCCTCCTGGTCACAGGCTGAGGTGGATTAAAATGAGGTGTGTTAATTCAGCACCATGGACAGCTCCACGGCTTTATCATTAAACAGCGACCTGCTCCACCTCAACCTGTGATATCCACGGATTTGGGTCATTCAGTTTTAATTATTAATTAATAGCGTAAAAGGGTACGGGCAGATTAAAACCAGCAGACTTCTGTGTTATGCTTTCCCAAATTATAGGCTTTATTGTGTGTAGAACCACTTTCTACAGGTGGGGGCTGGCTTAACTCGCCAATAATGCACTGGGAAAAATGTTTGAAGTCCAAAAAAAGTAATTTATTACAAAAAAAGGTCAACGAAACAGGTAAATTTTCTGTCAAACATTTTTTTAAAGATGTGCACTCCGCAGACAGAAAGCACCGCACAGAGTGAGGTTTTTGAGTGCGCTCGGTTATAACTGACAGGACTGCAAATATAACAAAAACACTTAAGATGTCATACTTTAAAACAAACTCTCAACTGGCCGGATCAACGAGACCCTCCACCGGGGTCTAGGCGTGTGGCGCTGGTCTGACCCAGCCGTATGCAGTGGAGGTTCCAGCGCTGGAACACCAAGGGGCTGACAGCGTGACAGACGCCCGCACACACAAAGCTGGAAAGCGGGAGGACACTCCTAATTCCCCGGTCCTTAACTAACCTCCACCCTACCCCCGGAACTTCTCCACCTACGCTGGCTGTCTTCGCCCCCCCCCCCCACCCCCCTCCCCCTCAGCCGTGAATGAAATAAAGGTGGCTTCGTCGGGCACTTTACAGCAGCTCCGCTTCCCAGATTGATTACTTGTCACCATGGCAACCGGTCCGCTCAACCCCAGTTCATTAGCCTGCAATATGAATAAATGTTGGACGGTGATTAGAAATTCCTCCAACATGGTGCAGGGAAACTATTTTTCAGATCGACCCAGGAGCAGTAGCATCGCTATGCTAACTAGCTTGCTATGCTAATCAGACGTGCGTGCGTAGACACGTCATGTGATCACAGGGGTCAAAAGTGTCAGCTCTTGAAGCAACAATGCGTTGTGTTACGGATGAGTGACACGTAGCATCGCTATGCTAACTAGCTTGCTATGCAAATCAGGCGTGCATGCGTAGACACGTCATGTGATCACAGGGGTCAAAAGTGTCAACTCCTGAAGCAACAACGCACCGTGTTACAGACGTGTGACACATATATAATATATAGGACAACAAAAGCAAAGATATAATGTATTTTTTAGAGCATTTATTGTGCAGAATGCAGATCTCAAAACTCAAAATTAAAACCCAGTACTGTATGGTGCAAAATGTCCCCTGGGATCTATATCAAAAGGTAATTTTCTTCTTTTAGCAAAATCCTAAATGACTGAGTTGTGTTTTTTCCACCTGGACCTTTATGCTCTGCCATTTCTCCTCTAATCATCACTCTGTAACCTGTGACAGGCTGCTATGATACTACAATTATCACACATTCACATATGGAGTTTTTTGTGGAGCCCCTAGCGTCACATAGGTTTACATTACCAAAGGTTTATGACAAACAAACAAGAATTTCTTTTGTTGGATAAATTAAATGTAAATCTTTAAAATAAATATCACCACCTTTATTATTGACTATATACACTGAACAAAAATATAAATGCAACACTTTTGTTTTTGCTCCCATTTTTCATGAGCTGAACTCAAAGATCTAAAACATTTTGTATACATACAAAAGACCATTTCCCTCAAATATTGTTCACAAATATGTCTAAATCTGTGTTAGTGAGCACTTCCCCTTGGCCGAGATAATCCATCCCACCTCACAGGTGTGGCATATCAAGATGCTGATTAGACAGCATGAATATACCAGCCTGCCCATACCATAACCCCACCGCCACCATGGGCCACTCAATCCACAACGTTGACATCAGCCGCTCACCCACACGACGCCACACACTCTGTGTGCCATCTGCCCTGAACAGTGAAAACCGGGATTCATCCGTGAAGAGAACACCTCTCCAACATGCCAGATGCCATCGAATGGCTTATGGTAGAGAAATGAACATTCAATTCACGGGCAACAGCTCTGGTGGACATTCCTGCAGTCAGCATGTCAATTGCACGCTCCCTCAAAACTTGCAACATCTGTGGCATTGTGCTGTGTGATAAAACTGAACATTTTAGAGTGGCCTTTTATTGTGGCCAGCCTAAGGCACACCTGTGCAATGATCATGCTGTCTAATCAGCATCTTGATATGCCACACCTGTGAGGTGGGATGGATAATCTCGGCAAAGGAGAAGTACTCACTAACACAGATTTAGACAGATTTGTGAATAATATTTGTGAGAAATGGTCTTTTGTGTGTATAGAAAATGTTTTAGATCTTTGAGTTCAGCTCATGAAAAATAGGAGCAAAACAAAAGTGTTGCGTTTATATTTTTGTTATTTTTTGTAGTAAGTCAAACCACTTTCCAGTTAATGTAACTGTATAACTGAGGTTGTCTGGAATCTGTCAATATCAGTGTGCTGTTGATTAAAAGCCGAATCTCTCAAAAATACTTTGGTTGATCTGCTGTTTATTTATGATATGCAACAAGTCACAAAGTGATTTGAACTTTTCCATTTATACAACGGAGAGACAAGTCTGTGATAACAGTTAAATGGGAAATTAGTAAACCATAGGCTACTTTGCAGAATAAGTTTGATCTGTCCTCATAACGTGTGAATCATCACAAAGCTGCTTCAATTCTTCCTCCATTTGTTTCATATCTGTGCAAATGAGTTCATAAGTTATGTAAACAAGTAGGCTAGCCTGTGTAGGCAAATGTGTGTGCAGACGATTTCCGTTACATTAATTCAGTGCTGTATTTCTCAGCACTGGGATGTCGCTCCAAGAAACAACTCACAGCTATGGAAAGTTCAACTCTTCTAGTTTCTTTCAATGTCCGCCCTATCTTGCAGTGAAGGCTATTTCATGAGCAATTGCCCACATCAGCCTCATAGCGTGAACAATTTGATTTAAGATATTGAGGTAGGCCTAACTCACATTTATACATTTAATACATTAATTCACCATTAACTCATCATTAATTAATGGTCCACACCATTAGCCTAATTAATTAATGGTTAGGTCACTATGACTTAACCCACTTAATATATCATTATTTAAAGGGCGATATTTAATTCATACATTAATTCATATGCGATCAAACTATGTGCCATGGATGGTGAGTTTGAGTCCTCAGACCCCCCTGGGGTCATTATTGTTTACTTACTACTTAATTAGGCTACTGTGGCCTTTTTTTCTTTAAAAAAAAAAAAACAAAACAAAACGTAATTGCAACGTCAAACACACAGACATCTTCAATCATAAATTGATTAATCATTTAACAGTGGAATTTCAGCAGGGAGGCCAAGCTGCAGGAAGCGAGCAAAAGCTATGACATCACATACGCGACCTCCTCCTGTTTAGTCTTTATAATTAAAAAGCTTATACCTCAACAGTTTTACCACAAAGTATGACTTTCTTGACCTTAAAATTATAGGCTAACAAATGATCTGTTGTAGAAGTGTTAAAAATAGTGCCTGAACAAGGAAATAAAATAGATAGATAGATAGACAGATAGATAGATAGATAGATAGAAAGAAACTGTGTAAATATATATATATATAGCCTAGGCTACATATATCTATATCTATATATATATATATATATATATATATATATATATATATATATATACATAACATGACGCGTTGTTGCTTCAAGAGCTGACACTTTTGACCCCTGTGACCACATGACGTGTCTACGCACACACTCTGATTAGCATAGCAAGCTAGTTAGCATAGCAATGCTACGTGTCACACGTCCGTAACACAACGCGTTGTTGCTTCAAGAGCTGACACTTTTGACCCGTGATCACATGACGTGTCTACGCCCGCATGTCTGATTAGCATAGCAAGCTAGTTAGCATAGTGATGCTACGTGTCACACGTCTGTAACACGACGCGTTATTGCTTCAAGAACTGATACTTTTGACCCCTGTGATTATATGACGTGTCTACGCACGCACTCTGATTAGCATAGCAAGCTAGTTAGCATAGCGATGCTACGTGTCACACGTCAGTAACATGACGCGTTGTTGCTTCAAGAGCTGACACTTTTGACCCCTGTGATCATACGACGTGTCTACGCACACACGTCTGATTAGCATAGCAAGCTGCCAAAATAGGCTAATTTGACGCGTTCATGTGTTAATGATGTGTACATGCACATGTGCACGCAAGTGTAGTGTACGTGTGGCGTTTGTAACGCGCTGTGCATGTGTACTGATAAGACATATAAATGCCTTGGTTTGACTGATTAGAGTCACATAACATCTCCTTGTGTGCAGTTTAACAGCTGAAGAGAATATAAGCTGGTGTGATTCTGTGTTTTTTTTTTTTTAGATAAATCTACCGTAGCCTGTACAAACGGTAAAAATACATCTTTAAGCTCAACAGTCAGATCCTAACCTTATTTGACATGGCACATATCATTGATTTTTCTGCTGTAATCTGCAATTCAGGGTTTAGACATATTGTTGAAAATATATTTAACATATGTGATTTTTAAAGCGGGCGGCACGGTGGTGTGGTGGTTAGCACTCTTGCCTCACAGCAAGAGAGTTGCCGGTTCGATCCCGGGCGTGGGAGCCCTTCTGTGCGGAGTTTGCATGTTCTCCCCGTGTCAGCGTGGGTTCTCTCCGGGCACTCCGGCTTCCTTCCACAGTCCAAAGACGTGCAGATTGGGGACTAGGTTAATTGGTAACTCTAAATTGTCCATAGGTGTGTGATAGGTGTGAATGTGAGCATGAATGGTTGTTTGTCTCTATGTGTCAGCCCTGCGATAGTCTGGCGACCTGTCCAGGGTGTACCCTGCCTCTCGCCCGATGTCAGCTGGGATAGGCTCCAGCCCCCCCGTGACCCTCAAGAGGATGAAGCGGTTAGAAAATGAATGAATGAATTTTTAAAGCATTTTCGAGCTTTTGTAGGTTTTGGATTCACAATAAATTATAGCTTCGTGTAGCTAGATGTGACTTGATTTTCAGTTGGAAAAACCTTGAGTTTTCAAATGTGAGTTGAGCTATTTTATGAGGCAAACATTGTAGTAAGTCAGTCAGAAATATGAGCATTTTTTTTTATCATAGCATTGACAGATGTGTCTGTAATACTACAAAAACAAAATCAAGATGCTCACAGAGGACATCACGTTGTAACCACTGAAAAAACAAGCCAACTCCACAGATTAAGGAAAACCTTGTGGGAAAGACGTGCTTCCAAGGAAGAGGAGGTGGGGAGCTGTGGGAAGCACACGGCGGTCCAGCATGGTTGTAGAGACAAGCAGCAGGACTCAAGAACCACTTGTAACAATGGTGCACTGTTGATAATGTAATAGCAGTGACAGGCAGCGTGTGATTCTGTGATTAAGTAAGTGTAGGGCACTGAGGGCAGGGAACAAGGCAAACTGTCCAAGGCAGATAGGGTAGGAGGATCACAAAGTCTAAAAAGTCTGTCTCACATCTCCACATGAGCTTCTTTGGCTGGTGGAGTGTCCCGTAATGAACCAGAGATGGTATAGAACCTGCAGGGACATAAAAAAAAGGAGCAAACAAGGACACCAGTAAGTTCTTTTTACGCTAAAATTCATGCAAATTCACTTGTAGCCACATTTTGTTTATGGTCTAATGACATTATTTGATTTTGAGCTGAGGTAGGGAGTTTCATTTTGATGTCAATGGGTCCCAATTTAAATATTAAACTTTGCGCATGTTGTAATTCAAGTGGACTGCGGTAAAAAAACAAAACAAAACAAAAAAAAACGTATGCACCTCCTCTTGGCCCTGTTTGCAGGCTTTAGAAAATCTAGCCCCCAAAGAGCCCTTGGGCATTCCTATTGGCTGTTCTACAAATGCAGATGCATGTGTATGTTCCTTCAGATGGAGAAAGCCTGATTCAATAACAAAGAATCCTACAAAGAAAGTTGCTGTTCCAGCATTGGCATAAACTGCTTACACTGCAAAGCAACCCAAAAAAGAAAGACAGACTTATCAAACAGAGAGTCTGTGTCCCAGTGTGAGCAGGTAGCAGGACTGAACCCAAACACAGATGAAACAGATGAGGAGACAGCAGGATGAATTCAATATTTGATACAGAAAATGAAAAAGTCCATAAACAGGTAGGAAGCAAAATGAAATCCAAGAAAACCTCCAAAAATGCTTTTAGTTTATAAAGGATTTGAATTTCAAATAAGTCATCAACCATCTATATGTGCTTAAAATAGCTGCTGAAATTAGCAAGGATTCTTTTTTAATATTTTTTGGGGGGGCATTTTGCCTTAAATTGACAGGACAGTTAAGCATGAAAGGGGGAGAGAGACAAAGGGAGTGACATGCAGCAAGGTGCCACAGGCCGGAGTCAAACCCAGGCCGCTGCAGCAAAAGCCATATATATGGGACGCCTACTCTATCCACTAAGCCACCAAAATCCTGTCAAAGAGGATTCTGCTTGCTAAATTTCACATGCCGCCTCTCTCTCCTTGGCAACTTTAGCGGTGTTACTTTTTTTTATGAAATGTATGCTCATATTCACTGTAGGCATTCATGAGCACCTCCAGTTCCACAGGTGTAAAATAAGTTGATTGCTTTTTCTCTCTGGTTGCCATGGTGACTCGAGGTATCGGGGCTCCACTGATGATGGCTTTTTATTGTGGTTGTGCAAGCACTTAACTCAAGGTGTACCTACTCAGAGTTGATTGAACTAATTCAAATCAGCTGTTCTGGAACCGGATACTAAGAGTTTCAGGATTAGACTCGGAGTTTGCTGGACCGCCTACCTGGAATACCCCTCTGACACTCAAACAGGGAAAACAGACATACTAACAAGGTTAGGGAGTAACATAATACAAGTAAGTAAGTTATGTACAAAATATGAGGAACAGTATCTTCTAACACTTAACCCATTTAAGTCCACCGGCAACAATAGTTGCCAAAGTGTATTCTTGTTATTTTCCACTTATAAATACATTTCTAAATACTATACATGTTTTGTATATCAATGATATTAGAGTAGACACCTTAGAAAATCATATTAAGAAAAAGTTTCCACATACTTCCTGTCACATGGCGTTGTTGGGTTCCTGACACATCTTACTGAGGGCATGGCGACCACAAACCCCCACAAGTAAAGGTGATTTTCATATTATAATAATATTTTTTTTGTTGACATATGTATATCTACTTAATCATAAAAGTCTCTAGAATCATCCAAACAACAGAAATATTAAATTGGATATATAGTTTTTTCTGTATGTAATCATTTCTCCAAGCGGCAACTATTGTTGCTGGTGGGCATATACCTTGTCAGTAGATAATAATGTTAGCTAACATTACCAGCATTACAAAGGGCTAATATTTGGTAACAATACAGTTTTTGATAGTGTTAGCTTTAACATTTGGTAACCAACATTACTAGTGTTTGGTAGCTAGTGCTAGCTAACTACCTAGCTAACTAACTAGCTAGCTATTAGTGCTGGCAATGTTAGTACTGACTGTGTTGCACTGTGTGGTAGATTAGAAGGACTGAATGATGTCAAATACAGGGAGAACATCTTTAACACTATTGTACATGAACAGGGATATAGAATTGGAATTGTTTAAACAATACAAAAAAATTTAAAAAAATATCCATTTCAAATTGCGTTAATTTCACAAAATGGTTGCCCCTAGTAGCCATGGGAGCAAACTCTTTCGTGTTTTCCACAGAGATAAACCAGGAGGATTAGAGAGGTATACTTTTGCAGAGGTTTTGGACATCCTTGATGCAGATGATCCCTCTGCAAAAATCACAAGCATTTCAGTTGTGCCAGAGTCTGAGAATAATGCCCGTGAAACAGACTGTGACAGCGATTTTTCTGATGATGATGATGTGACCTGTGATCCCAAACGCCTACCATCTAGGATGCTCAAAGGAGACTGCTTTGTGTCTGATGGTGACACGCAACTACCCATCATTGATGATGGACAAGAACCTGAGTAGCTATGTTTCCATCCAAAAGTGATTCGAATCATTGGGAAATGCGCATTAAAAGAAATACGAATCCTGTGTGTTTCCATTAAATGTACGGACTTTGGTGAAAACTACGAACTCACACGAGTTTTCCGCAGAACCGAAAACAAAACAAGTCTCACATTCTTCTTCTTCTACGTTTTCTGGTGGTTGGCAACCAGCTTGTAAATGCATTACCGCCTTATTAAGGCTAGAAATGTTCTTAAGTTTTTTGATGACAAAATTCATGAATCAAATTGTTCTCACACTGAATTACATGTTGTTTTTTGTGCTCTAATTCACTTTTCACCATTAGAGGGGTAGATACAAGGTATGTGCCCACCGGCAACTATAGTTGCCGAACATTCAAATGATATTTTGAAAAATGGAGGAAATAACTTTAGAACACATTCATATGGGACTCAGTTAACATGATTATATGCATAAAAACATTGAGAAAAATTTGGGCACAAATGGGTTAAAGTTAGTGATGTGACTTGCCGTGCCGAGGCTTCAAAGCATGTATCGAGCAATCCAGGAAGTGTTTCCACGATGCGCGTATCGAGGCTTGTGTCGTTTCAGACGAGTGACGTCACTGGTGACGTCCGAAGCCTCGCTGGCCGGCTGTACCACGTGACTAGTTCGGGAAGTGGTTCAGATCTATATAAACAAACCACTAATTGTAATAGCTTTTTTGTCCAGTAGATGGCTTATAGCAAATGAAGCATCAAGAAGCTTTGCCCTTGAGTGAACCAATTTGATGAAAAGCTTCAATGCTTCATGAAGCTTCATCTGCCCATCACTACTTAAAGTTTAAATTGGTGGTATTCTTAATGCAGTTACTGTCTTTTAAAAACATTAATTAAAGGGATTATTCTTTTGTTATTTAGTTGCTGAGCAGATGAACAGACAGGGCACTGTCATGTGTTTCTGGCATGGCAAGATAGGACCTATACAAATTAGCTCAGCAAGACAAATTAGAAGTATTCTGAAAGTACTCAAGAGTATTTGAGTAGTTTAGCTGATATATGTGATGTATGCCATCAAATGTAAACAAACTGACCTGGCAAGCACAAATGACATGGAATATATTGCCATATCCAGCACCTTGGCTCAGCAAATGTCATTTAATATGATTGGTGTGTATAGACCTTCTGACATTATGTTTTATGACCATTTTAAAAACCAGCTTAAGGAATTGGATACAAAGGCGAATGTATAGTTATTGGTGATTTTAATTTGAACTGGGCATAAAATGCGGCGAAAAAGAAGCTTAAAGCAATGACAAACCAATTTGAACTAACTCAAGTAACAAATGCACCCACTCTCAAATAACAAATACTTCAAAACCACAAATTGATCTAATTTTTAGAAAATCCTCAATCTTCTCACTTCTCACTTATTAGATCACAATATGACACTAATTGCAAGAAAATTAACAGAAAGCAGATTAATTTATTATTTATTTAACAGGACATAAAAAATACACCTATGGAATAAGGACATGAGATATAAATAAATTTAAGGAAGAACAAGGCCATATTGATTGGAGTGATGCTTTACACCCAAATGATCCAGAACGTACAATAAATGGACTTTAAGACAAATACACCACAACTTTGAAGAATAAACGCATTAAGAGTAAACTACCTTGGTTAAATGAGCAACTGTGGGATTTGATGAAAAAACATGATTTTACTTTAGCACTTAAGTCAAGATCAATTATTGACGGACGAGTTTTTAAAAGACTTCATAACAAAGTAGTCAATGAACTGAGAAAGGCAAAGACCAGTTTTATTATGGATATCATCAGAGAAGGAAAGGGTAATAGTAAATTAATATGGAGAATATGAATAAACTAACAAAGACGACATTTAACAAAATCAGGGAAAGGGGTATGAACTAAAAGTACAGGGAATTTTAACTAATGATTTTAACAAATATTTTGCTGCTTGGTGTAAGAATTAATCTAATACCAATGCCAAATCCCACTTAACCGGTTTTTAACATAACTGGAAGTTTTCCAAGGATAGATCTGTAAAAGCCTGAGTATTTTAAAGCCCTCACAGGCAAAGACATGTTTGAGTGGGATTCAGCATTTCAACAGTGAGACAATACTCACTCCTTCAACGCTCCTATTGCACACTTGGTAAGTTTGTCAATAAAACAGTCAATTTCCTGAATGCATGGAAGTTTGCAGTTGTGGCTAGTTTTCAAGTCAGGTGACACAACTGAGGTGGTAAACTATAGACCCATCTGTATGTTGCCTGTTGTATCTAAGATCACCGAAAAAGTGGTAACTGAACAATTAACTGACTTTTTAAACCTAGGACAAGCTGCACTTCATCCCATGCAATTTGGCTTCAGAAAAAAACTGCCGACTAAAAATGCTATTTCATTGAAAAATCTAATTAAAGTTGGACAGTGGTAGTGCTATAAGAGCTGTATTTTTGGACTTGAGAAAAGCATTTGATACTGTAAATCATAATGTTCTTTCTAAATTATCCACTTTTAATTTCTCTGTTGATGCAATGAAATGGATGGAGTCCTATCTCACTATGAGAAGGCAATGTACTAGAGTTGGGAAAAGGACCTCATCGTTTGTTGATTGCTCTGTTGGTGTTCCACAAGGCTCAATCTTATGACCTATTTTTGTTTAGCCTATATGTTAATGATCTGCCACTCACATGCCCTGAAACTGAAACCCAAATGTACGCGGATTACACGGTCATCCTCACACATGGGAAAGACGGATGTGAAGTGGCAGCCAAATTAACAGCAGCTACGGCCAAAAATTTTTCAGCTGGCTCTCCAGGTCTTGTCTGACAGTAAAATTGTTTGCTTGTATTTTTATATTAGGAAAAATGGAAGTCAGCCAGATATTGTCACAAAAGGAGAAAGGATCCAGACTGTGTCACATTTTAATTATCTATATTTAAATAATCACAGCTGACCTTTAAGAAACATGTGAAGCCGGTGTATAAAACTGTAAAATTCAATCTAAGAAACTTTAGGTTTACCAGATCCCCTAAGATGCAGCAAAAATATAACTGCACTCAGTGATTTTTTTTTTTTTACATATTTCTCAATGCATTACAAGTTGGTCACAATCTGGAAAAACCACACTTGCCCCACTGCAAATACTTTACAAACAAACACTCAAGGCACTGGACAAACAACCATCGTGCTATCACCACTGTAAGCTCATTCAAAGGCATAATCTACTGACCTTTGACAGCTTTGTGTGTCTTGCTGATGCTAGTCTAGTGTACCAAGTGATTAATGATCTGGCTGCTCCACCTTTAAAAGAGTTCATACAATTGCGCTCAGACAATGGGAGGGCATCTAGGTCGACCAACAAAGGCGACTGTGAAGTACAGCACAGATTTACGGAGTTTGGTAGATCAGTCTTCTCTGTTAGAGCTACAAACTGCTGGAACTCAGTACCAAGTGAGATAAGACAGTGTAACAGCTTTGTTGGTTTTAAATTCAAGATGAAATCATGGCTAAAATCAAACCAATTGTGGCATTGGTGGCTTAGTGGATAGAACAGGCGCCCCACATACAAGGCTGTTGCCACAGCAGCCTGGGTTTGACTCCAGCCTGTGGCCCTTTGCTGCATGTCACTCCCTCTCTCTCTCCACCTTTCACACTTGACTGTCCTATCGATTAAAGGCAAAATGCTCAAAAATATCTTAAAAAATAAATAAATAAACAAAACCAATCATGTACCCATCACACATGAACTCAAGCACTTGATCTAACACTGAAATATTGTTATACTGTATCTTAATGTTATTGCTTTATTGTTGTTGTTGTTGTGGTGTCTTAGTGTTGTAGCTTTTTTGTTGTTGCTTCTTTTATTGTTGCTCTGATTTGTTGATGTATTGTCTTGCTGTTGTTATTCCTGAAGCTGTTGTGTGATGAATATGTTCTCTTTTGTAATTGTGTTTTTTATACAATAGTGTCTTTTAGCAGAGAAATTATTCTCTGTTTCCTGCCCAGGGACTACAGATGAAAATGAGCTTATAGCTAACTCTGGGAGCTGTGCACTGTCCCTGTTGAATAAATAAATAAATGATTAGTTTAAGTTACCTAATGGATGTTAAAAATTACATTACATTTTAGGGCATGTATTAAGTAATCTGTGCTGGAATACATTTTAAAAGTAACCCCTTCAACACTGCACACTAAATACACAAGAGAAGGAAGTTGTTAAAGAGTGCTTCAGCTCCCTGACCGTGGTGAGATATGTTCACCTCCAGGGCCGAAGTAACTTCAGGGTTAATCCCCACTCACTTTATAGGAAGCAACACACGGGAGCTCCACTTTGCCGTCTTTATTTACAGAAACTGTGACTTACACCGCACATTTACAACTAACTTGACCTTAGAGACCTTTAGATCTTTGCGTCAAAAGGGGTCAGCTGAGGTGGTTTGGGCATCTGACTAGGATTCCTCCTGAGCACCTCCCGCTGTTAGGAGGCCCCGGGGTAGACCCAGAATACGCTGGAGGGATTACATATCTCGTCAGGCCTGGGAACGCCTTGGGGTTCCCCGGGAGGAGCTGGAAAGCGTTGCTGGGGAGAGGGATGTCTGGGGAGCTTTGCTCAGCCTAATGCCCCCGTGACCTGGCCCCAGATAAGCAGATGAAAACGGATGGATGGATTGATGGATTGACCACCTTTTAACAAGCCGTGCTCCTACACCCACTCATGGCATCCCCATGGCATGACTTGGCTTGGGAAGCGGAGGGTCCCCATCCGGACCAAATATGGAGCATGGAATGGTAGCTGGAGAGGTGCCCTGGGCCTGGGGACCTGCGCTGTTTGTGCATGTGTGTGTATTTCAGACCTGTGTGTAATTGATAATTGAGTGGAAAAAACTGAATTTCCCCTCAGGGGATTAATTAAGTATATAAGATTGAGTAAAATAGAAACTGCCCACTGCTCCTACCTTTAGTTGCACACATTACAGTAATATAATGAAATCAACCTTTCAGCCATGTATTAGTTTTAATGTGAAAATGGCAGCTTAAAAGTACAGGAGTAAATATAAAAGTATTAGTTTTACTGAAGTAGAGCTGGTTTTAACTTCTTTAGACATTTAGTTACTTTAGTCATCAGTAAGGACTTGACCCGAAAGTTGGCTACCACAGGGGCAGGCTGAGTCAAATGATTAACCTCTGAATTTTTTTAATGTAATGTTGTAAATAATCCATTACCTGCCTTTCTGCTCTTTTTAAATCAAACTCTTTTATGTCTTTAACTCAAAAGCTGCATTATTAAGCTGCACTGATCAAATTCACTTCAGGAGATTTAATTACAGCGGTTAAGTAAATGAATGTGCAAATTCATAAGTAAAATTCAAGTAAGAACAACTGAAGCTCATTGTGTTTATTTTATTTTCAATCAAAATAAAGACTGAAAGGTGTAGGTTTTTCTACATCAATTTGGCATAGTGGACAGAATCCCAACAGAGATGGACACTGGGTGAGTAAAAAAAGAATTATTTTTCTTTTCCTTTATTCTACCCTGTGTGCCACCTAACAGGATCAAAGAACAAGACAACGTTGTACTGAATTGAATATTTGACAGAAGTATATGTGAATCAACTAAGTGCTGTTTTGCAGATCGTTTAGGTTGTTAATTTGGTGTAGCATACTCTTACTTCCCACTCCCGGTTACTGACCAGTAACACAGGAGTGTTCTGTTAAATTGAGGTTTTCGGGTGTCTCTGTTTGAGGGTCATCAAGATTTTATTCATCAAAATGAAGACTGATGAGAGTAAACATTTTTCTCTATCATAATTTAAATTAGGACAATCATATTTTTGTTTTTTTGCTGGTAGCCACACAACTGGTGAATGGGCCAGTGATAATAAAACATGACTGAAACAGCTGCCTAAACTAACACTATGCTTATCAACAGTTTCAAAAGAATAAACAAAGATAACACATTCTGTTTTACCTTGAATTTCTACAATGCCTGCGTTTCTTCAGGATCTTAAAGCAGGAGGATTTTGTGCAGGAATTTTTCAGGTCCACCACCTGGTAAATGATGGGGTTGTACATGGCTGCAGACTTGGCCAGCAGCGTGGGAATGACAGACACAGGAATGGGCACCGAATCTGGCTCACCAAATGCTGACACTACAGACACCACTGCATAAGGGATCCAGGCTATCAAGAAGCCTGTACAGATCAGCATTGCCACCTGAGAGAGGATACAAAGCAATTTTCAGATCACTACTTTATCCTTCACAAAATTCCCCCAGAAACAATACTGAAATGTCTCCTTTGCTCTACTCTCTTTGCCACACTTTTACTCCAAACTCTAACCAACCTTTGTGAGTTTCATTTCAAGGCTGTGGCTGTTTCTGATGCGAGCGTCAAAGTTCGAAATCTCCTTTGCAGAGGACTTGACCTTGAAGATAATCATGACATAAGAGAAGACAATGATGCCTGTAGGGAGGACAAGACAGAAGGACAGGATGGCCATGACAAAGATCTGGCCGGACACAGAGGCTTGTGCCAGCCACCAGTCCAATGTGCAGGAGGTCCCAAAAGGCTCTGGGGCGTAGTTTCCCCAGCCGATCAGGGGCATGGTGGCCCAGAAGGCTGCATATACCCAGACAAAGGCCAGGCACAGGAAGGCGTGGTGCCGTTTTAGCCATGTACCTAACAGTGAAGAAAATTACAGGAACAATGATGGACTAGTAGTGAAAGGGACAATAAAAACCTTGTTTTAAAGCTTAAAATTCAAGCCAAACTCTCTGACTCCAATCTCATCTTCTTACTTTGACTTTAGCCTCAGTGTGTGGATCATGTACACTGATCAGTCAAAACATTAAAACCAATGGCTACCTGACACACTTCACCATTGCAGACCAAGTACACCCCCAAATGGTAATAGCACTTCCTATTTGCAGTGCAGTGCAGTGCAGTGCACCATGTCACAACATAAAAACTTCTCAGGAATGGCCTGAAAGGGTAACATAGAGCTTAAGGCATTGACCTGCCTTCCAAAGTCCCCAGATCCCATTCTAATCAAACACCCATAGGACATGCCGGTACCCCACCTCCCAACCCACATGATTCAAAGGATCTGCCACTAATGCCCTGGTGCCAGACACCACAGAACACCCCTCAGGGGTCTGTGTCCATGCCTCGACAGGCCAGAGCCAACTCCAATCCAAGGGGGCCCTACCATGGATTGGGGGTATCTGCAGTACTACTAATACTCCATCAGATTGGGATCTCAGAATTTTGGAGGACAGATTGATGCCTTGAGCTCTTTGTTACCTTCCTTGGGCCATTCTTGAGCAGTTTATATATATATATACAGTACAGGCCAAAAGTTTGGACACACCTTCTCATTCAATGCGTTTTCTTTATTTTCATGACTATTTACATTGTAGATTCTCACTGAAGGCATCAAAACTATGAATGAACACATGTGGAGTTATGTACTTAACAAAAAAAGGTGAAATAACTGAAAACATGTTTTATATTCTAGTTTCTTCAAAATAGCCACCCTTTGCTCTGATTACTGCTTTGCACACTCTTGGCATTCTCTCCATGAGCTTCAAGAGGTAGTCACCTGAAATGGTTTCCACTTCACAGGTGTGCCTTATCAGGGTTAATTACCTCCAGGCTGTGTAAGGGCTATTTGACCAAGAAGGAGAGTGATGGAGTGCTGCGGCAGATGACCTGGCCTCCACAGTCACCGGACCTGAACCCAATCGAGATGGTTTGGGGTGAGCTGGACCGCAGAGTGAAGGCAAAGGGGCCAACAAGTGCTAAACACCTCTGGGAACTCCTTCAAGACTGTTGGAAAACCATTTCAGGTGACTACCTCTTGAAGCTCATGGAGAGAATGCCAAGAGTGTGCAAAGCAGTAATCAGAGCAAAGGGTGGCTATTTTGAAGAAACTAGAATATAAAACATGTTTTCAGTTATTTCACCTTTTTTTGTTAAGTACATAACTCCACATGTGTTCATTCATAGTTTTGATGCCTTCAGTGAGAATCTACAATGTAAATAGTCATGAAAATAAAGAAAACGCATTGAATGAGAAGGTGTGTCCAAACTTTTGGCCTGTACTGTATATATTTTTTTTGGTTGAATAGTGTATTGTCCTGCTGGATAGGGGGCCAGCGCCAATGCCATGAGGTGGGGTACCTGTAACAGTATTTGGGTGGGTGAAGTGCCTCAAGTGGCATCCACATGAATGCCAGGACCAAAGGTTTCTCAGTAGAAAATTGCATTGTAACAAAATGATCAATATTATTCACCTTACAAGCCAGTGGTTTGTGTTTGTGTTTTAACTCAAATTCGTGTAAATCTTTACTCCCTGATCCTTACATTTATATGACGATTATCCTGAACTTAACCAAATCCAAGCAATAGTGAATCAGTTATTTTCCAGTTCAAGGAACATGTCTGTTCAAATAAATTACATTGGACGCAATATCATTGTATTTCAGTTTATATTTCCTTAAACAAAAAGTTAGGAGAGTTCATATTTCAGTTTGACTTTAAATTAGCATAACATATGCAACCCATAATTCAGGTCTAGGGTCATTCACATGGGGGTCACAAGATGCCCAAGGGTTCCTTGAATGAATTCGAGGATTTATTTCATTTCACTTTGTAATTACAATTTATTTCATTATTACATTTGGCAGTATAATGATTACATATTATCTAAGAATGAATATTCCAGTCATCGGTTTGGGTCTACATTGTGGACAGCTGCTAATGTTATTCAAATCAAACTGCCAACCCATACATACATTTGTGGCTGCTGGCAAGAACTTGTAACACTGTAACTCACCCTAAAGTCTGTCTGGATGGGTTTACATGGAATTTAAATGTTTAGGAGACTCTGTTAAAGGACATCCTGACATACCGTATCTGAGATGACAGATCTTGAGGTATCGGTCCAGACTGACCAAGGTCATTGTGATGAGGCTCCCACAACCAAAGAAAAAGCCTGCCCAGCCGTAGAAACGACAGCCCTCCCAGCCGAACAACCAGCGATGAGACAAACTAGAGACAATGAAAAAGGGTTTTCCTGTCACTGTAGGGACAGAAAGGGGAAAGGGGGAAGCATCAAACAGAAACAGGGGCCGGGGGGGGGGGCAAAGACAAAAAGACAAGAGAGTTTAATTTTCTCAGATAACTAATAACTATAGATAAGTGTGGTTTTGTGGAGTACTTATCCATAGTCAGTGTATCACATACAGTAGATGTCAGTTGGTGCTCCCCCAGTTTGGAGAAGCAGGCTGGAGTCTGACGTGGAAGCTATGTACCGCTGTGGAGGAGTCTGCAACAAATGTTACTCTAGCCACCTAGAAAAATCAGTATCACTTCAATTGTATGCTATATTGAGGGTATTTTCACAACTTTACAATTTCGTTACAAGGCTTGTTCCAACAAGTAAGCCGTTAACGGCTTCAGTCTCCCATCTATGATTTTGTTAAAGCCACCACACTCCACTGGGAAAAATTAATTTTAGCTCCCTAAACACGAAAGCTGCTCTTGTAAGTCTGAACTAACCATTTTAAATGCAACAGTCAGACAAAAACATGAACAAAATAACTGATCGAAGCAGCAGTAGACCAGCAGCTCCTGTGTTCAGTAGATGGCATTGCTCTGGCCTCTAACACTACCGTAAGAAACCTTGGAGTAACATTTGATCAAGATTTGTCTTTTAATTCTTATTTAAAACAAACCTCACGGGACTGCATTTTTTCATCTGCGTAATATTGCGAAAATTAGGCCTATCCTGACCGAAAAGATGCAGAAAAATTGGTCCACGCTTTTGTTACCTCAAGGCTGGATTACTGTAACTCTCTATTATCAGGTAGCTCTAATAAGTCCTTAAAAACTGTCCAGCTAATTCAGAATGCAGCAGCACGTGTACTAACAGGAACTAAGAAACAAGATCATATTTCTCCTGTTTTAGCTTCTCTGCACTGGCTCCCTGTAAAATCCAGAATTGAATTTAAAATCCTACTGTTAACTTATAAAGCTCTAAATGGTCAAGCTCCATCATATCTTAGAGAGCTCATAGTGCCATATTATCCCACCAGAACTCTGCGCTCGGAGAATGCAGGGTTATTCGTGGTCCCTAAAGTCTCCAAAAGTAGATCAGGAGCCAGATCCTTCAGCTATCAGGCTCCTCTCCTGTGGAATCATCTTCCTGTTGCGGTCCAGGTGGCAGACACCGTCTCCACATTTAAGACTAGACTTAAGACTTTCCTCTTTGATAAAGCTTATACTTAGGGCTGGCTCAGGCTTGCCTTGTACCAGCCCCTAGTTAGGCTGACTTAGGCCTAGTCTGCCAGAGGACCCCCTATAATACACTGGGCACCTTCTCTCCTTCTCTCTCTCTCTCGTGTCCTATTACTGCATCTTGCTAACTCTGCCATTCTGGATGTCACTAACTCAGCTTCTTCTCCGGAGCCTTTGTGCTCCACTGTCTCTCAGGTTAACTCGTATTGCAGCAGTGCCTGGATAGTGTGACGTGTGTGGTTGTGCTGCTGCCGTGGTCCTGCCAGATGCCTCCTGCTGCTGCTGTTATCATTAGTCATACTTCTACTGTTATTATACACATATGATTATTGTCACACATGTATACTATCAGATAATAATATATTATTATTAATTATAATATTATTACTTTCATTAATATTGTTGTAAGCTACTGTCATTACCGTCTGTCCTGCATCTCTGTCTGTCTCTGTCTCTCTCTGTCTCTCTCTCTTTCTGTCTCATTGTGTCATACGGATTACTGTTAATTTATTATGTCGATCTGTTCTGTACGACATCTATTGCACGTCTGTCCATCCTGGAAGAGGGATCCCTCCTCAGTTGCTCTTCCTGAAGTTTCTACTGTTGTTTTTTCTCCCGTTAAAGGTTTTTTTGGGGGGAGTTTTTCCTTATCCGCTGTGAGGGTCCAAAGGACAGAGCGATGTTGTATGCTGTAAAGCCCTGTGAGGCAAATTGTGATTTGTGATATTGGGCTTTACAAATAAAATTGATTGATTGATTGATATTATATTCTCATTTCTCTCAATGGAATGTGGCTTTGAAGAGAGGAATATCTAATAATATTAGGCTGTGAATATATTCTAAATATGGCATACACTTAAACTGAAATAAAAAATTTTAAATGGAGCATATTTTAGGTGGGGCGGTGCAGTGGTGTAGTGGTTAGCATGGGTTTTCTGCAGGTACTCCGGCTTCCTCCCACAGTCCAAGGCGTGCGGGTTGGGGATAGGTTAATTGGTGACTCTAAATTGCCCATAGGTGTGAATGTGAGTGTGAATGGTTGTCTGTCTCTATGTGTCAGCCCTGCAATAGTCTGGCATCCTGTCCAGGGTGTACCCTGCCTCTCGCCCAATGTCAGCTGGGATTGCGACCCTCAAGAGGATAAGTGGTTACATAAATGGATGGATATTTTAGGTTGCCGATCCCTCATCAACAGTACATTACTTAGCTTCCAAATCAAACTCCAGCCTGCTTCTACAAACTGGGGGCGTGCAAACTGACATCTACTGTATGTAATATACTGACTATGGATAAGTGCCCCACATAGTAAATGAATGAATAAAGTTTGTATTATTTTGTGTTTCTACTACATTATTTATATTATTGGGAGCAGAGGAATATGACATGCAACAAAGGTCCAAAGGCCAGAATCATACCAGGGACATTATGGTAACATGGAATGCACTGTAACCACTCAGCTACCAAGCCACTCTAGAAGACCAATTTGAATAATTTTAATAATCAGATTTTCAGACCTTCAACAGCACATTATATTAATCAGTAAGAAACATCTACTGCATAATGTTGGAGAAATTATTGAATACTGATGGAATAAATCCATTTTTAACTTTTTTCTACAATTTTTGAGACTTAAACTTAAATAAATCAAAATAAACAACCCTCCCTATTTTTAATGATCAGGTCGATTGAGCCATATCCCCAAAAACTTTACTCTCAAATCATCATAGTCTATCCATCATCAATTGGGAACATTGGGGAAATCTGTTTGAGAACGTGTTCCATGTATAATTGATGCTGCTAATGCTTTTGTTTTGACATTTGTGCATTGTAAAATAATGATATCAAAGCAATTTTGTCTCACTGCTGGAAATCTGCAAAAAGAAGGAGTCATGGTAGAGAGGAAGAAATGTCTCAAAGTGTGGCCTCATTTTGTGAGAAAAGATGACAACAGTGCAGCTTGTAAGGTCTGTAAAATGGTCATATAAACATGGGCTTAAATTCCAGGTGGGCCATGTATTTGACACTCTACACATGAGTGCCTCTGCTTCCCAACAGAGAAGCATGTCGGTTACTGAGGGTAAATATCCTGTGTTGTAATAACATTAGCAGTATGCAGGCATGCTTAGCAGACTGTTTCTTTGACCAAGAAAACCTTTGTGAAAACGAATACAGTACAAATATTCTCTCATGTCATCTACACTGTGTTCTGATAATAAAAGAGTTGAATTGACACTGACAACTTGTGCAGGCCTACTTTTTTCCACACAGCACACTAATCAGGAATCAATAGGGGATTCATCTTAAAAGCTGCATTGCAAACAAAAGCTCTTCACCAGTTTATAGATACATTTTAGTTGACGTGCTCAATACTTTTATTTTTTGATATTCCACTTAACTGCAGATAACTTTGTATTTTTATTTTATTATTTACAGATTGTGATGTTATGATTTCTTTATCTGTATAGTTTCATTACGTTAATAACAATGTCTGGTGTAAATGTCATGTGAATAGCTGCATTGGAAATATGTCCAACTGTGTGAGTGTGTTATAGTGCTGATGACAAAAGCCCCTTTCTCCCTCCTCAGTGTCTTCAAAGGAAAAAAAGCAGGATATGACAGCTTTTGTCTCATTAATGAACATAAAAGGGAACTGATAAAGGGGAGAAAAAGGACTGCTGATTGTTGACATTAACACTAAACAATACCAGTAATTCTTGTAGAAAAGGTTTAGAAGGTAATAGTCCTATCTTCAGTGTGAATGCTATGGTGCCAGTGATATTTCCATGGGACTTGGGTCAGCTTTATCCTTGAAACTGTGTAAACCCTTGTTATTTTTTATTGCAGCAAAGCACAGTGGCTTTATGGTTGTTGTAGTATGTGTCGGATGTGGGCCCTCACCCTGAAAAGCTGGACAGGCCAGGGCCATGTGGCATTCCAAGTCCAAGTGCTACAAAAGGGGTAAACATCAAAATCTCTCGAGGCAAGACTGCATGAGATGCAATGAGTCAAATCTTTTCCTGGAATCAAAGAAAACCCAGCGGGGCATGCACACGGTTGCTCACATGTTTGGAGGCTTAACAGTATTTACAGATTGTGAGTCACGGCAATAACAGAAACTTTCAGCTTAACAAATCAGGCAGTTGTTTTGTTTGCCCTTTGGCTTGTCTAGCCCATTACTGGTAACCATTGCTGTTATTCATCTTCCAGCTCACATGGAAAGGATTACTGTGTAAATGGAGAGTGAGTACAGAACTAATGTTTGTATCTACAGAAGGCTCTGACCCTGTCATTCCCAGCATGCATGCACAGTTTGTTTGGGGTGTGACAAACTTCATGTATGCTTCCTCCCTGCTTCACTTAAGGGGATTGCTCCATTTTCTATGAGACCTTTTCTTCCAAGATTATCTCCAGTGTTTCCTCAACATTTATTCAATTGGTGAAATGTTCCATCATGCAATCTTAAGAAAAATAAAACCATCCACATTAGCTGTCCTTGAACAGTGTAATACGATTTGATTAAACCTCTGAACTCTAACAATAGAGATGGTCTGCCAGGGCCTTGATTAATATTTCTGCTTATCGTGATATCATTTCTTGGTGTATCTTCAAATGCTTTATATCCCTAAAATCTGTACAACCCAGGTTAAACGGTTATGTAAGTCAATAAACCATAATAATTGATAAAAATATTGAATTTGTCATTAAAAAATACATAAAATATATATAATATCTATATCCATATATACACATATACATATATATATATATATATATATATATATATATATATATGTATGTATGTATGTATGTATGTATGTATACAGAAATCAGATGCTTCGTCAGATTTTAAAGCTTTATAATATATATATATAATATAAATATAACATCATTCATTTCTCTGACGCTACTACACATTTTTGCACCACACTTAAAGTCACTATGAGGATACATTGTGATGACACAGAAGACAGAAGCCTCAGTTTTCTACTGAAAAAGAATGAATGTTATAGTTGTTATGGATTATGGATTATGTAAACTACAATGTTCCTCGGTCATTACCAGGATATTCCAGCATAATCACAACGAAATACTGCCTTTGCACCACATGTAAGGTAAGGTAACATAAGGTGATGATATAATGACAGGAAAGACAGAAGTCTAGGCTTTCTGTGAAAAAAAAATAATGTTCTAACTATTGAGATTTCTATGTTAAATTGATATATATATATATATATAATCTACCTTTTTGTTGTTCAGACCTACAGTTTACACAGCTTAATTTTTTTAAAATCAGAATCAGAAAACAAATAAAACTTGGGAGTCATACACCACAATTCAGTTTAATAAGCTGCCAGGACACTATTGTAATCCTAGGTATTCTTTCTTCTTCTTCTTCTTCTTCTTCATTTTCTCCTTCTTCTTCTTCTTCTTCTTCTTCTTCCGAGGAAATCATACTTCCCATGGGTGAAAACTCACCAAACTTTGCACAAAGGTCCAGTCTCATGCCAGATATCCTCAGCTGTAAACCCAAGCCAGTAGTCCTGATGGTGGTGCTACAGCAAGCGTCTAAAGTTCAAAACTCTGAAAATTCATAACAAATCAACCATACGTGCTACAAAACTATGTTACTCAGATTTTTGATTTATCAAAAATTGAGCCTACACTGCATCAAAATGTATGACTAAATGGTACTGTAAACATATACATGCAAATTCTTGCTAAATAAATCTTCTATGTTCATAAAAAAAGACAAAATTCTAGAGTCATGGTAGATGATGTGTGGCAAATTTCAGAATTTTATCTCAAAAACTGAATTTTTGACAGCATTTTGAATTTTGCTCCAATGTGAAAAATTGGAGTCAATGTAAAAATGGCAATTTTAAACATCAGTTTTTCACTTATGGAGCAAATCAATCATTGTTACAAACAAATTACCAACATCTCCATGCTGTCTAGATGCAATATGTGTATTTTCAGATTTTTGTCTTATTAAGTGAACTTTTTACAGTGGTTTCAAATCTGCCTTTCCATGCACGGATGGCTGCTTTCCTACACAACAATGAATGGCTTACTCAATTTGTGAAGCCACTGTTGAGTTGCTTTTTGCCAATTAGCTCAGAGCAGTAGATGAGTGTCTTAGGTTCCAGAGGTTGCGGGTTCGAGCCTCAACTGGTGCAGAATCCACATTGTAATGTAAATATCTTCTTGTGCTCCAGCTTATTGCTTAAAATTGCCTGAGCGTTACTCATCACTGTGCAGCATCTTCAAGTCTTTTTTCTGCTAGAAAATCTGCCTTCTCATGCTTGAAAATAAATCAAACTTTGCACAAAGATCCAGTGTCAATATTTCAGTGTGAAACCATGTGAGGCTTCTCACTTTGCACATAGCTCAACTAGTTAAACATCAGTTTTTCACTTATGAAGCAAATCAATTATTGTTAAGATAAATTACCAACATCTCCATGCTGTCTAGATGGAATATGTGTATTTTCAGATTTTGGTGGGGTTTTTTTTTACAGTGGTTTGAAATCTGCTTTTCCATGCATGGACGGCTGCTAAACCTACACGTCTGGCTTAGTCAATTTGTGAAGCTACACATGAATTGTCACTGACTAATTAGCTCAGTGAGATAGAAATTGATTCTTAGTCTCAGAGGTTGTGAGTTCAAGCCTCAGCTGATGCAAAAGGCAGATTGCGTTGCTAAATTCCTAAATGTCTTCCAGTTCTTCTGCTTGTTGCTCAGAATTGCCTAAAAATGCCTGGACCCAACCCACTGCTGCGCAGCAGCTATAATCTCTTGTCTGTCTTCACTGCAGTATGAAACTCCACGGATGTTGTGATGTATCAGATCAGTCTCATCTGCTGCAGGGTCCAATCAATATATCAGAATCAGAATGCTTTATTGTCATTGAACATTTCTGTACAACAAAATTCTCATGCAACCCCTCAGTGGTGCGACATAAAAAAACAACACAAGCAAGACAGTATAAAAGAATATACGAATATATATATATATATATATATATATATATATATATATATACTAGTTAAACATCAGTTTTTCACTTATGAAGCAAATCAATCATTGTTAAAATAAATTACCAACATCTCCATGCTGTCTAGATGCAATATGTGTATTTTCAGATTTTGGATATTCATGTATATATATATATATATATATATATATATACAGTACAGGCCAAAAGTTTGGACACACCTTCTCATTCAATGCGTTTTCTTTATTTTCATGACTATTTACATTGTAGATTCTCACTGAAGGCATCAAAACTATGAATGAACACATGTGGAGTTATGTACTTAACAAAAAAAGGTGAAATAACTGAAAACATGTTTTATATTCTAGTTTCTTCAAAATAGCCACCCTTTGCTCTGATTACTGCTTTGCACACTCTTGGCATTCTCTCCATGAGCTTCAAGAGGTAGTCACCTGAAATGGTTTTCCAACAGTCTTGAAGGAGTTCCCAGAGGTGTTTAGCACTTGTTGGCCCCTTTGCCTTCACTCTGCGGTCCAGCTCACCCCAAACCATCTCGATTGGGTTCAGGTCCGGTGACTGTGGAGGCCAGGTCATCTGCCGCAGCACTCCATCACTCTCCTTCTTGGTCAAATAGCCCTTACACAGCCTGGAGGTGTGTTTGGGGTCATTGTCCTGTTGAAAAATAAATAATCGTCCAACTAAACGCAAACCGGATGGGATGGCATGTCGCTGCAGGATGCTGTGGTAGCCATGCTGGTTCAGTGTGCCTTCAATTTTGAATAAATCCCCAACAGTGTCACCAGCAAAACACCCCCACACCATCACACCTCCTCCTCCATGCTTCACAGTGGGAACCAGGCATGTGGAATCCATCCGTTCACCTTTTCTGCGTCTCACAAAGACACGGCGGTTGGAACCAAAGATCTCAAATTTGGACTCATCAGACCAAAGCACAGATTTCCACTGGTCTAATGTCCATTCCTTGTGTTTCTTGGCCCAAACAAATCTCTTCTGCTTGTTGCCTCTCCTTAGCAGTGGTTTCCTAGCAGCTATTTGACCATGAAGGCCTGATTGGCGCAGTCTCCTCTTAACAGTTGTTCTAGAGATGGGTCTGCTGCTAGAACTCTGTGTGGCATTCATCTGGTCTCTGATCTGAGCTGCTGTTAACTTGCCATTTCTGAGGCTGGTGACTCGGATGAACTTATCCTCAGAAGCAGAGGTGACTCTTGGTCTTCCTTTCCTGGGTCGGTCCTCATGTGTGCCAGTTTCGTTGTAGCGCTTGATGGTTTTTGCGACTCCACTTGGGGACACATTTAAAGTTTTTGCAATTTTCCGGACTGACTGACCTTCATTTCTTAAAGTAATGATGGCCACTCGTTTTTCTTTAGTTAGCTGATTGGTTCTTGCCATAATATGAATTTTAACAGTTGTCCAATAGGGCTGTCAGCTGTGTATTAACCTGACTTCTGCACAACTGATGGTCCCAACCCCATTGATAAAGCAAGAAATTCCACTAATTAACCCTGATAAGGCACACCTGTGAAGTGGAAACCATTTCAGGTGACTACCTCTTGAAGCTCATGGAGAGAATGCCAAGAGTGTGCAAAGCAGTAATCAGAGCAAAGGGTGGCTATTTTGAAGAAACTAGAATATAAAACATGTTTTCAGTTATTTCACCTTTTTTTGTTAAGTACATAACTCCACGTGTTCATTCATAGTTTTGATGCCTTCAGTGAGAATCTACAATGTAAATAGTCATGAAAATAAAGAAAACGCATTGAATGAGAAGGTGTGTCCAAACTTTTGGCCTGTACTGTATATATATAAAAATAGTCACCATATAAAACATGGTCGTAAGTGTAAAACTTGCAGTCTGTATTGCACATTTTATTGCATTTGTTAAATAAGTTATTGCACATATTAGAGTCTATTGGTTGCTGTTCAGCTCCTTGATGGCACAGGGATAGAAGTTGTTCAGGAGTCGTGAAGTGCGGGTTTTAAGGCACCTGTAGAAAATAGGTGCGCTGCTGTGCCTTCTTCATGAGAGCTGTGGTGTCTGTGGACCATGAGAGATCCTGAGAGATGTGTGTACCCAGAAATCTAAAGTCACTGACCCTCTCAACCTCGACTCCTTTGATGTGCAGGGGAGCAGGTTCCACACTCCTCTTCCTCAAGTCCACTATCAGTTCTTTTGTTTTACTGGAGTTTAGTGCCAGGTTGTTGTTTGAGCACCAAACTGTCAGTTTGTGGACTTCGTCCCGGTATGCTGACTCATCATCATTTTGGATCAGCCCTACCACTGTTGTATCATCAGTGTAGCACTTAAGTTTACTGGGACCAGAGTCTAGATTCAGGTAGAGTGGTTACTAGTACTAAGAATAACAGACCACAGACCAGTGAGTGATTTTTAACTGCCGGCTTATTTATATAGAGAATTATTAGAAGAAACAATGATCATATGTTGGTACCAAACATCTCACATACACACATGCAAAGATAAATTGTTCAATATCCCTTCAAACATTCAAAATGAAACCAAAATCTCAGAAAAATAAGGTTATTTATCCCTATTTATCTCCTTTATGTTTACCCAACCTATTTGAGTTGACATATAATTTTATATCTGCGTTTCTTATTGGTTGTTTAGTTACTGGTATCTCCTTTAAGTTTACTCAGTTTAAGTTCTCATTTTATCTCAGTTTAGGCCTATTTATGGGTTTTAGTTTTTCTACTTTCTCTTTAGTTTGATTAATCAACTCTATTTAAGCTTTAATTCACTTTTACACGACCCATTCATGTAATACCAATTTGGCACACAATGAGGAAAAAGTGAATAAATAAAAGAAGAAAAAAAAACAACAGTTCAATAAAATAAAAATTACAACTCAATCTCAGAGCTCACAGATCAATGTAAACAATAACTCAAATTTCCACAGTTTGGTGTATTACCAGTCTTTCGGTTATGTCCTTTATCAGTCCATATGAAATTCACTGTGTTGCTGCAAAACCTGTCAGTTTTGTTCTACCACGATCCCAGTGTCAGAATCAGTGTCTTTGTCCACGGTGTGCAGGTGAGTTTGCAGAATAGGTGATTCTCTGCTCCGACTCTCTCTCTCCTATGGGTGGCTCGCCATCTTCTTGCCACAGCTCCAGGTGTTTTCACACACCGGCGATCCCAACTAAAAAACCTGGCCAAATCCTCGTTCAGAAATGAAATAAAACAGAATCCAGCAACACGGACAGCAGGTGAATACAATATCCTCCCAAAAATTAAAGGAAACCAAGGTGTTGAATCTCAAAATACACTTCTTTTACTCCTATTTACTTTCTCCTTTCCTCTCGTTCTCGACTTTTCCGTCTCCCGTCTCTGGTGTTCTGCTCTTACTCTAGTTATTCACCCTCCCTCCAGCACGCGGCGCTTACGTGCTCGGCTGTTACCGTGATCGACTGTTACTGCTGCACTTGTTAAAGGAGCAGTACATATAAAATTAACAACAGTTTGAACAGTGACTTACTTTTATAACATTTTGTTACTTTAAACACAATTATTATTGTATTTGCTTACATTTAGTATTGATCTAAGCTTCTATTAGTTTGTTTTCATATTTGCCTAGGTTACACCAGCAAACTTAAATATGTTGTTTGTATTGTAGGTTCGTGTACAATCAAAAGTGTACAGTGTGTACAGGACTGGGGATAGCACACACCCTTGCGGAACTCCAGCGCTGAGGGTCAAGGCAGGAGAGTGGTGGGATCCCAACCTGACAGTCTGGGGGCGGTCTGTTAGGAAGTCTTTGATCCATCTGCTCATGCTCTCAGCAACACCCAGATCGAACAATTTGTCTACCAGTCTGCTGGGTATAATAATACTGAATGCAGAACTGAAGTCTACAAACAGGATCCTTGCATATGAGCCAGGGTGTTCCAGGTGAGTCAGTACAGAATGAAGAACAGTGTTAATGGCATCCTCTGTTGACCTGTTGGCTCTATATGCAAATTGATATTGATCAAGGGAGGGTGGGAGTAGTGATTTAACATGTGTCAGGACCAACCTCTCAAAGCATTTCATCACAGTTGAAGTAAGTGCTATTTAAGCTGCTGATGTGTGTTTTCTTCGGGATGGGTACAACAGTGGTGGATTTGAAGCATTTTGGAACAGTGCATGTTGCCAGTAAGAGGTTGAAAATGTTCATGAATACCTCTGCCAGCTGATCTGCGCAGTCTCGGAGCACTCTCCAAGGGATGTTGTCTGGGCCCACAGCCTTCCTGGGGTTGACTCTGCTGAAGACTTTCCTGACATCCTCAACATTCACAGAAAATGCCGGTTTGTCAGTGGCAGGTGGTAGTGCAGGTGCAGAGTTGGTCTCAACCACCTCAAATCCGGCAAAAAAGTGGTTGAGCTCCTCAGCTAGTGAGTCGCTGCTGCTGCTGGGGGCTGAATCCTTGTTGCCCTTGTAGTTGGTGAGGTGTTGTATGCCTTGCCAGATGCGCCGGGGGTCTCTCTCATTGAAGTGTCATTCAATCCTCCTCCCGTAGGCGGATTTCGCCTCTCTGATGGCTCTCTTTAATTTGGATCTGGCAGTATTGTAGAGCTCCATGTTGCCGGACCTGAAAACAGAGTTGCGTTCTTTTAGCAGCAGTTTAACATCACTGGTCATCCATGGTTTATTGTTCCGATGGCATCTGGTCCTCCTGACACCTGTGATGCTATCAGTGCAGTGCTGGATGTAAAGCATGACTGTGGATGTATGCTCTGCTACATCATGGTGTTCAAATAAGTCCCATTGAGTCCTTTCAAAACAATCTTGGAGTTGCATGGCAGCGTTCTCCGGCCAGATCTTTGTATATCTCACAGTAGGCTTAGTTGTTTTAATAAGAGGTCTGTAAGCCAGGGTGAGAAATAGAGAAAGATGGTCAGATTGGCCTAGGTGGGGGAGCATGGAGACTTTATAACCGTCTCTGATGTTTCCATAAACATGATCCAGTGTGTTCCGATCTCTCGTGTGCGCCGCCATCTCACCACCAAATGGTCAATATGGGGGCATGTCAGCCGATAAAAGGCTTCTGTAAAGTCTGCTCTCATGTTTCCTCCCTCATCGCTCCTCAGAGCAGAAATAAGAGCTTTGAGACAGTCTTCAAAATGGTGCACCAAGAATGACCTCAGGTTCAAGCGAGGAGCAAGGACATGGCAATTAAGAGACTTGAGATACACCTAGAGCCAGAGGTGGGAGTAAGTCACTCATGTGCAAGTCACAAACAAGTCTCAAGTCATAACCTTCAAGTCTCAAGCAATTCCCAAGTCTCTGTGTTGAGAATCAAGCAAGTCAAGTCGAGTCCCTGCTATAAGTCAAGCAAGTCAAGTCATACAAAAATCTGATGATCTACCCCAGTTTCCACATTTAAACCAGTAAAGACAATGGTACACAAGTTGAGATTTATTTCAACATTAACAATAACTCAAACTATTGCAGCCTGCTTACAATTACCTAACTTACTTAACTGCTTATTTCCCCCTTCAGGAGGGTCACGCCATTTCTCCATGGCCTGTTAAGGCATCTGTCTAAGGTACTTCTCATTCACATTTCTGTGCACAAAAAAGTATTGCATCATCAACTGAATAGTACATAAAATAAAAATAAGTATATAGAAATAAATAAAAACATATTGCCTGAAATGTAAACATTACTGACATGACAAAACATTACATCAAACCATGAAAACTTATTCACATAATGGTTTTAGTATGCCACGTGCTATTCATGTTATTTTGTCCAGTTCATATCCACACTAGCAAGCATCTCTGCCACAACATTAAAGGAATATTTCAAGTTTAACTTGTCAAGTTTAAGCAATCTTATTTTTATCTAAGTGTATCTACAAGTACGCTAGATGTCCCTGTCATTTGCTGTCAACACCACCATTCCTCCCAGGTGTCAGGGTCCTCATGACAGGGACAGCAGTGGTTGCTAGCAGTGATCGCTAAATGAGGCTTCATGAACCACTGTCTTTATTTTCTGAAGCCACCAGATGGTGCTGTCTGGTCAACAAAGGTTTGAAAGCACATTTCATTGCCAGTCCCTCTGCCTTTACCTTTAAACCAAGAGCGCCATCTGGTGGGGTCAGAAAAAAAAGACAGTGGTTCACGAGGCTTCATTTGGCCATCACTAGTTGCTAGCTTGTTTGTAGATAGATGTGTGGCAAAGTTGCTAGATAGTGTAGATATGAACAGAACAAAATAACAAGAAAAGCATGTGGCATACTAAAACCATTATGTGAATAGTTTGAATACATTTTTATGATTACTATCTGCAACCTATTAACAGAATCAATCAGAACCTCTAGGTGGCTGTATACAAATGAGAACAGATCAAGTCAATCAGTCAATGGCCCTTCATGTTGTAGAACATTATTTGCCACACATGGCATCGGACATGAAAAAAAGGAATATTTCAAAAGCAATATCACAAGCACATACCGTAGGAAGTGGACTTACACAAGCCTCAAAGCTGGTAGCGATCTTGCTGCCTCGAAACATAAGTCGACTTACAATGCATTGCATTTGCAAAAAATTTTATTTGATAGTACTTTGTCACTGAGTTGTGAACGATGGGGTCGCATTATCACCCTGCCATGGCTGAACACACGTTCAACAGGTGCACTTGATGCAGGGACTGCCATAACTTTTACCGCCACCTTGAACAAAGAGGGGAGGGTGCGCCTGTTCATGGCCCAAAACTGAAGGCAGCTCTGCCCATCACAAATGTCCAAATAGTGGTTCAGCTGAATTTGGGGACTGGAACTTGAATCCATCCTCTGTTTTTTTGCGGTATGCTGATAACAGCCCAGACTGACGCTCTGGCTCTGATGGTGTCATTTGGTCCTGCTCATCGGTGGTTGGACTGGTCGTGCCTGCTTCTCTGAGAATCAAGTCTGATAAACAAGCAAAAATGATAGTCACAAAATATTTCTATCAAAATATTTTGTCCAATTCATTAACACAAATGTGGGAGGCAAAATATTAGGAACACTTTTCAATATAACATACTCCAGTACACCACTATCACCCACTACAACCTCAATAATAACTATAAAGTAGAATTATCACCTTTCTGACAATGTCAACAAAAACTGAAGTGCTCAGTGAGTGTATATCAACATACTGAAAATTTCTTTTACAGCTTATTTCTTCTTAGGTCTGACATTAAAATTGGGTTACTACTGAAAACATAACATACTTTTTATCATCACAGACACATCCTCCTTGATGTTTTCAGGGGCCAAAACATCATGGGTCAACCACATGGTGCCAAATGAAGGATCCAGCAGAGCAGCTTTTAGGTATAGAGGGTCAGAGAAGGGCAAGGTTGCTCCATCACTTTGGTCATCTGCCATCCTCACATTTACAAAGATCCCCCTGAATCTTATTTGGAGTTATCCTTGCAGGCTACGGATCAAGCCACCCAAGTAGCGCACGTTCTCTTTTTGATTTTCCAAGTGATGATTAAGAGAAAGGATACAGGGTACCACAGCACTTATAGTGACAATTCTTTCTCCTTGTGTGAGATCCGTGGCTTCTCCAAAAGGTTGAAGAACATCCACTAGTTCCCTTATCTGATTCCACTCTCTAGCTGTGAATACTGTCTCTTTGTGTCCCGCATCTTCAAGAACTGTAGACAGTTTCAGGTGGTCACAGTTGAGCACTGATTTCAGTTGCCTCAGTGTAGAATTCCAGCGTGTGGTAACAGAGGCAGGAATTCCACGCTGTCCAAACTCCTTCTCAAATTTGTCTTTGAAAGAGGTGCTTGTGTGGAACAAAGAGCTCAACCTGGAAGCTTTGGCGCTGAGTAATTTAGTCTCTTTAAGGCCATCACCTATAGCCAATTGAAGAGTGTGTGCAAAACACTGAAGTCTTGTCTGGGACTTTGCACTCAAGACATTTTCAACCCTCTCTTGCTCTTCCAGTCAGGTCGTTCCAAATGTCGAAATCATCAAGGTCGTCATCTTCATCTCCCTGTCCAGGAAAACATGTAGTGAACGCCTTTTTCATGTTTGCGGCACTGTCACAGATGATATGGTCGACTTTTTTCTTAATCTGATATTCTTCGCATATTTGCTCAAACTCTTCACAAATTCTTTCCCCTGTATGGGAACCTTTGAAGCAGTTGCATGCAAGCAACTGGGATTTCAACTTAAGACTGTCATCTTCGATGCTGATCCAATGTCCTATGACTCCAAGAAAGCCTGTCATCCTGTGGTCTGACCATATGTCTACAGTCACTGACACATTATCTGCCATTGCTAGTTCATTTTTCATCTTGATTTGCCTATCTGCCACCAGACTGTCAAGCTCTGAAGTAATTATTCTACGACTCACTGGAGAGTACTTGTTGTCCACTATTGACAAAAACTGATGAAAGCTTTGATGTTCAACGATGGACAATGGCATGTTGCAATTTATAATGAGGTCTGACAGTATTGAGTTTGTAATGGCTTTCTGCTGGGGATGGTTGCAGTTGTATAGTTGCACACCCCTCGATTCAATGAATTGGGAGATTGGAGGCTGATTAAGATCCAAAGTTGCTTTGGTATGGATGTACTCTTCATATCTGTAGACAGTAAAAAGAAGAGAGAGAGAAATATATTTAGCCCACATTATGATCTTCATTACATAGTAAATCATTAGAAATATAGTTTAGATCTATGAATGCAAGAATCAAATCAGATTAATATTAATTCTGGAACTGCAGACAATATAGCTAGGACACAATCAGGAAGTCTTCAATTTCTGTGAATTGGCTGTTTTAAAATGCACTGAAATTTTCATACATGAAAACAAAATCTGTTAATATGCAATATGAGATGGTAGCATGTGAAACAAATGGTCACAGTTTGTCACAATGTTCCCCTGTGATCTCCACTGAATAAGTCCTTTTACATTATTATCCAAAGATGATTATAGGCATACTTTTATAGGGCTTACGGCAAGTCAAATTAAAATGCTCACAATGGCAAATTTAAAAAAAATATTGCAAGTTAAGTGTCCTTAGAAAATATTGACTTTAGGATAAATTTATAATGTTAACAAAATCAATATTCTTCACTCCTCTTTTTTGAGGCTGCTTTACAATGTAAGGTAATAATGTACTAATAGCTTGATAAGTGAATATTACAAATTCAAACTAAACATTTACAAACCTGATGATTATTATTGTGCATGTGTATGCTATTAAGTGACCCTTAACAAGGCCTACATTTCATGGCTTTCAGAAACTTTCAGAACAAAAAAAACAAAAAAAAAACTTTTAACAATGAATTTTATTATCAGAAAATAATGTATGTAATTATTAATGAAGCAATGTCTGCCATGATAAAATCAGGTGTCTGGTGCCCTGCTGTCCGCCTGGTCATCATATCAAACCGTATATTACTTCATGTAACGTCACGTTAATCTTATGCATATCTTAAACGTAACGTTAGCTTAATAAGCTATATTAGCATTCATGTTAGCAACGTTCAACCTGATCTCACAGAAATACATGAAATGACCACAACCTCTTAACACCGCATTCCGTGGTGGCAGCACGTAATGGGTTGAAATTACGTGCTGCCACCACGAAAACAATGCCAATGTAAAGTCAATTAGGGTCCTCTCCCGTGGTGGACACACGGATTCCCTGATTCAATCACGTCACGTCAACCTCGTTTTCCTCAATGATATCTTTAACATTCCTGTATACACACAAAAACGCGGAAGTGTTCTTGATATTAAAACGGCAAATACATTCCCGTTATAATTTCCCACCAATAATAATAATAATAATGATAATAACGTGATAGTTCAGCTGTTCTAGATATTTGTTATAGCCTATTCAAATGTTCAATCACAAAAACGCCGTTTCTAGAGAACTTGCTAAAATATCTGAAATGAACCATCATGCCTACTTTTTCTTAACATATTTCATCTAGGTGCCGTGTCATTACTAGTTCAGCTTTACTAGACATTTGATATACTCGGTAGATGTATCTTTTTACGACCCTGTTTTACAACAAGCCGCAAAAAACCTACCGTCCCAAAAACGCTGTTTTTAGAGTACTATCTAAAATAACTACGATTAGCCAATATCCTTGCTTTCTTTCTTAACATAGTCCATCTAGGTGCAGTGTAATAACTACTTCGGCTTTACTAGATATTAGATTTATTCAGTAGATCTAGCTTTTTACAACCCTATTTTACATGCCGCAAACGAACCTACTGTCCCAAAAACACCGTTTCTAGTGTATTAGCTAAAATATCGAAAATTAGCAGACATCTTTACTTTTTCTTACCATAGTTCATCTAGGTGGAGTGTAATAACTAGTTTGGCTTTACTTGATATTAGATATATTCAGTAGATATATCTTTTTACAACCCTATTTAGAGCCCTACTTTGGAAATCAGAAGAACTACAACTATGTTGCTGATATGTATCAAACTGCATGGCGCGGTCCCAGGGAATTGTAGTTTTTTAAAAATCTAAGTGTTTTTCCCAGATTTGGAAGTTGTAAATATTGAATTGAGAGTACACTGTGAACTTTAAGGGGATGGTAAACACATTTGTGAAATCAGATTTTAAATATCTAATTTCTAAATGGGTGAAAATTAATTTTATCCATATTTTATCCATATCTGACAGCACCCACAGTTGTTGACTACACTCACATGATAGCTGAGGTCAAGAGCTCTCTATAACAGTTGGTCCCATGTCTGTACCCCCTTTCATTGCTGAGTTATAAGCCCTCAAACATGCACTGAGGTCAAGGTTCAAAGGTCAATGGCTGAAAGCAGGAGCCATGTAGAATCTTCATACTGACATATGTTACTCTCCAGGTTGAGACCTTTCCAATGATGTATTTGGTTTAGCTCTACGACAAAGTTTAGATTTTTTCATTTTTTGGACACAAGCCATGCCAGGTGTAGTTTCAGAGAGCACTTTGAAGGCCCCGTGTATAAAATGAGTTTTGTTTGTTTCTTTGCTTGTTTTTATCTTTTTCACTGTAGATAGTTACTAAAATGAGTCATCCTCAGACAATACAATACTACTAAAAAGTAAAACCAATAATAACAATAATGAAATAAGCAAAAATAATATTAAAATCATATTGAAATGTTAAAATCTATTTACAGAGTGGAATGGTAGCCTAATAGATAACTTAGATAATATTTATTATTGTTTAGACACTTTATTATTGCTTAGATACTATTTAGCCTATTATTGTATTTACTTTTAGCATGTTCTACTTTTGAGTAGTTTCTGAGAAGTTATGATAAAAAAAATAAAAAATTACAGACTATAGGAGACAACCTCTTCAATGTCTCACGTCAATTAATTAACATGATTTGTCAGCTGTTTATAATGCCTTTTTTTTTTTTTTTTTTTTTGCTGCTGTCTCCAGTTGAGAGTGGTGATTTGCTAAATACATTCTACAATAATAATTAGATTAACATTTGGTCTATAATATTGTTGGCTATATTACGCATTTTAATAAAAAAAAACAACGGAAGAATAAAAGAAATAAACACCGAAATAATTACTTTTTTTTTATTGATACTCCTCTCTGACACACACACACACACACACACACATTGAACACGTGATTGAATGAATGAATGAATGAATGAATGAACATTGGAAGTGGTTCAGCCGCAGTCCCGCCGGCTGGCTCACATTGAGATTACATTTGTTTTTTATTACTAACAAAATGTTTTATATTGACCGTATGAATGGTTTCGTTTTCAAATAAATATTTGGAAACAAAAATATGCTTTGGTGTACTTTTACAGAGTTTTGCAATATGTATATAGCCTACCTGTATCAAAATGTATAATTTTCAGCAGCGGTTTGTGTGACAGCTGCCACAGTCGGATGTATAACCAGCAGGGCAGCCGTTCTGTGGCGCTGGCTTGGGGTCCACTCTCCCCTGGTGGAGTGGAGGGTGGCCGGGTTGCCAGGGGCAGACGGCTCCATGTGATGGTGTTTCCTCTCTGGTTCTTCCGTGCTCAGCCTTATTTTTATCTTCTTATTTATTTATTTATTACTGGCGTTTGGATTCAGTTACGGCAGACGGATGGCAATCTGAAATGGAATGAAGCCCACAGACGGCGGACAGCAGCTACAAAACAATAGTGGAACGCGCCCCATCCGCCCACAGCACAATGCTCTTAAAGCCCCACGCTATCAAAAGCTGGCAAAATACATTTATTTTATTTTATGGCCTTGACATTAACCTGTCATATTGTTGAGTTATCAAGGACACTTCCGCGTTTTTGTGTGTATACAGGAATGTTAAAGATATCATTGAGGAAAACGAGGTTGATGTGACGTGATTGAATCAGGGAATCCGTGTGTCCACCACGGGAGAGGACCCTAATTGACTTTACATTGGCATTGTTTTCGTGGTGGCAGCACGTAATTTCAACCCATTACGTGCTGCCACCACGGAATGCGGTGTTAGTAGGTCGTGGTCATTTCACATATTTCTGTGAGATCAGGTTGCAAACGTTACCTTTCTAGTTAACATTTGACCCATCTGACCAGCCAATAAGTTAGCTAAAGACACTTTTACTGCACATTTTATTGAGAAGACATATACATTAGGTAGCTTTTTAGCCACATTAAGTTTAAGCTATGTTATTGTTAGCTAACGTTAGTTTCTAACAGCCATAACAGCTAGCGAAAAGGACACATTTCACGTAGCTTACCTTTCTTTGTGGGTTTTGTAGTGAAGGATGAAGTTGGATGTTGTGGTGGTCGTGTCACTGATTTTTGAGCTGCAGACCTTGCATACCGCTGTTCTCTTCTTCATACTATCATCGACAACATAATCCTTGAACCCAAACTGAATTATCTTTGGTCTAGCCGCCTCCATGATTGCTGCTCCTGTGTTGACCTGCTGACCGCTGTTGGTCCGTGCAGCGTGCTGCGTGCATTGCACTGTAAAATCACCTGATCGTGTGAAAACATAATTTCTCTAGCAATCTACCTTTTAAAAAAGTTGCAAAAAATGCAGATATTTAAAGTAAAAAAGTCAAGTCCTTTTGAGTCATCTGTCTCAAGTCTAAGTCAAGTCTCAAGTCATGAAGACCAAGTCAAAGTCAAGTCGAGTCTTTTATCAGTGTTAGTCAAGCAAGTCTCAAGTCCTCAAATTTGTGACTCAAGTCTGACTCGAGTCAAGTCATATGACTCGAGTCCCCCACCTCTGCCTAGAGCCTAATCTTGACACCACTGGGAGCAATTTGGAGTTCATTATCTTTCCCAAGACTACTTCGGCATGCAGACTGGAGGAGAAGGGGACTGAACCGCTGACCTTCCAATCAGTGGACAACACGCTCTATCTCCTGATTCACAGCTGCCCACTGAATAAATGCAGTTAACTTTTTTCAAATAAGAAAGCTTTTACTCTGAAACACAGTTTTCTTTATATTTTGGTTTGTTTGGTTAGAAAGTGCCCATCAACACCTGTTAGCTTTACTGTCAGTTATGTTTTATATTGAATTTGGGTGTTGGACGGGCCTGAAAAAAGTGCCACCCTTTCACGCATCAAACTTAAATCTATTTTGCATCAAATCATGACCAAAAATCAGGACCAAATCATGACATACTGAAAGGTTCCCATTATTGGTTTATCGCAACAATGCACAAACTATGTAGTACAAATACTCATGTCTATTTTCCCCTCTTTGATCATGCCTCTGTGTGTGCTTTTTTTAAAGACACAAAGTCAATGAAGTTCTGTACAACTGATGATAGCAATCAGCAACATCCAAAATTATCACCAGTTTCTGTATAATTTTACATGGCTGAAATAAAATGGTAGCAATTAAGATACTACATTGATCAAATGTCATCATGCAGATGACATTTTTGCCATTTCATCACTGGTAGCAGCATAACCTCTGCATAGCTCACACTGTATAGTATCAATACCTGCAGATGACAGCTGCAGTAGAACACAGTTGTGTAGAATGAATGTAAGTGTAATGGCTTTTAAACAGAATTAAGTTTAATTAATACAGAATGATTAATCAAAGGTGTAGTTTATAGAAACTTTATTTTAGTGTTGTTGAAAAGATTTCAATATCATGGATGAATATTTACCTGATTTGCACAATGTGGCTCAGGCCTTTGAATTCTATCTTCGCCCGTATTTATTTGTGACGGAATATACGCACAAAGAATGGACGAGAGAGAGAGAGAGAGAGAGAGAGCGAGAGAGAGAGAGGGGCAGCAAAGGGTTTTTATTTTACCATTTACATATACATTACATCTTGCTGATGCTTCTTATTATTACACTACTCCCCTTTGCTGCTGCAACGCTGCAAATTTCCCAGCTGTGGGAATAATAGATGATTATCTTATTAGAAAAGACAGTGTATAGGGGCTTGTACCATAACTAACATTACCATCGTCATTCAGTGCCAGTAGGTATCTAATTGAAGAACAAATATGGGGATAAAATATAAAAATATATTATAGGTCATATAATACCAAAGCATAAATACATTTTTCCACCACGCACACACACTGTCAGCTTGTTGATATCACTTATTTCATTATTATGAATGTCAGATGATGAAAATGGAGAATCTTTTATAATCAGTGTTGAATTAGTTGATATTTTGCACCTCTCAATTGTTTATTGATTGATTGTTATTGCCGTTATCCTGCCATGCTTTCATGTGTAATGTTATGCAATGTTAACAACGTAACTTTAGCTAATAGCCTACCTCCACTCATCTGCAGCAGGTAAATCCATTCTTGGAACAGCCGTTTTCTTTTGGAAAATCTCTTCAAGAAATAAAGATTTCTACTCCTCTTTGACAGGTAGTCGTCATTCCAGTGGTCAGTGCAGACCTGCAGGTCTGCATGCTCAGTGTATGGACTGTAGTGTTATGATATATTTGTAGCACAACTAGCCAAAACCTCAGCATGTCCATCTCCGCCAAAGAGCCTCAAAGAGGTGCTCAGAGTGTAGCTCATCATTTTGTCAGCACAGGTCGGAAATACACAAACACAAACCGCTCTTTACAACACTGGCATTTTCCATCTGTGGGCATAGAGTCACAGTACCCACAGGAACACCAACAGTCTCCCAGCTTCATGGCCTCGCAGCAGCTACCCTCCACTACCTTTTTTTCTTCTCTCTCTCCTTGTCTGCTCCTCATCCATATCCTCCGGCTTACATACATATGGACAGCAGTCAAATTCAAAAACCTCATCCACATGACTGAAATCCAGTATATAATCATCTATGATACTGAGAATCTTTTACATAACACTAAACTGCATTTACTGTAAACTACTCTGGTTATTATACTCTCTCCAGATCTCACACATGTTTCTACTGTTATTTTCCTGCAACAAGTGACATCTTGTGATATTTCAGAAAGAGACTTCTCCTTCAGGAGGCAAAAACAAACAGACCGGATCAAGGTCGAGGAAAGGTAAAGAGACATTTCAGACACTGACAATAATGTGAGCCGCACTGTGGCAAAGATGAACACTTTTCATGGACATACAGTCCCCCACTTGCCCTGTGTGCCTCCATTGCAGCTTGTTCCATGCTTATACCAGCACTCTACTGGTGGGATGACCCATTTTTCAATAACACTAGAGTTTTTCTCAATATGCCATTACAAGGTATGTTTATTAACACTTATTTTGAGCCAGGACCAGTGCATATGTAGCTACAGGGCAAACAAATGAGCAGTTAACCTGGCTTTACTTCCTGGGGACAAATTATCTTTGTTGACTTGACAGTGTCTGCATAGAGTGGAGCATACACAGGTCAAAATCCTGCACTGATGTAACCTGATGCCAGAATCCATACAAGCCAGACAAACAGCATAAAGGTCAAAGATCATTAAATGCCACTAATAGTTTATAATAATTACTATTATGAAATAATTTTTGCGATCAACACATGTATACAATAGACAGCTTCCACCTTTCAGGCTGCTGCTGTGTCCCAATTTTTAAAATCCTGAGAGCTCTTCATAGTTCTGTTTTTGCATTTTTTGAACTCTTTCTTGGGAAGAAACAATTTAATGCAGAAAGTCATTTGACTTTTACCTTAAAAGATCTCTGATCATTAGGATTTTGTGGTTTCTAGAGCTGCACTCACATCATATTGGAAAAGCCAAAAAAACAAGATATGATCTCATTACTGCTACTTCGAATGATTGTGTTGAATTAATCTCTTCATTTACTGCAATGTCTGCTGCTTAAGTTTTTACACTTTGATATATAAGACACCTCCTCTGCTGGAGGATGAGAGAAACAACATGAAAAAAAACATTGGTAACACTTTACAATAAGGTACACAAAATTAGAGTAGTTACTGAGGAACTAATGAGTAGTTACTGAGGAACTAAGGTACACAAATTTAGAGTAGTTACTGAGGAACTAATGAGGAACGAATGAGGAACTAATGAGTAGTTACTGAGGAACTAAGGTACACAAAATTAGAGTAGTTACTGAGGAACTAATGAGGAACAAATGAGGAACTAATGAGGTGCTACTGAGGAACTATGGTACACAAAATTAGTGTAGTTACTGAGGAACTAATGAGGAACTAACTATTAGTTAATGGTCAGTTCTTCATTAACTCATGATAAAATTTCATAGAGGAGTTAATCATGACTTAATGATTAGTGAACTAGTTACTTCATCAGTACAGAATCATTACTCAATAACATGTCCATTAGTTAACCTTTTTATGTTCTAAAGTAAAGTGACACATAATGAGTAGTCTTTCATTACTTCATCATCATCTTTACAATTAGTTCCTTAACAAAAAAATCACAGACAGCAGGATTCTTGAGAAGAGTTTTATTCATTATTTTCAGACCACATACACATTAATATGACCATCCATGTTATTCTTTACGATGATGCCTTAAATGTGCTGACACACCAAACCGACATCAAAGAACTAGCGAACTAGCCAACTATTGCGTCATCTACGTTGCCTCACGTTGCCTCATGTAGCCCTGTGTCAGTTGCATTTGAACACACTACAAGACTACATCCGATGGCCAAGTAGCACTGACGTTCTGCGCCTGCATGAGAGGAAATAATGCAAAAAGGGAAACCGGAAGTCTGAGGAATGCATGAGATAAACAAAGTAGCGGAGTGAGAGAGTGGTACATCCTGTCAGCCAAGGGGTTTCCTATCTGTGCAGCCGAGTTCCACGGACTATTACATCCATGATATGAGAAGTGTAAGAAAGTGTGCTGTCATCCTTGACAGCACACTTTCTTACACTTCTCATATCAACCACATAACCCGGTCAGCTTACTTCCATCTCCGCAACCTCAACCGTCCACAGTCTCGTCACCTCCCAGCTTGACTACTGCAACTCCCTCCTGTTCGGCCTTCCACAAAAAACTCTCCATAAACTACAACTGGTACAGAATTCAGCAGCTCGCATTATCACAAGGACCCCATCCACTCACCACATCACACTGGTCCTCCAGCAGCTCCACTGGCTCCCTATCACATACCGTATCCAATACAAGATTTTACTGCTCACCTTCAAGGCCATTCACAACCTAGCCCCTCCATACCTGTCTGATCTCCACACTGCCACACCTGTTCGCACACTCAGATCCTCTTCCTCCATCCACCTCTCCGTTCCCCCCGCCCGTCTGGCTACCATGGGGAGCAGAGCATTCAGCTGCTCTGCTCCACAGCTCTGGAATTCACTCCCCCTTGACCTCCGCAACACCACATCTGTCAATCTGTTCAAATCCAAACTCAGAACACATCTGTTCAGACTTGCCCATTCCACCTGATCATATGCATTACACTATCTTACTGTCATCCCCTCTATTTTAATGTATTGTATGATGTGTTATGATGTTTTGTATGCTGTGTTTTATCTTTGCTGTAAGGCGACCTTGAGTGGCTTGAAAGGCGCCCTAACAAATAAAATGTATTATTATTATTATTATTATTATCCAGGCAGTCCCGCTGTTTCCTCTGCAGGCTCCACTTCACTCAGCTTTACTCAGCTGCCCAACAAACCCACTGTTTCTTCCCACTTTAACCTGAATAACAAACAGGGACTTGGTGCTACGGTTGGATCCAAACGGAGAGCTGGGGCTAGCTGGGAGGCTAGCGGAGGCTAACTGGTTGTGCTTCCCTCTGATCATGCTGCGGCTATTCAGGTTAAAGTGGGAAGAATTAGATTAAGAAGAAGATTAATAAAGTTATCTATCTATCTATCTATCTATCTATCAATTAATCAATCTTATTTATAAAGCCCAATATCACAAATCACAATTTGCCTCACAGGGCTTTACAGCATACGACATCCCTCTGTCCTTTGGACCCTCACAGCGGATAAGGAAAAACTCCCCAAAAAAACCCTTTAACGGGGAAAAAAAACAGTAGAAACCTCATGAAGAGCGACTGAGGAGGGATCCCTCTTCCAGGACAGACAAACGTGCAATAGATGTTGTACAGAACCAGGGGTGAAAATCCCATTTCATAGTTGGGGGGGGACAATAAACAGTAAAATTTTAGAGAATAATTCCAGGGAGGGACAAGGAAAAAAAGTTGTAGCCTGTCTTTTATACAGCATCTTTTACCGCAATTTGACGCTTTAATCTTCTCTCTATCTTTCCAACAGGCAAAGTGAATGTCTATACTAACTAAACTAAAACTAAACATTTCCTGCAATTAAACTGGTAAACTGTTTTATAAACAGTGTGCTGTGAGATCTGCCGTTGCGCACCTCACAACCGTGCGTAATAGTCGCGCGTAATGACCGCTCCTCGTCTGCACGTCTTTGATGTTTGTCTCACTGACAGGAGGAGAGTCTACAGACAGGTACCCATTAGCTACGATCCGTCACAACCGTGCGTAATAGTCGCGTGTAATGACCGCTCCTCATCTGCACGTCTTTCATGTTTGTCTCACTGACAGGTGGAGAGGCTACAGACAGGTACCCATACGAGCCACTCCGCCACAACCGTGCGTAATAGTCGCGCGTAATGACCGCTCCTTGTCAGTTAGACTGCACACCATTCATGTTTGTCTCACTGCCAGGTGGAGAGCCTACAGACAGGTACCCATTGCTCCGCCACTGACTGCTCTTGTCCTGTCCTCTCCCTCTTCTTTCTCTCCTGTCCTCTCTATCACTAAACTCTGAGCTTAATCATTAGCTTTTAGCTTAGCAGCACTCATAATTGAATAGGCTTTTGAACAATGCAGGAGAAATGTTGCAGACAGTTTATATTATCAGCCTGGGCCTGGGGCAGTAAATGGGATGTGTTGTAACATGTGTAGCCTAAGTTAAACTGTGTCTGTGTGAGTGAACATCTTACCCTGCGATGCGCGATGTGGGCAGCGGTTCCAGCCATACGCTGCTACTGCTGCCAAGCAGCCCCACCCATTGGAAGGAGTGTGGGATAACCACTACTAGGGGGGGACTAAATCTTTTAAGATTTAAATAGCACATTATTGCGCGATTATAATGAGCACCGCTTACATTGTGCTTTCAATAAATACTACTGCATTGTTCAAAAATTATTAATTGTGTCTCAAATGATTCTAGGGGGGTACAGCTTTACTGAAGGGGGAGTCATGCAAAGTGCCAACGGCAAAGTGCCAACGGTGCGGGACACACCGCAAAAACTAGGGCGACAGACGTTCACCGACGGCCAACTGTCAGCTTGGTGTGTCAGGGCCTTTAGAAATAAATATGGTAGTGTGTCACATTTTAGGTAGGCTAAGCTTAAAGAATTTATCATGGGGGCTGCATGTAAAGTAGGCTACTGTATACTGATCACACCGTTGTTCACAGTACAGTTGTTTGAGGTGCACAAAATTTAGAGTAGTTAGTACGAAACAAATTTGAATGAATGAGGAACTAACTATTAGTTAATGTTCAGTTCTTCAGTAACTCCTAATCAAATTTCAGAGGAGTAGTTACTGAGGAACTGAGGAACTAATGAGGAACTAAATAGCCTATTACTTAATCATTACCTACCCTTTTTGTGTACCCTAGAGTAAATTGAGACATCAAAATGAGTAGGTAATGATTCAGTACTCATTACCTATTCATTTTGATGTCTCACTTTACTTTAGTCTAGCACCACTACAACCAGCAGGTCCATGCCGAAGGCCCAGGGCCCAGCAGCTGGATGCATGTGTGGCAGGATATCGCTACACTCCCCGCCGTGAGGGGCAGTGTGGCAGATAATTAGTGAGCGATCACCTATAAACAGACCCGGTCGGACCCTTCCCCTTCCTTTCCGCTTCCTCTTCCTCCTTCACGGAGCCGACAGCAGTGTGTGGCCGCATCTCGCTGGTTAGCAGATCGAGTTTCAAAACAAAGCAGTGTGGTGTTACCGGGCTGCGGGCTTCCTCCTCCTGCCACTGTGTGACACCTCAATCCTGCTCTCTGCACGGCCGTCATTTGCCACTGTGAGCCTCGCTGCTGTTTTGGTTCTTCCCTTCTGTGTATTTACTTCTTTGGTTTGGCTCTTCTGAGACTCCAATCGCCTTAACTCGGCGCTTTGATTCGGCTCATATCTGACTCTATCTGTTTCCACTAACGGCGGCCAAAGCCGTGGCAGTACAGCCTGAACAAAAGTTGCCAACATGATCCAGGAGAGGGCGTCCTGACCCTCTCATAGATGCGGAGCTATCCCCTCTGGAGGTGCTGAAGGCCCAGAGCGGCAGCGGTTCCTCTGGTGGTGGTTCCTTGTTCACGTTTTTCTGGTTTGCTGTGTCACGGGTGCGGTGTAGTTTTTTGGATCCCTCCCCCTTTTTCGTTACCGCTGTCGTGGTAAGCCCCAGCCCTGTCCCATTTTCCTTTTGGTAACTCCTCATACCACTCCTTATGATTAGATTTATTATTATTTATTAAGTCTGTTGCTCATTTTAAAATAATTGTTTAATAAAGGTATTTTTATAATTGGAAATCACGCTCTTGTCCTGTGGGATCTTTTGAACTGTGTGCCTTTGTTTCAAATTGAAGATTGGTAATTTTCAAATCCTGTTTATATTCTGGGGTGAAAGCCCCCAGGTGGCGTTGTCTGCAACTTTTCCACACCGCTCACCTTGCCACACATGTATCGATCAAAGGCTAGCGGGACATTATCAAAGTAGTGGTGGGTGAGTCTAGGACCAGAATCTACTCTAAAAACCCCGTGTTTAAAAACCAATGTTCAATAAAATTATATACTACCTTTAATCAAGCTAAAGTAATCTGGGACCCACAATGTAAACCAAGGGGCCTACTTGGCGGGCATTTAAATATTCTGAGCATCTTGCCCAAGAGTGATCAAGTCCACCATTTATTAAGTAACTCAAACCTGGACTTATTATGCTTGTCTGAGACCTGGCTAAACACCAATTCCCTGATGGCTGGGCTGCATGTACCAGGCTACAATATTTTTAGGAATGACCGGGTAGGGAGCAGTGATGGAGGGGTAATGTTCTATGTAAGGGATCACCTAAGGTGTAATCAGATAAAATGGACCTGTGCACACAACCTTGAATACATCGGTCTTAAGATAGTTCTCTCTCCACAAATGTCTATAACTTTGATTGGATGTATAGACCTCCAACAACCTCCAGTGTTTTTTGTGAGGAGTTGCAGGCTCTTCTCAAGGAATGTGATACCACAAATGAAATTATACTGTTTGAAGATCTAAATATTAACTGGCTAGATAAAACTAATAGGAGACATTTACAATCACTATCAAATAAATTTAGCCTTTCTTAGCTAATCAAAGGACCCACCAGATTGACTGCTTCTTCAGAATCATGTATAGACCTTGTTTTCACAAACAAACCTGAGCGAATTCAAAAGACTCTTACTCACTGGTTTGTCGGACCATAACCTAATTTTATTTTCAAGAAAATTATCCAAGAAGAGATTCACTTGCCCCCAGAGAAGACCTGAGCAAATGAGAATACCGAGGTGGGAGATCCCAAATTTGACACAGGCGCTGAATAACATCAGTTGGGCTGATCATCACACCCATGAACATGTCAGTGACAATTGTAACACTTTCATGTCTGTGATTCAAGAAACAGTGTCTACATTCTTAAGAAAAATTAAAGTAAAACCGTCAAAAAAGAATCACCTTCCCTGGCTAAATGAAAATATATGGTCACTGATGAAACAAGGAGACCACGCTCTTAAAATATCACTTCAAACTAAAAGGGTAAAAGACAGGCAGATATTCACCTCGCTCAGAAATAAGGTCATCAATGAAATCCGAACTGCAAAAGCAAACTTTTTCATCAATATAATGTAATGCAAGAGGAAATGCCAAAAAAAACTTGGATGAATATTAAAAAACTGACAGGAAATTATGCAGTAAGTAGAGAAATTAAGGAGCTACAGTTAGGGAAAAAAATAACTCATGATCAGAGGGACATTGCAACAGCTCTCAACAATTATTTTATAGATTCTGCTGAGGATTTGGCACAAGGCTCCAATGATCAGACGCACCAAATTTTATCAATGCAGCTGAACATTGCTGCACCTGTTTTTGATCTATGCATTGTGTTCCAGTCACAGGTTGACAAGGTTATTTGTGGTCTCAAAAGCTCTAAGGCCAAAGACGCATTTGGTATGGATGTAACATTTCTGAAAAATCAAAAGGAATCTCTCATAGCTCTGTAACTGTAATTTCATTTTCTTTGTGTATTCTTTGTGTTTTCTCTCTGCTCCCCGCTGCAGACAGAAGGGTGTGAAACACACCGTAAGAGGCGTTCCTCAGGTATAAATGCTTAGGCTTTCCTATGCTCAAGGTCTTTCGTCATTCTGACCGCTCGTGTGATGACTGACCTTTTCTTTGCAAAGAAAATAAAAACCTTGTCGGCTGGCAGAAGTCTCTATTTCATTATTCATCAGCAGCAGAGAATTTCCACAACAATTTGGTGTCAGAAGTGGGATCCCTCGAGCATTCGTCTGGGACGGAGCGCGGACAGTGACAGGCCATCCTGGAAAGAAAAAGATTTCCAGCCTCCAACCTCAAATCCTCTTATGAGAAGGGAGGACTGACCGCAGACGTCCCAGATTGCAATTCAGCAAAATTCATCTGGTGAGCACTGAAATATTGACATTTAAATTATTTCTTTTTTTTTTTAAATTTGGGTTTTTAATTTGGCATTACATTTCCATTTCTCATATTATCCACAATTGACCGGCTTTTGTCGCTTGTAGCCTAAACGAAGCGAACGGCTTTTGTCGCTTGTAGCCAAAACGAAGCGACCTGCTTTTGTCTCTTGTAGCGTAAACAAAGTGACCTGGTATTTTTTATCACTTGTGGCCATAACAAAGTGATCCTTACAGAGACGTCTGTATTGTAATAGTCGTGCACGACCTCCACATTTGGAATGGGGAGATTTCCGTCGAGGTTGGACCTCCGGAGGGGCCTGTTGTGGATGTTATGAGAATGAGAAGGAAATATGGGGATAAAAGTCCAAAATATTTAAATGTCTGGACAGCTGAGTTTTAGATTCCCAATAGGGGGATCCCTCAGTTTAAAAAAAAATATATATATATCAATATTAGAAGAAAAACTGAAGGGAAAAGAACAAGAAATGAGAAGGAAAAGGAGAGTTTCTGTTAAAAAAAAAAGAATGTTTACAGATTTGGAAAGGAGAAGCTTTTCTTGTGAAAAAGGTGAAACCAATGAAAAGCAAAATTCACACACGCAAAGAACACCAGACTCGCAGATCTCCTCTTCTTTGTTTCCACAGTTGGCGGCTTTGAAGCTGGATCCAGATCTCAACGGCAACCCACCATTTCGTTCTTCATTCAACACCTAGAGTGGCCTTCAACTACCTGATGAGTCAAGCAATTCTCCAGATGTGTGGGAAATTCATCTCTTTAATTGTTTCTTAAACGGACTAAAACCGGACATTGCCTCAGCTGTTGAAAGTTCCTGCATCAGTTGGAATGATGCACGCCTGTCCAAACTTGGCAGATGTGGGCATGTATGACGTATACATGCCCATGACCAAATACACTCTAAGATAAAGAAAAAAAAGAAGAGACAACACAGAAGGAGCTTCACATGGCAGCAATAACCATGTATAACACAGTCCGAGAACATGGACAACCAGGTCATGAACATAGAGGGAAAGAACACGGCCGACACAAGAACTGGGGAAGAAAACCTCCAAGTGATGTCTGTTTCCTCTGTGGCCAACGTGGACATTGGAGACGTGATTGCCACAGAAATACCTCAAAACTCTACAGTAGACAAGTCAGACTGAAAATGGTTGAGGGTTGTTGGAGAGAGATGGACTCCCGCTGACAAGCCAAACCAACTTGTGGGGCCGGAAGAAGGTACTGCACCACACACACACACACACACACACACACTGAGCCGATTAATACACAAGCTATTGAGAGTTCAGACAACACATATGCAATTGCTTATGTGTACTCTATTGGTTCACCAGGTCAAACAATTAGAGAAAACATTACTATCCCTCTCAAATGTGCGGATGAGTCAAATACAAGCTCCAAACATGCATTCTTGGTCTCTGAAGTCTGCCCCATTAACCTGATGGGCAGGGACTTGATGTGCAAATTAGGCCTTTGTCTGATCTCAACCCCAGAAGGTGTCAAAATTCACAGACTATCTGATCTGCAACCAAATTTTTCACACTCCTTTGTCCATCACACCCAAAACCTGAGATATGCATATCAGTGAAAATTGCAATCATCAACAACCTCTGAGCTTGTTAAGCTAGGAAAACAGTTTTAACAACTTCAACAGATTTTATGACATCAGAGGACCTGCACTGCACCTCTCATGTGTCACCAGGACCTGATGAGCCATATGAGGAAGGTTGGTTGAGGGAGAGATTTGACAAACTCACATTAACACACATTTATTGAACACAACACAAATGTGCTATATCAGTCTCTCTCACACCAGCTCAATGTATCATGTACACCATGGACCATTCAGTCCCACACATCACATTTGCAAAACACACATCAGATAACTGGGAAGATTTGGGCCCATTTATAAAATCATATCAGCGTGCAGCCGATTGGCAAGAAACATCTGATCGATCTATTTTATTTTCACCAACACTGCAGTGCTACTCTAAAACTTTTACATCTGTTGTGCACACTCAAAGAAAAATCCAGCTGGTACCTAAAAGCACTTCTAAATCTTTTTGTTTTTTGTCCGAAGAACAACCTACACAGCCCTACAGGAGGTCCCTAAGACACTGTGGGCTGTCCGTAAGTATGATGTTGGCCTCATCAGGCTGACTGAGAGTCAAAGCTCTATTGAGCCTTGTATTCCTTTAGCCCTTAGCAGTAATGATTTTATGAGCTTTTTTAATGACAAAATTCTAACTATTAGAGGCAAAATTCATGACCTCCTGCCCTCAGATGGTAGGCCTACCTATCTAACCTCAAACACAGCTGTAGAACCTAATATATATTTAGATTGCTTCTCCCCAATTTCTCTTCAAGAATTGACCGCAGTGATTTCTTCATCTAAATCATCAACGTGTCTCTTAGACCCCATCCCAACTAGGCTACTTAAGGAGGTCTTTCCTTTAGTTAACACTCATATATTAGATATGATCAATATATCCTTATTAACAGGCTATGTACCACAGTCTTTTAAGGTAGCTGTAATTAAACCTCTCCTAAAAAAGCCCACCCTGGATCCAGAGGTGTTAGCCAACTATAGACCAATATCTAATCTTCCCTTTATGTCAAAGATCCTTGAGAAAGTAGTCGTAGACCAGCTGTGTGATTTTCTCCAGGATAATAATTTATTTGAGGAATTTCAGTCAGGATTTAGAGTGCATCATAGCACTGAGACAGCTCTAGTTAAAATTACAAATGACCTTCTGATTGCTTCAGACAAAGGACTCGTCTCTGTTCTTGTTTTATTAGATCTTAGTGCGGCGTTTGACACAATTGACCATCAAATTCTACTGCAGAGACTGGATCACTTAATTGGCCTAAAAGGTTCAGCACTAAGCTGGTTTAAATCTTATTTATCTGATCGTTTTCAATTTGTTGACGTTCGTAATGAATCATCCTTACGTACCAAAGTTTGTTTTGGAGTTCCGCAAGGTTCTGTGCTCGGACCAATCCTATTTACTCTATATATGCTTCCTTTAGGTAACATCATTAGAAATCACTCTATAAATTTCCATTGTTATGCGGATGATACACAGTTGTATTTATCGATGAAGCCAGAAGAAAGTAATCAATTAACTAAACTCCATAACTGCCTTAAAGACATAAAAACTTGGATGAGCACCAATTTCCTGATGTTAAATTCAGACAAAACTGAAGTTATTGTTCTTGGCCCCAAACAACTCAGAGACTCTTTATCTGATGACATAGTTTCTCTAGATGGCATTGCTCTGGCCTCTACCACTACCGTAAGAAACCTCGGAGTAATATTTGATCAAGATTTGTCTTTTAATTCTCATTTAAAGCAAACCTCACGGACTGCATTTTTTCATCTGCGTAATATTGCGAAAATTAGGCCTATCCTGACCCGAAAAGATGCAGAAAAATTGGTCCACGCTTTTGTTACCTCAAGGCTGGATTACTGTAACTCTCTATTATCAGGTAGCTCTAGTAAGTCCTTAAAAACTCTCCAGCTAATTCAGAATGCAGCAGCACGTGTACTAACAGGAACTAAGAAACGAGATCATATTTCTCCTGTTTTAGCTTCTCTGCACGGGCTCCCTGTAAAATCCAGAATTGAATTTAAAATCCTACTGTTAACTTATAAAGCTCTAAATGGTCAAGCTCCGTCATATCTTAGAGAGCTCATAGTGCCATATAATCCCACCAGAACACTGCGCTCTGAGAACGCAGGGTTACTCGTGGTCCCTAAAGCCTCCAAAAGCAGATCAGGAGCCAGAGCCTTCAGCTATCAGGCTCCTCTCCTGTGGAATCATCTTCCTGTTACGGTCCAGGAGGCAGACACCGTCTCCACATTTAAGACTAGACTTAAGACTTTCCTCTTTGATAAAGCTTATAGTTAGGGCTGGCTCAGGCTTGCCCTGTACCAGCCCCTAGTTAGGCTGACTTAGGCCTAGTCTGCCGGAGGACCCCCTATAATACACCGGGCTCCCTCTCTCTCCCTCTCTCTCTCTCTCTCTCTCTCATCTTATTACTGCATCTTCCGAGCTAACTCGGCCATTCTGGATGTCACTAACTCGGCTTCTTCTCCGGAGCCTTTGTGCTCCACTGTCTCTCAGATTAACTCATACCGCAGCGGTGCCTGGACAGCGTGACGTGTGTGGTTGTGCTGCTGCCGTGGTCCTGCCAGATGCCTCCTGCTGCTGCTGCCATCATTAGTCATTAGTCATACTTCTACTGTTATTATACACATATGACTATTGTCACACAAGTATACTGTCAGATATTAATACATACTTTCAACATATTGTACCACAGTAGCCAGAACTATAACTATAATATTATTACTTTCATTAATGTTGTTGTAAGCTACTGTCATTACCTGCATCTCTCTCTCTCTCTCTCTGTCTCATTGTGTCATATGGATTACTGTTAATTTATTATGCTGATCTGTTCTGTACGACATCTATTGCACGTCTGTCCGTCCTGGAAGAGGGATCCCTCCTCAGTTGCTCTTCCTGAGGTTTCTACTGTTTTTTTTCCCCGTTAAAGGGTTTTTTTTTGGGAGTTTTTCCTTATCCGCTGTGAGGGTCTTAAGGACAGAGGGATGTCGTATGCTGTAAAGCCCTGTGAGGCAAATTGTGATTTGTGATATTGGGCTTTATAAATAAAATTGATTGATTGATTGATTGATCAAAGACTGTGAACCTGTTGACATCACTCCAAAATCAAATTTTAGGCCTTGCAAGACTCAATATCCACTTAAACAAGAAGCCATCGATGGCATAACACCAGTCTTTGAGTTTCTTAAAGCAGCAGGAGTAATTGTTCCCCGTGATGACTCTCCAGTGCGCATATCTTTGTTCAATTTTGCTCCCAAATTCAACTGCTGTTTGTAAATGCCTTGCTCATACTAACAACTCAGATTCTGTCTCTCTAGGAAACACAAGAGCCAATGCCGCTGCAAAAAGAGCTGCACTCCAACCCACTATCCTTGATACTTTGTTTGTTCCAACTCCAGTCTCTATTCCCAGCTCTCTTACAGCAATACAGTCCTTTGCCACACCACAAGAAAAGACGTTGTGGAGACGCTGCAGTGCCACACAGAAAGAAGCAGTGTGGCGGGGAACCAATGACAAACCTTGCCTGCCCAAACATTTCTTTCCTCATTTTGCAAAATTTACACATGGATTGGACCATGTGTCAAAAGGGGGGATGTTGGATGCCATAACTCAACACTGGTTCACCAAAGGGTTTTCAGTTCATGCGCAGAAGTTTTGTCAATCATGTATGGTTTGTGCAACAGATAACGCAGGTAAAACCAAAACAATCACACACACTGCTCACCCACCACCAGACAGACCATTCGAACATCTGAATACCAACTAAACTGAGCAGCGATAATGGTTCACACTTTGTCAATTCTGCAATAATCCAAATCAGTGATTTTCTTGCCATTGACCTCAAACAACATTGTGCATACCGACTTGCCAGTGGAGGTGCTGTCGAAAGAGAAAATGGCACTCTGAAATCAAAATTGGCTAAGTGTCGTGAGGAAACGGGACTGCCATGGACAAAAGCTCTGCCTATTGTTCTAATGCATTATGAGAATGAGAAAAAGGTCCAGAGTGAACATGAGTCCCTTTGAAAGTCTTTTTGGGCAGACCTCCATCCCTAGGAGTGGAGCCCGTAACCAGGCCACTCCCCTCCACTGGCCTATGTGAGGATGACATGTTACAATATTGCAAAAACTTATCTTCCACTCTCTCTCAAATCTCTCAGCAGGTGAAATCAGCCCTTCCACCACCAGCTTCCACATCACTCCATGATTTCCAACCTGGCAACTGGGTGGTGATAAAGGACCTAAGAAGGAAACACTGGCACTCCAAATGCTAGCGAGGTCCATTCAAGGTGTTCCTGACAATGCGTATAGCCACTGCAGGAAGGTCCCTGAGCCAACGGAGGAACTCAGCTGTCGATCCGAGGACGGACAACGCGAGGATGGACAACGCAAGAACGAACAATGCGAGGACGAACGAGCTCATCAGAGGACGACACGAAAAATAACTCCATGAATTCAACAGACACCAACTAGACGTGCAGGACTAACAACGCAAAACCTTTTCCCACCAGACTACACCATGCACCACCTGATCCTGACCCTATCATGTGATCTTGTTTCTTGTATCTTGTTTTTGTTTTGCTTTTTCTTTCTCTCTCTCTCTCTCTCCCCTTCAATTTTTATATACATATTTTTTATTTCCTTTCTTTTCTTTTTTTTGTTTTAGTGATTAATCAATGATCAAAAGGGGGGATTGTAATTGTAATTTCATTTTCTGTGTATTCTTTGTGTTTTCAAATACTTCAGAATGTCTAGACATCTTAACCTCACACCTAGATACAAAATTCTGCAGGATACGCCAAGTGTGAAACACACCCTAGGGGGTCAGAGCCAATACCTGCGGCAGACAAAAGAGTTTGAAAACAATGGGTAGGGGCGCTGCTCCCCGCCGCAGACAGAAGGGTGTGAAACACACCGTAAGAGGCGTTCCTCAGGTATAAATGCTTAGGCTTTCCTATGCTCGAGGTCTTTCATCATTCTGACCGCTCGTGTGATGACTGACCTTTTCTTTGCAAAGAAAATAAAAACCTTGTCGGCCGGCAGAAGTCTCTATTTCATTATTCACCAGCAGCAGAGAATTTCCACAACAGCTCCCAGCATTATAAACACCTCTATAAATGAAGGCATTTTCCCAGATTCCTGGAGGTACGCAGTCATCACACCAATCCTTAAATCAGGTAATCCTGCAATAACCAGTAATTACAGACCTATAAGCATACTTCCTGCAGTTTATAAAATAATGGAAAAACTAGTCGCAGAGCAAGTCATCAAACATCTGAACAATAGTCTATACATCCTAAACTAAATGCAATTTGGCTTTAGAAAATATCATTCCACCGAGACGGCCGTATGCTTTCTCTTGGAAAACATAAAATCCAAGTTGGACGCGGGTGGCGTGATTGGTGCTGTTTTTGTTGATCTTAGAAAAGCTTTTGACACTGTTGACCACCAGATACTGCTTACCAAGCTATCCTATTTTAATTTTTCTGTGAATGCCCTGACCTGGTTTGAATCATACATCTCAACAAGGACTCAGTGTGTTAGGGTACAGGATGTAAGATCAATGTCACATGACAACAGTCTGGGGTACCACAAGGGTCAGTTTTGGGACCACTGCTCTTTAGTTTATTTATCAATGACCTCCCAAGTTGTTGTCCACCAAATGTAACATGTCAAATGTACGCTGATGATGCAGTTTTGTATGTTCATGCAAAAACAAAAGGCAAGCTGCTCAAGAACTGATTAATGCCATGACTAATGTATATCACTGACTCGAGAGTTCACATTTGCACCTCAACAGCTCTAAAACTGTTGGTATGTACTTCTCAAAAAAGGCGAGTATCAACAGTGACCCTAATATTTTTGTACAAGGTAAAAAGATCGAGGTAGTACAGGAATTTAAGTATTTAGGAATCATTCTTGATTCACAACTTTGTTTTAAACAACAGGTGAAAAAGACTGAACAGAATGAAATTTAACTTGTCCAACTTTAGATTTATTAGGAATAACCTAACCCCAGAGTCAGCCAAGCTATACTTTGATGCCATGATTATGCCACACGTCTTATTGCATAACAAGCTGGGCCACGGCCTGTAAAACAGCTCTAAAGCCAATTGAAACAGTCTATAAACAGGCTTTAAAAGTATTAGATAAAAAACCTAAATCCTTCCACTATTGCCAGATATTGAAGAAACATGAACGACTAAATTGGGACAACATAGTAAAATACACTGACTCTGTGTTAGTTTATAAAGTTTTTCATGGTCAAGCTCCACCTCCACTACAAGACTTTGTCAAAAAGAACTCAAACAGGTCATCCAGAGCATGCTCTAGAGGTTACTGTGTTAAGTGCTTTTGGACAAGTAATATTCTCCTACCGTGCATCCCAGACCTGGAACACAATATCAAGTACAATACGTAAACTTCTAACTCTCATTTCCTTTACAAAACATCTCAAAGCATGGCTATTGGAAAACCAGGACTGTGATCATTAACTATGTTTAAATTGTTTGTATTGTTTATTTGTCTGTGAGGCAAATTGTTGGGATGCCATTGTCAATTTTATGCAGTAGTGCGTACATAATACACCTATGTATGCTAATTTTGTGCAATATTTAGATGCACACCTGCATTCATGTGCTATGGGCATTGTGCAATTCAATCTAGCACTTTACTATTTGGTGCAATTTTGAGCAATGTGCAGTATAACAAGTACTTCGCCCTTTTGCACTTGACACCTTAGCAATCATCACTTTAACTAGCACTCAAGCACTTTATAAACAGATATCTAAAAATTCCATCATGAAATGGTGGACCACGGTCCAGACCTGGGACCTCATTTATAACCACTGTGTATGCACAAAAAATGACTTAAAATATGCCTATGCAACTTTCAAAGCATAAATTGGGATTTATAAAAAATAAAAAATAAAAAAAAAATGGAAACAACTGGACCCTACAAGGGGAAATAAATAAACTGTGATCTGATGACAATTCACTTAATTATTTAAACTCCATTCAGTTTAGAAAACTTGCTTGTTAGAGCTGTAAGAGATTTTTGTTATTGTGGTTATGTATAACTTAATTCAGTTATGTTGCTTGTCACCTCACAGCAAGAAGGTTCCTGGTTCAATCCCAGGAGGGAGCCCTTCTGTGCAGAGTTTGCATGTTCTCCCTGTGTCAGTGTGGGCTTCCTCCCACAGTCCAAAAACATGCAGTAGGGGTGACCCCGAATAGTCGATGATTTGGTGATTTGATTCGGAGAAGTCTGATTGGACTGCCAACCTCACCGTCGCATCGTCGCAAAATGTGGTTATGTAACAAGACCGTACCATGCTGACTATATGGGGTGCTCACTGCTGCTGAACATCTTGATTTGACATAGAATGTACTTGTTTTCTAGTAATTCATGATAAATAGCCTATTTTGATACAAACATCAGCCTAATTTCTGTTAATAAAAAATTGAAAATGACGTGTGCGTGTTGAACCCTAAAGTCCAATTGGGGGACCTCTAGAGCTGCTAATAAATGCCTGGTGTGTATCAATACACTGATCAGAAGAATATAGTGATGTTGCCCATCAAATTTAACTGCAGAACCTCAGCTACAAGGCTGTAAAAAACTTTTTACATGCCCTAAACACAGCTGAAAGAACAACTAAATAAACAACAACAACAACTAACTCCAACAACTCCAAACAGCACCGATATCCCGACCCACTCAGTCCAAATCACTCTCCCTTTAACCATCACAGAGCTACAGCCCAAAGAACAACAACAACAGAAATCTCTTTGCCAAAATATATTTGTAATATGGCTCTTACCTTATTAATTTCACCGTAAAATCCGCATTCTGCTGTTGATTCACACTCCGTTCGCGTACAACCGGAAGTTGTCCGTCATTCAAATTAATCCAGGCAGAAAAACAGGTTCCGGGGGAACAAAAACAATGACCACTCACAGCAGCCGACATCTCCCCACAACACATTCTGCTGACTCTGATTGGCTTACATTACTGTCAATCTCGTTTTGGTGGGTATAGCGCATTCTATTGGCTCTAACGAATCAAACAAGGTGTCAATCACTCAAATCGGCCAAGCCGTCACAGAGATACGGGCCTCCAAAGCTCAGAATAGAAACTCAGGTTCAAATGTAGTAGGTGCATATTGGTCAGTTTGGAGTGGGAAATAAGATTAAATAAATGAAACAGACAGTTCTATGTGTATACCATAAACATCAGGAGGGATTTACAGAAACAAAAAATTAAAGATATAGAATTGTACATGACAAAAATCACATGGAAACATGGTACAATTTTGGAGAGCTCGTCTGAATTTTCTGTACTAAAACCTCTCTTATATTGTTCTGCTTCACTTTATCAGAATCAACCTTTGCAGAGTTAATGTTCACATATTGTACTATGATGTGATAGAGGTTTAGAGCTGCTGCTGCTGCTGCATCATTCCAAAGGGATACTTTGCATTTTTTTTTTTTGTAGGCGAACCTCAAAATATTTCATTTGTGCTGTGTGCCATCTTCATTTACTCTTCACATATAACACATATACTGATATTTACACATCTTAATAAATCTCACAAGTGTTCCCTTTACCATGACACCAAAAGTATTCAAATAGACCTTGTGGTTGCAGAGATATATTCATTTCATTATGGATATGCAATTTTCGAGCAGAGGCCTATAAAATAGGGTCAGAGTTTAATTAATCAGTAGGCATAATCATTACTATGCATGAATAAATCACCCAGTTGCTCGATCCAAATAAGCTGAGTTGAGTGAGCGCGCTGCAGGACCATCAGAGCGGTTACACCCCACCTTTCCAAAACCCCACCTTTCCGAAAATAGACCTCCATTCTTCGTAATGGTGGGGTTTCTCATTTTTTCTAAAGGCCCCGTTATTCCAAATATTGGGGACAACGCCCGCAGTTCGTCAACAGGTGCCTCCAATCAGCCGCACACTCAATCACAGATCCAGCCTCCCCCTACAACTACCGCTCCACTCGGCTTATTGTTGTCATGGATAGGCCTACATCGTTGCTTCTAGCTGGTGATATGTTTTGATAAGGCTTTAAAATTGTAGCCATGGGTAGTCTATATGCTCATTATATCACAGTTAAGAAACAATCAGATTGACTGATTTCACCTTTCCGTTTTATAAATGCATTTAATATATTTACTCCGACCAGAAGCCAGATTATCACTAGTCTGTCTGACCAGAGGGGGGGACAACACGTACAGTACAGGCCAAAAGTTTGGACACACCTTCTCATTCAATGCGTTTTCTTTATTTTCATGACTATTTACATTGTAGATTCTCACTGAAGGCATCAAAACTATGAATGAACACATGTGGAGTTATGTACTTAAAAAAAGGTGAAATAACTGAAAACATGTTTTATATTCTAGTTTCTTCAAAATAGCCACCCTTTGCTCTGATTACTGCTTTGCACACTCTTGGCATTCTCTCCATGAGCTTCAAGAGGTAGTCACCTGAAATGGTTTCCACTTCACAGGTGTGCCTTATCAGGGTTAATTAGTGGAATTTCTTGCTTTATCAATGGGGTTGGGACCATCACTTGTGTTGTGCAGAAGTCAGGTTAATACACAGCCGACAGCCCTATTGGACAACTGTTAAAATTCATATTATGGCAAGAACCAATCAGCTAACTAAAGAAAAACGAGTGGCCATCATTACTTTAAGAAATGAAGGTCAGTCAGTCCGGAAAATTGCAAAAACTTTAAATGTGTCCCCAAGTGGAGTCGCAAAAACCATCAAGCGCTACAACGAAACTGGCACACATGAGGACCGACCCAGGAAAGGAAGACCAAGAGTCACCTCTGCTTCTGAGGATAAGTTCATCCGAGTCACCAGCCTCAGAAATCGCAAGTTAACAGCAGCTCAGATCAGAGACCAGATGAATGCCACACAGAGTTCTAGCAGCAGACCCATCTCTAGAACAACTGTTAAGAGGAGACTGCGCCAATCAGGCCTTCATGGTCAAATAGCTGCTAGGAAACCACTGCTAAGGAGAGGCAACAAGCAGAAGAGATTTGTTTGGGCCAAGAAACACAAGGAATGGACATTAGACCAGTGGAAATCTGTGCTTTGGTCTGATGAGTCCAAATTTGAGATCTTTGGTTCCAACCGCCGTGTCTTTGTGAGACGCAGAAAAGGTGAACGGATGGACTCCACATGCCTGGTTCCCACTGTGAAGCATGGAGGAGGAGGTGTGATGGTGTGGGGGTGTTTTGCTGGTGACACTGTTGGGGATTTATTCAAAATTGAAGGCACACTGAACCAGCATGGCTACCACAGCATCCTGCAGCGACATGCCATCCCATCCGGTTTGCGTTTAGTTGGACGATCATTTATTTTTCAACAGGACAATGACCCCAAACACACCTCTAGGTAGTGTAAGGGCTATTTGACCAAGAAGGAGAGTGATGGAGTGCTGCGGCAGATGACCTGGCCTCCACAGTCACCGGACCTGAACCCAATCGAGATGGTTTGGGGTGAGCTGGACCGCAGAGTGAAGGCAAAGGGGCCAACAAGTGCTAAACACCTCTGGGAACTCCTTCAAGACTGTTGGAAAACCATTTCAGGTGACTACCTCTTGAAGCTCATGGAGAGAATGCCAAGAGTGTGCAAAGCAGTAATCAGAGCAAAGGGTGGCTATTTTGAAGAAACTAGAATATAAAACATGTTTTCAGTTATTTCACCTTTTTTTGTTAAGTACATAACTCCACATGTGTTCATTCATAGTTTTGATGCCTTCAGTGAGAATCTACAATGTAAATAGTCATGAAAATAAAGAAAACACATTGAATGAGAAGGTGTGTCCAAACTTTTGGCCTGTACTGTATCCCGGGTTGCAGCCGGGAGTGCGGCCGGGAGTAGGGATTTCAGCACCATGGACAGCGCGCGTAAGAAGACTTGACAAGCGTCTCCTTTTAAATGTGTTTGCTGCTAGCGATATTATACATAACAAATGAAGACAGTGACATATTTTCAATAAAAAACAATGAGTTGAACGTTCATTTCAAGCTTTTGTAGTACAACGAATTTCAGAATTGCGTTGAGTGTAGCCGGAGAGCAGGCGGCAGTGTTTGATGCAGGAAACTTGATATGGACTTGAAAATCAGTTTCAGACTGGGGGTGTTTCGGAACGGTGGTGTTTCGGAATGGAGGGCTGTCCCCCATCAGAGCAGCATCGAGGCCTACCGGTGATTAATGAGTGAGATAAGGAAAAGGATGGATGGAGATGAGTATGTCCTATTATTCGTTTACCTGAAGTGTCTGGAAACAAATTTCACCGCTAATTGTTTTCTTGATAGACTCCGATTTTTTATTTGGCTACTTTTTGTCCGATGTGGCCAAACAATTGAGAGCGGTGATGCACGATCCGTGTGGATGAACTTGTATGAACCTGAGTTGATTAATGAAGTAACTTGAAGTCAGAAAGAAGGAAAACTGTTTCTAAACCTTTTGATGATGTTTTTTGATGTTTATTTGTTAATGAAATGGCAAGTTCTGACGAGTCAGAAACGATTCCTGTTAAAGACATGGATGATGCTGCAGCGTGTCTGCGCTCATCTAGAGCATCATACCTTGATGAAGTGAAAGGAATAAAGATGAAGATAAAATGATAACCCTTTTACTTTTATTATTATTAACTTATTATGCCAACTGAAGAATTAAATATGTTTATTTGGGTGTTTTAGCTCTTTTCTCTGAAGTGGAAACTGACGCAAATGAGCTCATTAATCAACGTGGGGTAAAACAACATGATTCGACAATTAGTCGGCTAAAGGAAACATCTGTCAAATCAGATTAGACTATGAAAATTCTTAGTCGGGGACACCCCTAACATGCAGGTTGGGGATAGGTGAATTGGTGACTGTAAATTGGCCCTAGGTGTGAATGTGTGTGTGAATGGTTGTCTGTCTCTATGTGTTAGTCTGGCGACCTGTCCAGCCCCCCCGCGACCCTCTAGAGGATAAGCGGTTACGGAAATGGATGGATGGATGGATGGATGGATGGATGCTTGCAGGCAAATACATAACACAAGTTGAACCATTTCGACATAGTTTCTTGTTTTTTTTTTTGTTTAATATGATATAGATGACCACAATGGCTGCTTAAGCAGTATTGGAGGATTATGCCATTGGCAGGCTTTGGGTGGAAAGAATGTTCAGCGAGCCTGAGGACTCTCTGGCCCCTGATGATGACTGGCTTATGAGCCGAATTTAATACCCATTCGCAGCTGTCTTGTGTGCTGAACTAGGCCCAACTCTAGAGCAATCAATGTCCAGAAACATAGCAATACCAGTTACTTTACAGGTTTCGACCACTTAAGCCAAAACCTGTAAAGGAGCCTGGTCTGGGATTTAACAAGCACTCCTTAATCCTCATGATAACATCAATGTGGGATGGCATAATTGGAATGTCCCAGCAATACATACAGTTTTCCTACACTGCCAGTTAACAGGCCAACATCAAAGTGCAATTTACAGGATAACATAAGTATAACAGCCAAAATAAGGGTCTTTTTCTGGACACGTTGTCCCCAACCTTGCCTCTTGCCAAATATCAGCAAGGACAGGCTCCAGCTACCACTCCGACAACCAATGGCTCCACTCACCTCCCCATCCGGCTGTGTCAGCTGCCCCCGCCTGGCCGACAAGGTGCTGGAGCTGGAAGGGAGAATTTCCACGCTCTACGGGATCCAGGAAGAAGAGAAGCCATCATGACACCATCATCTTTGGACCAGCACAAACCAACACAACAAGTGCCTGCCCGGCTTCTCCGGCCGACTCAACTCCGCCAGCCACGGTGGCTGTCCTGTCCGCTGCCTCCACTCCGACCGCTGCTGCCGCCTCTCCGGCCGCCTCCCCTGTACCTGCTAAGACCCCTGGCTCCAGCTTGGTGCCAAACCCAAAGCCCCAGTCAGCTCCACTCCGTCTCACCCTGAGACCTGGGTTGTGGTTGGTGCTGGGGATCACAAAAAGCGGGGCGGACTCGCCTCTCGCATCCCCACAAACACTGATATCCACCTGGAAAATTGGTATGCTATTCTCAGTGTGCATGAATTTCCTCCACTGCATAATACCACGGAGACCCGGTTACCTCCTCCTCTACCGACGGGACTTGGATCTTTGTCACCACCGGACCCACTTGGGTGTCCTGCTCGCCCCACTCCTCATCGCTCACAGCCGAACTTCACTCCGGCTCCGCAGCGCTCTGCTGCTGCAGCTGCCGCCACCTCTCTCGCTGGTTCCGAGCAGGTGGCTCATCACACTGGGAGACGCAGCACAGCCGCTCCTGCCTCCTGCTACTATCCGGGAAACGAGCACCGCTCCGGACCTCCACCTTTCTCCTCTGCACGCCCAGAGACATCCACCGACGCTGTTCGCGACAGTCCAACCATGCTTGTTGACGGGTCATCTATGGTCCGACACATGCACATCAAAGGGGGCCGCACCTCCTGTCACCCAGGTGCGCTCATTAAGGACATAAATAGCTCCACCCTTCAACTTCTACATCATCACCAGTTTGTATCAACTACTGTCCTGCACGTCAGCACATGTGACCTCAAGCTTCAGCAGTCTGAGAAACTCAAATATTACTTTGTCCGCCTCATAGACAGTATTGCACACACAAACAATCAGTGCATCATTTCTGGACCACTTCCCCCACCCTGTTTTGGGGACATTAAATTCAGCTGTCGGAGGCAGCTGCACATCTGGCTGAAGGGTTACTGCTGCACCAGAAACATCCCCTACGTCGACAACTTCACCACCTTTCATAACAGAACAGATCTGTTTAAATACGATCGTCTCCACCCAAATCATGCAGGTTCATGTCTATTATCAATGAACACTGAACTGACACTTCGCTCCGACAAGGCACTCGGTGCATGAAGGCATGGCAATCATAACACACCCTATCCTCCACTCTCAGTCTCTGCTCCTGATGAGAACATTGTTCTCATTACAAATGGTCCTCATAGACACCGCCTGTCTACTTCCTGAGGGAACTACAGGTCAAAAAATTTAATAACTATCAAACCAAACCCCAAAATAAGTATAAATCCGAAATCAACAACAAATGCCTCTGATGAGTCCAGTGAGCAGCTACTCAACCCCCATGTCTTCAAATCAAGATGTGGCTTAGGATTGATACACTTAAACATAAGAAGTCTGTGCAACCAGGTAAAATTAGACCAACTAAAAATTCTTATTTCACAGACTGACCCTGACATCCTGGTCATTACAGAAACCTGGCTTAAAGACAACATCCATGACACAGAGGTTTCCATACAGGACTATAATTTACACAGAACAGACAGAGTCGGAAGAAAAGGGGGTGGTGTGGCTGTATATGTCAAATCATGTTTATCTGTTACTGTTTTAAAAACTGTCAGTACACCTCATTCTTTTGAATTCATCGCTCTGAAAATCAACACACCGAGTAATAATTCCATTAATGTTGTGGGTGTATGCAGACCACCTTCAGCTATCCCCAGTGCAATCGCTGAAATAACCGACCTACTCTCTCAGTTCAACAATTCAGAAACACTGGTTTTAGGTGACTTCAATTTAAACTGGCTATCACCCGACTCAGATGGCTTAAAAGAGATGTGTGTCAATTTAAATCTGATGCAGCTTATTAATGAGCCAACCAGACCTAACCTGAAGGCCCCCTTAAAATCTACCCTGATAGATTTGATTCTGTGTAACAGGAGGGATAAAATAACTGCATCTAGTGTTTTTAGCCTTGGTATTAGTGACCACTGCCCTGTAGCCTGCGTCAGAAATACTAAAACACAAAAATCACACTCTAAAATCATCATCAAAAGAAACTTTAAGCACTTTAATGAGGAAGCTTTTCTCCGCGACCTTGCCAACAGTAATTTACATCACACATCTGACTCATCAAATATTGATCTGGATCTGGATTATTTCACAAACTGCTTTCTGTCAATCATCGGTAATCATGCACCCTTCAAAAAACTCAGGGTTAAAACAGGTCAAGCCCCTGGTTCACTACTGAACTATCACAGTTGCTCAAGGCACAAGACAAAGCCTGGGCCTTAGCAAGGCTCACCGGTGAAGCTGCGCATTGGCTAACATTTAAACAATTACGAAATAAATGCATGTCCGCCTTAAGAAAAGCAAAAGCCAGTTAACACATAGAATTAATTTCCAGCTCTAATACAAACCCATCAAAATTTTGGAAAGCAGTAAATATAAAGAAAAACAAGTCATATGCATCCATTCCTTCTCTTATCACAAGCAATAACTGTCCAGTAGACAAACCATCTGAGATCTGTGATGCTTTTAATGCATATTTTACTGCTGCTGGAAATCAATTTGACATGTTGTATTCTGGTCTTGCTTTTAATAGTCAGCCACTGTCTCACACGTCCTCAAACCACACCTCTCTGTTTACACTGCAGCCTTTCACTTACCCCACTGTTAAAGACGCTCTTCAGAATATAGACTGCAGGAAATCAACTGGTGAAGACAACATTGATCCTTATTTTTTAAAGCTCTGTGCTCCATTTATTGGAAACCACATCACATACCTGTTCAACCTCTCAGTTACTTCTGGAGGTCAAGGGTGGTTCACAAGGGTGGTGATAAATCAAACCTCAACAATTATCGACCAATCTCCAAACTGCCCTGTCTCGCCAAGGTTTTGGAATCTCTTGTCAATAACCAGCTCAAATCATTCCTGTCACAAAACACTGTGTTATGTCCCACCCAATCTGGTTTCAGAGCTAAACATAGTACCATCACTGCAGTCACATCATTTACAAATGACATTACATGTGCTCTGGACAAAGGGAAATATTGTGCCGTCCTTTTTGTTGACCTATCAAAAGCATTTGATACAGTCGACCATGATCTGCTCCTACAAAGACTAAGTAATATTGGCTTCAACCTCAACTCCCTTAAATGGTTCAAAGATTATCTATTCGACAGACAGCAATGTGTAACATTAGGAAACAACTGCTTTACATTTCTACCATTAACAAAGGGTGTGCCACAAGGTTCAATACTGGGTCCTGTCCTGTTTACCATTTATATTAACAACATGACATCCTCTCTAACAAATTCTAACGCCCATCTTTACACCAATGATATCTTTCTTTACTGCACCTCAAACACTGCACACTCAGCCATTGAAAAAAAAAAACTACAACATTCACTTTTCAATCTGAAATTAGTTCTTAATGCAGACAAGACCAAATACATGATATTCTCAAGAGCCAGAAATATTACAGATGACAGTTTACACATCACCACTTTTACAGGACACAGTATTGAAAGGGTTTCAGAATATAAGTATCTGGGCATCTGGTTGGATCAGAAACTAACATTTAAATTCCATATTGACATACTGGCAAGTAAACTAAAACACAAAATCGGATACTTATATAGACACAAATTAAATTTCCCCTTACTTTGTAGGAAACAGATCATTGAGGCTGTATTTTTATCAGTTCTGGATTATGGTGATGTTATCTATAGACATGCTTCTGCCTCCGCTCTCACTTCATTGGACTCAATCTATCACTCTGCACTCAGATTCATCACCGGTTCCAGTTACTCCACCCATCATTGTGTCTTATATGATAAGGTGGGATGGGCACCGTTATCTGTGCGAAGAGATATGCACTGGCTACTTTTCATTTATAAAGTTTTGAACGGCAGCATGCCACCATACCTCAGCATTTTATTGAACTGGTTGCATAGTAATTATTCTACACGTTCAACTGATTGCTTAATGCTCAATGTTCCCTGCGCTAACACTGAATTTGGTAAAACTGCTTTTAGTTCTTCTGCAGCATCATCCTGGGACATCTTGCAATGTACACTCAAACTCAACACAATGGTTACTATAGGCCAGTTTAAAACTATGATTACCAACTACTGTACTTTTGAATGTAACTGTTTTTAAAGGTGTTCGGTCTGTTGTTGTTTGCTCGTTCTTTGTGATTTTTAATTGTTGTTTGTTGTGCTCTCGACATCATTGTATATGAGGGCTCGCCCTCAGTGATTCCTTGAGATTTAAATAAAGGTTAAATGAAAAATGAAAATGAAAAAAGGACTGCGTCATGGCGTTTGCATATGTGAGTGTGTTTGAGAGACAGAGTGACAGAGAGGGAAGGAGAAGGTGAAGTTAGTAATACCCTAGCCCAGCAATATATTGAAATCTTCATGATGGTGACAACAAACTTGGTCGCTAAAAAGGTAACATTATATCTGGCAACTCACAATTCATATGATAGATAAGTCAGAGTTGTTGCACTTTTTAAGCACGCAGTAGATGCCAATAGCACCACTGCAACCCATGGTCAATGGGTAATGCTAGCATTATTAGCTAAGGCCTTGACATTTCCTATTGCATAAATTAGCCTAGTGACTAACAGATTTTTTTCTCTATTCACATGAAGCCAGGATAAATCACACACAAGACTTAAAAGGCTATGTTGTGGAGGCTCGATTGTCTTCACAATTCATTGTTTTTTTTATCTGTGGAAGAAAATAAAATAAAAGCTTTGTTTCCATTCAGCAAAATGGTTTAAGTTTACGATATTAAATAGGTGACCTGAGTCACTGCAACCTGTAGTTACATTTCCGAGGAGGTTCCCATTAGTCCCTGCATGACAAGTGAAGGCTGCACAGCCATTGGCCACTATCATAGCGTGTTATAGTTTTGCAGTGAATGAACAGTGGTCATAAAAAGAATGTCTGCAACAACAGTGTGAGGGAAAAATTCAGGAACTGTCCTATATTTTGTCCTCATGGGACTCTGTCCTGTCTCTCCCTATTTATTTCAAAAGAGCAACAGCCGACATCAGTCACTCCAGGAACTGCCCATTAGTTCGACAGCCCATTGGTTCAACGTCCCATTGTTCCAACCATATTAAACTCATTGTTCCGAAGTCCGTTCCGAAATCATCATGATGCCCTGTGGTTAAGGTCTGGTTAGGTTTAGGCACAAAAACCACTTGGTTAGGGTCAGGAAAAGATCATGGTGTGGGTTAAAATGAAAAAGAAAGTGACAAACACATAAGCCGTGAGCCTGCTTCGCCTCAAGCTGGTCACGGCGCACCATACGCCCGCCGCAAGCCGTTCAGCACCGCGGACAGTCGGACTAATGGGATGTTGAACCAATGGGCTGTCGAACCAATGACATGGACCCGTCACTCCAATCAGCGGTATAACTTTATTGCTCACTGACGGACAGATTTTTGTTTTTATAGGGCTTACCTTGCATTCTGCGATCCAGAAAAAAACTGTAAAGTGATAAAGAGAAAAGGGACTGCTCAAAACTCTGTTTTAACTTTTTCCAAAAGAGGCACTATTTATTTATTTAATTCAGAAGATTCTGTAGGCCTTAGGTTCATTGTGCTAGGACTATTTTTTTTTTACAGTAAAGATAATTATTTGTTTTCCATACAAATGCCATACAAGTTCAAAGTGTCTGTATATTGAAAGTACACTTTGAAAACTGACAATGATGTGAAAAATTAACTAAAATGCAAGATGAGGATTTTATTTGATAGATTTAGGGAGGGTAGAGTATAGGACACAGTGTAGACATTATGTGGTTCGTACCTTTGCTGGGACAGAATTTTGGTAATTGGACCTCTTTCTATCTTTAACTGAATAGCCCTGCTTCAGGTATTCTCTTCTCTAAGGGATACTCAGTGTTGCACTTCCTCAAATGTGTACAGCACTATGCAGAGTTTTCCTAGAATAAAATGTATAGACTCATACAATAAGTAATCCCTCTTAATAATCACTTCTGACCCACTAGAGGTGAGTAGTGGTGTATTCATCTGCGGAGACTCTACCCTCTGTCTGGATTTCCTTATTTTCTTCTTGTTGTGCTGTGTGTGGGACATTCCTGGTCACAAGGCGCAGGTGAGTTTTGCGACTTTACAAAAAGGTAGCGACCAGGGGCCAGACCATAGGCATCATAAATTCAAAAAGAAGCTACAAAAATTGAGGACACAGCACAGAAAAAATGCAAATATAGCAAGGGGATACACCAATTTGGGGTTGGCCTTTATTTTCACTTTAACAGGCAATACTGTTTACAAACAGTAACTGAGAATCCAATGACTAAACACAGTCCAATTTTCAGCTTCTGCTTTTGGGCTGAATGAGGACCAAATAAGACAACTAAACACATCCCAATTTCAATGTCTGTTTTGGGCTAAATCAAGGCTATGACAGGCCAACCAGATTTAGCCCAAAAAGTCTTTAGACCTTTAAAGTCACATACAGATTTTAAAAAGAGTGGTCAAAATGGATGCAGGAGAGGCTGGGATATCCTGAATTTTAGTCCCTAATATGGGTCAAAATGCAAAAAAGCTGATTGAAGTGGAATAAAGACCAGAGAACGGCGATTAATAAACACGCTGTCAACCAGTCACATCACCAGAGCCACAAAAGACATTATTCAACTGAGTTGTGTTCCCCCATGACAAATACAGTGACCTCTACATTAAGAACCAGTTTCTCTTTTAGTAGCTGTAGGAAAAATGTGTTAGCCATTGTTCCATAATGTGGCAGTGTCTACAGAAGAAAGAAAAAAATCTAAATGTCAAAGCATTCCTCTAGGTTCAAAATGTGTGCTGACAAAGTCAAGTCATTCTTAAAACAGAATCACTTTACAAAAGTTAATAATAGAAAAAGACACTAGATTTAAATTGATACCGGGTATGCATTATGAATTGGAACAATTAAGTGGGGACAACAGTATTTTGAGATGCAGTACAAGATCATGAATAGGTTTGCTGAAATAGAAAGACAAAATGAAAAGCTTAATGAAAAGCCAGCCAAAAGACATCCCCATCTTATCAAAAATGGAAACAATTATGGGAATGAAAATCATCTTATTCCTCTGACACCCTGCAAATGAGTAAATTAACAGATGAAAATGCAAAGAGTAACCTTGTGCAACAAGAACTGAATTGGGTTGCATTAAAGAGTAGGAATAAACAACCCATGTGGTCGTATGGGAAGACCTACTAATAAACTGCACAGATAAGCCAGTACCTGATATGCCAAAATCGAAGATGGCTAGATTAACAGTCATGAGCTCAGGAGGCTTCAACTTGGTCTTGCGTTTGATGGTCATATAAATGACATAGCCATTCCCTGTTGCGGACATGATTCCTGTAAAAGAGAGAAAGAGAGAGGGAGTTTGACCATTTGCACTTCTGAGACACCAGTCACATTTCTTTTTTCACACATCTGAATGCACTCGGGGTGCTTTAAATTGAGTTGATCAAGTCTCAGAGATGGGAGCAAGTGATTGTTTTGCAAGTCACAAGTATGTCTCAAGTGTTCAAGTCCAAAGTTAAGTCCCATGTTAAGACAGCCAATTCAACTTACAAAAATCATAAATGCTTTTTAAAATTTGTATTTATTTGTTAAAACAACTTTTTTTTTATTTTTTATACTAATAAAGCACCTTGTTTCCAACTTAAAGTCCACGGCATGGCACAGGAGCACAACAGACAGCGGTGCATGCAGCACAGCAGCACACAACACACTCACTATCACACCAGTTTACATGGCATATGCCCATATCAGTCAGAATGATAACTTGTTACAATTTACAAGTGCAACGTCAGTAGGCCACTCTGTATTACAGTTGTATCTATTGTGCAAACTGGTGGCCGGCACTGAGTCTCCGCATTTTACTTAGTCTTGTAGTGAGTATGGATATTAGACGATTTTTTTGGAAAAAAAAAACAAAAAGGCAGCAGGAAGAGAGCAAGTAGTATATCCCAAATGGTGTTCAATATATACACACACAACTGTCCGTTTCGGTTTTTCATTTATTTCCCACTCCAAACTGACCACACACCAGGGGTGGAAGTAATGAATTACTCACGTTACTGTAATTAAGTAGATTTTTTGGGTACGTGTACTTTTATGAGTATTTTTTTTAAGTGTGTAATTTTACTCATACTTCAGTACAATTTACACCATGTAATCTACTTTGCTACTTTTAAAATCATAAGTCGCTACTGAGTACACCCACAATTTGAATTGATATTCAAACCTTTCATCTGCATCTTTGTAGCCAATAAGGCTGTCCGATCGCGACCATGCCAATTAATCTATGACATAAGGAAAGGACAACTCTACTGCAGCAGGCACAGGTGTCTGGCGGTAACATACCTACACAGCGGAGTAGAGACTAAGATTTGGAGACAAAGAAGCCAAAATGGAGACAGAGGACAACGCTGTCAACAGTGAAAATGATGAAGAAAAGACGGAGGACGAGTGGCCGTACCTGGAGGAATTGTTAATGTACAGAGGGAGAAAAGGAGACAGCGTCCAGACACAGTGAAAACTTTGTTTGACCTCTACGGTGATATCAGCTTACAAGACTTCAGCGTCTAATCTCAAAAAACACATTAAGAGGTAAATAAGAGGTTTTACAACTACACTTGATTGATATTGCTTTCTTATTTTTCATGCGTGTTAGGGTTATTAGTTTGGCTAAGATAAGTCTGCAAAGATATTGTCACTGCCATTGGTTTGCCTTATATTAAAATAAGACGGAGCTAGCTAACGTGTGCACATGGGTGCATGCATAATTGAGCTACAATTCTTAGAAATATTTTTAGCTTAATATTTGGACAACCACCGTCATTACAATAAATTAAATCTGTAGTCATTTAATACTCACAGGCCTACATTCAGCAGGCCTATATTTTGTGCTAGAGTGACGCTATGTTATATGAAACATTAGCCATGAAAATTAACCATGTCATGTTAGCTTGTCAGTAAGGGTGGGTAAATAGTGCTCCAAATTTAGGCTAACATTTAGCATGGAAAACAGGGCACAAGCAAGGGGTCCCTTGTTCTCTTACTTCAAGATACCTGAATGAAAATGTTTTCGTATGATAAGCGTTACCCTTTTACAGACACATCCACTACACTTTCCCTTGCAGTTTTATGCAAAACCCATGCGGTTATTTTGCTTGCGGTATTTATGTAATTTCGCCTATTCTATTTTATTATTCCTGTATACTGGGGTCCTTAAACAGTATTACAGTTGGATAAATTGGGGCTGACTGGAAAGCTGTGACTCTTGTGGAGTCAGTGAGCCCAATGTATTCATGTGTATGCCATGTGTTTACACTCTTGCCTCATAATAGTCATATCATTGCAGTAATTTCACTGTATAAGGTGAGCTGTTTTTGATTAAAAAACCTGGCACACAGTGCTGAGCTGCATCTCAAATTAATCTTCAGGTTCCCAGCTCTCAGTTGACATATAGCACTAGAGCCCGACTGATGTATCAGTTGATCAATATCATTGGCCTGATAATGGTCTATCACAGTGACATGGATCTTAATCAGTATTGGCTTATATGTTGCCCGATATGTTTTTTTTTTTTAACATAATGTGGATTGTTTTTATTTGTTAGCTCTATGGGAAGCATTTTTTGTGTATTTGATCCCTTTTCTTAATTTAGTTTTGGTATATACATATATTTTGCTCTCTTTGTTTTTTTTAGGACCTGACTGATACTGGATTTTTTAGGCTGATACTGATAAAAGGGAGTTAAAATATTTAGATACTGATACATTGGTCGATACTCTTTTTACAGATAGTATACAGATTACAGAATTTAGAATATATATAGAATTTTTTGCAATGATCCTTTAAAATTGGTTTACGTTTGTAAATAAATACAGCAATATATCTGCAAAGTTTAACCAAATTTACCACTCTTTCATACTATGCTAAACAATCAAAGATTAGTTCAAATTGTTACTCTGGTTGAATGATTTTTTTTAAAAATGTGTTTTCCATTGGTGTTAATCACAGTGATGTAATGAAGTAATGTTTGAACCTGATGTGTGATAATATTTATCTCTACAGAGGAAATATCCATCAAAGATTGAACAGTACCATGACATCACTGTGGCAGCAATGTCTTGTCAGCGAAAGACCACAGCCACACCAAACAAGTTCTCAGCAAATAAACAAGCCAAGTTACCAGACATGATGTTGAGAGCTGCAAACATACGTGTTCCTCAAGCAACTGTTGACAAGCTTGTCATCAATTTCATATGTGAGGGTCTACAGCCATTTGCAGTGGTAGAACAGCCAGCTTTCAAAGAATTTGTTACCACATTACAACCTCAAGCCAAAGTCATCTCCAGACCCACTGTCCGTGCCAGAATCTCTGAAGCTGCTGATCACGTGAAGAAGACTTTGGTTGCAGCATTGGATAAAGTCAAATTTGTTGCTACCACTACTGATTGTTGGTCAGCTCATCAGAAAAGTTACCTTGGGGTCACATGCCATTGGATAGAGGAAGAGTCCCTGGAAAGAAGATCTGCAGCACTAGCGTGCAAAAGATTGAGAGGGTCTCACACATTTGACATGCTTGCTGGTGCTCTTGATGATGTTCATTCCCAATACAAGATTAGAGGCAAAGTTGTAAGAACCACAACTGATAGTGGATCCAACTTCATCAAGGCCTTCCACATGTTTGGGGCACAAAATGATGCAGAAGAAGATAAAGATGAAGCAGACCCAGATGCTCTTGACCTGACTGACCATATTGAATACCATGATGCAAATGCGATGCTTTGGAAACATCAGCGATGTGCATGTCACCTGCTAAACCTTGTGGCAACAACTGATGCTGCCCTGGCAGAGAGCATGAATGACATGACTACAAGACTCTCCCATGCAACCTTTGCAAAATGCCAGGCCATTTGGAACAAAACTGGCCAGTCTCATTTGGCAAATAAAGTGGTAGAGGACAAGTGTGAGCTACAGATCATTCGTCCCAATGCAACACGGTGGAATTCAACCTACCTTGCCACTGAAAGGATAATACGCATCACTGATGAGAAGGGGGAAGATGCCATCAGAAGCATTTGTGAGGAGTTCAAGGTGAAAATGTGAGTGAAATTGGACACCTACCAATATGGTTGCAAATTTTGTGCATTTTCTTCTCTTAATAATTGAAAAGAACACAAAACATATTATGCTCAGTTTAAATTTTTTTTTAAACAATTTTAGCGGTACATTAGTAATGTGAAACATTAATTCATGAGCACAAACAATTTAAACAAACAATAATAAAACAATAAGGCTCTCACTTGAAACAGCTGCTCAAGTCCACCTGTCCTTATTCAGCCAATAAGGCTGCCAAACAAAACAATGTCAAATGTGGCGCTGTTTCTGCCATTTTTGGACTAACAAGGCAGACCAAAGCAAACCTTTGCCCTCCGGAGAAATGGTATACAAAAAATACATTATTGGTTCATGAATTTTTAACCAGCTAAATTCTTAATGGCAATTAATAGATTAATAATTAATCACATATAGATAACATCCCTATCATCCATGTTTCCAGTCTATACCTGTTATAGTCATGGTGGGCTTTGTTGTTGTATCTTACAGATTGAGTCCTGCAGAAGTTGCATTCCTAAGGGAGTGCTGTACCACCATGAGGCCACTGGTGAAAGCTTCAAACATCCTCCAGTCTGAGTCCACTTCCAGTTCCTTCATGGGATGGCTGCTGCCAGTAATCCACCAACTACTGTCCAAACTTAGCAGGCTGGAGACATCAAGCAAGACATGCGTGTCACTCATCAGAGCCCTGTAAAATGGCCTTCAAAAGCGTTTTGGACCGATGATGGAGGATCCAGAGTTGGCTGCAGCTGCAGTCTTCTTACCCAAGTTCAAGACTTCCTGGACTGACAGAGCAGATGTAATAGAGGCTGGTAAGGCCAGATTTTTTTCAAAGATTCACATGATCCCATTTTTGTGTATTGTTATGTTTGAACACATGTATAAGTGAGTATACTTAATAACATCTCACCTAATAGGTTGTCAGTTATTGATGGTCTGTCCTTAATACTAAAGAATCCTTTTTGTGAATTATCTGATTTATGTGTGTGTGTTCAGGAATATTCACTGAAATTTAAATAACAAAATTGTGTTTTCTACTTGCAATTACAGCCTCAACATACATCAAACAACATCTTGAAACAACGGAGCATGAGAGTGAGGATCAGCAAAGAGAGTCATCTGATGAAGATGATTTCTTCTCCAGACCAATCTCCGGAAGGCTGCAAAGTCCAGCTGAACTTGATGGTTATCTTGTTATACTCTGAGTAGTTTTTGAGAAGAGTACTTTGTACTTAAGTATTTTTTAAACACCAGTACTTTTACTTGTAATTGAGTACAATTTAAGCAATGTAACAGTACTTGTACTTGAGTACAAATTTTCTTTCCACCTCTGCCACACACACACACCATCTAAATGTGAAGCAGATTTTCTCTTCTGTGCTTTGGAGGCTCTATCTCCACAACGGATTGGTCGATTTGAGTGATTGACACCTCATTTGATTCCTTAGAGCAAATAGAATGACGCTATACCCACACGAGATTGACAGCACCGTAAGCCAGTCAGAGTCAGCAGAATGCCGTTGCGGGGGAGGTGCTGGCTGCTGTATGCAGTCATTGTAATGCTTCCCCCTGGAACCTAAAGCCCGTCAGGTTCGCCCAGATTCATTTGAATGCAGCACAACATGTTGGTCTACCAGGATGTACCGTGTTTTACGGGTAGAAAAAACTTTTCACAGCAAAACAACAAAGGTAAGAGAAATTTTACAACTATCATTCGGCAAAACGATTTCTGTTGTTGTTGTTCTTTCACCTCTTTCTCTCTGATGCTTTGGTGTAGTGTGCTTTGGCAGATATATGTGGAAATGGCGGAGTCTCTGCTTTCATTTGAGGTGTATGCTGTGTGTTTTGCATAATGTGGCGTCGAGTGAGAGCCCGAAATATGATGAGTGGGTCAGCACATCAGTGCTGTATGGAGTTTGATTTGTTGTTATTCATTTAGTTGTGGTTTGAGCTGTGTTTGGGGCATGTAAAAAGGGTTTATGCAGCCTTGTAGCCCAGGTTCTGCTGTTTAATTTGATGTGAAACATCACTATGTTCTTAAGATTAGTGCATTGTTTCACACTGTGTTTGCAAAGTCGTTCTCAAAGTCCCCCAAATGGGGGACGTTCAGGTTTCCAACAATTTGGGCAACCCAATAAAAGAAGACGAGTGCTCGTTCTTTGTCAAAATATATTAAAATCACGTGTTTAATAGGGAATTATTCAAGAAAGTTTTCTGGGGGAGAAACCCCCGGACCACTGGGTAAAAAATTGTTCCCACTTAAGCCTGAAGCCCCGAATGTTTTCAGCTCCTAGCAATGCCCCTGCTATCCACCTACATGAACAAAATATATTTCATATAATTTTTCCAACTGGCTCTCGCAATGCAACATTAGGTCCTCTTGGTCCTCTCCTGCAACTTGATTGGATGCTGTCAGAATGATTCAAACAAAGTGGATCTGGGGAGTTAAAGGGAAATTTTGGTTTATTTCAACCTATTTATTTCTCCTATTGTCCTAAATTTGTTTCAAGTGACTAGTGACATAAAAATAATAGTTAGCATGTTAGCCGTTAGCCTAGATACAGCTGGGGCGCATAGTAGCGTCAGGCCTGTTAAAACGTAAGTGAACCGGCATACTTCAAGTGCAAAGTTAGTCCACTAAACAAGCTTGTTTTCCACAAAGACCGCCTCATATCGTTAGGATAAATGTCAGAGAACATATAGAAAACGACATATAAACGTGTTGTCTTACCTTACCGGTGTGCTGCCATGTTTGTTTACATTTAGCTCTGCTTTCCAAAGCGCGGCCGAAATATGGTGAGCTCTAGATAAAGCCCAGCTGGATACTACTCCAGGTGGAGGTGTCTCGTCCTCAGTCACATCCAGACCTTGAAAATAAGGCTGCAACCGGTCCCATTCGTTGCAACAGAGGCATTCCTCTTCTGTGGGCATTGGGGCACAGCATTCACAGGTACACCACCAATCTCCAGAGCTACGCAGCCTTGCAGCAGCCATTCCTCCTCTCTCCTCCTCCGTTCTTCAATTTCACAAAGCTCTTCGTCAGTGTATGTATTTGCATATTTAAGGGCAGGGCTTGCCTTGGTCCTCCACATCTCCACCCTTTCGTACAAATATGGTTACTTCTGCCACCATCTGGCAGTTTCAGTTTACACAGATCCAAAGTGTCTTTCAGTACAATGAACACATGATGTTGTAATGTGGGCTGATAGAAATATGACAGTTTGCCTCATTCTTGAACAACTGAAGTGTAAAATTATGCCTTATGTTGACTAGCTTTATGTTACCATAACATATGACACCATATAATATGGAACAGTGTGAGAGTGTGTTTTTTTGTAGCTTGTAAGAACAAATAATAAATCAACTGATAGTGTGTTATGTGAAAGGGGCTATTTGCATTTACAAACCCACAGAGAAGTGTCAACTCTACTTTTTAGCCACTTGAAGCTCTTTTTTTTTAAGAAAAAGTATATAAGATTAAAAATACTTTATGTAGTGTACAACTTTACTGCCACTCAGATTAAAGTAATTCCCTGCACAATGGCAGTTTTAGGGGGGGGGGCCAGCAGGGGCCAGTGCCCCCGTAACTCTGAGTCCGGCCCCCCTCTGTGAACGCATTTCTAAGTGGAATACTGAGGAATACTGACATCCACTTCGTGAAGCATTCTTGAAAACACCTGGAAAACATCAGTAGAGAATTGTGTGGCTATATTTAAGACTGAGCCTGCACGACAACACACAGCACCATTGAAGTAAGCTCTGAAAATGTTTTCTTTCTCATTTGGCTCATGGTAGTTACATCATGTTGATGTAGCAATGTGAAATAAGATCCGGAGTTTTCATGGGTGTTTTATTTTGAAAATTGACTGGATACTCTCGTCCGTCTCTTCTGGGCCTGACCTTCCTGTTTGACTCATTTGGTCTGTGCAAATTGTTGTGCCGTCGTGCGGAGTCCGTCAGAAATAGACCTTAGGTGTATTTTTAGCGGAGTGGAGTGCCGAGCCACTTCTAGGCCGTGGCTGGTGGAGCAGCTTACATTGACTTGAATTTTATATTATTGCATTTGCTAATATTTGCTCTGGCACCAGCGCCTCAGCTGGATTGCGCATGCCACAGATCCAGTGGGTTGCCATAAATGTAGTCTTGCCACCAGACAATCAGAGATCTCCGCCTTCTGATAGTCTGGGGACACTCCTTTCTAAAGTGTGTTTAACACACTGGAGAAAACGGCCGGCAACAAAGCAACGCCTCTTGCATTTTTGAAAAGAACACGCCCTCCCGGAAATGTGCGCTCCCCCTTTTCTCGTCTGCAAGGACACAAACACACAGAGAGCTTGAAAATGGATGCCGAGAGATATAACTCTGTTTTATCAAACGTGTGCTCAGTCCACAAGATTGTGGAAATGAAGGACTTACAGTGACTTGAGCCATTTTGTACCGCTACACGTTTCTAGTCGGACTATGTTTACAAGCACAAAAGTTCAGCGAGCTACTGAAGGACCGCCCTGCGGATTTACTATTGGTTCTGCAACATAGGGAGTTTTTTTAAACTCTGAAATTGTATCCGCCCATCTAAACACAAAATCAGGGAGAAAGTCATCAGTCTTTAGTTAAGCAAAGCGTCTAAAGACTGACTTGTGAGTCTACCATAAATGGGCCTGTCCCAGAGGCATTCAACTACCAGAGGGCTTTTGAAATCTTCTTTTCGAAGCCGCGTAAAATGAAATGCTATGATTCAGGGTGCCATACTTGCAAATCGTGAGGGAGGGACGGGGAGAGAGGGAGGAAAGTGTTTTTTTCCACAAGAAACAACACCTGCCATATATAGTGTTAAGGGGCTGTAATTTTTGTCAACATGTCACTTACACTATATATATATATATATATATATATATATGGGATTCAACATTGAGAACACCTGACTTTACTAGAATGTTGCTGCATGAGACCCCTTATTATTCAGTAATGGAAAGCAGCACATCTTTTTATTTATCATTTTAAAATAAACAGTGCAATCTTAAATAGACATTGTCTTAATCTGTCCTATTATAGCTTGCACATGCCTTTCTTTAGCAGAGCTACACAGAAATAAATGCAGGTACATCCTCAAAATCTTTTGCACAACACTACTATTACTACCACAATCAGTTCACTAAGTAGCTCAGCAACAGGTGGGGAAAAACTCATTTTCTAACACCCAGGTTTTCTAAATGTTCTTTTATTTATTTTATTTTTATTTTTTTTATCTTGGCCTGGGTTTAAGGCTTATAACTCATAAATGTGGTGCCCTGTCAGCTGCTTCCCAATAACCTTGTTTGATTTGCATAAATATCTTTGTCACTGCTGAATAAACCTTATTCATTCCATTTTTTTACATGGTCACTTGAAGTTAAATAGCAAATTAAGTTAATGAATTGCACAATGAGTGTACTGTACACCACCTAATTTCCATGCAATCATATGATGCACTGCGTCAGGAAAAGACAGAAAATCTAAGCGAAGACGTGGCTCTTGGATCATTCCCACATGGAGAAAAAAAAGGAAGAATGGATCTTCAAAATGAAACAACATGCAGGAAATTTGATTTGACAGAAAATAAATTACATCTCTCCTAAAACATATTGTGCTGCCCCCGCTTCCTCTCTCCATCTCTTTCACTCCTCAAATTTTATGGAACAGCTCTATTTTTATAAGTGAAATCATAAATTGTCTTTTAAAGAGGGTGAAGTTTCACGCATGACCATGGGAACAGAATTATCAGCTGATCCTCCCAGACCTCCATCACATTAACCTCCTGATTAGTCTGACTTCCTGTTTGCTGAAGATGGCACAGGCAGCATATGCTATCTGTGTCTTGACTGCTAACAGCACCAACACTGGGGCATGTCTAAATCTGTAAAACAGGCCAAAAAGACACATGCATGGGGGTTGTATTCTTGGATTCATTGATATAGTGTTCTTACAAATTGTCATTGTTTATTACTGTCAAATGTGGTCTGGCTGACCTGTATACCCACATAGCAATCCCTCACAGCCTCTCTGTTCTTCTGACTGTTGTATTAAGGTTTTATGTTTCCAGTGAATTCCTGCCTGTGTCTCAAAAACGGCACCAACCAGGGTTGCTAGGAGATTCCTGATATGTGAAGGTGCTAGGGCTGTATACTGCAGCCATTTTATTTACCAGGCTTCATGTATACAAGCTGTACACACAATTGCTGTCTACAAATTCATGCTGATTGAAATAATGCTATTGGCTAAATTTCCATGCTGACGTAAAAAAAAAAAAAAAAAAAACAGGGGAGAGAAAATAGAGGCAATAACAGCCTATTTATACTAGGGTCTATGATTGCTCATATTCAATACATTTATACTCTATCACCACCTCCACTCAGCCCACTGACAGATATAAGATTTCCTGTGAAGTGTTTGTGTGGGATCTGTATTTACTTATTTACTGTATTTATCTGTATTTCGCAGTTGGATGCTTCTGTGTACCAGTCAAGTTGCACTTAAGTTCACATTCCTTGTTGGGATTCACTGGACCAGACGATTTGTCATTTGTGCAGATCTAAACTGGACATGTAAAGGTTCTTTGTTATTCAAACAAAACAAAGCCATTTGGCCCTTATCTCCTCAGGATGTCCCATTCTCACACCTAAGTGAGAGACCAGTTGTCAAACTTGAATGGACAGTACTTTCACAGTTACATGTGACTCTGTGATGTCACCAGGCAAACTGCAGGAGAAGTTCTGCTCTCCCCTCTCTCCGTCCTCTTCCTCCTGAGCAGTTGACTGGCTCAGACTCCTGCTTTTTTTCTCCTGAGCCGCTGACCAGCTCAAACCTCAACCTGGAGACCAGCAAAGTAAGCGTGCCAAACACAAGGTTTTTAACTAACTTTCCAGCACGAAGGAGAACCAAGTTGATTTAGCACCCCAACGTCTAACTCGGAAAGGACCCAAAGTGACTGACTTCCTCAGATCTGCACCTTCGGAACAAGGACACAGCAAAGACAGCTTCTGGAACCACAACTCTTTCCAGCTTTCATCTGCTGGCTGACAAAAGCAAGCACACCACAAAGCGACTACTCCTTCCATCCATTCAAGGATTGGTATGTAACAACTGGGCATAGCATTATTACAGTTGCACAGACTAAGCAAGACAACAACCAGACATGAAAGATTATGGCAGGAATTTACAACAGTAAATTTTCTTGCAAGGATTTGTTGTTTCTTAAAGTTTTAACTTTGTCAATTGTGATTTATTGCTGTTTATTGAGTTATTGTTGTGATTGTTTGCAGTTATTGGTTAGTTGGCTTTGCCAAAGCTAAGAGATGTTAGTTTGCTAATGCTTTTCACGGACAGTCTTGCATGCGACTAAACATCCTCTGTACTAACCCAGAACCTTTCCAACACAAATCTCATACACATACTCATGCACTCATTGGCTTTCACCAGAGCTACACCCAAAGAGGTAACTCAAAGTTCCCGCTTCTTTTCCCTTGTCTTTGTACTGATCCCCCGATCTGAAGCCAGCTTTGATTCGGTCATCTTGTAGTTCACTGCTGTCAGCCATTTCTCTTCTCTGGTAAATGGTAAATGGACCTGCATTTGTATAGCGCCTGTCTAGTCCACCCTTTCGCCATACAAAATGATACTACTCGGTGTTTTTTTAAGTCACTCACACACCAAAGGAGCCATCATCAGGAGCAATTTGGGGCTCAGTATTTTGCTCAAGGACACTTTGGCGGAGGAGCCAAGGATTGAACCGCTGATCTTCTGATTGGTGGACGACCCACTCTACCTCTGAGCCACAGTCACCCCACACACACATATACACACTATGCTTGTATGTAGTTAGATAGTTAGAATTTGTGTGTTTGTTTGTTTGTTTTGCTTTCTTTGTGAATAAATATATTTGGAATCATACCTGCTACACTAGAGTGAATGAACAGTCAACCTCTGCTATGTCAAGAACTCTGAAATCCTTCCATCTTTACTGTTAATATGGTAATTGTGATTATGGTTAATAACTTAATTATTAATCAAAATTCAAAATTGATAGTTTAGTGAACTTTATGAGACTGATATCATCACCTGGCTATCATTTTTTCCCTTTTCAGAAACACACCACAAGGTGATTTAGGTTAATTAACATAATTAATGATTATTAATAATAATTATTAATTATTTCCAATAGCCAATTTGATACTTTAATTTAAGATCTATTACAAGGTTAGGCCCTTGGTGAGGCATAGATCCCAACAACATGGATATTTCACGAACATCTTCCCCCAAGTAGCACAGAAGATCTAAACAGTCAGCCCAGCTTCAAGATTAGTGTGACCTATTCAATATCTGACCAAATGTCTCTCCTTCTGTTCCTCAGTTATGATGTAGAGTAATGGCCAGAAAAGTGTTTTGAACAACATTATGATGTAACAGTTACATTGACCTTTGACCTTTTGGATATAAAACGTCATCAATTCATTATTTTATCCTTTTAGATATTTTTATATTTTTTTTTCCATAATTAGCATATGAATTTTTGAGGTATGGTAAAAAACATGTTTATTAAGGTTACAGTAACCACCAAAATCTAATTAGTTACTTGTCGCTGTTACTGGGGGTGACCTTTGTAAGCCCTACAAAGTTTTTTCTGGCTTTGAATATTTAGGTTTAACTTTATCTCTAATGTCAAATTATTTTGTTAGTTATCATGAGTTATACACTTTCTAAATATTTAAACTTTACAGGTGTTATGAGTTTGTTGTCCATTCACACATATTGTTTTTTGTCCTTGTCATACATTTCTTACAATATACACAATATATAACAATTCTTATTTTTCACTGTTGTTTCCGGTCTACTTATTTGGCACTGAACCTTTTTTGTTGTTACTAAATATGACACTTATTTATACATTTATGTCATTTTCATTTGCAATTTCTGATTAAGGGCCAGCTGATTAAGGGGGGCGATAAATTACAACAAATATGACTGGAGGTGAGCCACCAAGTTTAAATGTGAGCACTTCAAAGGAAGAAAGGTTTCTACAGGCTATGAGGCCATTTGAAATGTTTCTTGAAGATGGTAACAAGGCCATCACCTCGACCACAGTTCCTTGGTCGGGTAAAACAGTATGGCAAGCCGTTTTAACATTTAATCGCTAAGTCTGACTATCCGGAATAACCAGTATAGATATCAACAACATCATTTTGACTAATTGTAATGTCATTGTGACTAGTATGCATTTTAATTGAAGATATCTATGACGTCATTCTGACTAGTCAAAACTACAGTTACAGATATCTATAACGTCATTCTGACTAGTCAAAACTACAGTTACAGATATCTGTAATTCAGTTTTGACTAGTAACATTCAAACTATTTTTGCCATTAATGTGTATGGAGTTTGTCATTATAGATATCTCCAATGTAGTTGCGGATATCTGCAATTCTTATTGCGGATATCCGCAACTGAATTGGAGATATCTGTAATTCAGTTGCAGATATCTACAACGTCATTTTGAGTAGTCATAATTCAGTTGCGGATATCTACAACGTCATTTTGACTAGTCATAATTCAAGTTCAAGATATCTACAACGCCATTCTGACTATCTGAAACTTAATTCAAGATATCTAGAAAGGACCATGTAGATATCTTCAATTGATGATAATTAAAAATATCTTGAACTTGAATTATGACGCCTCTCGCCCAATGTCAGCTGGGATAGGCTCCAGCCCCCCCGTGACCCTCAAGAGGATGAAGCGGTTAGAAGATGAATGAATGAATGAATGAATTATGACTAGTCAAAATGACGTTGTAGATATCTCAAACTGGAATTACAGATATCAAGGAATCTTATACTGAGAAGAATCAGATTTAACAGTCTGTGCTGGGTTAAAACTAACAGAAACACAAAAACTCATAAACCAACCATAACTGTCTTTATTATTGGCTGAGAAACTCCTGAAATTTTCGGATGACACCACAGTCATCGGTCTAATACCGGACTGTGATGAATCTGCATACAGAGGTGGAGCAGCTGGTCCTCTGGTGCGGTCAGAACCACCTGGAGCTGAACCCGCTCAAGACTGTGGAGTGGACAGTGGACTTCAGGAGAAGCCCCCCAACACTGCCCCGCCTCACCATCCTCAACAGCACAGTGTCTACTGTGGACACCTTCAGGTTTCTTGGTACCACAATCTCTCGGGACTTGAAGTGGCCCACATAGACAATGCCCGGAAAAAGGCCCAGCAGAGGCTGTACTTCCTGCGACAGCTCAGGAAGCTCAACCTGCCTCAGGAACTGCTGATCATGTTGTACACAGCCATAATCCAGTCTATTCTCTGCACATCCATCACCATCTGGTTTGTATCTGCAACCAAACTGGACAGGAACAGACTGAAAAGGACAATCAGGTGTGTAGAGAGGATTATTGGGATTGATCTTCCCTCCATCGAGGACCTGTACAGGTCAAGGGTAAGGAAACGGCCAGGAAACATCACTGTAGACCCCTCACACAATCTGTTTAAACTCCTCCCCTCCAGCAGGCACTACAGAGCACTGTTCACCAAAACCACCCATCACAAAGACAGTTTCTTCCCCCAGGCTGTCGCTCTGATGAACACCTAAACAGTCACAGAGTGGCAGGTCAAACAACATTGCATCCTTGTATATTGTATTTTGTTTTTATATATATTTTTTATATTTCATGTATAGTTGTATATTTTTTGTATATTGTATATTCTGTATATTCCACTTCTTGCCTAAATTTGTGTACTTATGTCATTTCTGGTACATTGAGAGCTAGTCTACCGGAGTCAAATTCCTTGTATGTACACACATACTCAAAAGCTGCATTAAAAGTGCATGTAACTGGCCCTCAGTTCATGCTGTTGATGCTTTGCAATTTAAGCAGGTCAAATACAGCAGTACTCTGTCACAAAATTCAACAGTTTTTAAGTCAGCTTTATTTAACTTCAAGGTTTGTGTTGCTTTCTCTCAACAGTGGTCAAAAAAATACTTAAATCACATCATATCTTGATGAACGAATTATTCAAGTTGAAAATCTTTACAGATGTGTATTGTATAATTTGTTTAGAACACAATGAAGTAACAAATCATCACCCTATTGAGGGATGGATTCAAAATCAGAATGAAAATCCAAGTAAGAAACTGAAATCACAGGCTGATCCAACTTGCGTGAATTTTATCACGGCAACTCATAATGTGACGCAGTAGTGTGTATGGCCCCCACGTGCCTGTGTATGAGTTTGCGGATGGTGTCCAGGGGAATCTCCTCCCAGACATGGAACAGGGCATCAGTGAGCTTCTGAACAGTCTGTGGCAGTACTTGGCGGCATCGGATGCACCAACACATAATGTCCCATAGGTGCTCAATAGGATTTAGGTCAGGGGAATGAGAGGGCAAGTCAATGGCATCAATGCCTTACTCATCCAGGAACTGCCTACACACTCTGGCCACATGAGCTGGGCATTGTCTTGTACCAGGAGGAGCCTAGGGCCCATAGCACAAGCGTAAGATCTGACAATCGCTCTGAGAATTTCATCCCAGTACCGAAAAGCAGTCATGGTACCGTTGGCTATGACATGAAGATCTGTGCAACCCTCCAAGGATATGCCTTCCCGGACCATCACTGTCCCACCGTCAAACCGGTCGTGCTGGATGATGTTACAGGCAGCATATCTTTCATCATGGCATCTCAAGACTCTTTTATGCCTGTCACAAGCACTCAGTGTGAACCTGCTCTCATCTGTTAAGAGAAAGGGGTGTCAGTGGCAGACCTGCCAATTCTGGTGTTCTCTGGTGAATGCCATTTGAGCAGCATGGTGCTGGACTGTGAGCAAAGGTCCCACTAGAGGACGTCGGGCCCTCATGCCACCCTCAGGGAGTGTGCTTCTGACTGTTTGGTCAGAAACATGCACAACATTAGCCTGCTGGAGGTCATTTTGTAGGGCTCTGGCAGTGCTCCTCCTATTCCACCTCACACAAAGGAGCAGATACCAGTCCTGCTGCTGGGTTGATGCCCTTCTATGGACCTGTCCAGCTCTCCTTGTGTAATGGCCACTCTCCTGGTATCTCCTCTATGCTCTTGAGACTGTGCTGAGAGACACAGCAAACCTTGCGACTGCATGTATGGATGTGCCATGCTGGAGGAGCTGGACTACCTGTGCAACCTGATTGGGCTGCAGGTAAGATAAGATAAGACAAGATAAGATACACCTTTATTGATACCACAACTGAGAAATTCCAGTGTTACGGCAGTCAAGGGGAAAGAGTCAGATTAAAGATTTAAACATTTGAAAACTTAAAAAACTAGGCAAGCAAAAAAATCACAAAAAATACAAGAAACAGCAATAAATAATAATAATAATAATAATAATGAGCAGTGGATATAAAAGTGAGCAATGGATTAAAGTGATTTTAGTACGTTTTTAGGGAAATGTTGTAAATTTGCAACATTGGGCATAGTTGGGAGCAGAACTTCTGTGTTTGTACTCACTTTGTCTGAACAGATATACAGAACATTTAAGTATTCATTTGCAGGGTTGATTGCTTACTTAGCCCCATAACAGTATATATCATGAGTAATAATCACACAACAATCATAGTTTTATGAATAAGCATTTATAAATAAAAATATTGGGAAAAAAATAGCTGCTGAGCTCACTTTATCACTTTTGTATTAGCCTCTGTTCATCAGTTAGTTTGAACCAGCTGATGTTATTACACTTTGGTGTAGTGGTGGGCAAAGCAGTTCTTTAGATGTTACTGAATCACTAAAGGAACACATACATCCCCCCAGAGCACTTACAGGTTTACATTCAAGACCATTCGCACCTGTCCCTGAACAATGCAACAGGCATCCCCCCAACAAATCCAGAACATTCAGAACCTGTTTTTCTATCTCCTAATGCTACAAACTGCTGCTTGGGCAACACTGAGAAAAATAGCTCAGGATCATTTAGAAGTTAAAAAACAAACAAAAAACTACAAAGATACAGGGAGTTTCAAATACTGCTATAGATGTTGGAGTTTCAAATACCCCATACAATTTATTCATGTGTTTAATTATTTTATTATTATTTAGAGCTTAGTTACAATGAATCATCTAATACTTTAAATTTCTACTACATTTTTTTTCAATTTGTGACCATGTTAGAAGTGCAGTGACCTTATGTAATGTGTAAGGAAGCACAGGCTATTTTGACTACCACACTGACCCAATGTTGTAGAATTACAACATAGACATAACAAGCTATAAATCAAATTTGATGAATGTTTTCCAAAATAACTAAATATGTACATGTTCTAGACATTGTAATAAACACAAAAAAAATTTAAGGAATTTTACTTCCTTTAATCCTGACAAATCCAGTCATGCAAAAAAAGGAGATGAGCTCAACGGGAAGTTTGCAGGTAGAGTGAGTTCATGGCCAGATGACCAGACCTATAAACACTTCTTCTATCCAATAGCATTGTGAGGACAAACAATAGGACCCATTAACTATGTAAATGTGGTCTTGAGAAAAAAAAACATTTGCAGGCCTTTTTTTAGAATTGTTAAAAGTGATGTTGTAAATTTGCAACAGTGGGTTTTACAGGGTTAATAACCTGGTGTGGAATCAGTATGAGGTATGAATATGTTTGACAGTCAGCAGTTGCATTGCAATTTCTTATTCTTTGATGTTACTACTGTAACATTTTTATTTAGACATACTTGTCAAAGACTACTTTTTTGTAGTCCAGATGTTAGTGTGGGTGAGGTGCTGGTCTCTGTGAGAGTGAGATGGTTTATGTGATCCTACTGCTAGTTCTAGGTCTTAGGATGAGCTTAGGAATGTTTGATGTGTTTCTTAGCTCTCTGTACTGAGAGTTTTGTTCTTGGGGAAAATGAGTGTATGGTCCTACAGGTCTGTTTTTGTCTCATTTTTCCCCCTTTCCCTTTCTCCTTTCAAAAAGGCTCTATATTATCTCTTCATATAATGTTTGGCTATGGCTAATGTAACAGAAAGCTGAGGAGCATGTCTGTTTTGTAATAGTTTCAGGTTCCCTCACTAATGCTGCTGTTGTTCTCCAATCTCCACCCAACTGGTATGATGAAGCATTCACTGGAAAGGTGATTTCATTTTTACCTCACCTCAACTCTCTAAACTGTGCAATAGATCCATTATTATAAGTCTTGCAGTCCCTTTTCTAGAATGGCCAAAAGCAATGTCATTGTTTATGAATCCAATAAGAAGAAAATGTTCTCCCTTTACTCACAGAATTACTTTTTTTATGGATAACTATTTTCTCTTTGCTGCCAATAGCACAGAATATTCAAATGAAGCTCAGCGTAAGTTCAATCAGGAAAGACCTTTCTGTGCTTATTCATTCACAATTCTCCCTCTCTCACTCCCACTGCTTCCTCCAATCAGCTGCCACCGGGCGTGCACTCTTCTAGCTGTCCTGTCGTAATTAGCCACGGCCTCCATCAGCCAATCAGTTTCCCTAATTGGATACGGATCTATCACCCCCCTCATAGCTCTCAATCTCGAAGGGGTCTAATCGCCAAAGACTTTTCACATTTTCACATTTCATTCTCATGTGCATTTGTAATTAAATATTTTCTTTCCTAACCAAAAAACGTGTCTCTCCTGATTGAACTATAGTTACATCAGATCACGCTCCATTGTTACTTGACCTCTCATTCATTCTCTTGTCCCCCCCTTTATTTGAGATCCTTAAGAGGTTTTGCATTAATTCCAAAGTTATATCCTGGATAATACTTTTATATATTTTATTTAAGGTTTCCCTAAGTACTAATACTAGTACTAGTCCCAGTAATTCACACCAGGTAGAGGATCTCGCCAGGGGTGCCCCTTATTTGCTTTGGCAATCGAACTTCTGTCTGTTGCACTTAAATCTGTTGGTTTTGGTCATGAAATCCTCTAGGGCTGTACCCAAATATTCGGATATTCGAATATTCCTTTCTATGGGTACGTATTCTTGATGAAAATTTGGTATTCGATATTCGTTTTTTTATTTACTTTTTTTTTTACATATTTTTTTGGTGCTAAATGTAGTCTTTTTGTTGTTGGTAAATGTAGGTTATCAATAAAAATCAAAACTTTTACATTGTATTGTTAAAAATGTGAAAATATAGTATAGCCTTCCAATGGAGCTTGTGCGCACGGCATGCTTGAGCGCATCCATCTGAGGCTGTGGATCAATGCCAAGTTTTACCACTTTATCACTATTCCCTCTAACTTGTAGCTGTTTTTTCGTTATCTTTTGAATTTAATATAAATTATGGAACCGTTTTTGTCAACATTTGTTTCCCCCGTTTTGTACAATAAATTATTGTTTAAAGTTTCAACAATTTTCTTTTGGAGTGCGTGACACAATTGTGTTTTGAAAACAGCCGCGGACTGTCACCCGCTCAATGCATCAGTACCTTCAGATGCCATGACAGTAATAGCCAATAATGTCAAAATATCATTTACAGACCGATTTAACAGATGATCACTGCTGCCTGACCCGCAGGTCCATTTGCGGGTCCCGCAGGTTATGGGTCAACCCGCACATCACTACTCAGCTCAGTCTATAAAGGCTGTATACACAACAGTAAGGCTATAGACATTATATTCTATTCAGGCCGGCAGAACCAGCAGCGCATTGGCTCTACAGTGCACGGCACTGCTGATTAACCATTTATTGCAGCACAGAGTGTCTGCCAGCAACCAATTACTTGCAGAGGCTTCCTACAACTTGTTTCAACAGTTCCGATTTAATCAGAAGACAAATTAAACAGGATGACTAGCCAATGTGAAAATCAAAAGAAAGCATAGAATAATGTACTGAAGGAGACTGTTGTGCCATCACATTTTTTTGTGGTTTGAGAGCAAAGATCCGGTCGCTGTTGTGCAAAACTCCGCAATACAATTAGGTAAAAAAAAAACCCGGAGTCCCGGAGTCCGCTTTTTGTACCTCTTCAAATGTCTGTCCGTCTTTTTACGCAAATCTTTTTACTGTACAATAAACAAACTTGAAATTTGCTCTTTTTTATGGAAAGGCAGGAAAAGTCCTGCATGTAACATTTGGTTGGACAAATTTATGGAAAATGACATTAAATGATATTTGTTGTTCAACTTTATGTCCAGGTATCTCTGTATAAATAATAAAAGCTAAAATGAATACACTTTTTACTACAGTTGTGACACTACATTGAACACAATTTCTGAAGTGCTGGTGAGTCGAGCTGCTATCAGTTAGCTGCAAACTTACCACTGTATAGCTGTACAACTAACTGGTAATGCATTCCAACATAAACAGTCAGATGTCAGATGAAGGACAATCTATCCTAAAGGAATATAATTCAGTTTTATTTAGATATTGGATGGAAAAATGTCAATATGCGCTGGATTATGCCTGTTTTCCTTTTTTTTTTTAAGATATTTTTGGGGCCATTTTTGCCTTTAATTGATAGGAAAGCCAAGCGCGAAGGGAGTAGAGAGAGAGGGTATGACATGCAGCAAGGGGCCACAGGCTGGTGTAGAACCCGGGCCGCTGCGGCAACAGCCTTCTACATGGGGGGCCTGCTCTATCCACTAAGCCACAGACACCCCCGTTTTCCTTTTAACATGATGCCATCTTTGACTTCAATATTCTATGTTAAAGATTATCTAACATGTGTTAATCAGTGTGCATGAATTAAGTAACTAAGGAGTAGATATTAAAGCCACAAGCAGCATTAATCGGGTCCAAGCAGTTTGCAAGAATTTGAATGTTTGTTTCTTTTTAAATTGACAAGAAACAAAACTCTTGATATTCTTTAACATTATTGTTGCTGGTCATCACTATATGCTAATACTCTGTTGACATTCATTCAAATTAACACAAGAAATTTGTGCTCTAGATAACAGATCAGTGCTCAGTGAATTACCTCCTAAGCCCTATGAGAAGCTTTTATGGCAAGGCTTAACTATACAGACTAATAAGCAATGATAACTAACACATCTTTGGGGTCATCAGGTAGGAACCTCCTTTCACCAGTGTTTCCTCTAGTTGGTCCCACGACACCTCCAGGAGGCTAGACAGTGATCTCTGGCATCCCAGAGACACTGCCCTAATGCCACCTCTCACTCCTTCCCGCACCGACCCAACAACCTCCTTTACCTTACATTACACATGGCTTTCTCAGCCCAAACAGCACTGCCACCTTCAACAAACTCACACTGAAAAAACTGACTTTTTGGTGCAGTAAACTTTATTAGAGTAACTGTCATAATTTCTACCTTGTATTTTTAAGATTCAGTGAGAACTAGAGTTTCTTAGGTAAAAGAAAATATTTTATTAACGTAATACATTTATTATGGCAGAAGAGTAAATTTTATTTTGGTTTCCTCATACTTTTTAAATGTTTAATAGCTGTATGTACATAAACCTAGAAATACTAAATAAACTTTACCTGAATGTGAAGCACCTTTGAAGCCGCGCAGGCGTGTTTTGACCGGGTTGACGCCCATGCACGACGCATGCGCAGAGTACTCTCCGCCAAAATACAGAAAAGGACGGCTCCGACGTTACAGGATCAAAGAGCAAGGTGGCTTCTCAAAAGAAGTACAAGTTACAGGATCACAGAGCAAGGCGAGCACGCACGACAGTCATTTCGCAGGTAAGTTATGACCTTTCTGTTTTAAATTTGTGATAACACATGGGTCTACGTGTAGTTTGATGCAAGATATGTTCCTGTTACCGTTTTTCAGGATAAAAAGAACTTAAGTTAGGCTATTAAAAAGCACTAACATAACATTATAACGTTTATCAACTGATGTCAGCATAGTAGAACATGGTTTTGTTCTCTATAAAACTTTTGGTGACGACATCGAAGTAACATCAAGTTAACTAACGTTAGCAACAGGCCAGAGGCCTGTGAATTAACGTTAACTGTTATGCATTGAGAATGAGGGAGAGAAACCGATGAATGTTTTAGAGAGAAGTTGTTTAAGTATAAATAAAAACGTCCCAGACTAAGTTTTTAAAACACACGTTTACTGACTGAAGCGCCTCAGGTCTTTGAGAGCATCAGCGTGCGGATATAAAGAGACTTCGCCGGCGGGCGATGGTGACTAGCGGCTAGTTAGCATGGCTAGCATCGTTAGCATGGCTGTGCCATGCGGTGTTGTGCGAACACAACACTGCATGGCACAGCCGTGGATACTTTCGATACCAAACGTGTCCGTTTTAGTATCGATACTCATAATAAAGTGTCTATATTTTCACCAGTCTACACTAATTTGGGGTTAAAAATTTTTTTCGTCACAGTTGACAATTATTTCACTAGTTTTAAGACCTATTTTCCGCTGATTGTGTGCGGTTGTGGGCGAGCTACGGTTGTGTAAATCAATGCGCCCCGCGCGTGGCTGAACTCAAGTGACTGCCACCACTTCGGAAACACTGCATGGCATGAATAATATTTTACTGAGCATTCATGTTTTTGTTGTTCACTGAAAGACTCGATTGTTCAATACAAGTTTAAAGTTCTACTCGCAAATAAATCTGTTGAAATATCATGTGTTAATTGTTTTATTTAGCATAGACAAAACAAAATGTTCATTTACGTTTGTTCGTGATACGGTTTGTTTAAATTGCCCCCAATTTCCAGTAAAATTCCTAAGTTCCCATTATTCCTATTTGGAATATTTCCAATATTCCCCAGCTTAAAAATAGTATGGAAAGTTATTGGGAATTTACTGGGAATTTTCTGCCCCTTTGCAACCATAATCTGTAATTTGTCAATTTAAAAAAAGTCTTATTAAAATATGTTTCTATCTGTCAACAAGAAGCAACGCAGAACAGAACATTCTCATCTTTCAGGCAAGTAGAAAATAATGTATGCATAATATAATATTGTTTGTTATATCCCCTTATTCATTCCTCCATAATGTAAAAAAAAAATTGTGGCTTAATGTTTTAGACCATTGTTTTAATATCACAAATTGTGTCTGTTCATTTTCAGGGTGCCCTTATTATTTGGAGGAGCCAGTGGACTGAGTGGACAGTTGAGTTGAGGTCTAGGGAGGAGAAAATCATCAGGGAGAAAGAGTAGGCCCCATGTGGTATGAGATGGTCATGCAAAAAATGCAATTTTAGGTCATCAAAACGTTTAGAGCTCATAAAACATTATAGATTGAAGCATCCACACACTGGTCAAGGCCGGTCACTACCCTGCTGGTACGCAGATTGTCCTTGTTTATTTAAAGGTTGGGGGGCACTTCACGCACATTTGTCGAGAAATCATACACAGACTGAACAGTCAGAGCAGATAGTTTCATTTTCATGTCTTGTATGTAATTCATGTAGTTTTAACACAGAGAGGCAATATTTTGAACACCTCGGGACTCATCTGAAAAAGAACGAAACTGTTAATTGTGTTTTTAAAGATTGTGACTACAGTACGAATATATATTCAACTTTTGCTTCACATAAAAGTAGGAAGCATAATCCTCACTGCATTAAAGATTTTAAAAATACTGTACTTACGACAAATTCAAGTCAGGCAAGTGAGGCAACAGAGGATAGTAGTTTGATTGAAAGTGAAGTTACTTCTGATGAAACATTTGTCAAAGAGGGTGAAGATTTAGTCCAGGTTATTGTTGATGAGCTTGGTTCCTTATTGCTTAACTTAGACTGTATATTCAATGCGCCTAGAAGATGTATAGATGAGGAGCTTCAATTTATAACTTGTTCAGCATCTGCACCTGTTATCAAAAATATTGTCCATAGCACATTACAAAACCATAACGGCAATGTTGGAGAAGTGGTAATCACAGATTTGGTAAAAAGCCTTTGCCAGTTAAATCCTCTCAGTGTAGCCTTTAGTGAAGAATGCCCTCTTGGCATGGCATACAAGAGAAATGGGTATTTAAAGGAACATTTCTCTATTGTTGAACCTGTAGAGTATATACTAGATGCGAAAGAGGGAAAGACCTTTCAATATATACCAATTTTGTAATCCTTGTCACAAGTTCTGAAAAATAGTGACATCCAGGAGAAGGTTTTGAAAAGTGCAAGACATTGTGGTTCTCCATGTCAGTATGCTAGTTTTCATGATGGTTCCCACTTCAAGGAAAACACATTTCTTTGTGGAGAGGAGTTAAGGCTTTCACTTCTACTTTACTGTGATGATTTCGAAATATGTAATCCATTAGGAACCTCTTGTAAGAAGCACAAGGTAACAGGTGTTTACTGGGTGTTTGCTGATATTCCATCTGTATTAAGGTCTGCATTATCATCTATTTACTTAGCTGTTTTGTGCAAGGCAGATGACATTAAGAAATGTGGTTATCCCCAAGTGCTAGATCCATTATTAAGTGATTTGAAAAAACTTGAGGAAGATGGACTTTTTGTGCCCTGTTTAGGAAAAATAATAAAGGGCACTGTATTTTCTGTGATTGCCGATAACCTTGGTGCCCACTCAGTTGGGGGGTTTGTTGAAAGTTTCAGTGGGTCACACATTTGCAGATTTTGTGTAGGAGAGCGATCCCAGTTTCAGGAATTTCAGGTCAGGACAGGAGCATTCCCAGGTAGAACAAAACAGCAACACAAGTTGGACATTGAAGCAGCATTGACTAGTAACACCCATAGTCACGGAGTTAAAAGACAGTGTACAATTACTGAAAGATTAAATCATTTTCATGTGGCAACAGGTTACCCACCTGATGTACTCCATGATTTACTTGAGGGTATTGTACCTGTAGAACTGGCATTGTGTTTGGATATTTTGATAAAGAAAAAATATTTCTCTCTTGAAGAGCTCAATAGAATAATCAAACAGTTTCCATACAAGTGGAAAGACAGGACAAATTGTCCCCAAGCTATACCACCAACCTTTGCCTCCCGTAAAACCATTGGTGGTAATGCAACTGAAAATTGGTGCTTATTGAGGCTACTTCCACTTATGATTGGCTCTAAAGTACAGGAAGAAGAACAAGCATGGCAGTTGTTGATGACACTCAAAGATGTTGTTGAGCTGGTTATGTCACCTACCCACACAGATGAAAGCATTGGTTTCCTCGATAGCCTGATTTCTGAGCACAGGCATAGATTTAGCAGTGTTTTTCCACAAGCGAACCTGATCCCAAAACACCATTTTGTAGAGCATTACCCACAGCTCATTAAATCATTTGGCCCACTAGTGTCCTTATGGACAATGAGGTTCGAAGCAAAGCACAGCTTCTTTAAGAAGGTTGTAAGACAGACTAGCTGCTTTCGGAACATTTTGAAGTCTATGGCAAACAAACACCAGTCCATGATTGCATGCCATCTCCATGCTTCAGTTGTAAAAAATCCTGCCGTGTCAGTATCCAAGATGTCAAGAGTTCCATTAGAAGTTGTAAATGAGAATATACAGGAATTTCTATCACAGAAATTTCCTGAAGAGACAGGTGTTAATTTGACCAACCAAGCAGAGTTTCAGGGCACCAGTTACCATGTTGGCATGATGTTGGTATATGGCTCCACTGCTGGGTTGCCTGACTTTGCTGAAATACTACAAATCATCATTGTTCAGGACACCTTAGTGTTTGTAGTGAAATTGCAAAGTGCATGGTACTCCGAGCATTTTAGATGTTTCAAGTTGGAGTCCACAAGCGTAGTCAAAGTAATTGAGCAGTCACAACTCACTGACACATACCCATTGGCTACCTATGCAGTGGAAGGCGATCGAATGGTTTCCCTGAAACACCACATCTGCTTCTCAAACTAGGTAAAGTAACCTAAGTCCTTCCTACATGTCTTTCTACTTATTCGTTCAGTTGACTGTTAGAGCTTCACTGTGAGGAAGCAGATGCCATTTTAAGATGTTAAACAAGATACTGGAACTTTTTGTGGAAAAAAAATATATAGGACACAAATTAATATTATTTTAGGTTTTTGATATTGTCTGAAAAGTGATAATTCTACTTTAATTTTATTATTGATGTCATAGCTCCAGTACACCAGCACCACTCACTACAGCCTCAATAAACATAAAATAGAATTATCACCTTTCGGACAATGTCAACAAAAACTGAAAATGTAAAAGTAGAATTTACGGCAGAGTTGTTGCATTAGATTGCATGGATGTAACTAATGAAGTGGCTGGTGAGTGTATATTTACATCTTAAAACATGCCTGGAGTGGACCTTTTTAAATAGGATGAATCTGGATTATGACTTATTGTTATATAACACCTTGTCAGGACTTATTTGTGTCCTTATTCCAAATTTAAACTTAAAATTAAAATATTATTTTATACTTTGTCTGATTGAATTAATCAGGCTATCGTGAGGAAATATATGATTTGCTGTTTTATCACACCCTGTCTTTGTTTTTTTTTTCTCTTGCAGTTCTGCTTGCCCAAGACTGTGATCATGTCTGCCCCAACTCACCTACGTGTTATTATTGAAGAGACACAAGTTCAGAAGTTAACCCTACCACATGGAATCCCTAGCACTGTAGACGAACTTTTGGCAGCTGCGCAGAATCATTTTCAACTTGAAGGGAGTTTTACTGTAATGCACATGGACAAAGACTTTGATAACCAATTCTTCACTCTAACATCAACCCACTGAGCAATAGATGGATATTAGACGTCTAGTTATTTTTTAGACCTAATTTCAACCGTCTGGATTCCATCTATTTTTAGACGGAATTTAGACGTTGCACTTTAATCCAGTATTCGATAACTATTAATTAAAAAAACAACTGTAAGGTGCATAACTGATCTCCAAATACTTAACTAAAATAATAATGATAGCCGTTGAGCGATATACAGTATAGTATAGATATAGTCGAGATTTAGACGTCTAGATATAGACCGAATCTAGACAATTGAATTTAATCCATTATTCAGTAGTTGTTTATTTAAAATAATAACTGCACGTTGCAGAACTGATCTCTAAACATTGGACTAAAATCATTTTAATAGCCATAATCGTTATAAGGTGTAGTTTAGATGTAGACGTCTAATATCCCGCATTTCAACGTCTATAATTAGACCATGTTTTGTAATTATATATTTTTTTATTTTAATATTAGGAGAGAAAAAAACAAACAACAATAATCTGATGGAATAGCCAGCTCTTTCTATGTGCAGTGCCCAAGTACAGCTGTGGGAGGCAGCAATTGCTTTTTCGTGGGTCGAGCTCGTCGTTGTAGCATTGTAGCCTTGTTTACACCGTAGCGTGACCGGTGTTTTCACCTTATCCGGTCAAAACGTATAAATCCCAAAAAATCTTCGGTTCATCTGGAAGCCCGGGTCCTGCTGAGCACTCAACAACAAAGTTGGTCGGTGAAATTCCATTCGATTATTTAATATCGGGGTTTTTTTTTTTCTCCGTCTCAGTAACGCTGGCTGTCGCCATGTTGCCTGCGCTGTTGACAAAAATGCAGCCACCTTATTGGTGTATCACGGTCACGTGACGCACCGTGCAACCACTTCTGGGAAAAATCTTATTCCGCTCAGAGCGAAGTAGTCCGTGATAAAAGTTATCGGCATGGCCGCAAGGCCATGAGATCAGCAACGAAAAAAAAATTTGGTAGCTCTGCAAGACCCCTGCTTTACACCCGTATGGAGATCGTACGACCATAACATGAAAACGGCTTCACCTTGTAGACTGCGCAACTTCCGGCTGAAGAATACTTGTGCACATTGACTCGACTCAACTTTGCGTCCGTCGGACTGAAAGACCGTCGAAGTTTGTCGAAGAAATCGTCGCTTTCTGCGAAAAAGAGGTGGGTGCTGAAGGACATATTATAGAAAAACTGTTTAGTTTTGCAATGTTTGGTCCCGTCATGCATTTAGCATTTGCTTGCATGTAAGCCTAGTGTGTTGGTTGCTACCATGAGGGCTAGCTTGTTGCTAGCTTAGCCAGCGTGGGCCCAACAGCATCGACTACTCACTGCTAACTTGGCGTTCAGTGGCTTGTTTTTCTTTCAAAGGTGTTCAGAGCAGGCCCTTAATAACAGACGTCTGTTGGAGACAAGGTTGAAAGCTTCTAGTTAGGCTAATTTCCAAACATTTTACTATTTAACTTCGAAAATGAAGTATATTTTGATGCCAATACTTCATTACTTTTACTCAAGTAATATTTTGAATACAGGCCTGTAGTTGTAAGAGATTATTTTATGTTGTGATATTGATTCTTTGAGTGTGTGGCACATTATAACTTGCAGATATTTTTCCTTTTGTTGTGGCCCAGAATGTAACACAAGATTAATTAGTATCAATGGGAATTCATTTTGAGGTAATGGAGCCCAATTCCATGTGATTAGGCCAAAATACATGAATATCAGTAAAATAAAAAGTGAATTAAGCACTTATGGCCCAATTAAAATACAGCTACATGTATGTGGCACATGATTGCTTGCAGATCAGGTATTGGAGCTACTATACAGTTCTGGGGGTAAATGTTTACCATTGTGTAAATTGTTTAATACATATTATGTATTCATACAATGACATTGAGCTATGATAGCATAAGGAATACATCAGATGCTGAGGTTATCTACTTACATTAAAATACTGGGTATCTTCTCAAAGTTGTCTAATAGATCCCAGCATTAAAGAATACAAAAAGCAATATTATTATTACATAATTGCATTGCCAAAAAAAAAAAATATAATGAAAATGCAGGCCAACATCATTATGAAAATACCCTTTTAAAGCTCTAAGATGTTAACTTGATGTCACACTCCCTCCTCAGCTCTGCTCAGCCCTAGCTCATGATAAGAGAGTGTGTTTTTGCAATACCTGATCCTTTAACTACAGAAGCTATTGATAAGCCACACGGTACATATGTGCTGGGTTGGTCAACCAAATTATAATATTCATCCTTATTCTTTTTCCTCCACGGCAGCACCATTGCATCTTTCTGCTTGCTGCTTCATTGAATATCTCTTCACTTACTCCCTTCCAGACTGTATATTTTGTTTAAGGAGTAGTTCACCCCCCAAATGACTTTTTCTATTGATTACTCATGCCATGGAGACTTGGATTCAGTTATATTGTTTTGTTTTTTTTTCACGTTCCTAAGACAATCAAATGATTGTCTAAATATATCCCCATTGATTCTGGATGTTTAGGTCCCCATCCGGAATCACTGGAGGTAAATTTACTCTAAACAATTTTTACAGTAGTACATTAAGAAAATCGAATAAGTTATGCCACATTGCTCGTTATCTTCTGAAAAATATTTCAAATTAGCGTTCAATACTGATCTTTTTTCCTTGTGTTTTCTTTCCAGCCAAATTGAGTATGGCCTCTAATTATTTGAAAGATTGGAGAAGAAAACGAGCTAGGATAGGTGATTTCTTAGATGATTTTGCCAGTGATGAAGATGTGTCACAGGAGGACACACAAGAGGAGGGTGGGGCAGGTCAATCTGGCCAGCTGCCAGATGAGACCTTAGGAACTACATCATTTGAAGCACAGCATTTGGAGGACATGCAAGAGGGTAGGGCAAGTCAATCTGCCCAGCTAACAGATGAGACCTTAGGAACTACATCTTTCGATACAACCATGGAAGAAGAGCCTGATGCACAGGAGGACTATGGTTATAGGGAATACCCAGACAGAAGTGACGAAGAAACCGAGCTTGTTGACTTAGAATCCCAAACCGAAGAGGAACTGTCAAGCCTAAGAGAGGATGTGGCATCTTGGGCCATAGACATAAAGCAGACCCACAGTAGTGTTAATAAGATACTAGCGATCCTCCGCAAACATGGCCACAATTTGCCCAAAGATGTCCGCACACTATTGCAGACTCCATGTTTTGTGGAGAGTAAAAAGAAATGTGATGGGGACTACATTTACTATGGATTGGAGTCAGGCATCCGCAAGTACCTTGAGCAATGCCCTACTTTAACAGGAGCAGTCATCTTGGACATTAATATTGATGGCGTTCCCCTGTTCAAATCGAGTCAGACACAGTTTTGGCCAATTTTGGCCAAATTTGACAAGTCTGACCCTTTCATTGTGTCTCTATTTTGTAGGAATGCAAAACCTGAACCGGTAGAGGATTATCTACAGGATTTTGTACAGGAGTTGGTAGACCTTCAGGAAAAGGGCATTGTTCATGAAGGGATCCGGTTCGAGGTCGAGATTAATGCCTTCATCTGTGACTCTCCTGCAAGGGCTTTTGTCAAGTGCATCAAAGGTCACAATGCGTAACAGGCATGCGAACGCTGTGAAGCTTTGGCCAGCCATGTGGATGGCAGGATGGTGTACACAAACCACACACCTTGTGAAAGAAGAACTGATGAAAGATTTAAAACTGTTCAATACACTGTCCACCAAAAAAAGCTACGCCCCTCATTAGGACTGGAGTCGGGTGCGTCAGCCAGTTTGTCTTGGACTACATGCATGTGGTTTGCCTAGGTGCAGTAAAGAGGCTTCTGACATTTCTGATTAAAGGTCCTGCTGAGTGCAAACTACCCAAAAGGTTAATAGAACAACTATCCAGCCGATTAATGGCACTCAGAGGGAAGATGCCATCAGAATTTGCCAGGCAACCAAGGTCAGTAGTGGATCTGGATCGGTGGAAAGCCACAGAATTTCGGCAGTTCCTACTCTACACAGGCCCAATTGTGCTGAAAGACATACTGTCACATGACCAGTACCACCACTTCTTGTGTTTGACAGTAGGTATATCTATCTTGCTTGAGTCGGATCCTGAGCAGAGAGAAGCATATCTGGAGTACTCAAGGGATGTCCTGAAGCACTTTGTAGAGAACTCTGTTGAGTTTTATGGCAACACCTTTTGTGTGTACAACATCCACAGCCTGCTGCACCTGTATGAAGACGTGGAGGGTTTCAAATGTTCCTTAAATGACATATCAGCATTCCCCTTTGAGAACCATTTGCAGTCTATCAAGAGAATGGTTCGAAATGGCCAAAATCCAATTGCACAGGTCACTAAAAGAATTGTAGAAAAGGAGCAGGCAAAACCAATACAAACATTGTCCCACAAGAGGTACTATGTCTCAGACAAAACTCGAGACAGTTGCTTCATCCTGGAAGATGAGATCGCGTTTGTGAGGGAGAAGAGGGCTGATGGCAAGCTGGTGGCTGATGTTGTCACGCTGGATGATGCAAATGATCTGTTTGAAAAACCATGCAAGTCGAAGATCATCAACATTGCCTATGTGGACAGATGAATGGATCAAGCACATCGGCGGCTGGTGGATAAGAGAGAAGTGATGAGGAAGGCTGTTTGCATTCCACATTCAGAGGGATTTGCCATCTTTCCTCTGTTACACGCCATGGACTAATTGAGCATTACAACTACAGCACTACATTGAACTATGGAAGCTTTACAACGAAACTTTTCGAAATGGATAAATTGATACTTTGACCAGTCAATTCAACACCTTTAGTGGGCTTGCACGAATGGAGGACTCTAGCAGTCACCATAACGGACTTGATAACGTAGCAGAACATACCATATAGGCAGCAAACTGTTCAGAGACTAACAGCTGGTAACTCGCACAGTCACCCATTCCTTTGTAAATAATACTTATGGACTAAAAGTAGAAGAAATAAATGAGCCTGCACCATTGGAGAAGGGCCCTAGTTGCAGAACAAACCTGTCAACAACCCCTGCAGCACAGCAGACTATTATTGGCACATTAGAGTTTGAGAGGATACATCAAAGAGCCCAGCTGACACGCACCTTCAACCACCTGCAATGCCGAGACCATGCTGGCAGCCCAACGACAATAATTGTCTGTTACAGCGGTAAGGGCAAAAAAGAGGTATGACATCGCTGATTTGCTGTTCTCAAAACATGTAATTGCCTCAAAATATTAACAACCCAAAGATGTGATTGTAATAGAACATTGCAATATCACAATTCTGAAAAAAACACCATCAAAAAGCCTTCTCTACGATTTCAGAGAAAATAACCCTAACCCACCTAACCCTTGACAGCCATTCAACACCAATTTCAATATGTTGTAATCTAACACATATTTATAGAGTTACAGCGGGCAGCGGCTTATTTAGCAGATGTAGTGGGCCAATGTGCATCTGGCCACTTATTTTTCTTTTCCCCTTTTTCAGCATTTCCATTTTGAAATGTGTTCACTATTTGTCTACTATTGCATACAAAATTTCATATCTTTTTCTGTTTGAATATCAGTAAGGAATTGATGAGCACAGATTAATTGTATATTTCAATTCACAGAACATGTCACAGCGGAAGACAACCCGGGTCGTTAAAAAGAAGACCTTTCCTGACTTTGTTGAAGGTAGGCGTCTGTTGTATTTTAGTTGGACATCTCACATAATGTACACTTTTTGACTACTGATTGCTAGCTTTGTTTTTTAAGTCTATGCACATGCCGTCTGTTTCTAGGTCCCACTTATCCTTCACCCCCGAAGAAATTTCGGAAGGAGTCCAATACAGTGGCCTCAAATGGTAATTTAAAATACATCTTTATTCACCAAACAACCAACAGAATATTCATATATGTGCAAAGTTGATTGTGATTATGTTTGTGTTGATTCTGAGTAATGTCAGCCTTTTTCTTTTTTTCTCCCTTTCAGCCCCTGGTCCATCTCAGCAGCCACAACGGGTAAACGTGACTACTTCCACCACCACTGGTAACTATCAATGCTAACGTATTGTTTTCCATGTCCAACTATAATAAGCCATGAATGTATTTGTCTGTCATTGTTAAACAACTATACAGAATTGGTTGAATCTTGTTACAGGTCCTAAAGATGCCCTAGGCAAAAGAGCCCTACCCCAGCCTTTTCCACGTGAGTAATTTGATTATGGCCATATATTTTTTAAATTGTCTTTTATGATTATCTTTATAATAGTCCTTTTTAATATCAGTATTGAAAACCCCAGGATATCATTCTCCCTCCTGCCCCCCGAAAATGTAGAATAAACTCCCGTTGCACTTAGAACAGCAGAGTCACTCCTAGCTTATGCCAGTGGTCTGAAGACTTAATGCAAACTCCACTCTAGCCCAATAGTGCTTGCCCACCCTTGATGACCACACATATCTTGGATATTATTAAAGGGGAGAATAAAGGATAGCGTTGAGTTTCCTTTTGTGTATGAGTGAAGTTGAGCTGGCATTTTTATATGGACCGATGTCAGGCAATGTTTTACTTTGCACCCTATCGTAAAGGAAGCCATTGTGTGTATAGCTTTGAGGTAAAGATTAATGATCGTTTCATTCTTCTTTAATAGGTTTTCTGCAGAGTGGTCTAGCTTTTTTTTGATTATTTTTTCTATACATTTTATCCAGGGCTGCCCCTGACCAAATTGGGGCCCTAAGCGAAATTTTATTTGGAGGCCCCCATCCCAAATGTATCATAGGTACAAAATGACCATACAACAACTTGCCATTTAACTTGACAACCTTTACTGGCAATAACAAATGTACTGTAGATACAGTAGTTTGGCTGTATGAGTCAAATAAAATAAAAAATTCAACCTGAAATAAATAAATAAATATTAAATAAAAATAACTTCAAACTGAAATAAATAAATAAACAAATAGCACAAATAGCCATCAATTACTCATCAAAAGAAAGTAACTTCCACCACCTCAATCCCCCACCCTTGATGAAACACTGAAAATAAAATAAAAGAGGGAGACAGGTTTTTCCTATTTAATCTTATTTTGTTATATTTCTCCCTCTCCCCTCTCTGGAGGCGTCAGATCTCCCTCAGCCCTCCGCCTCTCCCACCTTAATTAAACACTGAAAACAAATAAAATACAGAGACATTCTTTTCTATTTTCATCTTATTTAGCTATACAGTATTTCTCCCTCTCCCCTCTCTGGGAGCACCCCAAACCTCGGGTCTCCCCCTTTGTGGAGCCCGCCCGCCCTCCCGTCCCCGCACATACTCCTGAGGCTCTTTTGGACGACATGTCGACAACTCTTCACCTGCTGCAGCTCTGCAAGTGCCTGCCAGCGCACCCCTCTGATTGTTCAGATGTCGAGTGCTGTTAATCATTGCAGCGACGCATGGGCGGTCAGGTCTCTTCTCTCCTTCCTCGAGCTGATTCTACGCGCGCCTCATGGTAGCGCATGTGCGCATCCATTGTGCATATGCGCAAATGCATCCCCTCGCGCAAAATGTGGCCCCCCATGGAAGATGAGGCCCTACGCACAGCGCGTGTTCTGCGTTTAGGGAGGGGCGGCCCTGATTTTATCTATAAATGTTGATTATTGATGTTACCATGTGCTCTCCTTGCTTTGTACAAAGCCCTCTGGATTAAGAGGATCAGCTAAATGCCAGATTTGTAAAACAATTTTATTTTTGTAGGCCAAGAGTACCCCTACTCTGAGGATTTGTTCGACGATCCACCTGAAACATCAGCAGATCTTTCAAAATGTAAGACTAAGGCAATTTTCAAATTGTATGAATTCCAATCATTGTTTTATCAAAGGTGACCATTTCTTTTCTCCCCCTTTTATTAGCTTGGCAGCCATCACCCGACAGTTCATTAACACAGATATCCTGTGAGTTTGTAATCTTGTCCTCTTTATTTATATTCTTTTTTTTGTTCTATCTATTAATACTTCTAATTTAAATTAATTCAAACAATATACATCTATAATAATTATGTCTTCCCCAGGCGGGTCACCAGCCACTCCAAAAACAATTTTGACGGCACCTCTGCATTCCTCTACACCAGGTATAAATTATATGTTTATTGGACTCAAACTATCCCCCTGGTGAATAGATATTTTAGATGTAAAGTAATGCTATGCTGAATATAATACTTTTTGTATCTGTTTTTGATCCCAGCTATGCAAGGTCAGACCACATCAGCAGTCCCTGAGAGGAGCTGTTATAGAAAAAAAATCAGAACACAATGTTTTAATAAGTGCAGCAAATACACGGGCACCATTGTGTACAACTAGTGAAATTATTAAATTACTTATCCCCCGCCCCCAATAGTGAATGGGGGTGGCAAGACTTCAAGTCCACGCATGCAGCCAGGGCTGTTTAATTTTTGTATGTGTTTCTCTCCCAGCAGATGATAGCGCTCCAACCACCCCAGTAGTACCTGGGAGGGCCCGTGTTAGACACCGCAGTCCTGTGATGACCCGTGCCCGGACCCCACAGGGTAATCCTTAATGATTATAGCAGCGATCACAATGTTGATTGAAATTAATTGCCTTTGCTGCCCCCGCCCCTGTGTACATTGTAATATAATATATTGTAGTAGACATCTGAAGTTGCAAATTTTCAGATTATGACATTGTTTTTAAGCCTCTACTGAATATACCGCAAATGACAAATGGTGTGAGTGAAAAGGTTTGATTTCAATGGGCTTTCTCTCCCAGCAGATAATCGCTGGCACACCCCACCAGTTAGAACAGGAAGGACACAAGGTATGTCTTGATACAGCAGTGTTCAGAATGGTGCCTGTGTAAGATAGAAAAAATCTTAACTACTTTATCCTCCACTCCCAATAGCTAATAGTGGTGGCAAGAGGACTCCAGTCCATGCATGTAGCCAGGACTGTTTTAATTTTTATGTGTTTCTCACCCAGCAGATGATCGACGGCAGAACACTCCAGTATTAACTGGAGGGGCCAAGACCCGTGTCCGGACCCCACAGGGTAACATTTACTTGATTAAATCATGACTGGAATTAAGACATTTAATTGCTTTTGCTGCCCCTGTCCTGTGTACATTGTAAGTGATTAGACATCTGAATGTGAAAGATGTCAGATTAATGACATTGGTTTTAAGCCTGTACAGAATATACCACAAATGACAATTGGTGTAAGTGGAAAGGTTTGATTTCAATGCGCTTTCTCGCCCAGCAGTTCATCGAGGGCAGACCACCCCAGTGGTCCCTGGGAGGGCCAATACGTGGGCTCGGACCCCACAGGGTAAACTTTTATTGATTATAGCAGTGGGATTTTAAACTTGTGAAACAGGTTATGATTTTGTGTTTAACAGCCAAAGTGAAGCATTACACTCAGCATCCATTTATTGTTTCGTTCTCTGATTTTGCAGCCAGGAATAGGGTTTATTCCTACCCCATGACGGAGAAAGGTAAGAAAGGAATAACTACTACAATACAAAATGCTCTTACGTAATGTTATTGATTGTTAATAATTAATTTCTTTTCAAACAGAGTTCCAGCGGGTGGTAGTCGAAACCCTCATGGCGATCCTGGACGAATTTAAAAAACCTGAACAAGGGGGGGGACAGCGAGGATGAGGGTCTCACTCAGTTACCCCTAATGACCGTGGAGGAGGTCGAGGGAATGTCGAGTGAACTTCAAAAGCGCCCAAACATTAAACATTCACTGGTAAGTCAAATAGAGATGCTAAAAATAATACAAAATCCATACATTTGACACTCTTGATAATTTGATAATATCATACAGATAAAATCAATGTCTCGCCTTGGTGGGTAGGATCTCAAGACCTGCACACGTAGGATCCTGTCCAGGATTGAATAGAAATTGAATTTTTCTAACGTGAAACTGTACACAAGACAATATAACAGTCAATGGTTTTAATATGCTAGTGTATTATTGGTGTTTCTTATCAATAGTCTTTATCGTGAATTGCAAGAGTAAGCAGTATAAGATTTTTCTGTATGTTTGCTATCCTTTTCAGAGTTTTCAGCAATGCAGTGCAGAGGCAATACAACCTGATGGGTGGAGGACGTCAGGGAAAGAGGGCTCTGAAGAAAACGGCCTTCTTTTCTGTTGTTCTCGGTAAAAGAATATCTCTGCAAGTTATTAGTTATTCTATGTCATATGTCATATAACTGACACAATTATAGCATGAAGCAATAAAAAAATAAATCCTTCTGGACAATACTAGCTAATTCCTACAATTACCACTGTAAAGTCTTTTTTTTTTTTTTTTGCTTGTTTGCAGAGGCTGTTCGCGTTGCCTTCCCACAGGCGACGGAGGAACAGGTTGGCGCAGCAGTAGGAGACCATTTGAAGCAGGCATCAGCACGATGTGGTGGGGGGGGGGGGGCTACAGGAGGCCAAGACCATCACCCCGCTAATTTTTTTTTACAACGCCTCGCAAAATAGTTAATATAAAAGAGAGTTTCTATCAATAAAAAATCACTTTATTACTTTATACTTTTGTGTTCATTTTATTTTTTGTGCAGCACGAGGCATAGGTAATATAAAAGTTAAGTTAAAATTTATTTAAAAGTAGTTAGTAATAGTTTTCTATCACACTGGTTTTTTTCACTTTATTACTTTATACTTTTTAGTTCAGTTTATTTTTAATTGTATTTGTATTTTGAAAAGTTTCCTGTTTTAATGTTTTTATTGTCGATGGGTCTGATATTAAAAAACAATTATGCCCACTCCATGATTGTAATGGTTATATTCTGAATGAAAAATGTACCGTGATTGCAATTACAGTTGACTGATGATTGCCAAATGTAGATCAGTGTTAAATTATGAATAAGCATGACAGAGTAAAAATGTATTGTAAAAGGTCCAGAAAGAGAAACAACATTGCCAAAATAGTCAGAACATCCTGGGAGTCCATGTATCAAGGTAAGCATTGCAGGTAAAGTTTGGTGTCTTTGTAGAGAATCTGGGTCTACAGTACTTTTTTGGCTATTTAAATGTTTCTTGTGAATATCTTCATAAATTGACAAATTGTCATTAATGTATTAGATGTTTATGAAAATATGCATTAATGATATTTTGTCAATTTATTAAAATATTGACTGAAACCATTGAGCTTTTTTTTAGGTCTGTTAGACGTCTAATAGACGTCTACTCTAAAAATGGTCTAACAGTGGTATAGAAATGAAAGTTTATTAGACGTCAAAATTTAGACTAGACCTCTAATAGACGTCTAATCAACGTCTAAGTCTATACCTGGGTTTATATTTGGTATAAGCATGAACGTCAGGTGAACGTCTAAAATGTAGACGTCTAAATGTAGACGTCTATTGTATGTGATTTAAACGTCTAAGAGGTCTATATATACAGTATATAAGTTGTTTAGACGTCTAAAAAACTTTCATTTCTATACCCCTGATAGACCAATTTTAGACTAGACGTCTAAGGAACATTTAGACGTATATTAGACGTATAATAGACCTAAAAATGCTCGGTGGGAACTGATGTGGTTAATGACAAGGACACAATCAAATTAGTTAAAACTGAACCATCTGTTACTTTGACAATGACTCCTATCAGTGAGCCTTCAGCTTCCTCCACTCCAGTACTGGATCAGTCTTTTCAAGATGACAGTTCCTCAGCTAGCTCATCCGACACCATCATTTTACAACAACCAATTTTGTGATACCCATCTTTTCATATAGTGTTGAAATGATCCTTGAAGCAGGAAATCAAGCTTATGAATGTGATGGCTCACTCCTTCAGAATCCAAGTATCTACTCTGACATACTTGAGAAACTTGCTGAAGCAATCTACCACTACCAGGCCTATCCCAGTGCTCTTCAACAACTGGAAATTGTAGAAGCTTTGCTTAAAAAGCACCCATGCTTAAGGGAGCCTGGAACCTCATTTTCAGGCACATATGGGTGGCAGCAATGTCTCAAAATGAAGATGGCCAATTACCGATGTAAACTGAAAAGGCGCAATGTCCCTTGTCCTGAGCTTCATATCAACTCCTTGAAAAGAAAGGCCCCTGGTGAGAGACATCCTGCAAAAAATTGCAGGAAACCGAAGAGAGCAGAGGTGAACTACCTTCCTCCACATCCAAGTGGAGAAACAGACGACAGTCTGGAGAGGGAGAGACAGGAGCTCCTTAACGAGGTTAAGAAGAGGAACAACGCTAAGGTGATTCAAGAAAAAATGGCCAAGACATTCTCCTATCGAAGACTCGAGGTTGTGAGTGGTAGTCCTGCTGCTGCTGACTTCAAAGACAGATGGCCTGCTTTGTTTTGTGAAGCTGAGGTAGGTGAATCTGTAAAGCCTTAAATATTTCACCTGCTCTATTGAGCTTCAACAATAATTAAATGAATGAATTTTTGAATGAACTAATGAATTTTCGAAAAAAGGAGTATAGTAGCACATTCAGGGTTGCTCGATTAATTGAATTTTAATCTAGATTACAATTTGGGCTTCCAACGATTATGAAAACAAAATAATCAACATAAAACGATTATGTGCTTCTTGTCAGTTTACTCTTGTTGTCTCGTGTTGCAAATCAAACGCACCCGGAAGCCGTGCGTCCGCAATACTTCTCCTCTCCTCTCCAGCCAGTCAAGTAGGTGAACTACGAGTAATGCAAGGGGCAAGTGATCGCGGAAGATTTCAAAAACAGCTTGCAGGAAATAGCAGAGGGAGAGCAAGAGAGGTTGGTCTGTGTGTGCGCATCGGGGCCGAACTCCGCCGTGCGCGATACTACGTTGTTTAAAAAAAACAATGACAAAGTTATCACGTGCGCCGCATATTCGTGATTTCAATTTTGACCAAAATAATTGTGATTATTATTTTTTCCATAATCAAGGAGTCCTAAGTACATTTCAAGCATACACTTGAAATTTGTTTTTATAATGTATATTATGGAGTACTGTTATGATTGGACCCATGAGAATAATGAAACTTGGAACACTTGTCAGTTAAAATTGGAAGCCAAATAAATGTTTGTTTGCGTTGATCATTGTTTTGTTTTTTTGTTTTTTTTTAAAAAAGCGTTTGCTTGTTCATTCCACCATTAGTATCTACAGGGTTAAACGCCCTATACAGAATTTACCCTCCCTTCATTTTGCATTAGACTATTTGGCTAGTTATTGATGTACTTGTGAATCTTTTGTCCATTCAGATCAAGGAGGAATTCAGGAAAATAACTACAATTCCCCTGGAGCAAACCTTCATGCACAAACTTGACCACTACACACCAAAACTTACTACGCTGATGAAAGCCAAGGGAGGTGTCGTGGGGACCAAGATGAGGCCGTTCCTGGGCAGACTGAGTCAGGTGTGCTTGTTTTGCTTGTTAATAATTTTTTTACAGGGAGATGGACCTACTTTTTCTCTCACTCTCTCACACACACACACACACACACACACACACACACACACACATACACGTATAAAGCACAAACCTCACACTTCAGAGATTCAATGCCCCTGCATGCTCTGGCTCCATGCACTTAAAGGGAAATTTCGGTTTATTTCAACCTGTCTCCTATTGTCCTAAATTTGTTTCAAGTGACTAGTGACATAAAAATAATAGTTAGCATGTTAGCCGTTAGCCTAAATACAACCCAGGCGCACCTAGTAGCGTCAGACCTGTTAAAACGTAAGTGAAAGGGCAACCTTCAAGTGCAAAGTTAGTCCACTAAACAAGCTTTTTTCCACAAGACCGCCTCATATCGTTAGGATAAATGTCAGAGAACATATAGAAAACGACATGTAAACATGTTGTCTTACCATACCGGTGTGCTGCCATGTTTGTTTACCATTTAGCTAAGGCTGCAACCGGTCCCATTCCTTGCAACAGAGGCATTCCTCTTCTGTGGGCACTGGAGCACAGCATCCACAGGTACACCACCAATCTCATAGGAGACAGGTTGAAATAAACCGAAATTTCCCTTTAAATCACAAGAGCTAACATATGCACTTGTGTTGTCACTTGACAGTTCATTGTGTATGTATAATGGTTATGTTCATGTTCTTAATCTGTTCACAGAAACAGAGCATTGAGATGAGACGTGAAACCGTTATCCGCAGCCTTATACTGTACCTTGGCGAGAAAGAAGAGGAACTTTTTAAAGACTGCTTGGTATAGCATTAATAATTTTTAAAATAATTTGTAATGACACGGGTTAAGAATTTTATGTTATTTAATGTTCAAGTTAAGAGGAAAGCAGACAAAGGAACAGAGATATTCTTGCAGCGCTTGACAGTGGGAGCATTTCACTCGCATTTGCAACTAAAATTGGTGTGTGCGAAATGTAAAAAATATTTAGGGGCATGTGCACATAAAAAAATCAGCCGAAGCAGCCTATATTTCTGTCAATAAAAAATATGATAATCTAACCGCAAATGTTGGAGGAACTCCAGCCGCCTTCCTTCTTCCCCATGTGACACGGTTATGGGCGGTTTTCCAAGCCACTGTCGGCGCAATGAATATAAGTCCCACTGTCGGTAGGGTGGAAATAAATCAAAGTGTGGAGGAGACGGACCGGGTTAAGCGGCAGACCTCTGGGGAAGCCTGCTCCGTTCTCCTCGCAGTTAGGGACCGGGCAGTAGGGCTGGGCGGTATACCGGTTTGTACCGAAAACCGGTATTTATTTTCGTTATGATATGAATTTTTCATATACCACAATACCGGTGAATAGCCCAAACAATGTCCGGAACGTGCGCGGCGGGAAAGTGTTTCAGCGGGGACCCATTTCACCGCTGCCTACCACAGGCACCCTTGAGCGGGTGAGAGTGAGAGCATAGAAAAGTTTAGAGGCGAGAATGGCTGCCGGAGAGAGTCCTGAAAGCAAAGCAACTGTATGCGATGACCCAGAAGAACTCGTACCAAAAAGAGCAGTGTTTCCCCTATATGCAACTAGCAGCGGCGCACCGACGTTTACAATTCTCCTCTGTCCTCTGTATCGCGCACGGCGGAGTTTCGCCCCGATGCGCACACACCCACACCCACAGACAAAGCACACACACACAGGTGAGCACACTAGAGCACGGCTCGGGACGCATTTTCCTGACTGAAGACGACCCGTCCCAGGTCCGAGACAGTTACGGCCAGGCTCCACCGGGCACGTCAGCAGCGCGACACGTCTGCAGCGTGAGTCTCGTAGCAGCTCGCCCCCCTGTTAATCAGCGGCTCCACCGGCAACGGGAGCGGCGCAACAACCCCCGTCTGTCGCAGCTCTTCTATTTTTGTCGCGCTACGCTCTCCTACGCGACCCTCCACCAAATAAAAACTACATGAAATAGTGTGCTAAACGAGCACAATGTGTTTATAAATGAATAAACCATTATCAGAGGTGATATATGGTGACTTTTTTCATGCATTTACCCATGTTTATCCGTGACATTGTGTAAATGTCTGTGGCGGACATTTGAAAGCGAGTAGATGACCAACCGTACAGTAAACTTGTAGATAACTCAAATATAGCCTATGTAATAACTTAGGTGGAAAATGCGTTAACATTTCATGCAACCTACATGCAGCCTCTCGGCTCGGCAAATGGTAAACAACCCCGCTGGCTTCTCTACGTGTTGCTTCCGTACGCAGTCAGTGGAGCCCAAATGAATGGAGCGGAGCGTGTGTTGCGTTCAGGCGTTGTCAGGTAAATAACAAATTCCGGCACTTGAATAGGCCATAGCACAACACAGCAGCATGTCAAGTTGGCTGAACCTGAGCAAAATACCATGAAATACCGTGAAACCGATATGATTTTTCTTAAAACCGTGATATGAAAATTTTGTCATACCGCCCAGCCCTACTGGGCAGGGTGGAAATAAGTCCTGCAGAGTTTCAGAGGACCTGGAGAATGTTTTAGGATAGTAATAACATTATATGTGATAATCATATTGCAAAGAAAATTTTATATACATATATATATATATATATATATATATATATATATATATATACAGTACAGGCCAAAAGTTTGGACACACCTTCTCATTCAATGCGTTTTCTTTATTTTCATGACTATTTACATTGTAGATTCTCACTGAAGGCATCAAAACTATGAATGAACACATGTGGAGTTATGTACTTAACAAAAAAAAGGTGAAATAACTGAAAACATGTTTTATATTCTAGTTTCTTCAAAATAGCCACCCTTTGCTCTGATTACTGCTTTGCACACTCTTGGCATTCTCTCAATGAGCTTCAAGAGGTAGTCACCTGAAATGGTTTCCACTTCACAGGTGTGCCTTATCAGGGTTAATTAGTGGAATTTCTTGCTTTATCAATGGGGTTGGGACCATCACTTGTGTTGTGCAGAAGTCAGGTTAATACACAGCTGACAGCCCTATTGGACAACTGTTAAAATTCATATTATGGCAAGAACCAATCAGCTAACTAAAGAAAAACGAGTGGCCATCATTACTTTAAGAAATGAAGGTCAGTCAGTCCGGAAAATTGCAAAAACTTTAAATGTGTCCCCAAGTGGAGTCGCAAAAACCATCAAGCGCTACAACGAAACTGGCACACATGAGGACCGACCCAGGAAAGGAAGACCAAGAGTCACCTCTGCTTCTGAGGATAAGTTCATCCGAGTCACCAGCCTCAGAAATCGCAAGTTAACAGCAGCTCAGATCAGAGACCAGATGAATGCCACACAGAGTTCTAGCAGCAGACCCATCTCTAGAACAACTGTTAAGAGGAGACTGCGCCAATCAGGCCTTCATGGTCAAATAGCTGCTAGGAAACCACTGCTAAGGAGAGGCAACAAGCAGAAGAGATTTGTTTGGGCCAAGAAACACAAGGAATGGACATTAGACCAGTGGAAATCTGTGCTTTGGTCTGATGAGTCCAAATTTGAGATCTTTGGTTCCAACCACCGTGTCTTTGTGAGACGCAGAAAAGGTGAACGGATGGATTCCACATGCCTGGTTCCCACTGTGAAGCATTGAGGAGGAGGTGTGATGGTGTGGGGGTGTTTTGCTGGTGACACTGTTGGGGATTTATTCAAAATTGAAGGCACACTGAACCAGCATGGCTACCACAGCATCCTGCAGCGACATGCCATCCCATCCGGTTTGCGTTTAGTTGGACGATCATTTATTTTTCAACAGGACAATGACCCCAAACACACCTCCAGGCTGTGTAAGGGCTATTTGACCAAGAAGGAGAGTGATGGAGTGCTGCGGCAGATGACCTGGCCTCCACAGTCACCGGACCTGAACCCAATCGAGATGGTTTGGGGTGAGCTGGACCGCAGAGTGAAGGCAAAGGGGCCAACAAGTGCTAAACACCTCTGGGAACTCCTTCAAGACTGAAAACCATTTCAGGTGACTACCTCTTGAAGCTCATGGAGAGAATGCCAAGAGTGTGCAAAGCAGTAATCAGAGCAAAGGGTGGCTATTTTGAAGAAACTAGAATATAAAACATGTTTAATATTATATAATAATATTAAACATGTTTTATATTCCATTCCTTCTAGTTGAAGAAACTAGAATATAAAACATGTTTAATATTCTATTTTGAAGAAACTAGAATATAAAACATGTTTTCAGTTATTTCACCTTTTTTTGTTAAGTACATAACTCCACATGTGTTCATTCATAGTTTTGATGCCTTCAGTGAGAATCTACAATGTAAATAGTCATGAAAATAAAGAAAATGCATTGAATGAGAAGGTGTGTCCAAACTTTTGGCCTGTACTGTATATTAAAGACAAAATTAAATTGCAATACTTTTTCAAAACTTGATGATTTTACCTTTCTGTACATTTTGTATAAAAATTCATTAAATAATTTTGTTTGTAAATGTCTATTTGCATCACGTTTATTAAGGAAGACACATTTTTTGTTCAATTTACATTGTGCCCCTAAAGTTCTTTGTGCGCTCCTTACTTTTTCAACTTAGAAGCACATGTGCTCCTTGGGAAAAAAGTTAGCATCAAGCCCTGTATTGTGTTCATTCTTCCCTGATAATGAAGTCACTTTGAATGATTCACACAATTCTATTATTTGTTTCTCAATAGAATTATTCTTTTTTGTTGTACATTGTATGTAGGAGGACAGCCGGAGTGATGTCAGTCAGCACATCCTCAAAATACTCGTCGTCCATGGTGCTGATGAGGATCCAGTCGATGTATCCATCCTTGTCGAAGGCCATGAGATTTTGCCAGGATGCAACAGTACTGTGAAAGCTTGCTCACTGCTCATGGGACTGATTCATGCCCTCAATTTGGCATACCCTCCCACTTTGCGCTACACTTTTGAAGTATTTCAAAAACTCTTGCTGGAGCTGGATGGAGTTAAACTGTCCCCAAAAGTAAACACCTTGAAATTGAGGTTGCTTTCCTAAATGCATGTCATGACAAAAAATGTAGCATCATGCATGGACCCTTTTTGAGGATGTATCATGATGCATGGACCCTTGTGGAGAAATGCCAAGAATTAGCACAGAGTTCAAGTTCATCTTGGCTTACTAGTGGGAAGTTGCCTGTCATAAATGTTTTTCATTTTTTTGTCAAATAAGGTATCTGTTAATTACAGATAAAGGGTGAAGGAAAAGTTAAGATTTTATTCTTCATCGAGAATGGTTAGACACCATAAGCTGTTCATTTTTAATTGACTCTGTTGATTTATTTCATGTTTTAATTGCATTCTTAAAAGTGCACTAGTCTAGAGGACTGGTTTGAATGTTGAAATTGTACTGTTTCAGAGTGTAGGTTTGTAAGATTTTAATTGCATATTTGAAAAGTGGTATTCCAGATCTAAAGTGTGTTGGACGAGTGTATATTGTAATACTGTGTATTTGTTTGATGCCAGTCAAGCCAACTTAATTTGGAAACATGGATATCTGATTGATAAATATGCCATATTTCTGTACTTAACTGTTTCAGAGGGTTGTAAGGTTTTCCCTGCATATTTGAAAAGGGCTATTCCAGATCTATGTTGGATGCAGTGTATATTGTGTATTTGTTGTTTAATACCAGTCATACCAACTTTTCAGTTGTATGATACAAATGTGGTTATTTTTCTTTGAAAAATTTTTTACTTAGTCTACTTTAAATAGCTTTTGCTGGAGACACGTCTTTAATTTACTGTTGGTACAAATTCTAATGCAATACAATTTAATGCACTTTTACTGTTAACGAGGTACTTGTACATTCGTATGTATGTATGTATGTATGTAGGTAGGTATGTAGATAGGTATGTAGGTAGGCAGGTATGTAGGTAGGTATGTAGATAGGTAGGTAGGTAGGTAGGTATGTAGGTAGGTATGTAGGTAGGTAGGTATGTAGGTAGGTAGGTAGGTAGGTCACCACTGCTCAAAGCTTAAGAGACTGTTTTTATGCTGACCCTCTCCCAGAAGTTGTTTTGAGCTTGTTTGTGTGTGTTAAACGTTCTTGAATATGTGAGTATCATATTCCTGTAATGAACGTTGGAACTCTGTTTCAGAGGGTTGTAAGGTTTTCACAGCATATATGAAAAGCACTGTTCCAGATCTGTACTATATGTACAAAAGTATTGGGACACCTGCACAACCTAATGCAATATTTATTTCCAGTACAACAGCTCTGCCATAAATTCTACTTTTATGAAGCTTCCACATGTTCAGTTTTTATTGACATTGTCATAAAGGTTATAATTCGACTTTGTTTATTACTGAAGTTGTGGTGGATGGTGCTGGTGTACTGGAGTGCATTTTATTGACAGTGTTCCTAATGTTTGGCCCCCTTATGTAGGCTAATGGAATGGCCAAAATATTAGGAACACTTGTCAGTATAATACACTCAAGTACGCTTCATAAAAGTAGAATTTATGGCAGAGCTGTTGTACTGGAAATAAATATTGCATTAGATTGTGTAGGTGTCCAAATACTAAATAGTATATTGGATGTTCAAATAAACACAAGAAGTTTGTGCTCTAGAGAAAGGATCAACACTCAGTGAAAAACCTAAGCCCTATGATAAGCTAATATGGCAAGGCTTAACTATACAAACCAATGAGCAGTGATAACTAGCATGTATTTGGGGTCATCGGGTGGGAACCTCCTTTCACCAGTATTTCCTCTAGTTGGTCCCACGACACCTCCAGGAGGCTAGACAGTGATCTCTAGCGTCCCAGAGACACTCCCCTAATGCCAGGTCTCACTGCTCCCCTCCCTGCACCAACCCAGTAACCTCCTTTACCTTACTTACGCATGGCTTTCTCAGCCCAAACAGCACTGCCACCTTCAACCAAACCCAGGCTCCGTACATGCGAGCTCTAGGTAGAAGCAGGGCTGATACTACCTTTCCTAGCACATTCACCACACTCTATTTCACACGCTACATAGCAGAACTACAATATAAGCTAAAGTTAAAGGAGCTAAATAAACTTACAGGATCAGCAAACACACTCACCTTGCCGCATGGCCTCAAACAAAATGGATTCAAATAGGCCACTCCCACACTTAAATAACCTTCCTCTTCCTGGACTTCCTCCTTACCTACACATGGCTCTCTCAGCCCAAACAGCACTGCCATCTTCAACCAAACCCAGGCTCCGTACATGCGAGCTCTAGGTAGAAGCAGGGCTGATACTACCTTTCCTAGCACATTCACCATACTCTATTTCACACTCTACATAGCATAACTACAATATAAGCTAAAGTTAAAGGAGCTAAATGAACTTACAAGGTCAGCAAGCACACTCACCTTGCCGCATGCCTTCAAACAAAATGGATTCAAATAGGCCACTCCCACACTTAAATACTTCCTCTTCCTGGATTTCCTCCTGAGAGGAAGTGGATCTCTCCACCTGATCTCAAGGAGTTATGTGCCCTGTTTAGTAGTTCCCCCTGCTGGCCCCCAACTGACATTACTTCTTCTCTTATAGATGAACTGGCTACATTTAATTGCTTCATCTGACATTTCCCTCACTGTCTTCCTCAAACTCTGTCCCCGCACTCTGAGTTCCCCCAGGAGCGAGACAGCTGATCTTGCTATGAATCCCCTAAACCCCACTTCCACTGGACAAATCCTAGTCTTCCATCCTCGCTGCTCAGCTTCTGCTCCTAAGTCTGCATATCTAAGCTTTTTTCTTTCATAGGCTTCTTCCACTGAGTCTTTCCTAAGGAACTGTCAGCTCAATGAAATAAACTATCCGTTGACTCACTGACCGTATACTGTGCAATATTGTCTGTTCTGTCTTTGATGCCAGTCAGGCCGTTGTTAAGTTTATGGCTGCCCGATAAAAGATTGGGCGATTGCATCCACAATTGTAGTAGACTGACTTTGACAGTCTTGTTTGTTGAACTGTTATAAAAAAAAATAAACGGTTTAATTGTATTGTAATTTAGTTGTGTGATATGTGATAAATATATATTAAATGCATAGAGTATTGGTTAAATTTATTTGGTAACATTTATCAAAAGAAAATTGGCAAAAATTACATACATTCAGTGAGTAATATATCTTAATGCAAACAAGTAAATTAAAATGTCAAGCACAGGAAAATAATTAAAATCTACTTATTTACTTCATAACAGTAAATACTACAGATATATAAAATTTACTTAAAATTTTGAGGAAAATGATTTTCCTGCCTATGAAAAAACAAGTAGACTTTACTTAATTTGTTTAAATAAATATAACTTTAAACTTGGATGTAATTAAGTAACATTTACTTGATATCTTTACAACTGTTATGTTTTGTGGTAAGTAAAATTTACTTGATAATGGCAAGTGAGTGTTACTTGATATCGCAGCATTAAATTTTACTACAGCATTTGCGTGCAAATACTTACAATAGATTTTTTAAGTAAATCTTATGAGTTATTTTTTTCAGTGCAGGTTCGGTTTATGCGAGCTCCAGGTAGATACCGTGCTGATACTACATTTCCTAGCACATTCACCATACCCTATTTCACACGCTACATATCATAACTCCAATATAAACTAAAGTTAAGGGAGATAGAAAAGATTAACTCACATAATCAGCAAACACACTCACCTTGCTGCATGGTCTCAAACAAAAAGGATTCAAATAGGCCACTCCCACACTTAAAAAACATTCCTCTTACTGGATTTTCTCCTGACAGGACTGATTGGTGGATCTCTCCACCTGATCTCAAGGAGTTATGTACCCTGCCTAGTATGTCCCCCTGCTGGCCCCTAACTAACATTATTCCTCCTCATCCAAATCCACTGACTAGATCTTGGTACAAACTATTTCCTGGGGAACAGCAAGCATTCCCCCTAAATCTACTTGCATTTCCCAATTACAAGCACCTTTGAGGCGGCCACACCCTTGCCTCCTTACTAACTTATCACTTCTGTATTTCTCCCCCTCACAAACAAAATATGCTTTAAGGTTGCAGTACCTAAACACAATGGGCATGATGGGTCCCCATTTAGCCACAGTTTTAGGTTCTGAGGGGTTGTGCGTATGCGCCCATGCGTGCAGCCTGTCGCAGTCGCTCCTGCTTGTTTTCTCGGTTTTCTTACTTTTTTGCTTTATTAAGTTTGGTATTTGTGCTGGCTTTTTGTGATTGTCATTTTGAAACTGCGCCCTCTCAAAACATGCTGATTGAGAGAGTTGTACTCATTTTCCTCACCCTGGAATTACTTATTTCATTTGGACCCGGCACCATTGCGCAACAACTTCATGGCCGCATTGTTTACTCCAGAGATCAGCTGATCGCGCTGAAGCCGGCCGGCTTGGCGGCCAGAACATCGGAGATACCAGCTGAACTGTGGAGGAAAACACACAGAGGATGCAGGGGAGGAAGTAAACAGCGGCGGAAAAAAGCAGGGTTGAGACAACGGAGGCTTATGGAGAAGAGAAGATATAAGCCGTGTCTCCCCTCTCTCACCATGGGAGACGTGAGGTCACTGGCAAATAAGATGGACGAGCTGACAGCGGTCGCCAAAAGTCAGAAGGAGTACCGGGAATGTAGTCTTATGTGCTTCACTGAGACATGGCTTCACCAGGACATTCCCGACAACAACGTCTCCATCAGCGGCTTCCAGACTGTTCGGGCCGACAGGGACTGCACCGAGAGCGGTAAGCGCAAAGGAGGGGGGCTTGCTGTTCTAGTAAATAACCGCTGGTGCAGTCCTGACCATATTTCCATTAAGAAACGTATCTGTTGCCCGGACATTGAACTGTTTGCTGTTGGACTCAGGCCGTATTATTTGCCCAGGGAGTTTTCACATGCAATTATTGTAAATGTTTACATCCCCCCCTCTGCCAACCCAACGTCGGCATTTGACGTCATTCACTCCGCCATAGCCCGCCTGCAGACTAAACACCCGAGTGCCTTCATAGCTATCTCGGGTGACTTCAACCATGTCACCATGGCAACAACATTGCCCACATTCACACAGTATGTGAGCTGCCCTACCAGAGAGGAGAGGACACTGGACTTACTGTATGCAAACGCCAAAGATGCATACAGCTGCTCCCCCCTCCCCCCTCTGGGTAGGTCAGACCACAACCTGGTGCACCTCAACCCCTGCTATGTATCACTCGTCAAGAGCCAGCCTGCGACCATGAGGACAGTGAGGAGATGGTCGGAGGAGACTTATGAGACACTGCAGGGCTGTTTTGGTGTGACAGACTGGCAGGCACTCTGTGAGCCACATGGGGAGGACATCGATGGGCTCACAGAATGCATCACGGACTACATCAGTTTCTGTGTGGACTCCACTGTCCCAGCCAGGACTGTCCATTGTTACCCAAATAACAAACCGTGGGTAACAAAGGACATCAAAGCCATCCTCAATGCAAAGAAGAGGGCCTTCAGTGCTGGTAACAGGGAGGAGGTGAGAACAATACAGGGGGAGCTGAAGATGAAGATCAGGGAGGCTAAGGAGAGGTACAGAAGGAAGCTGGAGAGGAAACTCCAGCAGAACAACATGAGAGAGGTCTGGAGTGGAATGAGGACCATCACTGGCTTCAGGACCAACAACCACAGAGGAGTTGAAGGCAGCATGGACAGGGCCAATGAACTGAATCTGTTTTTTAACAGATTTGACACTGCTGGACCTGCCCATCCCCCCCCCTGACTCTTCTGCTGTCTGTCTTGGTCAACCATCTCCCACTCCGCCCTCCTCCCCCACTCCTCCCTCTCATACCTCAACACCCACCTGCTTGACCCCCCATCCTCCTCCTCACACCTCATCCCCCCGTGGTCAGACTGACTGCTCTCTCCATCATGCGGACTACACCCCTCCCCCACGTGTCGTCACCTCCACAATGTGCTTCACTGCTGACCATGTGAGAAGACAGCTGATGAGACTCCACTCAAATAAGGCTGCAGGCCCTGATGGTGTCAGCCCCAGTGTGCTCAAAGTCTGTGCCCCCCAGCTATGTGGAGTACTTCAGCATGTCTTCAACATGAGCCTGAGTCTCCAGAGGGTCCCCTTGCTGTGGAAGACATCCTGCCTCGTTCCTGTGCCAAAGACATCACGTCCCAGTGGCTCCAACGACTACAGACCCGTGGCATTGACCTCCCACATCATGAAGACCCTGGAGAGACTCGTCTTGGAGCAGCTCCGGCCCATGGTCAAGCCACTTTTGGACCCCCTCCAGTTCGCCTATCAGCCCCGACTTGGAGTTGAGGACGCCATCATCTACCTGCTCAACCGTGTCTACGCCCATTTGGATAAGCCGGCGAGCACTGTGAGGGTCATGTTTTTTGACTTCTCTAGTGCGTTCAACACCATCCGTCCAGCTCTACTGGGTGACAAGCTGACAGCAATGCAGGTGGATGCCCCCCTGGTGTCCTGGATTGTAGACTACTTGACTGGCAGACCACAGTATGTGCACTTGCAGCGCTGTGTGTCAGACAGAGTGGTCAGCAATACCGGGGCCCCGCAGGGGACTGTCCTCTCTCCCTTCCTCTTCACCCTCTACACCACGGACTTCAGCTATTGCACTGAGACCTGCCATCTTCAGAAGTTTTCTGATGACTCTGCTATAGTTGGATGTATCAGCAAGGGTGATGAGGATGAGTACAGGGCTGTTGTGGATAACTTTGTCACCTGGTGTGAGCAGAACCATCTGCAGCTCAACGTGGCAAAGACAAAGGAACTGGCTGTGGATCTGAGGAGGACCAAGACACCGGTGACCCCTGTTTCCATCCAGGGGGTCAGTGTGGACATTGTAGAGGACTATAAGTACCTGGGGGTACACACTGACAATAAACTGGACTGGGTTAAGAACACTAACGCTCTCTACAGGAAGGGCCAGAGCCGTCTCTATTTTCTGAGGCGACTGAGGTCCTTCAACATCTGCCGGACTATGCTCAGGATTTTCTATGAGTCTGTGTTGGCCAGTGCTATCCTCTATGCTGTTGTGTGCTGGGGCAGCAGGCTGAGGGTGGCGGACGCCAACAGACTCAACAAACTGATCCGCAAGGCCAGTGGCGTTGTGGGAACGGAGTGTGACTCTCTGATGGTGGTGTCAGAGAGGAGGATGCTGTCTAAGCTACGAACTATCTTGGACAATGTCTCACACCCACTCCACCATGTGCTGGTCAGGCACAAGAGTACTTTCAGTGGGAGACTCATACCACCAAGATGTACCACTGAGTGCCACAGGAAATCATTCCTGCCTGTGGCCATCAAACTGTACAACTCCTCCCTCTGAGTGGCCCTGAGACTTTTTCACACACTGCAATAATTTAATTTAACTTGTGCAATAACCCCATTCACCCTGACTGTATATATTCTGTTTGTGTAAATAATCTTGTTCAGTTTACAATATATGTATATGTATATATATATATTTATTCACGTTTATGTTTGTTAATAATTCCTGTTTATTTAACTATATATTAGTTAATACTATTGTTTAAATTTCTTATATTTTCACATATCTTTCCTCTCTTGCAAGGAGCACCTGTAACATAAATAATTTCCCCTCGGGGATCAATAAAGTATTTCTGATTCTGATTCTGATTCTGGTAACACATCGTATGTAGCCCCTACCAGGAATCTAATACAATTCTCCTCCATATTCCACATGTCCCTCCAACTAAGCTTCTTCTCTTCACTTTCCCAATTCAACCACTGTCCCTGCTTAGCCTGGGCCACTACCTTTGCACCCCTTAATATCTCCTCCTGTCTACGTATCTGTTCCACAACCAGCTTGCTTTTATCTTTGGGACCTGCTTTATTCAATACTGGTTTGCCTGAGCCAAGTCCCAGGCCTCCATGGCCAAACTGAACATTACCTACAATCTCTGCATGCCTAAGAGCTGCCTCTGCCTCCTGAACTGCCAATCTTGGCTTCCATTTCCTCCCCTTGGTTGGATTTGGAACCACACTCCTAACTACCATGTCCTTACTCCCAGATAACAACAGCTCTGTTCTGACCATACTACATTTAAATTCCTCTGTTAAACTAGATACTGGCAGCTGAAGTATCTCTTTTCCATACAATGCAACACTACTTAAGACACCTAGGAGTGCCCAACCACTTCCTAATATAGGAGCTAACTGACCTTTCAATTCTCTCCACAATGGATATTGGAATTTCATAAATTGACAGTGGCCACATTAACCTGGCATATATGAATCTACTGTCAGAAACATTTGGTTATGACCTGTTGTAAAACGTTTCACATGACTACATATGTATTAGATTTTTTATTTTGTTAATCACCTGGAATGCATCCCAAGTCTATTAATACACAAATAGTCCTGTTATGTGAAAAGTGTAACTACAGTTATCTTGGAAAATGCAAAGATTCAGACTACCTTCAGGACTGCACAAACAGGGTTTGAAAACTTTGCATTCAAAGACAACAACCTTATTACTTAAACTACTCAGCAGGTCATTGTGGATCACAGATTTTTTTTTTTTCTTCAAAGATTATTTTTAGGGCTTTTTGCCTGGAGAGTGACAGGAAAGTGGGGAGAGAGATGGGGTATATGTGTCAACTCAGTCACAACACTGAATGGTGAAAACTGAACTACGAATCCCTGAAGCTGATTATGAGATATAATCTTTTCGCATTTGTGGCACCCTCTATTGGCAGAATATCCCAAGACTGTTCAGCGAGGCTCAGACAGCATCTGCACATGTGCACCAACTTTGGTTACAAGAGCTTAAGCCATTTTTGATTTATGAGTAGTTGTTTAATGACAAATGTTTAAAAATGTACAACTTAAAAACAGTTTGACTTGTTGAAATTTCCTTGATAGATTTAGATAAGCAATTGCTGTAGATTATCCTGAAAAAAAATCGAAGTTCGAAATATATTCGAATATATATATTTTTTATAAGTTTGAACCTAAATTTGATAATTCGAATATCATTAATAATTAATGAATACTACCAATAATGTTGTATATCACGGCGAATCCCGCTCGGGCGGAGATGGCTCGTGCACAAGCCGGGCCAGAGAGGGACGCAGCGATGGAGGGAGAGGCGCCGACGGAGGGAGAGGCGCCGACGGAGGAGCCCACTGCGCCAACACCACCCACTGCGCTGTCTGCGATGTGTGACCTGTTGGGGGAGACATATAGGGAGAGTGTTGCACCTGCTGCGTCCCTTCCTACCCTTTTTGAAGAAGAGATGAAATGTAACCAGAATGAGACACCCCTCCCACTTGTGGTAGATGATATTTCTTATCCCGTGCGAATTGGCCATTAATATTACCAACGTCCTGTGGTAAAGTGACATTACCCCACGTGCCCATGTAAAACTAATCCCGTCCGAATAGTACTTAAGCCATATTTCAGATAGTCAGTCAGTGAGTGTCATTTAGAAGAAAAAAAGAAAGAAAACAACAGAACTCCAGCAATGAGTGTGCTGCCTGGACCCCTAATTAGTAATTTCTGCACAAAAACATTTTTTTCCCTTGAGATTAAATATAGTTGACTTGCTCTCAACTTTCTCTACTCATATATTTTGCTTATTATTCTTGATATCTCTTAAATATACTTACACTCATGTAGCCTTTATCTAAACTAAGCACAAAAAGTAAAGACATTTGTGTTCGGTAGCTTATTTCTTTGTTGTAACAATGCTTCTTGGCAATAAATCCTATACCACTGGAAAGCCTGTTTATTTTCCTTTTAAATGGTGCCACATTTGTAAGGAACATGCATTTGTGAGCAGCAGAGCTGAGTATGTGGGTTGTGCCCATGAAAAATATGCCAAATCTTCTCTACAAATGCCAAACAGCGTTTTTTGCTGTTGCTATTTACTCTTGTTTGGGGTTGTTTGGTGGATTGGATGATTGAAGTCTGAAGAAACAAGACATATTGGCAATTTAACAATCCATTCATTTAACAAACAGGAGCCTCAGTAGCATGTGGAAGAACCATACACAGCCACAACAGCCTGGCACCTTCTCCTCATGCTGGTCACCAGCCTGGTCACACACTACTGTGAGATGGCATCCCATTCTTCAACCAGCATTTGTCGCGAGTCAACCAATGTGGTTGTGTTGGTCACTCTGACACGAACAGCACGCCCAAGCTGATCCCACAGGTGTTCAATGGGGGTGAGGTCAGGACTGCTGGCAGGCCATTCCACCCTCTCCATTCCTAAATTCTGGAGGTAGTCTCTGATAAACCCCACTCCCCATTCGGTCCCAGACTGTGGAGATATGGGATTGCCACTGGTTGCAGAATTTCATCTCGATATCTCTCTGCATTAAGATTGCCTCAAATGATGACAAGCCTCATTTTTCCAGTGGGGGAGATGCCGCCCCACACCATCACACTTCCTCCACCAAAAGATGTTACTCTATAGGTGCAGCAATCAGCAAGGCATTCTCTGTATCTTCTCCACACTTTGACCCTATGATCCAACTGCTCTAGGCAGAATCTGGACTCATCGCCGAGTCGTTCCTCCAAATGTTCACGTTCCAGCGCATGTGTTCCCGACACCAGCGCAAACGGGCCTGACAGTGAAGGGCAGTCATGACAGGCCTCCTGGCAGCCCTATGATCCTGGAGGTGGCTGTGTGCAGTCTGTTCCAAATTGTCAGCACCTGTGGGTACCAGAAGCTCAAAACAAGAGTCAATAGCAACAGCAAAAAAAAAACTGTTTGGCATTGGCAGAGAGGATTTGGCAAATTTTTCATGGGTGCAACCCACATACTGAGCTCTGCTGCTCATCCCACAAATGCATGTTCCTTACAAATGTGGCACAATTTAAAAGGGAAATACACAGACTTTCCAATGGTATGATTTATTGCCAAGAAGCATTGTTACAACAAAGAAATAATCTACCAAACACAAATTTCCTTACTTTTTGTGCTTACGTAGTTTATTTATTGTCTCCATCTGAACATTTTGTGCCACAGAACACACTGTATTATTTTTCATCTCATACATTACACTTACATGGTGTTGCAAGGTGTTACAAAGTTTCTTATTTTTTTAGGAACCATTGTATGCTTCTTTTACAGTCAGCCTAAGCAACCCCACTCCTTAAAGACAGCTTCCTGTATGTCATGTAGTTTTGGACCACTCAAAGCACTTTATGCTACATGTCACATTCACCCACTCACATAAACATTCATACACTGGTGGATGAGCCTGCCATGCAAGGTGCCAACCTGCTCAACACGATCTAATCTAATGCTCATTCACAACGTATTCGCATCCATTGGCACAGCTTATGGAGGCAGTATCTTTGCCAAGGACTGCATGCATAACATGACAAACAAAACTGAAAAATTGAACTGAACTGCTTCTCAGTGGTTAAAATTGTACATCTTTTCTAAAATGAATGTACAAGAGTCACTTCAAACATTTATTGCCTGCCACAGACTTTTATCATCTGTTCTCTTCCTTACTGCCTCACAGCGAGATGTTGTTGAAAACACATGGTGGTATTAAGCCTGACTGCAGCAACACTTGACATGACTTTCAGTAAAAAGATATACAATAAAACATGAAGAGATGAAGAGAAAGCAATCTTTGCAATCAGACTGACCTATGACACAGATGTAAAAGGCTGCAACAATATCCGCCTCTCTTGAGAGTCTCGAGGCGAAGGGGTCACCATGGAGGAGATAAACAGGGATGTACGGAGGGTGCGACCATGTCTCGTTCTCCATCACTGACAGCAGTGGGAAATGTCCTGTGAAGTGGAGGAAAAGGCTAAGACAATGAAGCTGCTTCCTCAAATGAAAAACAATTCACACACACAGGCATCAGGTAAACACATAGACCGCGGAACCGGGGTGGCCAGGGGGGCCATTGCCCAGGTAACTTTTGTACTCTGACATAGAGGGCTGCATTGGGATTGGGTTCCGCCGAGTCCCGCGGGTCCCCATTAAACAGTAGAAGAAGAAGAAAAAGAAGAAGAAGAAGATGTAGCCTAGCGACAGGATGTCAACACAGGAACTTGGTGCACATCCATGAGCGTTTCCACTCCATATTTATTCATAAATGGACAAATATGCCCTGAACCAGCTTTCATACCAATTTGCCGCTTGCTCCACCTGTCTGTCTGTCTGTCTGTCTGTCTGTCAGCTCCATCTGTCATGAGACAAACATGAAAGAAGACGTACAGTTTATTGTGTTTCACTGGCGACGAACTGTCATTACGCGCGACTATTACGCACGTCTGCGCGCTCTTTATAACTCCATATGTGAACCTATATTGCATAATAAAAATTTGCGCCCTCATTATTTTTAACCGCCCCCTCAGTAACTTCATCCTGGCGCCGGGCTTGCCTTAACCTCAATCACTGCGTGATTATATAAAGGTAGAAAAATAAATAAATGCAGAGGAGGAGAAAAGAATATGAAACAGCCTTTATTTCATTAAAAACTAAATGAAAACAACGAAATAGGAGCGCTATTCCTGACCAGTGCGTCAAAAGACATGCAGGCCAGGGAAATGAAACAAACAACCCATGAATCTCTTTATTAATAGCCTATAAAATGATGTGTTTTCTCCTGCAGGACGGGAGAAGACACAAAATCAATGCATCTCAGTGCTGACTTGTGATGATAATGAATATGATGTTGATTTAGATTCAAAGCAGCAAGATGAGTTTTGGTTGTGGTTGTGGACTGGATGTACTTTGTTGTTTGCTATAGTTTCATCTGTGCGTTTATGTGTAAATAGGCTTGGCCTGTTGTGTTTGAATGTTAGAGTGGGATCAGAGAGGTTAATCTGAGCAAGCATGTGTTCGTGTTCATGCGTGTACTGTAGATGTGACTGTGTGGCGTCGGAATAAAAAAAGTGCTCCACAATGTTATCTAATACATCAGTAATATTGTCTGTTTCAATGCATATATCCCCCCACCCCCTCCGCGTGACTTGAAATTATGGCCCCCCCTTGTTCAGATGCGTTCCGCGGTCCATGGGTAAACAGGACACATGATTATTACATTAATGAACCTATATTAAGGCGTAAGGCGTAAAATCATTCATAACATCTGCTAGTGTCCAAATGTCGTTGACTGTATTGTCCAGAGTGGGGCACTGACTTATGCACTGGTGGTATGATGTACATTGTGGAGCGAGCACACACACACACACACACACACACACTTAAGAATAGCATTAATTAACAACTAACAAACTAAAAGTATCTCACAGTACTACTCCTATGTGCTGCCACCCACCACCCATTCCCGTGAGATATGTGTTGGGTCCATTTACTTTTTATATCCCTGCTCACTGTTCTACATTGTGCTAGTTCTGCTACTCAAGATTCAATATCTGTCCTCCCTCAGAGAAGTAAGAAGACCTGGGAAGTTATAATTGGCACCTGCAATTAAGGTAACAGTCTGATTAAACTCTTTAGAAGACTCTTTAAAAAATATGTTCTTGATAATTTTTAGACTTGACAGGGGCAGGGTCAGTTCACTGACACAGTGTGAAAAGAAAACATAATTAGGAATGAGATTAACAAAATGCTGTGTCCAACATGTCCAAGCTGTGCAATATAATGGTCATCAACCTGGTGTGCACAAAGCAACCCTGTAACTGTACAGGGCATTATTAGACATTAGATGATTCTGCTAAATATATACGTACTGTATAACTTTTTTTTAACCAAGTATAAGTCTCACTGAGACTAAAAATCTCTTTTTCAAGAGGGACCTGGCCAAGTGGGCAACGTGTTTGACTTTAGAATATAAACACAAGCAGTACAGACAGACAATACAACTGTCACACAATACACAAGTGAACACAATATCCAGTTAAAATGTATTACAAATGCAGATATAATACATAAAAAGACAGAATTGTCTGAAATGATTTCAGTGAACAATTTGGAGCAATCACAATGAGGGCAACATTTTCTCAGTCTTCTGTACTGCACTTAAATGTACTTTAATGTACTTAAATTTCCCCATCATTATCAGCTCCAACAATTTCAGGTCCCTCTGAACGACATTTCAGGAAGAAGGAATGCTTTTCTGCCTAGTGCTGTTCTAACCCTGCAGGGGACCAACATTATTAATACCAACATTGTCAGAGTGACCTTTTAGGCCCCTAGTCCTCTTAAACTGATTGATGCTAGTTGTGCAAGATCTACACATATGACACTGGATGAGATGTGCATCACTGTCCAATCAGATGAGAATAAGATATACCACATAGTACATGTTATATTGTAATATTCTACATTTACAACTTTCTAATGTTAGTTAGGAGCTCAACTGTATTACTGTACCACAAAGGTAGGCTACACAATGTGATGTTTCATTTACTCAACTTTTTGTCTCAATTACAAGGTTGCTTTTGAGGGCTCCTATTTGTAGAACAAATTAAACATCAAGATGCTGCACACACTGTATTTTTAAGATCTTTCAATTGTAACATGACAAAGAACATTAATAGAGAGACACCAAAGAGTGAAGTGAATATATTTCAAGTCTAATCCTGGTTGCACTACAATTCAAAAATTCAGTCTGGCGCTATGGGAGACGGCTGTCTCTCCAGTAGCTCTTCAGTTTTAGCTCTTTTTTCCTATCTTTGCTACCTTTCTGCTCTTCTCACAAAGACATTGTGTGTTTTATACATATCCCATGGATATTTTTAACTTTCCAACACCACCAGGAGCCAGTTTTCTCACTTATTCAAGAGAGGAACTACTGGCTCTGAAAACAAAGAGACAAGCTGGGATACAACACCCCATCCCGGAAGGCTAGGCTAGCGGACAATCGGAGGCGCTACAAACCATCCATTCCCTCTGTGATCATGGGGAATGTGAGCCATTCCCTCTGTGATCATGGGGAATGTGAGCTCACTGCCGAACAAGATCGACGAGCTGTCCGCACTTAACAACCAGCGGATTTACTGTGAGAGCAGCTTGTTTATCTTTACGGAGACGTGGCTAACCCACCTTGTACCGGACGCTAACGTGGACCTGCTGGGATTCACTGCTGTGAGAGCTGACAGAGACACTAAAGCCTGCGGGAAAAACAAAGGTGGGGGACTCATCATGTACGTTAACAACCGCTGGTATAACCCAGGACATATCTCCGTAAAGACGGTCTTGTGTTGCTGGGACCTTGAGCTACTAGCCATTAGCCTGCGGCCATATTATCTGCCGAGGGAGCTTAGTCACGTGATCACCATCTGTGTTTACATCCCTCCGAGAGCGGACGCAGCCACTGCATGTGAGAAGATACACTCCATCACAACAAGGCTGCAGACACAGCACCCTGAGGCATTTCTGATCATTTCTGGGGATTTTAATCATGAAACTTTGGACTCTACATTGGCTGCTTTCCACCAGGTTGTGGACTGTCCAACAAAAAACAACAGGACAATTGACTTGCTGTATGTTAATGTGAGGGATGCATACAGAGTCACACCCCCCCCAGCTGTGGCTGGACAGCAAACTGGACTGGACAACCCACACTAACCATCTGTACAGGAAGGGACAGAGCAGGCTGTACTTCCTGAGGAGGCTGCGGTCGTTTAACATCTGCAGGAAACTCCTGCGGATGATTTACCAGTCCGTGGTAGCCAGCATCCTCTTTTACACTGTGGTGTGCTGGGGGGGCAGCACATCCAAGAAGGACAAACTGATGGACATTACGGGCGATGCCAGTCACTCTCTGCACACCGTCATCGGCAACCAGAGGAGCCTGTTCAGCTCCAGACTGCTCCTTCCCAAGTGCAGGACTAACAGACTTCTTTGTCCCTCAGGCCATCAGACTGTACAACTCCTCACTCGGGGGGAGGAGGAGTAACAGGAAGACAGAGGACGGGAAGGAGCAGTAACCAGAAGCCAGTAGCCACCATTTTAAGGAATATAATAAGGAATTACTTATTTATTCCCCGTATATATCATATCTGTATCATATATCTTATATTTTACAAATTGTTTTAACTTTTTTACGTTTTGATACCCTGTGTGCTCTTTACCCTGTGTGCTGCTATCCAATGCTGCTGGAATCTTTATTTCCCTGAGGGAGTCTTCCCAAGGGATTAATAAAGTTCTATCTAATCTAATCTAATCTAGGGCGTTTTCAGATGTAGCCCAAAGATGTAATTTGTCATCTAGCTTTTTTTTTGAGAATTACTCAAATAATGAGCTGCACAACTCATATCCATAGCAACAGAGTGTCTGGTCTAAATCATATCCATAACATGTGCTATTCTTGTGAACAGGCAGTTGTTGGCCAAACAGGTTTCCTGGGCTGCTGTTACCACATATGGCCTATCAGGGTCGGGAGTCACATTATGCTCCTGTTAGTAAGGGATGTTCTTCTATAAAAACTAACACACTGACCACAGAACCCAGTGCTCTCCAAGATGCAAGGAAACAATAGCGTAAAGAGGTTGCTGTGTCTTGCTTTTCAACTGCTGGTTTGTTCATTATTGTTGTAATGTTCATGATTTATAACATGTGATGTTATGATGTTATAGTTGTTCCACATGTGATGTGTCTTAGGTTGTAAACAGACATTGTTTTACTCAGTCCACAAGGGGGCGTTTTAGTTTCACTGTTTGGTGGAGACTGCAGAAGCAGTGACGTAATCAGAATCAAGATGGCGGCGATAACAGAAATGTAAACAATTGTAACGGAGACTTATAAGTTCACTAAAGAGACTAAAGGCTACTTTTCTGTGTCAGAGTTTTATTCTAGAACTTTACACTGGCAACAAGGATTCAACTTTTATTCCCCCGCCCCCTCGAACATGGCGGCTGCACTGCCGTCGTTCCCTGCTTTTGATATCAATGAATATCAAAACTCATCCATCCGATGGAAGAAGTGGTTACAGCGCTTTGAAAACTTTATAGTTGCTCTGGATATAAAGGATGATACAAGGAAATGTGCAATGCTTTTACATTATGCTGGGGATGGTGTACAGGACGTCTTTGACACACTTACTGACACCAGAGAAGCAAAGGACTATAAATGTGCAAAAGACACACTGAGTGAGTACTTTTCCCCTAAAATCAACATTGCCTATGAGACTTACAAATTCAGACAAGCTAAACAACTAGCAGGGGAAACACTTGATTCCTATCACATAAGACTACGGCAATTAGCAGCAACTTGTGATTTTCCAGATGTGGAAAGAGAGATCAAAACTATGATCATTCAAACGTGCACGTGCAATAAATTGTGGCGTCAAGCGCTACAGAAACCAGAGATGATGTTGACTGAACTCCTGTCACTCGGCAGAACTATGGCTCTTGCTGAGATTCAAGCATCAGGAATGGAACAAACACAACAAGGTGCAGCACAAGAAAATCCACGGGAAGACGTTATGGCTGTTGAAATGGGAAGGGGGTGGGAAAGAAAAGATGCTACAACTGCTCTGGTACTTTTCCCCACCATGAGGGAATGGTGTGCCCGGCACGGGGGAAAATATGCAATGCGTGTGGAAAACAAGGACATTTTGCCAAATGCTGTCACTCTAAACGGCCACAAAACAGCATCAGATGTAGACATGAAGTGTATTATGTACACACCGGTGGAAGCAGCAGCACTACACCTCAAGCACCAGGTACTGCAGACACAGAGTCTTCTGAGGAATATGTGTACACAGTTACCCAATCAAAAACAAATCTCCCACATGCAAAGATAAAGGTCAGTGACTGCAATGTAAAAGTGATGCTTGATTCTGGGGCAACTGTAAACATCATTGATGAAGTAACTTATCAGAGACTGAGACATAAGCCCTCACTCATTAAATGCACAGTCCCCATCTTTCCTTATGGTTCGTGCACCCCACTGCCTACCCTGGGAAAATTCACCTCACTGGTGGAATCCAAATCAGGGTTCACAAACGCAACATTCCAAGTACTCCAAGGCAGTAATGGCAGCTTACTTGGCTATGACACTGTCAGTCAACTGGGACTAATCAAAGTTGCTAACACACTCCACACAGCTCCACAGCAGCCAGTGCAGCCTACGACAACCTCAAACCAGACAGATGTGAATGCAGTAGGTGATCTCCTCACTGAGTATGCTGACCTCTTTCATGGGTTGGGAAAATTAAAGGGCGTTCAAGTCAAGCTGCACATAAGGAAAGACATTCCTCCAGTCACGCAACCTCACAGAAGAGTACCGTTTCATGTCAGGAAGCAAACTGAAGCTGAACTACAACGCTTAGAGGAACTTGACATCATCGAGAAAGTGGACGGGCCCACTCCATGGGTTTCTCCAATTGTTCCTGTTCCAAAGCCAAAAGACCCAGAAGGAGTGCATGTTTGTGTGGACATGAGGACACCAAATCAAGCCATCGAATGAAAAAGACATCTTACACCTACAGTAGATGACATAATACAAGCGCTCAATGGAGCAAGGTTCTTCTCAAAACTGGATTTAAACTGTGGGTATCATCAGCTGGAACTGGAGCCATCATCATGATATATCACAACATTCTCCACTCATGTAGGACTGCAACGCTACAAAAGACTGAGTTTGGGAGTTTCCTCGGCAGCAGAGGTATTTCAAAATGCCATTCAGCAAGCCCTGGATGGTATCCCAGGAGTCATCAACCTGAGTGATGACATTTTGGTGTTTGGCAGAACGAAGGCTGCCCTTGATCAAGCTCTAAGGGCAACATTTCAGCAACTTAAGGAGAAGAAACTGACTCTCAACAAGGCCAAATGCTCCTACGCACAAACCACTCTGGACTTCTTGGGCTACACATTCTCAGATGGAGGTTTCTCACCTGATCCCTAGAAGGTTCTGGCACTGCATGATGATGCTGCCCCAACCAATGCCAGTGAGGTCCGCAGTCTTCTTGACATGGCAAATTACAGTGCCCGCTTTATCAAAGATTTTGCCACTATAACTCAACCTTTGAGGGAACTTACCAAAAAAAATGTTTCCTGGACTTGGACAGAGGAACACCAGAAGTCCCTTGATAAAATGAAACAAAGTCTAACAAGTCATGCTGTCATGACCTACTTTGATCCGTATAAACTAACTGAACTGGTGGTTGATGCAAGTCCAGTGGGTCTTGGGGCCATGTTGCCACAGAGAAGTGGCCCACATGAAACAGCCAGAGTGATAAGCTATGCAAACAGAACCTTGTCCCCCATCGAGCAAAAATATTCACAAACAGAACGTGAGGCTCTCGCCATTGTGTGGGGCTGTGAACATTTTCACTTGTATCTTTATGGGGCACCATTTACCCTTGTCAGTGACCAAAAACCTTTGAAATGGATTTTCAGTAACCCCAAATCCAAGCTGCCTGCTCATATAGATGCTGGAGTCTACGTCTTCAGCCTTACAACTACACAGTCCGATACAAATCTGGCAAGGACAACCCAGCAGATTACATATTACGCCACCCCGCACATGTGTCATGTCTTTCAGGATGTTTCAAACACTGAACAACAAGTGGAAGAATATGTGAACTTTGTTACTGCAAATGCTGTCCCTAAGGCAATGACACTAACAGAAATTCAGAATGCAACCAAAGCTGCAAAGCAGCAATTCTTTACAAGTCAGGGCAATATCACTTGCACACGAAGGCCACCAGCGGCTGGTCAAAACAAAAAAGCTGATCAGGGAGAAAGTCTGGTTCCCTGGCATTGACAGACAGGTAGAAACCATGATAGCTAGCTGCATCCCATGTCAGGCCGTTGTGCCCAATCACACACAAGAACCTCTCCGCATGTCTGACCTGCCATCATCACCATGGGAAAAAGTTGGTGTAGACTTCTATGGTCCATTCCCCTCTGGTGATTACTTTTTGGTGGTCATTGATGAATACTCCAGGTATCCAGAGGTAGAGTTTCTGCAGTCCACGTCAGCCAGAGCCACAGTTCCTAAACTTGATAAAATATTCTCGACACTGGGAATTCCGCTTGAGGTCAAAACAGATAATGGCCCACCCTTCCAAAGCTCAGAATTTGCAGATTTCGCAACATACCTGGGCTTCAGACATAGGAAGATAACTCCACTCTGGCCTCAGGCCAATGCAGAGGCTGAACATTTTATGCGCACCCTTGAAAAGGCTATACGTGCTGCACATGTTGAAGGCCGCCCATGGAAACAGACTCTGTACGCGTTCCTCCGCAATTACCATGCCACACCTCACTGCTCGACTGGAATAGCTCCTGCTGATGTGCTGTTTGGGAGGCCCCTTCGAATCAAGCTACCTGGATCTCCTCTTCCCTTCCAGTCTCCGACTGATGTGCCACTACGACAGGCAGATGCCCTGGCAAAGAACAGGATGAAACAAAATGCTGACTGGATGCGCCATGTTGCTCCTTTGGCTCTGAGAGTGGGCGACATGGATGGTCCTGTGTTGTCAAAAGAAAGAAGGGGAGCTATGCCCTGCCTACAACCCCGACCCATACAAGGTCATTGCTATCAAAGGTTCCATGGTGACAGCCAAACGCAACGACCATGTCATCACCAGAAACTCATCCCACTTCAAGACTCTACCAGCAAATGAAAATCACCCCTGTCAGTCAGGTGGTTTGGTGGACGAGATGTCATGGACTGGACTGAAATCCTTCCTGAACGAACCCCAGAACCCTTAGCCTCTGACCCCCCTGACCCTCCTGGGTCACAGTCACCTGTGCGCAGATACCCAGTCAGGATGAATAGAGGACCCCCATCATACCTCACTGACTTTGAATAATGTGGACAGTTTTCAAAGAAAAAAAAGAGTAAAGAAAGGAGGGTTGTAATGTTCATGATTTATAACATGTGATGTTATGATGTTATAGTTGTTCCACATGTGATGTGTCTTAGGTTGAAAACAGACATTGTTTTATTCAGTCTACAAGGGGGCATTTTAGTTTCACTGTTTGGTGGAGACTGCAGAAGCAGCGATGTAATCAGAATCAAGATGGTGACGATAACAGAAATGTAAACAATTGTAACGGAGACTTATAAGTTCACTAAAGAGACTAAAAGCTACTTTTCTGTATCAGAGTTTTATTCTAGAACTTTACAACTGTCATGCGATGTAACCTGGTCTGCTCTGTTTAATAAAGTAACTCAAACCATTGCCTCTCCATTGTGCATTGGCATCAAGCTGTAACCTCTGGAGTTGAAAAATGAAGCTGACACAGAACTCCCAAAAACTGCAGTTGTTTGAACGGCCACTTGAGGCTGAGCAGGACAGAGGCAGGCAGGGTTGGCAAGGGGAAATAAGTATACTGGATGTAAATAATCAGGAACAGGTGAAGTGAGCTGCTTTGATGAGGTGTACATGACTGAAGCTGAGTCGCTGAAAAACCAGGATGAATGGGAGGCGGGTCACTGGGCAAGCTGAAATGAGCAGGTGACCAAAAACAAAACCTTATGTTTAATCTCAAAATGGATTTAAAAAACTGCTTCACAGATTGCATATAGGGGCAAGTGTCATGGCGGCGGAGTGGAAGCCTCGCGGACTCCACTCTTTTTGTTGATGATCAAAACTTTCAGATCAAACTTTTCAAACCATTAGAGTTCCCTTTCTGACGCGTCAGTTAGGGGGGAACATCTTTACTAAAGATTAAACAGAAAGATCCCAAGGCAAGCGCAATATCCGAGATGGATGAGATTAAGAAATCGCTGGATGCTGAAAGAGGTGAAAGGTCTGGTGAAGGAAGAGGTGAAGAGTCTTAAGAAACTGATCAAGGAAAAAGATGATAAGATTGCTGCCCTGGTGCGGAGAGTCGACGATTTGGAACAATATACACGCAAGGATAATGTGGTGATTAGTGGATTGACAACCAGACACCGCTCTTACGCATGAGTTGCCAGCGGGGAGTCAGGGGGCGAGGACGCTCCGCTGACCGAGCTACAGACTCTCGAGGAACAGGTGATTCAATTTTTCCACAGTAAACAAATAGCCATTCAAAAGGAAAGTATATCAGCCTGTCACCTATTGCCAAAGAGAGCCTCAAACAGAGCAGGACAAATGGAGCCAAACATTATCATGCGGTTTGCAAATCGGAAACACAAGACGGATCTTCTGAGACAAGGAAACAAGCTGAAAGGGTCAAATGTCTATATGAATGAGCATCTAACGAGAAAGAACGCGGACATTGCCAGATGTGCGCGTTTATTGAGAAAACAGAAAAAAATCAAATCAACGTGGACTAGAGACTGTAAGATATGGATACGTACGAATGGATCATCCCCCGAAGAGGAGAAATCCATTGTTATTCGGGAGATTGAAGAACTGGAAAAATTTCAATGAGACTGAATGGACAAATTGAAATAATCACAGTGAAAGTTTGTCGCTGTCTGTTCAGATTTCATTGCAGGAGTAGTATGGATGTTTTATGGGAAGTTTATCGGCAATAGAAATTTGTTTGGACTGTGCGTGTATTGGTTGGCCGACAGTGACTGGAGCTTTCTTCCGGGTGAGCTGGGGACTTGGAGTGGCTTGGAGCTGCAGGCCTGTCGCGAGTATTAACAAGGGAATGGGCCTATGGAATTGCCGTGCTAGTTGCCCTAGACTGCTTTTTTTTTTCTCTCTTTCTTTCTTTCTTTTTTCCTCTTTTCCTGTTGCAGATGTTGGACTGCGGGGACATTGTGGAGGTACAAACGAGTGGAACTCTGGAAATGAGTGAGTTCATTGTCAGTGTTTTGGATATTTCATTTATTTATGATTTACTCTTACCAATTGTGGACTATGAGAGTGACGATCAAGATGTAACGACTGGAGGAAATGATATGACCACTCTTCTAAATTCATATCTAGATTTTAATTATGAAACATTTGATTACTCTGGGAAAAGAACACGACATGGACTGTGACTTAGACCCAGAAACACATTTTTTTCATACCATGCAAAACAAATGTAGGTATTATACTGAACAGCAATTCAACGTAAAGGTTAAAATGATAGGTGTGTTCTCAATTATACATATAAATAGCAGAAGCCTAATTAAAAATTTCTCAAAGGTATATGATTTTTTGGGGATGTTGAAAACCAAATTTAGTGCTGTAGCTGTTTTAGAAACTTGGTTGAGTGACGGAATAGTAAAAGATTATGAATTGCAGGGGTATCGCATGTTTTATGTTAATAGGAGAAGAAAAGGGGTGGGGGCGTGGTCCCATATGTTGATGAGACCCTACAATGTAAGCAAGTGAAAAATATGTCTAAAGGGATAGATGACAAGTTGGAATTTATAACAGTAGAAATTGAGATGGAGAAAGCTAAAAACATAATCATAAGTTGTGTTTACAAAGCTCCTGTATGTGGAATAGGAATTCTTAAGGAACAAATGATTGACTTGTATGAAAAAATAATTAATAAGAAGACTGTATTTGTATGTGGGGACTCACTAAACCAAGTAGAATTACTAGGTCCATTGCAACTCTAATGGACAATATTTATTCTAACATCATTGATGCAACTGTAGGGGGGTTGTTCATCCAAGACATAAGTGATCACTTACCAATTTTTACAACTTTTCACTATAATCTAAGGGGAAATCCTGGGGAAAAAAAACAAACAACACTTAGATTGAGAAATACAGAAACGGTGGAGTCATTAAAAATGGATCTGATGAGACAAACCTGGGAATCTGTTCATGTTGCTGATGTAAACGAGGCTTATAATTCATTTTTAAGTATATTTAAAGAGTGTTATGATAGAAATTGCCCCTTGAGAACACATAGTGATAGAAGTAAAAAAAGAAAATAAGCCACGGATATCCAAAACCCTACAGGATGCAATTAAAAAGAAAAATATACTATACAGAGAATTTATAAGAAGTAGAACAGAAAAAGCCGAAAGAAGATATAAGCTACACAAAAATAGATTGACAAAGATAATTAGGATAAGTAAGGAGAATCACTATAGTAAATTAATGGAAGATAGTAGAAACAATATCAGAGAGACTTGGAAAGTAATTAACAGCTTAATTAGAAAGAACACTGGAAAAGCTGATTTTCCCCAATCCATCTTAAAGGGAGATATTCATATTTACAATGAGGAAAATGTTGCAAACGAATTTAATAGTTTTTTCGTAAATGTAGGACCGAGTTTGGCAAGTAATATTGTACAACCAATTATCACGGATGAAGTAAGTAACCTGACAGAAATAAATGTAAATAGTATGTTTCTTACAGCCATTCATGAAACAGAAGTTATGGGGATTGTCAGTGCGGTCTACAGATAATAATGGTTTTGACATGGCCTTAATTAAGGACACTATAGAAGGTGTGGTTAAACCTCTGACCTATATTTTTAATCTTTCACTCACAACTGGAATCTTTCCAAATGAAATGAAAACAGCTAAAGTAATTCCCTTGTATAAGTCTGGGGGAAAAGATCTTGTGTCAAATTATAGACCAGTTTCTTTGTTTCCGCAATTTTCAAAAATTCTGGAGAAACTATTTGTTACAAGATTGGATAGTTTTATAGAAAAGTATAACATCCTGAGTGAGAACCAGTATGGTTTTAGAACAAACCAGTCTACTGGATTAGCACTCATGAATCTCATGGATGAAATAACCACCGCCATAGACAATAAATTATACACAATGGGAATTTTTATTGATCTAAAAAAAAGCCTTTGATACAATCAACCATGGATTATTAATGCAAAAGATGTACAAATATGGCGTCAGAGGGGTAGCTCATTCCTGGTTATGTTCTTATCTAAGTGATAGATGGCAATATGTCTCTTGTAATAAAACCGATTCTGTAAAATGCGGGGTCGCACAAGGGTCAGTGATTGGGCCAAAACTATTTATTTTGTATCTGAATGAACTTTGTAAAGTGTCGAAATATATGAATTGCATCCTCTTCGCAGATGATACAAATTTTTTCTGTTCTGGGGAACAGTTAACTGATATAATAACCACTGTTGAAAACGAGATGAAACTGGTAAAAAAAAATGGTTTGATGTAAATAAGTTATCTTTAAATACAATTAAAACAAAATTTATGATATTTGGGAATCGAAAAATAGATACAGTAGTTAAACTGAGAATAGAGGATACAGAAATTGAAAGAGTGTTTGAAACAAAATTTTTAGGTGTCATTATGGACCATAAACATAATTGGAAAATGCATATCAATCATGTTAATTCAAAATTAGCCAAATCAATTGCCATATTATTCAAGGTAAAGGATATGTTGGACCAACATGCTATGTATATTCTGTATTGTTCAGTGGTTGTCCCTTACATAATGTATTGCCTAGAAATATGGGGGAATGCATATTCTACCCATACTAAACCTATTTTTATCCTTCAAAAAAGAGCTGTAAGGATTATCACAAAATCAAATTACAGAGAACCATCAAATGAATTATTTATTAAATTAAGGGCTTTCAAATTTATGGACTTAGTGGACTACAATATAGCATTGATAATGTACAAAGCATATAACAACCTGTTACCATGTAAAATAGTGAGTATGTTTAAAAAAGGGAATGTAGGTATGAGCTCCGAGGGAAACGTATGATCGAGAAAATAAAATCCAGGACTAAGATAAAAGATCTATGTATTTCTGTAAGGGGTGCAAATTTATGGAATGCTCTTGACGACGAATTGAAGATGTGCCAGTCAATTTATGAATTCAAACGCTTGTTTAAAAGTAAGGTATTTGAAAAATATGAGAAATGTAGTTGATGTTACTGATATCATTCTGGAATTATATTTGGGATTTTTGTGTAATATGGTATTATTTTCTGTTTAATGTTTTAAATGATTTAATCTGAATAAGGTGATCATGTAAGAAGGGTAGGCGAAAATAAGCGTTAGCTTCAGCCTATGCCTTTTCGGTTTGGTAATTTTCTAGTTATACTGATATTTTCTGTTAAACTGTGTATTTTTGTTAAATGACCTGACCGAAATAAACATTTTCATTCATTCATTCATAACCTCTATTTAGTGCCTCTGCAACATTAATAACCATATGTCCGCAGCGCAGGAGGTGAATTCTCATTGTGTTTAGTGTAGTTTATTATATTAATTTGACATAAAAAACATCAGCTGGTTCCCTTCATGAACGATTTTGGCACAGATATTTCCATTTTTACCTGTCTGCACTAAATTTGTGCACCACTTTGTGCAAAGCCTATGCTCTTATGTCTAATTTGCAAGTGTTGGCAATGTTTTTTGTGTTGGTGTCTGGCACCTCATTGTAATAAGGAAATCAATCCACCACTCTCTAAACTCTCCTCCCACCGAGTCCTGCTAGCTAACCAGGATGAGGTTTTCAAATGTTAACATTAGTGAACACCACGAAAAAAGATTGAGAAGATGAGCACCAACTGAACTAACATCCTGCTAGCCATTGTACAATGAACTCACTGAGTCTTGCAGATATAATCTGTAAAACAACAGAAGCAAAATCTACACCCAAAACTACAGTTAAATCATTTCACAACCGGAAACCATTAATTTCCAGAACCATCCCGGATGCCATAAACACAGACACTGCAGCCTGTCTGGAAACATGAACAATAATAAAACAAAAGCCTACAAATAAGGCAAAAAAGTGGAACAATTACAAGTGGAAGGAGCTGACATGATCACATTTCACTGGAGTTGTAACCTTGTATGATTTCATAAGGCACATGATTGACTGACAAGTACATTAATTTCACATGAGGAGAAGAGATAATTTTGTCCAAGATTGAACAGCTACCTTATGCCATCTCACCAGGGGCAGGGCTTAATTTTTTTTGGCACTCAGCTCAGGTGCAATAAAGGCTGAAAGTTTTTGTAGCACAGGCCATAAAATTGGAGCACAAGTACAGAAGTATGGCGTAGGTCTACTGTAGCTTGAGGCTATTTAAATTCAGTGTTACGGGGAGTAAAAAAGTCATTTGATGATCTTTCAAATGAATAAAGAACTTTAAAATATGCAGACTTTGTTTTTATTATCTTTAGGGTTTTTATAGTATTATTATTATTATTATTATTAGGGCCCGAGCGACGACAAAGTCGTCCGCGGAGGACCCTAATGAAATCGCGCTGTTTGTTATTAGGGCCCGAGCGACGACAAAGTCGTCCGAGGACCCTATTGAAATCGTGCTGTTTATTATTATTATTATTCTTGCGACATTTCCTGTCCCAATTTCGCCTCTTTCCCAAATTTGAAAATGCTTCTAACTTTCCACATTTGTCCGGCCACATCCGAAATTCGATATTTTTGGGCGGTTGCACATGGTCGGCGCAAAATGCCGAAATAGCGCCCCCTACAAATTTTCAAAATACCTTCCCCATTGGGGTTAGTTTGTCGTAGGCAAACGAAATTTGGTACACACATGTATCATACCCAGACGCACAAAAAAGTCTCTTGACGTCATGGTAAAATCCCAACAGGAAGTCGGCCATTTTGTTTTGAATTTTTTCGTTACGGCGATTTCCACAACTTACATTTGAACGAACTTGTCCTAGGGATTTCGTCCTATTGACTTCAAAGTTGGTACAGATCATTCTGAGAACATGCTGATCAAAAGTTATTAAAAGCTTTTCTCTATATCAAGGGGCGTGGCCGCTAGGGTGTGACGAATTTCGAACGGCTCTCCCGCCCACATACTTGATCTCAGCAGCTTCAACCTTGCTGGACATGATGATGGCTCTGCCCCGAATGCCCCGATATGTTAATATCCCACCTTACTCATAGCACCCCCCAGTGGTAACAGGAAGTGACCAGTTTTTACTTTAACATGTACTAATGCCACAAACTTGACCGCATCAACTTCATTCCACTTCTAATGCATGCAGAACAAGTTGGTGAAAGTACCTTATAAACGCTGTGAAGCTACGTCTAATGGTGTCCATGTGGCGGCGTGGCGACTATCGATCCCTCGCCACTAAATACGTTTGGCTTTTTGATGGCTTCAGCAACCTTGTTTCCTCATGAAAATTGATACACAGGTCAAGAATGGCAAGCTCTTACATGTGATAGGGGTGTTGCCCATGGGGGGGACAAAATGCTTCTACGCACATAAAAGTCTCTGGCACCAATGGTCTACTCCGAACAGGAAGTCGCCCATTTTGATTTTGACTTGTCACCTTGGCGTGATTTCCACATGTTGTATTTTAACGAACTAGTCCTAGGGATTTCATCCAATTGACTTCAAATTTTTTACAGATCATCCAGAGACCATGCTGATCAAAAGTTATTAAAAGCTTTTCTCTATGTCAAAGGGTGTGACCGCTATGGTGCCTCGCTCGCCACCAAATATGTTTGGCTTTTTGATGGCTTCAGCGACCCCATATCCTCACAAAAATTGATACACAGGTCAAGAATGGTGAGCTCTTGCATCTGATAGGGGTGTTGCCCATGGGGGGGACAAAATGCCTCTATAGCGCCCCCTTGAAATTTTCAAAAACCCCTTCACATAGGGTTTTTTTTGGAGTTGGAACATGAAAATTGGTACACATGTGTATGTTGTCCAGACGTACATAAAAGTCTCTGGCACCAATGGTCTACTCCAAACAGGAAGTCGGCCATTTTGATTTTGACTTGTCATTTTGGCGTGATTTCCAGATGTTGTATTTTAACGAACTAGTCCTAGGGATTTCATCCAATCAACTTCAAGTTTTTTTACAGATCATCCAGAGACCATGCTGATTAAAAGTTGTGCTCTGCATGTCTGTAGGTCAAAGGGTGTGGCTGCTATGGTGCTGCCATTGTTGATGCATCGCCATGCATATTCAAGCAGCTCTCTCTCCCACATAATTCATCCAAACTGCTTCAAAATTTCTGTACATGATAAGAGCTCCGCCCTCAACGCATCCATATGCTCGTAGGCAATTTTGCTCATGGCGCCCCCTTGTGGAAACAGGAAATGCCGTCTTTTACACTGACAAACACCAACCTCAAGCTCCTGACCTGATCAACTACATTTTGTGGCCACATGACAATCAAGTTGATGAATCTCCACAGTGAAACATGTGTCCTGTCATGTTGCAGGCTGCCGTGGCGGCATCCTTCGCCACGGAACATCAACTTGGTATAAATCCTTCATGCATTGACCGATTTACTTGAAATTTCACGTGTTATGAGGGTCCGCCCCTGAACGCACCTGGCCACATCTGGTTATGCTTGTAGCGCCACCTGGTGGATGAACGAAATATTGCGTTTTTTAGCTCCTGCCAGGTTTTTTCTCCCTTCTAGCTTCACGCCACAGCCCTCACGTGCCTCAGGCCCCCACGGTCGCATGGGGGAGCGAGGGCCTGATCATAGCTGCTTGCAGCTTTAATTATTATTGTTATTATTATTATTATTATTATTCCGACATTTCGTGTCCCAATTTCGCCCCTTTCAAATTTTCAAAAACCCCTCCCCATTGGGGTTAGTTTGTCGTAGGCAAACGAAATTTGGTACACACATGTATCATACTGAGACGCACAAAAAAGTCTCTTGATGTCATGGTAAAATCCCAACAGGAAGTCAGCCATTTTGTTTTGAATTTTTTCATTACGGCGATTTCCACATCTTAAATTTGAAGGAACTCCTCCTAGGGATTTCGTCCGATCGACTTCAAATTGGCTACAGATCATCCTGAGAACATGCTGATCAAAAGTTATTAAAAGCTTTTCTCTATGTCAAGGCACGTGGCCGCTAGGGTGTGACAAATTTTGGCAACTTTTCGTTTTCTTGCCATCGAATTTCGAACGGCTCTCCCACCCACGTACTTGATCTTAGCAGCTTCAAACTTGCTGGACATGATGATGGCTGCGCAAATCCCACCTTACTCATAGCGCCCCCCGGTGGTAACAGGAAGTGACCAGTTTTTACTTTAACATGTACTTGACCGCATCAACTTCATTCCACTTCTAATGCATGAAATATAAGTCACACCTGGCAAAAATTTTTATAATCTATTGGTCTCCTGAATTTCCACCACTAGGTGGCGCTATTATTAAGGAAAATGCGTTTTGGCTCATAACTCCCATATACTTTGTCGCACATTCAAAAACCTTATATCCACGCGTTCAGTGAATTATGCTGAATCTCGTGATATAGGCCACGCCCATTTCCGCCTACCTTTTTTTTTTTTTTTAGCAAATTCGCAAAATGTTGCAAACCTACTTTTTCGAACTCCTCCCAGGCAATTTCACCGATTGGCGTGAAACTTTGCACACAGCATCTGTGGACCCTCCCGACAAACAATTATTAAAAGAATTTTGATATTCCAAACAATACTCAAGTTATTAAATAGCAACTTCCTGCAGAGTTCGTTCTAAACAGAAAGTGCTGCATATCTTCACATTGGTGTATCCGAATAACATGAAACTCAGGTTACCACTTCCCCATGAGCCCTTGAGGCTCTGTCCAAAATTTCGGGTGAGGACCACAAGGTGGCGCTCTTTAAATTGAAGTATTTTATATCTCAACATCGGTTGGGCGGATTAACACGAAACTTGGTATAATTATTGTCAATGCCCTCCTGAGGATACCTGATGAAGGACTTACCGATCCGCCACTAGGTGGCGCTCTGGTGGCCGTCTAATTTAATATTTGGCACTGTGCCAACACCATAACACTCATGGAAATAAAATTGATAGGGGTGGTATAAACTGGCCCCTGTAACTCACACACCAAAAATGACCAGCAGGTGCCGCTATTTTCAATGCAAAAGCGTTTATGGCTAATAACTCCCACATAATATGTCGCACATTGTTAAACCTTCTATTTACGTTTTCTCTGAATTCAGCTGAATTGTGTGATGTAAGCCAAGCCCACGGTAACTTTCCATTCGCTAAATCGTGACAAATGAAAAACGTACTTTTTCGAACTCCTCCTAGGCGATTTGACCGATTTGCACCAAACTTTGCATGTAGCATCTGTCAACCCTCTGACAAAAAGTTATTAAAAGAATTTTGATCGTCCAAAAACTGGCCAAAATATAAAACAACAAATTCCTCACAGAGCAGTCCTCGCCTCGGACCCTATTGTTTTTGCTCCGTTTATTATTAGGGACCGAGCCCTAAGGCAGAGGACTGCTCACAGAGCAGTCCTCGCCAAAGGCGAGGACCCTATTGTTTTTGGTGTGTTTATTATTATTTTTTTCTTTCTTTCTTTCTTTCTTCCGCCGCCTCTTTGAACTGGAATTTGACCCCCTAAACATGCTCAAAAACTCACCAAAATTGGCACGCACATCAGAACCGGTGAAAAATTTTAGAAAATCATGACATTAACCCCTAAAGTGCCAAAATGGGCTCTCTAGCGCCACCTAGGCACACAAAAATGGCCGCCACGGCCTGTAGGAACGTCGTAGAAACATGAAACCAAAAGTGGCGTGTTCGTCTCATGAAGGCCTAAAAATCACGCGCTGACACCACTGACCTAAATCCAACAGGAAGTGAGCTATTTGCCCTTTCAAAGTAAGATTTTGCCTTAAAACTGCCTTTCCTAAAAAATCTTCTTCTCATACAGCGCTTATCCAATTGGCTTCAAACTTGCACAGATGACAGATCAACTCCTTCTAATCAAAAGTTATTCGTAACTTTTCCATTACTCGCTTAGTTTGGATTTTATGGCCTCCATAAGGTAAGATGTCAGAAAAACGTCCTGACGATCTTCGAAAGCTGTCCCATAGGAAATGAATGGCAGCAGGGGGAAGAAAGACACCAATCTTAGGGCTTTTTCTAGCATTTACAGCGTCTCCATACTTTGTGTTACAGACTCCATTCCAACTCTCAAATGTTGCCACAGGTCTCATCTATTCACTCATGTTTTCATCTTTTCCATATCTTTTACCGTTTTTCATCTGTGCCTCTCAAAGTACCATGAGCAAAAGTGGAGAAATTCTCAGTTTACAATGGGTGTGTATTGCACGGAATGCTGTGAGCTAGAGTGGAGAGGGCTCTAAAAATCGTCTAAAACTTTTGTCTTTAACTCACTGCCATGGCCACAATTTTCACTGTACACACACAATTTATACCACAAAACGTAGGAAAATTTGTCCAGCTCACAGATATGTTGACATGGAATCTCTCACACGTACACATTTTTGCTGAGTGGCTCCAAAGCGAAGGGAGCGCTGATTTTTTTCTCATTCACTCCCATGTAAACTCAGAGGAGAAATTTCTGGAAACAGCTGGGGTGCAACACATTTTAAACTCGCTCCCCTGACCACATTTTTGACTCGAGAAATATAAAACGCGACACGTGCGTTCACGAGATGTGGCTGTCTCTCAAAATCACTTTATTTTCTTGCTTGGACCAACGGTTTGGGTATGCGAAGCATTTGTTCGAGGAGTTAAATCCCTTTATAAACAGCCTTTGGTGATCTGCTCTCCTGACGTGTCTGTGTCTGCCACAGGTACGGGCAAGTCATTAATCGCCATGACAACGGCTGCACACACAGACACAGCCACAGGGTTCTCTGGTCTGTGTGTCTCACAATCTTTAAAGGACAGATTACAGCAGCAGAAACTTCATTTGAAACAGAACACACACATTATCAACCCCTAAAGTGCCAAAATGGGCTCTCTAGCGCCACATAGGTGCACTAAACTGGCCACTGCAGCCCGTAGGAATGTCGTATCAAGATCAAACCAAAACTGGTGTGTTTGACTTACAAATCATGCGTTGACACCCATGACCTAATTCCAACAGGAAGTGAGCTACTTGACCTTTCAAAGTAAGATTTCACCTCAAACGTGCTCTCAAAAAAACACATCTCCTCCTACATTGTTTATCGTATCGCCTTCAAACAGGGACACGTGCCAGCTCAACTGCTACTAAACAGATCTTCTTTATAACTTTATCTCTCTCACCATTACTTTTTTTTGATGACTGGACCAACGGTTTGGGAATGGGAAGAATTTGTTCGAGGAGTTAAATCTCCACTAAAACAGGTCTCCTGTGTGTTCTGTCTGTCTCTCTATGCTCTTCTGCTAGGTGCACTTACTTAATTACCATGGCAACCGCTGTCACACACAAACTCAAAGAAACATGATGTCTGTGCGTGTCTACATCTTACATGCAGACATGACAGGGGCAGCATCTCCATTTTAACCCTTCAAGTGTCACAGTTTATAGAGGAAAATATTCCATTTTCATTTCAACATTTCAAAAGGCTGTGGCTTGAAAGTGGTGAGAGATAAAGGCATACTGTAAATGAGAAAAATATTCATCATGACCCAAAGTTTGTCACTGGAGTAAATTCACTCATCTAATTTGCATATTGTGGTGTCATTAGGCGGTGACCATATTGGATTTCATAAAGCTCAGTAAAACAACATTTTGAACATATTTACACAGTAGATTTCTTTTGTTTTGTGCTGTTTTTGTCATTTCATCCTCAAAATAAAGGAAGAGGAATCTGATGGGAAGAAATTCGCTCATTTAATTTGCATATTGTGATGTCACTTCTCCATACCTACAGCTACAGAAAGCATTCAAACATCAAAACGTTCAGTTCTGTAAGGATTTTCTGATGTTTGTGGCAATATGTTTGATATTTCTAAATAATTCACAGTGACAACATAATCTGGGGGCCGAAACGGGCGCGAGTGCGAGGTCCTGCCAAACGCTGCTTGCAGCTTTAATTATTATTATTATTATTATTGTAGTGATTTAATGACAAGAGCTTCTTTGACACTGAACTGAGCTCGGACTTGCACTAATATTATACTTGTGGAAAATTCACACATCAATACTGTCTGCAGGAAAGATTTATTCCAGTAATATGATATATAACATACAGTACAGGCCAAAAGTTTGGACACACCTTCTCATTCAATGCGTTTTCTTTATTTTCATGACTATTTACATTGTAGATTCTCACTGAAGGCATCAAAACTATGAATGAACACATGTGGAGTTATGTACTTAACAAAAAAAGGTGAAATAACTGAAAACATGTTTTATATTCTAGTTTCTTCAAAATAGCCACCCTTTGCTCTGATTACTGCTTTGCACACTCTTGGCATTCTCTCCATGAGCTTCAAGAGGTAGTCACCTGAAATGGTTTTCCAACAGTCTTGAAGGAGTTCCCAGAGGTGTTTAGCACTTGTTGGCCCCTTTGCCTTCACTCTGCGGTCCAGCTCACCCCAAACCATCTCGATTGGGTTCAGGTCCGGTGACTGTGGAGGCCAGGTCATCTGCCGCAGCACTCCATCACTCTCCTTCTTGGTCAAATAGCCCTTACACAGCCTGGAGGTGTGTTTGGGGTCATTGTCCTGTTGAAAAATAAATGATCGTCCAACTAAACGCAAACCGGATGGGATGGCATGTCGCTGCAGGATGCTGTGGTAGCCATGCTGGTTCAGTGTGCCTTCAATTTTGAATAAATCCCCAACAGTGTCACCAGCAAAACACCCCCACACCATCACACCTCCTCCTCCATGCTTCACAGTGGGAACCAGGCATGTGGAATCCATCCGTTCACCTTTTCTGCGTCTCACAAAGACACGGCGGTTGGAACCAAAGATCTCAAATTTGGACTCATCAGACCAAAGCACAGATTTCCACTGGTCTAATGTCCATTCCTTGTGTTTCTTGGCCCAAACAAATCTCTTCTGCTTGTTGCCTCTCCTTAGCAGTGGTTTCCTAGCAGCTATTTGACCATGAAGGCCTGATTGGCGCAGTCTCCTCTTAACAGTTGTTCTAGAGATGGGTCTGCTGCTAGAACTCTGTGTGGCATTCATCTGGTCTCTGATCTGAGCTGCTGTTAACTTGCGATTTCTGAGGCTGGTGACTCGGATGAACTTATCCTCAGAAGCAGAGGTGACTCTTGGTCTTCCTTTCCTGGGTCGGTCCTCATGTGTGCCAGTTTCGTTGTAGCGCTTGATGGTTTTTGCGACTCCACTTGGGGACACATTTAAAGCTTTTGCAATTTTCCGGACTGACTGACCTTCATTTCTTAAAGTAATGATGGCCACTGGTTTTTCTTTAGTTAGCTGATTGGTTCTTGCCATAATATGAATTTTAACAGTTGTCCAATGGAGCTGTCGGCTGTGTATTAACCTGACTTCTGCACAACACAACTGATGGTCCCAACCCCATTGATAAAGCAAGAAATTCCACTAATTAACCCTGATAAGGCACACCTGTGAAGTGGAAACCATTTCAGGTGACTACCTCTTGAAGCTCATGGAGAGAATGCCAAGAGTGTGCAAAGCAGTAATCAGAGCAAAGGGTGGCTATTTTGAAGAAACTAGAATATAAAACATGTTTTCAGTTATTTCACCTTTTTTTGTTAAGTACATAACTCCACATGTGTTCATTCATAGTTTTGATGCCTTCAGTGAGAATCTACAATGTAAATAGTCATGAAAATAAAGAAAACGCATTGAATGAGAAGGTGTGTCCAAACTTTTGGCCTGTACTGTATGTACATACACGATTTGAACTGTAAACATAACATAACACATAACAATAACGGAACGATCATTGATCAATCAGTTAGTCAGTAGAACTTGTTAAGGAACTTATTATTTATTGTTGTTCTTTCTGCCCTCAGTCAGCTGTGTTATGGTGCTGTCAGGATGTAAATCTGCTCAGGTGCTTTGCAACAGACAGTGCCTTCTCTGGTTTTTCCACACCTTTGTGCTGGGCCACGGTGATAAGACTCTCACTTTTCAGCTCCTGTAATGTTGCGCGGATGGATGTGGACTTAGTGATCACTCCTGCCAAAATGTTCTTCCTGAACGAATAATCCTTGTCCACTTTCAGTGGGGTCACCACATACTGTTGAGTAGTATTTGAGTACTGGTGTTTATGTTGCTCCTCACCTTCCTTTGTTGTAGCTGTCTCCCCTGCTGAAAAAAACAGCTTAGACCAGTTTAGGGTGGTTGATGGTTTTAGATGGTTTTAGCTGGTTTAACAGGCTGGTTGATGGTTTTAGATGGTCTTAGCTGGTGGGTTTAGATGGTTTTAGCTGGTAAAACTGGCTGGTTGATGGTTTTAGATGGTCTTAGTGGGTTTAGCTGGTTGATGGTTTTAGATGGTATTAGCTGGTTGAACAGGTTGGATGATGGTTTCAGATGGTCTTAGCTGGTAGAATAGGGTGGTTGATGGTTTTAGCTGGTTGATGGTTTTAGCTGGTCTTAGCTGGTTCAATAGGCTGGTTGATGGTTTTAACTGGTCTTAGCTGGTTCAATAGGCTGGTTGATGGTTTTAGCTGGTTGATGGTCTAAGCTGGTTGAATAGGGTGGTTGATGGTTTTAGATGGGCTTAGCTGGTTGATGGTCTAGAAGCTGGTTGAATAGGGTGGTTGATGGTTTTAGATGGTGTTAACTGGTTGATGGTCTGAGCTGGTTGAAAAGGCTGGTTGATGGTTTAAGATGGTATAAAATGGTTGATGGAATAAGATGGTTGAACAGGCTGGCAAAGCTGGACCAGACTCGTCAACCAGCCATGTTACGCTAAGAAGGTAGGGTGCTGCTGTAAATTCATCTAAATCCTAAAAGACACTATCTACCACCCACCTGATGAATCTCACATGAATTAGGGCTGGTGGTAGCACCTCACGACCGAAGAGTCCTGAACATCTTTTCCCCCAGGCTCAACCAGCAAAAGCAACCTCCCCTGAGCTTGCCAACAATCCCCCCTAGCTAACACTATTTCCAATAGCAATGCCTGAATACTGTCAATGTTCCTTTATTACATGTGCCACAGTCTTTCCAATTGGATTGAGTAAGTAGCTTAAGTGTTACTGCACCGACCAGACTGCTGCGATTGTCAAATGAAAACAATAGTTTGGTAGATTATCATATTGTCAACTACCAGATTGTCAATATTTGTATTTATAGTTGACCGCACATTGTAGGGACAATCTGTAAAATGTGACAATAAATCGATTCCATGTTCCAACACTGGAAGCAGTACTCCTGAGCTGATCCCTGCCCATTAGTGTATTTTTTCTGTGGCCAAAGTGTTAAAATATGGCAGCTGGAGCTGTGTTGCATCTACCTAGAGGTCAACTAAAATCACCTGGGAGGATGGGCTTGAGTGTGACTGGCAGACACTCCAATGCCTTCAAAGGAAAAGTCAAATTACAACTGGACACAGCAAAAATTGCAGACATTCTTGGTGAGCACCAACTTGGAGGAAATAACTTGATACATTAACCCAAAAGTCTTTGTGTTCATATATAATCCAAAAAACTTTGACCAAAAAACTTCAAAATAAAGGATGCACACCATTGTGCCATGCGCAAGCCATATCCGAAAGCTTAGGCCGATCTGACAAACAGTCAGAGAGATGCGAGCCACAGACAGACACACAGGCGCTTCTTGCTTTATAGATAGATAACCAAAACAATTTAAGCCTATAGGCCTTTTGCGCAACAGCCATTCTGACAGCAGATACTTTCACATGTGAGCCAGACTGACCTATGTGTAAATTTGGAAATACAGGCCGGGCATTTTATTTATTTATTTATTTATTTTCTATTTAACACAATAATAACACTAAAAGAGCCAGGAGAAAACCAACATTTGGGGAAATTAGCTTGTCTAATAACTTTTGCAGAGTAAGCTACACTGACATAGTACCATCAGTGCATTTTGGCACTTTTAAGGAAGAAAGCAAGTCAACTAGCTGGTTCAATGTTAAATGAGCTAGCTAGCGAATTTAAAGGTTTTGAACAAGCTAATTTCCCAAAATGTTGGTATTTGCCTTTAAGGATCAAAATGACAATAGTAGCAGTGATGCATCCTTAATTATCACTGTTTCCAGATCAACATTCTCAGATAGCAAAAGATGTTAAATCAACATTGAGTTATGGTCAAAAAGGTTGATTTTTAGTTAAGGTTTAAAAATCAATGGTTGATCAACCTTCTAAATTTTTATGTTGAAAATATATCATTGAATCCACATTGTATGATGGTTGAGATTGTAGATTGAAATGCCAACACTGAATCAATATTGTTTTACTAATGCTGTTTCAATCATAGACTGAACTAGGTGAGACCATATAATGAGAGGGTGGGGGGGTCTCATACATTTTAATTTAAACACCTTTTGCTGTGGACGTACCTTTTTACTATGTTAAAGTCTTCTGAAGGTTTGTGTGTAATTTATAATGACAAAGACATCTAAAAGGTGCTTTTGAACAGTGACAGCAAGGAGTGGAACAGCCCAACACTCCAAACTTTAAACCTAGTGAAATGGTACATCCCAGGTAACGTTAAACAGCCGCCAAGAAGGAGCTGGGTTTGCCGTTCCGTTTGCCAAGAAGAAGAAGCAGCCATTTTCTTCCTCCTCCCCTTTGCCCATGCTCGGCTACTGCTCAAGTAAGTTGGGAATATTACTGATTTTATTGATTCTACGAATGATAACTGCCGCTTTTGTGCTTAACGGAGTTTATTAAATTTTTTAACGTTTTGTTTTAACGTTACCTGGCACATTTCGAGCATACAGCATCAGTTTAGCCACATCAGTTTTAGCTAACAGTGCATTTTGGCTAACGATAACTTCCCAGATAGCACACATACATCTGGCCGACGTCGGCCTGAGGATGACACATCGGCCCTGAATTTATGACGTCTGACAAGCGTCGGCCGCATGGGCGGATATCTTTAAATTTAATACTCTTTTGTCCCAGCTCATCAAACGTCTCTGTTACGTCGGCTTTGGGTCGGCCCAGTGCCGTAGAATGTCTGCCCACATACGGAAGTCGCCGCAGAGGCGGGATTTCATCTCCGCGATGTTTGTTCGGAACTGAGCTCGCACACAGCATCTCATTGCAGTTGGTTTCAGGTAAGCTAACTGGAATAAACTGGCAGAAAATAGCTTTGTTGTTTCTTCTGTGACCGTTAAAAGAGGTTCCTGGTGAGTGGCGAGGCACGACTGGGTGTATATAGCTTAGCACATGTCCCCACCAACTAACGTTATCTTTCGTTAGCTGTTAGCTAGTTTAGCGGTTTAGCTCATGTTATGCTAACAGGCTACAACTGTGGTGTTTTCATTTTATTTTCCCTAGTTGACGTTATCTGCTCATCTGGTTATCGTGAGCACTCGTTTTGGGTTAAAGTGGAAATGCCCGGAGCTGCCACCCGTGGTCCCGCGGCCCCCCGGCCTGACCTCCGGGGCCCTGGACATGTGCTCAAGTGTCTGGGAGAGGAGCGGAGAGGAGCACGGAGGTCAGGCGGGGCGGGCCGACACTGTGTATCCCAGAACGGGTGCTGAAGTGTCGGTGAGACCAGCAGAGAGGAGCGCGGAGGAAAGTTGATGTTGACACTTGTTAAACGTTAGCTTGCTAGCTCGCTGCTGCTGCTGCTACTACTACTCAAATCCATGTTCACCCACACCTGTTCACACTGTGCGGACTTGGGACACAACAACGCGAAATTCCACACCGTGTCCGTACCGCGCCTGTGTGTATGGTTTGAGCGCGGAAAAGCGCTGCGCAAATATTCCGCAAATCCGTCCCACATTTCCGTATCGCGGCAGTGAGAATGAACCTTTATGCTTTCTAAGATAGCAGTGAGGACCGGTGAGGACGCCCTGTGCTAAGGTTACTGTAGGACAGTGTGTTTCAAACTTGGGGTCGGGACCCCACGTGGGGTCGCCTGGAATTCAAATGGGGTCCTCTGAAATTTGTAACAAGTGAAATAAATAAATGGAATAAATAGAATAAAATAAAATTATAATAAAAACCACACATAATTTAAAACAACTGTATACTGCATTTTCATACATGAAATAGCCTAAATGTAAAAAAAAAATAAAAAAAATAAAAAAAACTATTACATGATTGAAAAATCAATTTTCGCATAAGATTGTCTGTGTTTTGAATGTCTTAAGTCTTTCTAACTGTCACTCAGTATTTTGATGTCAGTAGTGTGATTTAATTTATGGAGGAAAGTGAAAAAACAGCAGATGTTTTTGCTTTATTTTACGTTTATTCTATTTTCAGTTTATATTTGTTTTGTTTGTTCATTACTACTGTGACTACATGCTACTAAAATGCTGATGAAAAATCACATGAGGCCATAATGATATGTGTATAGCAAATTAAAACAGTAAAAAGCAATTCACTGGCACTGGACACTGATTTACATTGATTACATTACATTGATTTTGTCAGATAAATCTCTTTATTGCAACAATTATTTTTTGTGGTATTGCAACATAAAAAATTAACCCATTCTGTTTTTCTTTCAGCCTCCAATACAAGCCACTTCCAAGAGGAGCAGAAGTTACAGCCAAGTAAACAATTTGGATGTGTGTATATATATATATATCCCAACAGATATAGCAGGATCCAGTTCGAGGCAATACACCCCCCACAGTCGCCCTCAACATCCACAAAATGGTATGTGATAGCACTCCTCACTAATAACCACAATTTATTAATTTAGAGCATGTAAAATAAAATTATTTGAACAAATTAGATTAGTCTTGTTTTTGTGTATCTGTTGGAACCTTTGTTTTTCCTACCTCCAGACATCTTAAGAGGGAACTAAAATATGTATAGAAATGTTTTTTGTGATCAAAACTAAAGTGGGCTGAGGTGGGGATTATATGTGGGTGGCCATGGCAGACTTGAAGTTAAATAATGCCTTTCAATGTGTGCAGTGATTAAGGTGCGTGGATGCTTGTTTTATACTAGGTGTTAAGCACACAGATGCAAGGTCAAAGTCAGTATACCAGGCAGCTTTTGAAAGGCAAGTCTATTTCAAATTGTGTAATTCCTTAGTAATTTGCAAGTTTTACTTTCTCTCTTACTAACAATTTTCTTTTTTTTTTTTTAAGACCTTTCCATCGAGAAGATAACCACAATGCTCGCTGAAGTAGTAGTGGTAGTAAAGGAAATGTCAAGAGATGTGCAGTTCATCAAAAGTGAACTGGCAGATGCCAGATTTACGCCAGGTGGTCACAGGGGACCAGTGCCAGGCACAACCCTTGAGATGACTCCCATTGACCTGCCGATCATGAATGAAGACAACTTCAATGAGGCAGAATCATCACTGAAGAATGAATCAGTTTGTCAAAGTATGGTAATTTATTTGACAAACTGAACTGCAATATACTTAACACCTTACAATCTACTGCCTGTACAGTATCATAGGAAAAAAAACATAAACATAGGAAACAACTTCATATATCACAGCCCAGTATGAGCTAAGGGTGGGAATCTCTGGGTATCTCACGATTCAATTCCTTCCTTACCTGCCTAGGGACTATGGGTGGAAATTAGCAAAGCTGCTATAACCTGGCATCTTTTCTTGTTCCTACAAGATTAATGTTTATTTGTGCATTGTCCCTGTTTTAAATAAATACATTTCTATTCTATTCTATTCTGATTGAGAGGGCCACAATTCGATGATAAAATGATTCTTGATGCAAAAATAAAAGGATTCCAGTGTGGGCAGCATCATGATGACAACCACTTCTCTCTCTCATCTCTAGATTGCTCGCTTGGCTTTGGTTGGGGGCACCTCATCAGACTCTATGATCAGACGGATGCTGTCACCTGCCTTGACCAACTCCCTGGCCTGTCATTTCAACTGGGCTGGCAAAGGAAACAAGCAGCCATTCAGTTGAACAGTGATGCAAGGCTGCATGTTTGGTATGTTTGCTCACCTGAAAATGGTTTACTGGCAGGAGGTCCGCGGGGTCTTGCAAAGTATTAAAAGTTGATAAATCAATTTTGGGGAAATTAAGACCCTTAAAGTATTAAAAAGTCTTATCACGACTTAAAGAGGTCTTAAATTTTGAAGGTATTTTTCTGAATTAGCTGTCTAAAGAGTTTGAGTCCTCAAAAACATTGTGAAAGTGCGTGAATTTATTTGTTTTATTAAAAAACAACTATTATGTGTGCCAGAGCGCACTAGGGCAAAAATTCAGAGGCACAAACGACTTTTCAAAAGACCAGAGAGCACACAAAGTACACTCTGGCGCTCTCAGGGCATATCACGAATAAAAAAAAAAAAAGTAAAATAAACTTTGCCTTTGATTTATTCTCCCAGCCTATTTGAATTCTGTTGTATAATAGTGGACTATAGTCTTTATCACAAACTAAAACTGTTAAGTTAAAGGTGTCACTGATGTAAACGGTTACAGCTCAAAGTGGCGGTGAGGTATTGAAATTAACGTCAAGATTCCTGTGTATTCCCTGACTGGGTTAAGTTTAGGGAGGTGGTGTTTGTAGTTAATGACTATTCGCAGATTATGGATTTGTACAGCAGAGTGGCATATTTTCAAGTAAGAGGAAATTATAATATTAGACAAATACAAAGAAACACAAAATCCAACCTAAAGACACTACATTAATTATTACAGCTGCCAAAAATCTCAGACACTAAATCTGTCAATCATTTATTTTAATTTTATTTTTTATTCATTTATTTGACAGGGACAGTGCATGTTAATAAACAAAACTGTAAACATGCCAGAATTAGCCAAAAGGCTAGTTTTCGTCTATAGTACCTGGCCACATGTAAAGTTGGCATCCTAAAAATGAAAATAAAAGCACAGTTTATCACAATCATGTTCAGTAAATATGTTTGTTCAGCACACTGATATAAATGTATTCATTTATTTATTTATATCTCATCTCTTTCAGCTGCTGCTCGACAGTTTGACCGCAAACTATCCTACCTAGACTTGAGCAATACCGTTAAAAAGTGGCTGCGTTGTGCTCCAGAGCGGGAGGGAGGCATCACAAGGACGCCCCCCCCCCCCCCCCCATGTTCCCCCCAATGTTATTTTGTTTGTGAAACCTTTTCGTGATTTGGGGATGACAGACCTGGTAGTTTAAAGCTATAACAGACCTGGTACTGCAGTTTAAAGTTGTCATTTTGTGAAATGTTTACGTAAAGTTTGTGGAGATGACAGACCTGGTAGTTTAAAGCTATGACAAACCTGGTACTGTAGTTTAAAGTTGTCATTTTGTGAAATGTTTACTAACTTTTGCTGTCAGTGTGAAATGTTGACAGAATGTTTGTGGGGATGACAGACCTGGTAGTTTAACATGCTGACAAAGATACTGGTAGCTTCAAGCTTTTGTGAAATGTTTCCAGAATGTGTTTTAGAATAAACGGGAACATTAAAAACCTGTTTTCAATCTTTTTTCTTATCTTTTTTTTTTTCAGTTAATTTTTCTTAATTAATTAATTAATTAATTAATTATTTTTTTTAACTTGAATAATTATTAATAAATAAATAAATAAATATTCTAATGTTGAGGTATGCTTGGATTATTTGAATTGCGGTAGCCTAATTGGTGATCAGCCTTACCAGCTTACACCATCCTGACCAGCTAAGACCAGCCCGGCCAGTTAAGACCAGCCCGGCCAGTTAAGACCAGCCCGACCTGCTAGTCTGACCAGCCAAGACCAGCCTGACCAGCTAAGACCAGCCCGGCCAGCCAAGACCAGCCTGACCAGCCAAGACCAGCCAAGACCAGCCTGACCAGCCAAGACCAGCCTAACCAGCTCATACCACCCTGACCAGCTAAGACCAGCTTGATCAGACCAGCCAAGACCAGCCAAGACCAGCTAGACCAGCCAAGACCAGGTAAGACCAGCTGACCAAAACCTAGCTAAAACCATCAAACCATCAAACCAGCTAAGACCAGCTTGACCAGCCTAAGCTGGTCTAAGCTGTTTTTTTCAGCAGGGTCCCTGTTCACATTACTGTTGTGATCCAGTGCAGCAACACGCAGACATGCCTCCAGACTCTCCCTCATAAATTTCTTCCTCTTTGTGGCGTACTTTGTGTACAAAGAGTGAATACTTTCCAGCTGTCCCGTGTGAATGCCCAGGGTGGTTTTTTCCAGTTTCTTCAGGAGCTACTTGTCGAGCACTATCTTTTGCAGGTACTGAAAGGCAGCAGAGCTAGGGAGGAGCCATGGACGCTGACTCTCTTCCTCAGGGGTGACACTTTGATCCTCATCACTGATGCTTCCCTCACAACTCAACTCAAACTCATCATCATAGGAATTATCTTGACTCTCTTCCATTGAGGTTTCTTCCTCAGACTCTTCACAACCCTCACTGATAAGGTCAAGATCTTGCGGAGATGATGTAGCCCTAGCTGGGGAGAGGCCTTCCACAGATGTACAGTATGAGTGGTCATTGTTTATGACCTGGTTGGTAAGTATGTCATCTGTCAAAGTGCCTGTGCAAATGTACTGCTTATCGTCTCCCTCTTCTGTATCCTGTTGAAATGGATCGGTCTGGGTGCCGACACTGACTGTCAGGGTGTGCACACTGCCTGTCACCTGCTCTATCTCCTCACTGATGTCAGCCTCTGGGAATTTGCTGCTGGCCACCAGTTGCATGCATGCCTGCCTAACCTGTTAACACAAATGTACACTTTTTAGGTACCCAAATGATGTTATCAGCCTTAACATGAAAGACTTTGTACTTACATCCTGACTACTGATTTATTAAAGAATCATATACCTAAACACTTTTTGTTGTGTTGTTATTCTTCCGATAACCATGCATAGAAAACTATCCAATGTATCCCCTGTTTTGTTTCAGTGATGGTTGGGTGTAATATGTTTTGGTTCAATGTCCATACCAGTTCTGGCTGTAGTGCTTGTTGAATCAATATAATTATTTGGTGTTTTATTATCGTAAGATTAATGTGTGTAAACGCTGGGGATGTTTGCTTTGCTTCTGAGGGACATTAAACAAAATTAACAAAATTATAATGTTAATATCACATTTCTTGTAGGAGCCTGGGTACAGAATGTAGCAGCCAGAATCATATGTCATAATGTCACCAGTTCTTTTCCTCACTGACTTATTTTCTTTTCTACAGTTCTACTAGTTATTATTATTTTGTGACCATCAAAAGTATCAATGTACAGTTATTTCTAATGTCCATGGAGAATCATGCACCTCACTACATTAGCAATGTCCTCCTGATTTGCACTAATGTACAATGTGTTTTTACTAGGTGCTGTAGTAGGTAATAGTTACTAGTACTAGTTTTTAGAGACTGATAGTATCTGTCATGAAGTGTCTGTTGTGTGTTACTGCAGTTCAGGACCAATACAAAGTTCCAGTGCTATTTGCATAAATATTTACAATGTATGTTCAGTAAAAGGTAAAAGCTAGACTAGAATGAAATGCTGAATAACTGCCAAATGCATCAATATATTATTAGGCCTGCCACCGCTACTATTCTTGTTGACTTTTTAGTGTTATGGTAATGTTGGTCATGACTAAACATTAGCAGTAGCGAGCGGATAGCGCGAACATCGGCCAATCAAAAATGCTAATTTTGTTGTGAGCCAATTCCGGTCCAATGGTAAACATAACATCAAGTGAGGCCTCAAGCGGGTAGCTGGACGGACGGTCAACACTTTTGGTTGAAAAAGTAAATTATTGTGCCTTACGTGGTGTCGTGATGGCTCCGACATGTATATGTATATGTATATTTATTTTTTAATTTGTCACTAGACGCGTGTGACGGCTTTTCAGCAGCCGAGCCATGTGAAGGAAAGGCTAGCTAGAAAAAACTTTAGTGCATGACTTAATCAATTGGTTGATTAAAAGAAAATCTGAGTGTGTCAAACTAAATGTCCCCCAATATCTATGGGAGGCTAAGGCTGGTGCCAAATCAGGTTGATGGTTGGCAGTTAGCCAGGTTGACCCCATTGTCAAACATCTGATGTCTCAGTCATCACAGTGTGGTCTTGGCAACACTAGTCAGCAGCTTTTCTAGCCAGTTCAGCATGTTGACACTTGATTGCTGCTAGTTATTTGACATTGGGTTGGTGTGTCCTGGACTTAACTTGTACATGCCAGTGGGGTAATGTTCAGTCATATTTCCTTATATTTTTTATGGTTTACAGAATGATACCATTGCCACAAGGAGAGTTTGCCACCACAAAGCACCTGGCAAGTGGTCCCTTCAAACCAAATAAATGCCCCATGTTTGCATCTACAAGGGAATTAAGCACTAGACAACTGCTGTGTGTGGACATTTTAGGGTCCAGGCAGCTAAGCTGCCAGGACACTATTGTAATCCTAGGTATTCTTCTTCTTTCTTCTTTCTTCTTCCGAGGAAATCATACTTCCCATGGGTGAAAACTCACCAAACTTTGCACAAAGGTCCAGTCTCATGCCAGATATCCTCAGCTGTAAACTCAAGCCAATAGTCCCGATGGTGGCACTCCAGCAAGCGTCTAAAGTTCAAAACTTTGAAAATTCATAACAAATCAACCATACGTGCTACAACTTTCATTGTAGCCCCAATACTTAAGAAACCTTTGTACATTTAAACCTATTAAAAATTATGAAGTTCATCACTCTGTTTTTTTCAAAAACTGTAAAACTTCTTAAACCTATCTCCTCCCACAATTTTTGCTCAATTGACAACAAACTTGCTACAGAGCATCTTCAGACTGTCCTACAAAAACTACGTTTCTCAGATTTTTGATTTATCAAAAATTGAGCCTACAGTACATCAAAATGTTTGACTGTAAATGGTACTGTAAACATCTACATGCAAATTCTTGCTAAATAAATGTTCAATGTTCATGAAAAAAATGACAAAATTCTAGAGTCATGGTAGATGATGTGTGGCAAATTTCAGAATTTTATCTCAAAAACTGAATTTTTGACAGCATTTTGAATTTTGCACTAATGTGAACAACTGGAGTCAATGTAAAAATGGCAATTTTAAACATCAGTTTTCACTTATGGAGCAAATCAATCATTGTTACAATCAAATTGCCAACATCTCCATGCTGTCTAGATGCAATATGTGTATTTTCAGATTTCTGTCTTAATAACTGAATTTTTTACAGTGGTTTCAAATCTGCCTTTCCATGCACGGATGGCTGCTTTCCTATACAACAGTGAATGGCTTACCGAATTTGTGAAGCCACTGTTGAGTTGCTACTTGCCAATTAGCTCAGAGTGGTAGATGACCGTCTTAGGTTCCAGAGGTTGCGGAATCGAGCCTCAACTGGTGCAGAATCCACATTGTAATGTAATCATCCTCTTGTGCTCCAGCTTATTGCTTAAAATTGCATGAGCGTGACTGATCACTGTGCAGCATCTTCAAGTCTTTTTTCTGCTAGAAAATCTGCCTTCTCGTGCTTGAAAATAAACCAAACTTTGCACAAAGATCCAGTGTCAATACTTCAGTGTGAAATATCTGAGGCTTCTCCTTTTGCACATAGCTCAACAAGTTAAACATCAGATTTTCACTTAAGAAGCAAATCAATTATTGTTAAAATAAATTACCAACATCTCCATGCTGTCTAGATGCAATATATGTATTTTCAGATTTTTGTTTCAGATTTTTTTTTACAGTGGTTTGAAATCTGCTTTTCCATGCATGGACAGCTGCTAAACCTGCACGTCTGGCTTAGTCAGTTTGTGAAGCTACACATGAACTGTTACTGACTAATTAGCTCAGTGAGATAGAAATTGATTCTTAGTCTCAGAGGTTGTGAGTTCAAGCCTCAGCTGATGCAAAAGGCAGATTGTGTTGCTAAATGTCTTCCAATTCTTATGCTTGTTGCTCAGAATTGCCTGAAAATGCCCGGACCCAACCCATCGCTGCGCAGCAGCTATAATTCTTAATTTTTAGTCTTTTTTCTCACATGACATCTGATATTCAAAAAAAAGCCTTTCCTGTTAGTTAAATTTCTCTCTGTGTTTTAGGATGTTAACAGTGATCATGCCCAGAGCCAAATGGAGAAGACTGCTATCGGGGTCTATGTCATCAAACATGAGGAAGCAGTTGCCTCCAATCTATCAGAGGAAGTAGGGATCATAGCTGAGGGTGTCACTGCACTCCAGGACCTTAGAGATGTCGCTAGTGCCTCAGCTCTACTGTTTGGGGTGATCTACTTTTTGAACCTGAGCTACCCATCTGATCTCAAGTACACTTTTGAATTTTTTCAAAAGGTCATGATGAAACTTGATACCAAGAGGCTTTCAAACAAGGTCCAGGTGCTGAAGAATAAACCCCTTGAATGAGTTGGGATCAGTTGGGTGCTGAGAAATGAGGAGTTGCATAATTGTTTGCTATTACGTGCTTGATAAAACATATCGGACAGGGATGCCTAAAGTGAAGAAAAATTAGGGATTTCCTGAGATATGGGTTTTAGATAATCTGTCTATGTGCTAAAGTTCTTCCCTAGTTCTTTAGCAAGCTCAAGATTTTTTTTGAAAGATGTTTTGTCCTTAAAACAAGAAACAGGTCAACAGGTTAGGTCATTTCAGAGTTGTTGTTTTACGTGCCTGCACTTTTGTGGGTTTTAGATCATTGCCGCAGGCCTGCCACCTTTCTAGAGTCAGTATTTTACAGACCTTATTTTTGTTTGAGGACAGTTTGTTTATTCAGTTATGGAAAAATACATGTTCCAAGTTTGTAGTATTATCCTAGTACAGTGGTTCCCCAACTTTTCACACCATGTACCATTACAAACCAAACCAAATGTTCCTAGTCCCACCAAATACCAACACCATCTGACCTGTCAGGGCTAGTGTTGTCACTTGCATATTGGCTGTTTGTTTGTTTATAGTTTTTAGTCATTTTAATATTCCAATCAGGCTGCTTTTTTAATCAGTAACCAAAGAGTCTGACTCTCCCTGCATTTGTTGCTAGTTCATGTTGGCTGCCACGTCATTAACAGTCCATCCATGTAGGTCACATCACATTCACTCTATGTGGCTAGGTACACTATCCTAGTAGTACTGTAAATATCAAATTCCTGGGTTTGGATTTATCTTCCAAAACTACAAAGTGCACCTTTAAGCTGTTATTCTTTTAAAGGGGCGTTCACACCGAGCGCGAATTTGCAAATTCGCACATCAAGATTACAAAGTCAATGCAAAGACGCAATTAGACGCAAATTCGCGCCGAGCGGCACGATGAACGCAATAGACGTGAAATTCGCGTCCAATGCCTCATCGCTCGAGTTGAAAATACTGAACTTTTGAGGAAAATTCGCGTAACGCTGTGCCGCATAAGCCAATCAGTGTTGAGATTCTCCCGACGTCACTGGTGTCATGACGATCCTGGCGCCAACCCTCACCAACAGGTCCTCAAACTGGGCCCCAGTCAGCCTGAAGTACCGCTTAAAGCGGCTATCATCCAGACGGAGTTCCTGGAGGAGGTGGTGAAATGCCGAGTTGGATGCGCTTCTGCAGGATAGGGTGAACCCAAAAACGACAGCGTTTGGCCCTCCGACGCATCTGGGACTTCCAGAGCAGGTACAAAGCAGCAATGGTGGTTATCTCAGCCATGGTTGAGGAGAGAATGGCGGGCAAGATGTTGTTATCTAGTGAAAAAGGGCGGGCTCACTACTCGCGCAACTGACGCGATAACACGAATTAACAAAATGGTCCGGCGTCCAAACTCACGCGTTACGCGCGGCGCGTTACTCGCGTTATGCGCGAGTAATTCGACTTATGGGGAAGTTTACTCTTTGATGCAAGGAACAAGTGATTCTAAAGAAAATAGTGTAAAAATACAGTTAACAGATAAGTCTTGTAACTTCTAACTGTCCTTTAACATGTCTGCACTAGAAATATATTGTTAAAACTAAAATACCTACATGATATCCTGTGAAACTCCTGCCTTTACCTGTTGCTTTGCCTGTTAAGACTGTTAGTCTGAAGTTAAAGAAAGGAGGCCATGATATCCTCTGCAAAGTTTGTTGCACTTAAGCTGCTTCATAAATGCAGCATTTTTTTGTGTGAGGACGGTTTCCGTGACTTCTTTTGTTAATTACCAGCCATCTAACAGAGCCTTAAGAATGTTATGTCAAGTGGTTCCACGCAACTGTGTTAAGTAACTTCTAAGGTACTGTATTTCTAAATATGGACTCAATGACATCAAATAAGTTAAACATGAGTGAACTGAGTATATGTAACTTATGTATTATGTATTTTTAATCAGTTGATTTGTGTTCTAATTAAGTAATCCAGTTAAGTTATATAATTAAGTTGCATATATACAGTAGGCTATATCTCTATACACACACATGCATACATACATACTCATTCCTACATACACACAGGGGTGAAAGTAAGCAGCAGTAATATGCAGTTTTAATACCACTTTGTCTGTTTATTAATTGCTTTTAACTCGTTCCAAATTGCTTCTGAACTGTCCATGCTGTGTTTTGGTCCATGCTGGAAGGAGCCTTGCCCGGACATCTCACTCTCTCCCCCAGCCCCTCCCGTGGAAGAGGGTCCGGTGGTCTCCTATGAGCCCAGCCTTCGAATTGTGCAACACTCCATTAAACGTCTTTCAGTTCATCAAAAAATATCCCAATTAAAATCAGTAGAATAATAAGCACCTATGTTCCATGTTATTTTGTTTAATTTCAACAACACAGAGAACAGCTTGAACAAGCTGCATGTGAGCTAACGATCAGGGATTTCACCCTCAGCAGTAAGTGACTGCGCATGTGCGTCTACTTCCGAAACACAATGGTTGGGATACGTTTGATTTATTGTACTGGGATGTTTGATTTTTCCACAACTGAAATTTAAGAAAGTAAGAATAAGTGAAAATATCAATTCTTAGTACCATTAATTTGTCTACCTTGAAAAAAAAAAATCTAAATCTAAATTAAATTTAAAAAAAGACAAACTGAGGAGGTGGGAGAACAGGAAGGAGAGAGGGGGGTGGAAAGATAGGGAGCAAAAGAGAGAGACGGAAAAGGGAGAGACAGAACAAAAGGAAAATCTCACTGGCCATTGTCTTGCCTTAAGCCTTGAGAGTCCCCTATTTACCACTCAATTAATGGATGGGTATTTTTTTTTTTTTTTTTTCAACTCATCTTGGCTTCCTCTGGAGATCAGAAGCTCATCGCTTGTCCTCCATCCTCCACACATAGCATCGCCGGGTGTCACATACAAGTTTTGATATTCAGCCGATGTAGTTGTTCTCTTACTGTTCTCTCCTTGAGCAAAGCTGTGCAGACATGTCTGTCACCTCTCTGAAATTGCTCCACTCTTGTCTCCCTCTGGACAATTTCAGAATCAGCAGTTTCTTCTGGTAGTGATGCAGCCTGAATATGATAGCCCACGGGTGTTTTGTGTTGTCCTTAATTGTCCCAATACGGTGTGTTCTTCCAAAATCCTCCTCTTAAAGCATTAGGTCCCATTCTTCCTCACAGAGTTTAACCAAAAACGTAAATATTGGCAAATTATTTTCTTCTCTCTCCAGCACGTGTCTCAAATTGTTTTGATGATGCTGGTTTTCAAGCTGATCAATGTAGTCAATAGCGCACTGTAGTTTCTCAAGCTCCACAAGTCTATTTTCCCTTCTATGTGTGTGTGTGTGTGTGTGTGTATTTTGGTGTGTCATGTTTACATCATGGACAGGCTGCAGAACAGGTAAACAGTAGACAACACTATGTATGACAGTAGCACAGACAAAAGACAAACCTTAAAGCCAGAGTGTGTAGGAATTTCTCCCATCTAACGTTGAAATCATATATAGCATTCAAACGGATAGCGCACTCTAGCACCTCACTGTTTCAAACACGTATTGCAACAACAGCCGCTGTGTACCAAAAAGTTATGATAACATTGATGAAACCATCCGATACTTCATGGAGTATTCATTCAGGCTCCAACACAGACATACGTGACACGAGTTGACAAACCCCCTCCTCACCATGCTGGCTGTGTTTACAACGTAGGACTGTTGGGGTGGGTGTAAAAGGAAACAAACCAATCACGTCTTGTCTTTTGGCAACTGACGAGTGTCTCAACATCAAACACCTCATCCCTCTCCTCGCATCACTGCACCGCTGACAGCTGTTAGCCCAGCACTACTGCAGCATAACAAAGTCCCACTCTTTGAGCATAATGCAGGATCATGCATATGCAGCATCACCTTTCCCAGGTGGTGAGAGCTGCTGAAGGAGAAAGGTAATGCAATCACAGCTAACAGTGGCTAGCAACTAACAGTGGCACTTTCTCCTTCGGCAGCTCTCTCCACCTGGGAAAGGCTACCCCATGTTTTTTTTAATTCGCCGGTCACATTGCCCTTTTGATTCCCTTTGGCGCTTTCTTGGCAACGAGGATTCCATCTCCCGTGACACTGCATATGCATGATCCTACATGATGCTCAAAGAGTGGGACTTTGGCCCAATCCCAATTCCTATCTTAACCCTCAATCTTAATTCTCAAGCTCAGCCCTCAATCTCACTAGCCCTCAATACCAAGTGTTAAGGGCTATCTTGTGACTTTAAAATGGGACACCCCTCAAAGGCAAATACGTCTTAAGACTGTCAGGGGCAGCAATATGCCAAAACTCTGTCCAGTCTGTCAGTTCAAAGAAGAAGAAATATATGTCATCAGTAGTCGTCGATAAAAAGGCGTGATGAGTTTTATTTTTTTCAAACACTTTATTTCAATTCTTGTACAAAACAAGCAGTGACAGACATGAACAGAACAAATATGCCAGGGTTAAGAGAAAAGAAAAAGAAATAAAATAAACAAATAAATAAAAAAGTTCAGCAGCTCAAACAATTAAATTGTTTACATATTTTCAGAGTCTTTATAGCTTTGGAGTTTTTGGAGTGCTGAATGGTTTCTAAATATTGCTGCATTTCATTCATAAAAATTTTGAACAAGGCTTTTCTGTTACAAAATTTTCTCTTATGAATATGGAATTTCGCTAAGATAATAGATAGATTAATGATATAGAATTGTTTTTGTTTTGAAATGCTGACATCATAAAATCCAAACAGCACATCTTTGTACAGTAGTGAAAATAGAACATAAATGTTGCAACGAATATACTCGACAAAATCTTTCCAAAAAGTGACAGTAGGCTATAGGGGCAGCAAAACAAATGTACAGTTACCAAACAACAATCTTCGACAATGCCGTCTGCAGCTGTGCTGATTTCATATTGAAACAGAATGCTCGATCATTAGGGGAACAGTTGCCGTTGTGACTGAAAATTATGTTATGAATATGAACAGTTCACAAGTTACAAATTACTCACTCCCATAGTTTTTTTGGAGCCTGCTTGTTTTTTGTCTTCATTGGTGGCCCTGAAATGAATCAGGGCTTGTGTTTTGTCTGGTGGCCCTGAAATGGAACAGAGATAACAACATTACTTTCTTTTATTTTTTACTTTTCTGGGCTACCTGTCAGATATTCGTTAAATTATTAGTTTAGTTTCATGTAGTATTGCAAGTATTATCACAATGAATGCTGTAGTCAACATCCAGCAGAACTGGTGAGGCTGTTTACACGGTCACACAAGTGTTATCTGATGACTTTCATCCACATTAATGTTTCACTCTTTGGGTTATAAGTTGATATTCAACCAAATAACCTGTACCACAACAACCGACGTAACTTATTCAGCGGAAAGTCACCAGATAATACGATCACTAACGTCAACCTGCAGCTGTAACGTTACCAGCTGCAGACTCTACGGCTACAGGAGATGACACCGTCCGGTCATCTTACAAAAATGTCGATGCAAACATTTCACGTATATTAAAACAACTTAACAACTACATTATCACTGAGAAAAATGACTGAATGACAGCATCACTCCGTTATCAGAGAACCGGGGTTACGTGCCCCGCCGGCGACCAAAAATATGTGTGTTACGCTACAAAGAGGTCTATAGTCCATAAAATGATGTTAAACTAAGATAATGCAATGGTTATCATAATTTTAAAACAACTATTAACGAGGAAAATACTCACATTGATAACTCCGCTTCCTTACGCTTGTCGCCGCCATCTTGCATTGACTGAATCGTCTGTACTCGGCTGGGTTCGGCTGAGCTCGGTGGATGATACGCAAAGGATTCTGGGATAGCACTTACTGCCAAGGGTGGTCCTGGAAAATCTTAAAAGTGAGGGCCATACAGCCCTTATTCTTGGCCCTCAACTCAACACTCTGAGAATCAGGACAGCACTAGCACTTCGCGGGAGCGCGGATTTTTGAGACTGAGGGTTAAGATTGAGCGTTAAGATAGGAATTGGGATTGGGCCTTTGTTTCAAATTTGCCGGGGTAGTAGCAAAGCGCCTCTTGCTCCTCTCCTTCGGCTTCTCAGTCACGCAGCGCTGGCCTGGCTGTCAACGAAACAGCTGAAGGCGGGGCTATATGTCCCTTGCTGGCGGATGTATTCTCAAGATGGCGAAATGTTATGGAACCCCCCAGACGACTTGCCCGCACAATGTACAAACAAATCTGAAACTTTCCTTTTACGAGAATTAGTCAGATTATTGGTGGAGGTATTAATACACCAATGATGACATATTTATGAATGCAGACATCAATTTTTGCCAATAAACAACTGAAAATGTTACACAATGTCCCTTTAAGTGGTGACTACTTTAATCAACAGTATCCAAAACCGACAGTTTTTCTCTTACTATCGATAATTGCTCTGTTTCCCCCTCCCCACAGGTTAAGAGTCTAATTGTAATGTGTAATCCTTGACAGTACTTTATCTTTCCAATCACACAATAATAATACCCGGTCTGCATACTTCCACATACGTAACATCAACCACCTCCTCCCCTCCCTCACCCACCATACCGCTGCTATCCTTGTTCACAGCCTTGTAACTTCTTGTTTAGACTACTGCAATTCCTACTGCAAAGAAAGTTCGCTCCTTGGTACAACTCCCAAATTCGAAAATTAAAACAAATATCGCAAAAGTTTGAACGGAATTGGCGATTAACCAAACTGGAAGAATCTCATTTAGTCTGGGAAGACAGTCTCAAAACATATAAGAGGGCCCAAGCAAACTATTACTCAGCATTAATAGAAGAAAATAAGAACAACCCCAGGTTTCTTTTCAGCACTGTAGCCAGGCTGACTGAGTCACAGCTCTATTGAGCCTTGCATTCCTTTAGCCCTTCGCAGTAATGATTTTAAAAAACAAAACAAAATTCTAACTGTTAAAGGCAAAATTCATGACCTCCGGCCCTCAAACGGAACCAATCTGCCCTCAAACACAGCTGTAAGACCTAATATATATTTAGATAGCTTCTCCCCGATTTCTCTTCAACAACTGACCTCAATGATTTCTTCATCTTAGGGAGGTACCGAAATGAAAATTTGTGGCAGAAGCCAAAGCCAAATAAAATGAAACGCTTGGCGGAATACCAAGTACCGAATACTGAATGCCATTGTTTAGTTTTTCATTAGTTTCTGCAGATGAACCCCCTCCAGATTAGAGCTTGGATCGGGCCCAAAAAATCCAGCCCGACCCGGCCCAAGCCCGTGCATGTTATGGCCGGGACCGGCCGGGACCGGCCCGGCCCGTCCAGTTAACTGTAATTATGGGCCCGAGCCTGATTTAAACCTGACATTTTTCAATTAGTTGGCTGTTATAATTAAGAGTATTAAACCAAAAGGATCTTAACGAATGGCGCAACACGGAAGCATGATTATGTAATAAAACAGGTGTTTATTTTAGGATCCAGGTGGTGAAGGGCTGTGCGCGCACAATGTTGCAACATTGTAACTGAGGGCCGAATTCACAAAAGGATTGCGTGGCTTTTGCGGCCGCTAAACCAGTAAAAATGGAGCAAACACATACCGTCTAATTCACAAAGCACGCGCAGAGGGTGAAATGCTCCACTAACTGCGCTGCCAAGCAGATTGCGTCTTGGTGCTCCGGTGTTATTTGCACGTATTTAAATGAGGTAATATGCATATATTTGGCAGAAAAATTGCCCCTTTCTATGCAAATGAGCCTCATTGATAAACAACGTCTAATTCACTAACACCAGCGCTAATAGCCACACGCAGTTTGAGTGACGTAAATAACGTCTTTAGAAAGCTGGTGCAAACTGGGCGTTCCTCTGTGGATGCCTCTCACCCAGACTTTCCAGTGATCGTGGCAGCAGTGATTGTCTGTTAAATCAGTCTGTAAATAATATTTTGACATTATTATTATAATCATTATTACTTTAATGGCATCCGAAGATACTGAAGTGTTGAACAGGTGACAGTCTGCGGTCGTTCTCAAAACGCACTTCTGTCACGCACTTCAAAAGCAACTTTCAGTAATTTATTTTACGAAACGGGGGAAACAAACGTGAACAAAAACGGTTCCATAATTCAAATTAAATTCAAAAGATAACGAAAAAACACCTACAAGTGAGAGGGAATAGTGATGAAGTGGTCAAACTTGGTCAAATCCACAGCCTCAACCCATCTGACACTGTTAGACTGACTCACCAGCAGACATCACTAGATGAGGGTATACAGTATTCAGTACTTTGACAAACAAAGTCTGCCATTGTTCTGCCACGGTGTTCTTGGCGCAAAGCCAGCATTTATACTTTGCCATGTGTGGCTTATTGCAATCAGGGGCAAATCAGGGGCAAACTGCACTCAGCTGCCAAACTTTGTGGACGTGTTTGCGCTGGTATATCATTAGCACAATATCCTTTGTGAATAGGACGTTAAGATGGAGCAAGCTGTGGGTGCAAGTGAAGTGCAATTCAAGGTGCTATCAGTGGCCGCAGTTCATTCTTTGTGAATTCGGCCCAACGTTTGTTGTAACTTTAGGCTATGTGTCATACCACCAGGACGTGTGGAAAGGATGAAGCAGTTTTTCGGCAATTAAACCACCGTTTATTACTGAACAGTACAGGTTACTTTTGGCCGTAACAACCAACAAACAACAACTTAGCTGTAACTCCATCTGTGCACTCCTGCTCTCTCCTCCAGCTCGCTCATACACACACCAGCACGTGCACTCACACAGCCCTCCTCATCCCTGTCACACTCGCACCCCGCACCTCATTCAATCCCAAACATGCCATTAACTCACAGAACATTGACATTATAACAGAACATTTACTGCAGGGTCACTACAATACATAGCCTATAACATTATCAAATCATAGCTTAAAAAAACAACAAAAAAAACGCCATATCTGACCAGACCCGGCCTGGGCCCGTCAGAGGGAGGGGGGCCCAAGCCGTGTCGGGCCGGGCTCGGGCTTGGGCAGAGAATCTATGCTCTACTCCAGATTAGTGTTGTCACGGTACCAAAATTGGGACCCAGGGTACGATACCAGTGAAAGTATCATGGTTCTGAGTAGTATCACGATACCACAGCGGAAATAAGGCAGATGTGCCTTTTGTCATTTATAAAAACATAAATGACATAAATGACATAAATGACTTTTCTATAATACAGCAATGATATTTCAATGGAATAAATTACTTATTGACTTATTCATACTTCAAAAACGGCATCAATAAGTGATTAACATAGCGGGGATCGAAATAAAATAAATAAATAAAATAAAAATCAACCAAACATCAACCAGCCACCCTCCTCCCCTGACAAGTTCAGAACAGTCCCTTAAGTGTGGTGAGGTTTGTGGACCATTACCTGCCACAAAGAGAGAAATGTGAACGGCTCGTTTCTCCTCTCACACGTCACATACCTGTGTGCCGCCACGGCTTGGCTGTCCAGGTACTTCGGGGCAGTCATGACACTTCTCCATCACCAGTAAGCCATTATCTTGCGCCGCGGAGCACTATGGCCGCCGTATTTGACAGGAATACATTCCTGTCTGTGTCTGTGTCTGTGACCTCCGTTCAACCCACAACTGGCAGGATTCGCCTTGTTTCTGCTGCTGGTTGAAATCTGTACTCGCACAGCGTGCGCCTGAATGATTTCTTTTGCTCGCACAAAACTATTTTTAGTCGCAAATGCGAGTAAAATGCCCTCACTGTAGAGCTCTGTAGTGGAAAACAAATCACTGTAGCAGCATGTTGAGTGCCAGGTGGCCAGCGCGTGCCGTTATTGGACGGCGCATGGACACTCACCCTCTTGTGATTGGACTTTGAACTTATCCCACAGTAGTGGTACCGTGAGGTACCGTAGTACTACGGTACAACATTATGGTATCATATGTACGGTGGTGTTTTAGTACCACGGTCTACCGTTGGTACCAGTATACCCTGCAACACTACTCTAGATAGTTCAGTATTACATTCTTTGCAAACCACTTTTCTTCTATCACTCTCCAACACTTTGAAATATCGCCACACTGCCGACGTTTTACTCTGTCCGTCACTGCACGCTGTTTGATTGCGTCATCAAAACATGCCGCTATTATTCGGACTTGCTTTTCACTTATCCCACCGAATACTGAATGTGTGGTTTTTTTTTCAATATTCAGCCGAATATATTCGGTTACCAAATATTCGGTGCATCCCTACTTCATCTAAATCATCAACATGTTTCTTAGACCCCATCCCAACTAGGCTACTTAACCTCTTGGACTCCAGCCCCATTTTGTAGCGAAAACGCCTAAAATGACATACCCAAATTAAAATGACTGTAGCATCTGAACCGCTCTGACTACATGCATGCATGAGGTCTTGCCAGAAAGAAAACTCCCTGAAGTTTCTTGTGAAAGTGTCAGAAACACTCTAGGTGATACAGAGACAGAGTAATGGGCCTCTGAAATAGGGTTGGGTACCGAAACTCAGTACTTGAGTACCGATTCACGTCGGTACTACCAAGTACCAATTCACTTAAAATGAATCGGTGCCAAATTTCGGTACCTGAGGTGGAGGCAGAGCGAGAGCGCATGGCAAAAGTTAACGTGCAGCACTGTTCCTAAATGTTCTCAATAAAATGTTGAAACTGAGAAGTTTAGACTATGAGCCCGAACGACGCATAGTGCATCCAAATTCACACCCGTTCTTCTCTGTGGATTTTCTCCGTGACCGTGCGTCATAGCGAGAAGCCACGCATATCACATGAAACAGCGGAACTGTAGCTTGTCAGTAATCCATTGTTTTCACAGCGAAAAAAATTGATAAAGTTACAATAAAATTATGTATAACAGAGCTTTCATACAGCTTTGCACACACATTACTGTTGGATGGATTACTCGCGAATGCAGGCTCGCACAGAAATGCCACGCATATCACATGAAAGCGCAGGACCACACACATTATTGTGCCGTCATCCCATCACGCTATAAATCCAGATCAGTTGTCTACAAAACCTGATGAATTTCTTTACAATCCATTATACAGATCTTGTTATCAGTCACTTCATATAGTGAGGAATATTGTATCTTACCACATCTTAGGCTTGCGTGTGTTTCTCCCTGTCTATCCACATTTGTAGTCCGGCTTTCAAGATGCAAATATCTAAATATTGTCCAGTTGACACTCCATCAAACTTTGTATGACAAGACAAGCGCACTTCACCTTTGCGCACCCAGACAACTGCAGCCTAATTATGCATGCTGACAGGGCAGTAGTCACCATATACATTGAGGGGGACACGTGCCCCCCCACCAATGTCCAAAATGTCCCCCCCAATATATAACTGAAACTGAAAAACAAATAATATCTTGGAGGACATCATTGCACTTGGTTGACTATTTTGCTATTATCTTAGATGTAAATATTGCATGTTTCTTTCAGATGAAACACAGTTTTGACTTGTGAATGAGTCAATGGAATTTCTTGCAATAATGAAAAAATACTGGCAATTATGTCCGTCTGGCACAAACCACATGTTTTGGACAACTGTGAAGTGACAGAATGTCCCAGCATCATGGTTCTTATATTGCCAGATTCCAGAGAGTCTCCCCTCTTCATATATGGCAGAATATTTCAATTTCCAACTTGCTATGATGAGATACATGTAAAAATGTAAGAATTTAGGCACACAGATTTGTTTTTTTCATTGATATCAAATTAATATAAAATTTTATTTTATTTTTTTTTTATTAACCTTTATTTATACAGGTAAAATCTCATTGAGACCCAGGGTCTCATTTACAAGAGAGACCTGTTCCAGGTAGGCAGCAGCAGAACACAAAGTTACAGACTAACTGAACATACAGGAGACACAACACAAAACACAAACATTAAAGTAGTATAGTGCAAACTACAAAGTGCAAAGAAGAATAGGACTGGTTAAGCACATGTGCAGACCCCCACAGACTGTCTCATCAGCCTTCCTACAAGCAATTTGAAGTCCCCTAAAGGAATGAAGCTGGACAGTTTCAGCCTCTGCTGGAGCATGTTCCAGGTTGCAGGCGCAGCATAGGAGAATGTCTTCTTGCCAAGTTCAGTACGGACTGACGGGATGGCAAACGAGATGAAGTCCAGGGACCGGAGGCTGCTATCGGACTGTTTCCATGTCAAGTATGTGGACAAATAGGAGTGGAGCAGTCCGATGATGGATTTATAGATAAATAGATACCAGTGAGTGGTTCTGCGCATGGAAAGTGAAGACCAGTTTGTGAGAGAGTACAATGTATAGTGATGTGTAAGGGGTTTACAACCAGTTATGAATCTCAAGGCCCCGTGATACGCGGCATCCAGCAGTTGCAGGGAGTGAGTAGAGGCATTCATATATACAACATCACCATAATCCAGGAGTGGCAAGAAAGTGGCCGCAACAATACGTTTTCTAGCTTTAAAAGAGAAACAGGCTCTATTTCTGAAGAAAAACCCCAGCTTTAACTTCAGTTTCTTCAGTAACTGGTCAACATGACATTTAAAAGAGAGGCTATCATCCACTGTGACGCCTAGATATTTGTAAGTAGCCACAGACTCAATGGGGGTACCCTGAGCAGATGTAATACAGGGTAGAACAGCAGGCACCTTCTTTTTATTTGAAAAGAACATAAACTTAGTTTTACCTGCATTTAGAACTAGTCTGAGTTGAGACAATTGCGCCTGAATGGCGTCAAATGCAGACTGCAGATCTGTGAACACCTGGGCAACAGAAGATGCACAACAATAGACAACGGTGTCATCAGCATAAAGATGTACAGATGCATTAATATTTTGGCCCACCTCATTCATATAGATAGTAAAGAGAGTGGGTCCTAAGACGGAACCTTGTGGCACACCATTTACAGTGTTTAGGAACCCGGAGCAAAGACCATCGGACTGCACACACTGCTTACGGTTGGAGAGGTAGTTATAAAACCAGCCAACTGCATGATCTGACATTCCAATGGTGGACAGTCGCTGACGTAAAATACTGTGATCGACTGTGTCAAATGCCTTTGAAAGATTGATAAAAAGAGCAGCACAATATTTCTTGGCATCCATGGCTTCCAACATATCATTTATCACCTTAATGGTAGCAGTTGCAGTACTATGCTGCTTCCTAAAACCAGATTGAAAAGGAGATAAAATATTGTTCAGGCTCAGGTAATCCTTGACCTGGTCATTCACCAGCCTTTCAAGAACTTTTGCTAAAATAGAGAGCTTGGAAATGGGTCTATAATTATTCAATAAAGTGCGGTCACCCCCTTTCAAGAGAAGGAGCACGTAGGCGGTTTTCCACACATCAGGAATAACGTTGCTCTGGATAGAGAGATTAAAGATGTGAGATACCGGCTGAGCTATAATGTGCGCAGCCAAACGTAAGAAGTAAGGGGGAAGGTTATCAGGACCTGCTGATTTTCGAGGGTCTAGGTCTTTTAAGGCCGTAAGAACCTCTTTAACAGAAAAGGGGGTGAAAGAGAAAGAGAAATCTTGGCTACCCGTGGCTGGGCTGACGAGGGACAGAGCTGGAGGCTATAAAGTGTTTGTTAAAACAGTTCAGCATCTCAGATTTGTCTGATATAGGGGTGGAGTCAACAACAATATTGGGAGGCAGCTCTGAAGAGCAGGTATTGGCTGAAAGAGATTTTATGGTATGCCAAAATTTCCTAGGGTCGTTTAAGTTGTCTGTGGTCTGTGATAAATAGTACTCTTGTTTAGCTTCCCTAATAGCGCTAGTGCAGCTGTTACGAGCTTGCCGAAAAAGTAACGAGTCAGCCTCAAGCCCCGACTTCCTTGCATTGGCCCAGAGTTGATTTCTCTTGTGTAAGAGATCCGTCAGTTCAGCAGTGAACCAGGGGCTCTCTCGTCCCTTCACCCTGAACCGACGAAGAGGAGCATGTTTGTCCATAAAATAACTAAAACTGTCATAAAAATATTCCCATGCAAGATTTAAATCATCAATTAGTAAAATATGATCCCAGTTAAAATGAGAAAGATCATGAAGAAAAGCTTGTTCGACAAAGTGCTTAAGGCTTCTTTTAAGAACAGAGGCTTAGTGCGAGGGATTTTAGTGTCCCTAACAGCACCGATCACACAGTGGTCACTCAGATCATTGGCAAAAACTGCTGTAGCAGAATATTTATGTGGCATGTTGGTAATTAAAAGATCAATAAGAGAAGATTTGGTTGGGCATTTGGGGTTAAGACGCGTGGGGCGTTCAATGATTTGGGTAAGGTTAAGAGCCGAGAACTGGGCCTTAAAAGGATCAGACACTGGTGAAGACCAGTCCCAATTAAAATCACCCACCAGAACAATTTCTTTGAATTTCAGTTTAGATAACAGCTGCATTAAAGAGGATAATGTCTCTGCAGTGGCAGAGGGGGGCCTATAGCAACCAACAATAGTTAGGTGTTGACCACCAGACAAAGCAATACTTAAAGCTAAGATTTCAAACTGTTTACCAATAGATTTGGTGAGCAAGACTTGTGCAGCAAGACTGGATCTGACATAAATTGCCACTCCACCAGCCTTTTTAGGACGATCAGAACGAAAAATATTAAAACCCTCAATTGCTACATCTTTGTCCAAAACAGATTTAGAAAGCCAGGTCTCAGAAATGACAATTACATCTGCACCGGTCGACTCAACCCAAATTTTCAGCATATCCATTTTCATGTTAGAAAGCAGACTGCGAGCATTTACATGTATGATATGCAGACCAGACATATTCTTAAAATCTGATGGCGTGCTACATGTAACTGGGGGACCAGGATTTGGATGAATACCAGATAGCAGAAGGAGCATGAAAACTAGACATTTCCGCTTAATGCTCAGACCAATTGGGCCATTACAGAAATTAATAGTATTGGGCCTACCTTGTATGGCACCTGTGTGGTTCCATAAGGAGAACGCATTGGGGAAACAGCAAATATCCAAACCGCCCAGACAAGAGAGAAAATCGGATCGAGCAATATTTACGTGTAGTAGCCAATCAGCTGGCTCAGGTCCAAGTGAGGAAGTTGCACCACTTGTGATGGTCAGCTGCGGGCAAAAAGAGTCTGAGTTCCCGACCGCAGGACCGCCAAGATGCCAGGCCATGGCGAGGCAAAGAACGAGGGGCAAAATCACCATGACAGCGGCTAAGGGGCAGGTCAGATGACAAAAGTGCAGAGCGGTAATAGCTCCCAGCGTTAGCTCAGCCGATGTGGACCGGGAATGGGAGACCAGCAGCCCCCGGTGTCAGTGGTGGCAGCTCGCGGTGTTCGGCTCCTCGGGTCCCGGTGTCAGCGGCGGTGGCTCGCGGTGTTCGGCCCCTCGGGTCCTGTGTCAGTGGCGGCGGCGGCTCGCGGTGTTTGGCTCCTCGGGTCCCGTGTCAGCGGCGGCAGCGCGCGGTGGTCGGCTCCTCAGGTCCTGGTGTCAGCGGCGGCAGCTCGCGGTGTTCGGCTCCTCGGATCCCGGTGTCAGCAGCGGCGGCTCGCCGTGTTCGGCTCCTCGGATCCCGGTGTCAGCAGCGGCGGCTCGCAGATTAGCAGCAGGCTGGCAGCTCACATTTAGTTGTTCCTGTAAGCTGTGGGATTAAAGGTGTCCTAAAGAGCCAGAGTTTGTTCCGGGGACATCAGAAGTAGTTGTTTTCGGTTGGTCGGGTAGTTTAAAAGACTCCTGTTTAACCTCAGGCTGAATCACGGTTCAACCACAGAGACTAACTGACTGTGCTTGTACTGCTGTTGAGAGAGCAGCCTGGTGTGCCTATGTAAGGAGTCATTATTCTTCCCCTCCACAGCAGCCGGCGTGAACAGGGCCCCGCTGCTAATCTGTATCCAGTTCTCTTTATGCAGGCACATAGAAGGACATGGAATGATGGCAAATCTGGTTAGCCCAGATTGTCCTGAAAAAAACCAAGATATAGTGTATGTAGCCTTTATAATGACTGTGATATGAGCTTAAAAATAAAGGAAGTAAAAATACCCCAACAAGGCCTAGGGCCCATAGGGTTAAAAAGTACCAAAATAAGTAGTGATGGCCTCATGAAGCCTCATGAAGCATTTTCTTTATTTTCTGAGCCCACTAGATGGCACTGTTGGTTCAAAGAGAGAGGCTCAAAGAATGGCAATTCAGTGTGTTTTAAACCTTTTGTTGAACAAAAGGTGCCATCTAGTGGGCTCAGAAAATAAAGAAAATGATTCATGAGGCTTCATGAGGCCATCACTAGAAATAAGGTACCGTTTTTGTCCCGGTACCAAATTCCAGATACCGTATCGGTTCAATTATGAACAGTACCCAACCCTACTCTGAAGTCAGTAAAAAGTTGAAGATTTTGCCTAAAATAAAATAAAAAATGATTTTCAGGATGAATAACTGTCTGTGGCTTCATCTGAATAGGTAAATGACACTGTGGAGCTGTAGGTACACTATCAATGAACATTTGTTTCAGATTTGAAGAAAACTGCTCAAAGTATGACCATTCTACAGTGTTTTTTCCATGAAAAGATCAAGGCGGAGCTCCAAATGATAAGAGCGCTCACTCTGCTTCAAAACAGTACTATCAATGATCAAACAACACTCAGCCAGCTTCAAACATAGTACCTTATTGAAATCAGGTGTGATTATGATAGCTGATGTTGTTAATGACACAGAAACATCAATATCAATATCACCAAATAAAGCCATATGCACCATGAAAGTTATGATCCCATTTTCTAGGCGGTATATCTCAGCCAAAAAAAAGTGCTAGGACTGAGACTCTTACCTTTTATAAAAGGTCTAAGTCTCCATTCGCAGCTCCGCTCAAGATCATGAATAATCCTTTAACTTTTCCCCTCGAAAAACGGCATGACATGAATTGTCACTACTCAAAGTGATTTTGGACTTTGTGTGTTTAGGCTGCTCTGGTGCGAAATCCATAAGACATACAAGAAAAACGATGTCATTTTTGAAAAGTCGAGAGCTTCCTGAACCCGGCAATACCAAACATCATGTGGTTTGATGATGTAGTGTGCCTGGGAGATACCATTTAACAGAGGAGGGAGGGAGCGCGGACGTGGGCGTCCGAGCGGAGTGTTAAGGAAGTCTTACCTTTAGTCAACACTTACATATTAGACATGATCAGTATATCTATATTAACAGGCTATGTACCACAGTCTTTTAAGGTTGCTGTAATTAAACCTCTTCTTAAAAAACCCACCCTGGATCCAGAGGTGTTAGTCAACTATAGACCAAATTTCTAATCTTCCCTTTCTTTCAAACAAACAAGATGGGGGAGCGCACAGACGCAGCGGCTCAGAACTCTTGCAGTTGGTGTACTTTTTTCACATTGTTGGTGGCACTGTGTACTAATGTAGACCAATCTACTAAACCAGAGAATTTACTGCTGTTTACATCTGTGCTGTGTATATTCCCCGACGCTAATGCTAAGCTAGCGCTAGCATAGACTGTTATTCACGTTATATCATAATGTGAATTGTGCAACCAGAGGAGACAAGACCCTTGATCAGGTGTATACTAATGTAGCACATGCATACAGAGCTCAGGCGTACCCCCACCTGGGTCTGTCAGACCATGTATAGCTCTTGCTATGTCTAGGGCTGTACCCAAATATTCGGATATTCAAATATTCATTTCTATGGGTAGGTATTCGTTATGAAAATTTGGTATTCGATATTCGTTTTTTTTTTTATTTTATTTTTTTTTATTTATTTATTTTTTTTACATTTTTTTTGGTGCTAAATGTAGTCTTTTTGTTGTTGGTAAATGTAGGTTATCAATAAAAATCAAAACTTTTAAATTGCATTGTTAAAAATGTGAAAATATAGTATCCGACCAACGGAGCTCGACGCACAGCACGCTTGAGCGCATCCGTCTGAGGCTGTGGATCACTGCCAAGTTTTACCACTTTATCACTATTCTTTCTAACTTGTAGCTGTTTTTTCGTTATCTTTTGAATTTAATATGAATTATGGAACCGTTTTTGTTTGTTTCCCCCGTTTTGTACAATAAATTATTGTTTAAAGTTTCAACAAGTTTCTTTTGGAGTGCGTGACACAAGTGTGTTTTGAAAACGACCGCGGACTGTCACCTACTCAACGCATCAGTACCTTTGGATGCCATGACAGTAATAGCCAATAATGTCAAAATATCATTTACAGACCGATTTAACAGACGATCACTGCTGCCCGACCCGCAGGTCCATTTGCGGGTCCCGCGGGTTACGGGTCGACCCGCGCATCACTACTCAGCTCAGTCTATAAGGCTGTACACACAACAGTAAGGCTATAGACATTATATTGTATTCAGGCTGGCAGAACCAGCAGTGCATCGGCTCTACAGTGCACAGCACTGCTGATTAACCATTTTATTGCAGCACAGAGTGTCTGCCAGCAACCAATTACTTGCAGAGGCTTCCTACAACTTGTTTCAACGGTTCCGATTTAATCAGAAGACAAATTAAACAGGATGACTAGCCAATGTAAAAATCAAAAGAAAGCATAGAGTAATGGAAGGAGACTGTTGTGCCATCACATTTTTTTGTGGTTTGAGAGCAAAGATCCGGTCGCCACTGTGCAAAACTCCGCAATACAATTAGGTCCGCCGCCACAGACTGGGAGATATTCAGAGACCAGGGGACACTGACACGTGGGTCTCTGGATGAATTCACCTCTTCAGTTTAGGATCACATCAATTTCTGTGGGGACAGTGTTACATCTTGGAAGCAGATCCGTGTTCTACCAAATCAAAAAACTTGGATGACACATGAAGTGCGATTCTTAATCAAAGTCAGGGATGCAGTGTACAGATCTGGGGACAGTGGAGCATACAGTACAGCCAGGACTGCTCTGAGGTAGGGCACTAGATCTGCCAAGTTGGCATATAAAAACCAGATTGAAGCCAACTTTAACAAATCCTCAAACTCTCAGCAGGTGTGGGAGGGTATCAGGGCAATTACTGATTCAAGTCAAGTCAAGTCAAACTTTACTTATAAAGCACATTTAAAAAACAACCTCAGTTGACCAAAGTGCTATACATTTATTAAAATACAATCTAATCATAATCATACACAAATATAATTAGAATAAAAGAGGAAATAAAAGAGTAAACGATTAAAAGCCAAGTATTCTCACCTAGCTGGGACTGAACGTCAAGGAGAAAAGATGGGTTTTCAGTAATAAGATAAGATAAGATAAGATATACCTTTATTGATCCCATAATTGAGGAATTCCAGTGTTACAGCAGTCAAGGAGAAAGAGTCAGATTAAAGATTTCAAATTTAAACTTAAAAAACTTAAATAACTAGGCATGCAAATAAGTACAAAAATACAAGAGACGGCGATAAATAACAATAACAATAATAATAAAATAATAATAATAATAATAATAATAATAAAAATAGCAGATGTACCAGCTTAGCTGAGGAGCTCAGTGTCGTCTATGCCCGGTTTGAGAGGGATAACATGGACTCTGTATTGCCCCCACTCCTTTCTTATGACGCCGCCCCAGTCCTCAGCACCCTTGAAGTCAGACTCTGCCTACGGAACATCAATCCCAGGAAAGCAGCGGGACCAGATGGAATGCAAGGACGGGTACTCAAAGACTGTGCAGCCGAGTTAGCAGAGGTCTTCACTACCATCTACAACCTCTCACTGTCTACATCATGGGTAGCTGCACGATTCAAAACAGCCACAATAGTCCCTGTTCCCAAGCAGACAAATGTCAAGTGCCTAAATGACTACAGGCCTGTTGCACTCACCCCCATTCCTGCTAAATATTTTGAGAGACTTGTCATCAAACACATAAAAAATGCTATAACGTCCACACTAGACCACTATCAGTTTGCTTACAGGAAGAACAGGTCGACAGAAGATGCCATAGCTATTGTGCTACACACTCTGTTGCAACATCTAGAGCACAGGAACACATATGCAAGGCTACTTTTTGTCGACTTCAATCTCGGTCTTAACACCACATTATGCAACTGGACTTTGGACTTTTTAACAAACCGATCACAGTATGTTAGAGCTGACAGGTACATTTCATCCACTTTATTTACTAACACCGGGCCCACCCAAGGATGTGTGCTTAGTCCTCTGCACTACACACTCTTCACACATGACTGTTCACCCTCCTCACCATCAAATCACATAATCAAATTCGCTGACAACACTACAGTGCTCGGCCTCATCACTGATAATAATGAGACAGCATACAGGAGGGAGGTAGAACAATTTGCAGCATGGTGCAATAACCACAACCTGGCTCTAAATACAAAGAAAACCAAAGAAATAATAATGGACTTCCGCAAGAAGGGACAGCTCAGCCACTCTCCACTCTTCACTGGAAACGAGGAGGTGGAGAGGGTCTCAAGTTTCAAGTTCCTGGGTCTGACTGTGACTGAGGATCTGTCCTGGGGTAAAAACATCACCTCAGCCATAGGAAAGGCCCAGCAACGCCTCTTTTACTTAAGGAAGCTCAAAAGAGCTAAACTTCCCCAGGGACTCATGCTGAACTTATATCATTGCGCAGTAGAAAGTGTGCTGACATATGGACTATTAGTGTGGTTTTCCAGCTGCACTACGGCAGACCAGCAGGCTCTCCAGAGAGTGGTGAAATCAGCGGGGAAAATCATTGGGACTAGCCTCCCAGAGATTGCCACTGTTTTCACCTCCCGCTGCCTGCGCCGAGTGCACAACATCCTCCCTGACTGATCACATCCAGCACACCACCTATTCCAACTACTGCCCTATGGGAGAAGATTCAGATCTATCCGTGCCAGAACCACCAGACTGGCCCACAGCCTCTACCCCCAAGCAGTCAGGCTGCTGAACGGACAATCCAACCCCTCTGTCCCCCCACCCGATCTGTCCACCCGAACTCATAACACTACATTACCACAGTACAACAATAACTGAGATATGGACTTTGCACTGCTGCAGCACCCACTGCATCAGGATTTAGAGTGCATCATAGCACTGAGACAGCAAATTAAAATTACAAATGATCTTCTGATTGCTTCAGACAAAGGACTCGTCTCTGTACTTGTTTTATTAGATCTTAGTGCAGCATCCTGGATGAGCTCCAATTTCCTTATGTTAAATTCAGACAAAACTGAAGTTATTGTTCTTGGCCCAAAACACCTCAGAAATTCTTTGTCTGATGATATAGTTCTCTGGATGGCATTGCGCTGGCCTCTTGCACTACTGTAAGAAGTAATATTTGACCAAGATTTGTCTTTTAGCTCCCATTTAAAACAAACCTCATGGACTGTGTTTTTTCATTCATGTAATTTTGCAAAAATTAGGCCTATCCTGTCCCAAAAAAATGCAGAAAAATTGCTCCACGCTTTTGTTACCTCTAGGCTGGATTACTGCAATTCTCTATTATCAGGTAGCTCTAATAAGTTTTTAAAAACTGTCCAGCTAATTCAGAATGCAGCGGCACGTGTGCTGACAGCAACTAAGAAACGAGATCAAATTTCTCCTGTTTTAGCTTCTCTGTACTGGCTCCCTGTAAAATCCATAATTAAATTTAAAATCCTACTCCTAACTTACAAAGCTTTAAATGGTCAGGCTTCGTCATATCTTAGAGAGCTCATAGTGCCATATTATCCCACTAGAACAATGCACTCTGAGAATGCACGGTTACTTGTGGTCCCTAAAGTCTCCAAAAGTAGATCAGGAGCCAGAGCCTTCAGCTATCAGGCTCCTCTTCTGTGGAATCATCTTCCTGTTTCGGTCCAGGAGGCAGACACCCTCTCCACATTTAACACTAGACTTAAGACTTTCCTTTTTGATAAAGCTTATAGGAAGGGCTACCTCAGGCTTGCCTTGGATCAGCCCCTAGTTAGGCTGACATAGTCCTAGTCTACCGGGGGACCTCCTGTAGTACACCGAGCACCTTCTCTCCTTCTCTCCTTCCCTCTCTCTCTCTCTCCTTTGCTAACGCTCATGTCCTGTTACTGCATGTCACTAACTTGGCTCTACTGCATGTCACTAACTCAGGTTCTTCTCTGGAGCCTTTTTGGTCCACTTTCTCACAGGTTCATATCGCAGCGGTGCCTGGATGGTGTGACGTGTGTGGTTGTGCTGCTGCCGTGGTCCTGCCTGATGCCACCTACTGCTGCTGTTATTATTAGTCATACTTCTACTGTCATCATACACATATGATTATTGTCATATACATATACTATCATATATTAATATACACCTACAACATATTGTACCACAATAGCTGTAATTATTATTATAATATTATTACTTAAATTAGTGTTGTTATAAGCTATTATCATTATTGTCTGTCCTGCATCTCTCTCTGTCACTCTGTATCATTTTGTCATACGGATTACTGTTAATTTATTATGTTGATCTGTTCTGTACGACATCTATTGCACATCTGGAAGAGGGATCCCTCCTCAGTTGCTCTTACTGAGGTTTCTACCATTTTTTCCCACTTTAAAGTGTTTTTTTGGGAATTTTTTCTCTATCCACTGTGAGGTTCCAAAGGACAGAGGGATGTTGTATGCTGTGAAGCCCTCTGAGGCAAATTGTTATTTGTGATATTGGTGTGGCAGCGGGGTGTGGTTGAGTTGCTGGCTGCTGGAGGAGGGAGGGGGAGTGTCTCACCGGCGATCAGACAGCTGGACAGAATCAGGTAATCACAGTCAAACCATAAAAGCATGCTGGTAACCTGGATCTGGTTCTCTTGCAGTAGGCTGGGTCCAGAAAGAGAGTGGACGGTAGGGCCGAGAGACCGAGAAAGAGAGCGAAAGCCAGAGAGACAGAGAGCTGGAGCTGGAACCAGCTTCGTTGTGCACGAGCAATAATAAAGATTGTAAACTGTTAAGCTGACTGCCTTCCATCTGTACCCGTGCATTTGAGTGTGTGACCTCACAACTGGCACCTGAACAGGGACATGGAAGGCCAAACTCCCCAAACCCCGCTGGGGCTGGCCCTGCAACACCTGGGGGCCAGCCTGAGCCGGCCACTGTAGATCACCCTGCAGAAAATGACCACCAAGGATGACCCAGAAACATATCTGGCTATGCAGCTGCTGCCCCTGCTCTCCGGCGTGGCACAGCTCACCGCACACAGCTCATAGGTGGCCTCACGCCACGATTACGGGCAGCTGAGGAGGGCCATCTTGGACCACCTGGGCAGCATCCCGGAGGGACACCGCCGTCGGTTCAGAGGGCTAGCCTTCGACAGCGAGGGCCGGCCCTTCTCCTATGCCCAGCAGCTACACGACACAGCCAGGCGCTGCCTTCAGGCGGAGACCAACCCCCGATCTGTACACAGCAGTCGTGCTGGCGGAGGACCACCTCTCCCTTCCCCGGAAGAACATGAAGGAGGAAGCCCAGCCCCCGTCAGCCCCCGTGGCCCAGCCCACACCGGCCCCCAGGAGAAGAGGCCCCCCTGAATACACATATACACCCACAACTACACTACACACACCCCTACACACACACACCACTGATCCCACCCCACAGCACCAACCACCCAGCCTACGTGTCTGGTCGACCGGCACCCCGGGGGGCTCCTCAGACGCCAGGGCAGGGGTGCTGGCGGTGCGGGCAGCTCGGCCATCTCCATGCGGAGGGTCCCCTCATGGAGGTGGGACAGTTGGTCCGTGTTGCCGGACTGCCGGCTCTGCTGGACATGGGCTGCAACCAGACCATGATCAGCACTTGGTTCGACCCGGGGCATTGCTGGAGGCATCGTGGGTGAAGGTGAGGTGCGTGCACGGGATATTCTTGAGTATCCCCTGGTGTCTCTGCTATAGTGGAGCGGCTAAGAGCTGATTTTAGGTCAAATCGTTCAGTTGGTGATACAAGTGTGAAAAGTGGTATGAGCAGTCTTCATGGGTCATTTGACAAGAAAATTGCCGAAGCCAATTGAAATTTCAAGATGGCGGCCATTTTTCAAGATGGCCGCCACCTTAGTGGAATAATTCAGTGATGTAATTGTTTAGTCGGCGATATAGGCATGAAATTTGGCATGAGCTGCCTCTATGAGTCACATAACAAGAATATTCTCAGAGCCACTTGAAATTTCAAGATGGCAGCCATTTTTCAAGATGGCCGCCACCTTAATGGGGCAGTTAAGTGAGGTTTAGTTGGTGAAACAAGCATGAGAATTGGCATGAGCAGTCTCCATGGGTCATTTGCTTAGTACATAAAATAATCAATAATGCGGCTCCCCCACCATTGAAAAAATTCATACTCCCCTGCTCTGAACAGAGAACAAGAGTTTTAAGATCTGCGACGAGAGGAGACTGTAAAATCCCACAAAGAAAGTCATCCTTTGGTCAATCTGCCTTCTCCATCAAGGCCATCGGAGAATGGAATAGACTCCCTAGTGACCTGAAAATCAACAAGAATTATCGCAGTTTCTGCCTTGCCACAAAGAAATGGCTCCTGAGTAATCAATGTTGCCAACACTAGGTGGTGCTGTCTGATTTCCTGTCTGATTTTCGGTCATTATGTCTCGTTTTGCGTTTCTCTCTTCTGCTGTTTATCTGAGCTCTGTGTTACAGATATTTCTGTCATATTACCATTGTTGGTATTCAATCATCCCTGCAATCCCTAATTACCATTGTTGGTATTTAGGTTCATTATTGTTGTCCTCTCAGCAATAATCAGTTCTGTAACTTCTTTTTTTTTTGCTGCTACGAGCACTTTGTCGACCACCAATAAGAAAACCAGCACTTTATCTATGCACATTCCTGCCTTGCACTTTATATCAGGAGCTGCTACTTGAACTGCCTTTTAGTGTTTTGTATGTTGTTCCTCCCTGCACTGTAACAACTTGATCATTTTAAATGTGGAAACTGTATGTCTGTATTGTCTCTGTGCTGCCCACTGCAGGGGTGAAAATCCCATTTCATAGTTGGGGGGGACAATAAACAGTAACATTTTAGAGAATAATTCCAGGGGGGACAAGGAAAAAAAGTTGTAGCCTGTCTTTTATACAGCATCTTTTACCGCAATTTGACGCTTTAATCTTCTCTCTATCTCTCCAACAGGCAGGCATAGGACCTTCCTTAGCACTGGCTGAGTCCACTTGCACATGTCCAGATTTAAAACAAAATGATTGAAATCAAATTAACATGTACACATTGACAACAGTCAGGTGCGCCGTGCTGTTCAAGGTTTCGTTTTTTTTACCGGCAGTGAGATCATAAGTTTAAAAAATGTTTGAAAGAAAAGTAAAGGAAATGTATAATACTGAATATTTTGTTTGTTTACAACGTATTTTGAATTTTGAAATCTGTTTTATTGACCTGTTTGTAATAAATTACTTTTTTTGGACTTTAAACATTTATCTCAGCATTGCAAGTTATTGATAAGGAGAGAGTCAGCAGCAGCCACATGTAGAAAAGTGGATATACAGTGAATGTCTATACTTATGAGAAATGGCTTAACAACTAAACATTTCCTGCAATTAAACTGGTAAACTGGTTTATAAAAAGTGTGCTGTGAGATCTGCTGCTGCGCACCTCACAACCATGTGTAATAGTCGCGCGTAATGACCGCTCCGCGTCAGTTAAACTGCACGTCTTTCATGTTTGTCTCACTGACAGGTGGAGAGCCTACAGACAGGTACCCATTAGCTGCGAGCCGCTCCGTCACAACCGTGCATAATAGTCTCGCGTAATGACCACTCCGTGTTGGTTAAACTGCACGTCTTTCATGTTTGTCTCACTGACAGGTGGAGAGCCTACAGACAGGTACCCATACGAGCCGCTCCGCCACTGACTGCTCTTGTCCTGTCCTCTCCCTCTTCTTTCTCTCCTGTCCTCTCTGACTATCACTGAACTCTGGCTTTTGAACAATGCAGGAGAAATGTTGCAGACAGTTTATATTATCAGCCTGGGCCTGGGGCTTGTTGTAACAGTAAATGGGATGTGTTGTAACTTGTGTAAGTTAAACTGTGTCTGTGTGAGTGTACATCTTACCCGATGTGCGATGTGGGCAGCAGGTTGAGCCACGCTGCTACTGCTGCCAAGTACTAAGAGAGCAACTGAGGAGGGATCCCTCTTCCGGGACGGACAGACGTGCAATAGATGTCGTACAGAACAGATCAGCATAATAAATTAGCAGTAATCCGTATGACACAATGAGACAGAAAAAGAGAGAGAGAGAGAGAGAGAGACAGAGAGACAGAGAGAGATGCAGGACAGACGGTAATGACAGTAGCTTACAACAACATTAATGAAAGTAATAATATTATAATTATAGTTCTGGCTATTGTGATACAATATGTTGAAAGTATATATTAATATCTGACAGTATACATATGTGACAATAATCATATGTGTATAATATGTTGTCAGGTGTCTCTTCCCTGTAGGCATTGTATGCATCCTTCATGAGCTGTTACAGACTACATACTGTTATCTGATGTGCATAGCTTGTTCGAGTTACACTTGATGCTGAAAGAAACGAATCTGCTGTACCAGGTGAGGCTACTCCAGCCTCAACAAGGGCACTAGTCCATCCACTGTCTGTGAGTAGCATTCCGATAGATTTCAATGCTGTCATTTCAATATGCAAACCTCCTAGCATGATCACAAATTTGTCTTCTCCATATTGTTCTGGCCAGTGCCACTGGATCTGCTTAGCAAGAGCATAGAGTGGCTGGTCAGCAGTTATGACAGGCGTTTGTCCTGGATTCAGGAATGCCACTGTGTCACTAACTGTGTCCATGACATGCTCTACTGTTGCGACAGAGTGGGCTTGGTCTCGGAGGAGGGGAAGCAGTGATGACTTTAAAACCCATGCTCCTCCTTTGGGAAGCATGGTGGGCTGACCATGTTATATCCTCAGAAGCAACGACTGCTTGGGTTAGGCTAACTTTCTCCAGCCAGTCAAACTCCGGTGCCAAGTGTCTACTGAGTACAGTGAGGTCTGGCAAAGGCCGGTTGTCTACAGTACAGGGTTCCGGGTTTTTCTTGTTGAAGAAAGCTGGTTGGATGTTCGAGAAGGATTCAGGAATCTCAGGAACTTTGTTTGGTCTGTCATCTGAAAGTTGGAGTGGTGGCCTTATCTCGCCCTCATTGTTAAGGGTTGGATGTTGAAACATGGAAATACTTGTACCATGAAAGGATGTATTTGCCGTTGTTGCTGTCAGATTATGGTCAATGTTGTCCATAGCAGATGTGGTGAAGAGTCCCTTTAGCAGTATCGGTGGGCAGACAACCCCATCTACCATATACTGGTTCACCACAGATTCTCTCAGCAGTGCAGAAACTTCCAACACCCTGTCATAGGAGATGCAAATTCCATTCTCATGAAGTATGTCAATGAGTTGTCGCTTTTGTGTCTTCGCATACACCATCATCCCGATGTAGACAGCAAATGGAGTTTCACGGTCTTTTGAGTGCCTGTGAGTTGCTGCACCATCTTTGCACTTAGTGTTGCAATTGTATTGCAATAATTGTGCTATTGTCTGATCTGAATACCCCATGATTCAAATGTGACTTGATATCCACGCCATGTTCGATATTGCAGATGAACTGAAGAAGGGTTGGTGGAATGGATTCTTCTACAAATCCCTCATGGAACTTGTTGTCAACTTTGTCTTGTGATTAAGCATCTCTCTGCGTATGATGCTGGCAACCTTAGCTAGGTGAAGGGCTTCATCATCATTGTATTTGCTTGCAACAGACAGAACAGAGCTGATGTCCTTCTTGAAAGAAAGCAGTACATCACATCCTGTCTTGTATTCTTCTAGCTCAGGTATGCTTGAAAGCAGGTGCTCCTTCAGTCCAGTTGAATTCACATTTGGTGATTCAACACCCAGTTGCTGCAGTCGTTGCTTGTAAAGAGAGACAAGATCTTTAAGCTTAAACATAACTGGATCTGTGTCGTCACTTGTGGACTTTGTGTCTGTGATGTAGATGACAAGTTCTGAAAAAGCTAAATGATACAGATTATGGCTCCAAGAGTTCTGCTCATGCTTGAGGGCATTAAGATGGGCTTGCTCTCTGTTGTACAGTCCAATGAGACAGGCAGGATGGTATTTTAATTCCTGTGCAACAGATGGGCTCACTCTCTGTTGTACAGTCCAACGAGACAGGCAGAATGGTATTTTAATTCCTGTGCAACAACTAAGCTTTGCCAGAAGCTTCGTGTCACTTAGATTCCTGGCACATTCATTAAAGCCTTTCATTGACATTCATTGTCAACACATCTCTTATGAATGAAGCACAGTGCTTGCGATGGTTGGGATCATCTTGGTCTCTTGACCTTGATACCTTTGGTATCTTCTGTGTCTTTAGCAGCAGCAGAAGATGCTCTCTTTTGGGCCCTTTCCAACTTTGTGTTGTTGAACAAGAGTCTGCAGCTTAAATGATACCTTGCCTTGTTTCTTGTCAACATGCTTTCGATGCCATCACCTTGATCGAGTCGGAGTGGATTTAGTAAGATAGAGAGAGCATCGATCTCGGCAAACAATGGAACATTTCTTGCAATGTTACCATAACCAGTAAGATCACATTCTCTGTTGAATAAACTCAGTTGAAGAAGTTTTTCCTTCGTGTCCCCCTGACAAAGGCAACATTTGTCCCAGTTAGTTTTCTGAACAGTTATGATAACCTTTGTCATGTCTGCAGCAAAGGCTGAGGGTTTATTCTTTTGCCACCTTGTACCAAGCTCTTTCATGTATGGGATACAACTAGGTTCATGCCTTAGCCCTACACCTAGTCCGATCGTTCATCCAATGCCATTTAAATCCTGTGCGATCTGTACACCATCCGGTTAACTAAAACCCCGTTAAACTTGGCTCGGCTCTCCCGTGCTGGAGCAACCTGTCAATTCAGGTCCGGCTATCTAATTGATTTGGGGTAAATTAGATAACATTTGGGATACTGACTTTTAATTAGCTGACATTGAACCCCACGCTGAGTTTAACAGCAGTGATATATCACCAGTGTGCCCTGGTAGTGAAGATATTCACTCCTTCTGATTTACTTCTACTTCGTCTTTTTCATTGCATATAAAACATATAATAAAATTACACTAAATCCTCTTTACTGACAAAACCCAATATGTTTATACGAGAAAAGGGATCTTTTTAGGATCCAGTAGGTGGCTCACACCAGTGTCCATACTTATATTAACTGCTCCACTAAGGTGGCAGCCTGTCGGCCATTTTTAAAAAATGGTTGCCATCTTGAAATTTCAATTTGCTGTGAGCAGTTTATTGTTATTTGACCCATATAGACTGTACAGTAGGGAGAAAAAAAGGAAAAGAAGATGGATTTGTCAGATGAGGTAACTAATGGCAATGGTTTTTGTTTTCTTCATTTATATTACACTGCATGAATGTGTATTTTGACACTAGTTGATAAGCTGTTAGTGGATGTCTATAGACGTATAACCTTGCAGCCTCAGTCTCGTCCATCGCTCTTCAAAATGCTAACATTAGCTTTTTGCTTTATTTATCCAGATGTCAGAGCTAAAGCTAAATGACACACCTTTTTACCATCCAATAAATTGTTTTATTTGCTATGAACAAATATACAGACAGCTCGCCGGCAGAGCGGTGCGCTCTTGCGCCGCGGTAGCACATACACAATGAATGGGTTCGTTGGCAGAGGTCTGCGCTTTGCACGCTCTGTGTGAAACGGGCTTTACTCTGGTTTGATTTCTGCATTTGTCACTCTCTCGTTTTGCCTTTTTTCCTTCTTCTGAACGTCGTGGAGGTTGGGGAGGACCAGCAGGACCAGCTCCAGAGGCTTCGGAAGCTTTCCTGGGCCATTTCTTTGGGTTTTCAGTAGGGCCGTAACAGTACATGTATTTGTGTCAAACCGTTCGGTACGCGACTTTGGGTTCGGCACGACCCTGTACCGAATTGTTGGGCACAGGATATTATTTTATTTTATTTTGTTTTATTTTTATTCCGTTTTTGCCACTCGAACCACTTAAAATATCTAGTTCTCTGACGGACATAATTGAGTGATGGACCGAGTCCAACCGTAAATCTCCGCTTTCACTTTGTGCAGCTCATTCTCGCATTTTGACAACATGGCAAGTGAGCCTGATGAACCTGAAGACCCACCCGCAAACCTTAAGTCCTCCGTTTGGGAACACTTTGGTTTCAGGGTAAAATACGAAGATGGAAATAAACAAGTGGACAAGACAAAAGCAGTGTGCCGACACTGCAGAACAGCGGTTGGGTATGTACTTGGAAACACGTCTAACATGCTAAAGCATCTAAAGCGACACCACCCGAGTTTGAACGTTAACCGGCACGACTAGAAAAAGCAATCTGGTGCAAACTACGATATCGTCGTTTGTAGTGTAATGTACTGATTTACTGAAGACATATACTGTACCTTTTAGCTGACCTTTAAAAGATATGTGTTGAAGCAATATAATCTGTGCAACTGACAAATTACACACTGGTTTAATATTTCATGTATTCTTATGACACACACACACACACTCATTGAGCACTTAAGCATTGTGGTGGAGAAGTACCTAGGACTCACTGTGAATCATTTCTAAAAATAGCATGAGGATGGGTTCAGAAAACACTAGTGGAAAATTAGGGGAATTACAGCTTGTCCTGAGAATGACCCTAGTAAGAGGAGGCGGTCTTAGATCTAGGAAAAACATTACTCAGCAGAAATATGACACCATTATGGTGGAGAAAAAGTGACTCAGCAGAGGTGGGATATCGTTATGATCAGAGCCAAGTGGGAAGGATTAAGAAAGAGATGACTCAGCAGAAAATCTTTACGATAAAAACAAGTGCGCAAACAAAGAAATTTCAGCCTTGCTCCGGAGCTTGGCTCATTTGGGTTGTGATGTGTTTGTTGCCTGCGAGCACATTAAACTCAGTTGCATCTGATTCTACGTGTCTCCAGTGATTTTTTTTTACCTCTGAGTATTTGAGTTTTTGATATCTAATGGAAGATAAAGAAAGTCCGTTTGAGAGGAAAGGAGCGAGGTCGCGAGCTAACTGGCCCGGCTCGGGACCTTGACTTTTTTGATTCTACATTATTTGGCGAGCCAGCGTAGGAGGACGAGGAGGTCGGATCCTGAGATCGGGGGCGCTTGGCTGCACATCAGACGTACAGGTGGCCACCAGATAAGGTAAGCAGAGCCTTTTTTCTGCCTAAACCGGGTGCGTCTGAGGTGCAGTTGGGAGCCGCCAAGGTCGGAGGTATTTGACAAATTCCTCTCCTAAAGAACCTAAAATGTGATGTAAAAATTACTAACTAATAACACAACATTGGAACATAGCTGATATATTGCTGGAGACAACTGAATCTAGTGCAACACAGTGTGTGTGTGGAAGTTAGAGAGATAAACATGGAGAGTGAATGTGGGAGGGAGTGAGTGAGTGTGTGTATGTGTGTGTGGAATGTGGGGGAGTGAGCTAGAGTAACCAAGCAGGCAAAAGAAAGAGTGAATGTGTGTGTGCTGAATGTACGGTAACAAATGTAGTGAGGAAGGTAGTAAGAGTAAAGTATTTAAAGTATTAAGAGTATTTAAAGTATTTAAAGAGACAAAAGTGCACAATAAGAGAAGAAAAGAATCAGAGATACTCAAAAGCATATCCGTGGTTACCGCTATTGACTTGACAAACGCATCCTTTAAATCTGTGAAGGCAGGGGCGTTGAGCCAACCAATAGGCTGCTCGGGCGGAATGCAAAAATAAGAGAGTCAGAGGTACTCAAAAGCGAATCCGTGGATACCGCTAGCGACTTGCCACGCACACCTTTAAGCCTGTAGGGGCAGGTGTGTGTGAGTCAACCGTTGGGACAGCTTAGACGGAGAGCTTAGGGAATAGAGATTAAGAAAAGGCCTAAAGTAAAAAGCTTCTGTGGATACCGCCGTTTTGAGGAAAGTGACCTCCCAGCCAAGAAGGAGGGGGAGTCACCGTAGACAGAACGGGACTGAACGGGCAGAACGCTTAAAATGTTGCAACCAAAGAGATAAAGGAAAAGTAAAAAAGACAAAAAACAAGTCAAAACAGTTAACAGATCGATCAAAAGTGTAAAATTGTAAAAACCTAACTGTAAGCTATAAAGTTGCTGTACATACATTGTAGTATATTTAGAAGTAAGTTGTAGTAAACACAGTATAATCTATTTAGAGTAATGCACGAAGCGTTGTATAAAGTGTTGTAAATACAGTAAAGTGTTAAATAAAATGTAACTGTAAAAAGACTGACAAATCATTGGGAGACTGACTAAACAGAGAGCACAAAAGCAAGGGGTGAGGCATGCAGCCAGCACAGAGTGAGGAACACAGCCAATAGAAGTGGGCTTATACAAAAAACAAAGCTTTGTTAAAATTTGATAGTTTGGTTCTGACCTCTATTGGGTTAAAGGTCATTACAAAGAAAAAAAGACATTTTGGGGCCTGAATGTTTTATCATAATCTGGTATCTGTGTGTTTGTTTTATGTGATTTGTTTCACAGTTTTGTTACATGAGGTAGTTATTAACAGTGTCTCAGTGAAACAAAACCAGACAAGGGTAACCTAACGGTGCCAACAAAAAGTCCACGTTTCACTGATTGAACCAGTTGCTCGGGTGAACTCCATACAAACTGGTTGGCTGTTAAGGGGAGAATAAAAAAGAAATATCTGTTATTTTAATTTAATTTTATAGATAAATAAATAAGTGATAAGTATAGTCTCATAAATGAATAGAATAAGCAATAAAATTATAAATAAATTATAAATGATAAGTAGCTTTAGTTTATATGTATAGTTTTATAATAAATAAAATAAGTAATAAAATAAAGAAAAAGAAGTTGAGATCAAGCTGTTAAGAGTTGGATGGAAGAGGGTGACAGCAGTAGTAATGAAATTTGGGCTGAAGAATATTGCATGACTGATGGTTCAGTGGACACTAGAGGCATAAAAAACACATTTCGGGTTGGAAAGAAGCTACATAGACAGCGAAGGGGGTGAACAGATAGAGAGAATCAAACTAAGCTGTTAAATAAATCAAGTACATGGGCTCGCTGCTGCAACATTGGGAGATCAAATTAGGCTGACTTCACTGGTACAACATCGTGGACCAGAGATAACACAAATAGGGAGAGTAATAAGGCAAACACATACATTTCACCAGTGACAGGTTAAGAGGTGAGGTTATACATAACTCACAGAACACCTGAAATAGATGGAAGAGGGAAATGAAGGGAGAGTGAGAATAAGACGCAAGAACCAGGTCAGTATGATGCAGAAGAGGAAGTAGACGACGAGGGAGATCAGATATGGTCAGACACAGACTCAAGGGAAGAATACGAGGAGAGAGCAGTGAAGCTTACAGGATTAATGAAGTCATATACAATGCCATCAGAAAAAGGCAGAGAAGGACAGTACAGAGTCAGCACAGGTTCAGCTGTTAAAACTCCAATTGGAAGATGCATGACGTAAAACCAATGATGCAAAAAAAAAAAAAAAAAAGCAGAGAAAAAATCAACCAATCAGATGGTTCGGCAGCTTCCGCCCTTCCCCATACACACTCCAGATCTATTTCCGACCCCAGAGTGGGTTGATCCTCGCCCTCCCCATTGGAGTGGCTCGAGAAGAGGTACAGGAGGATTCAGAGGCAGGGGTGGGGGTCGTGGCGACCCAAGAGGGGGTCAGGGCGGTAGAGGGTGTTTTATTTGTGGAGCCACCTTGAATCTCCCTGTGTCTAAACACCAAATATCATCCTCAGCAGTTGAACTAACTGGGTTCTCGGGACAACCACAAAATCTGCCGCTCACCAAACCACTCACTACCACCATACTCCAGGCTGAACAGACATTTTCACGCAGATATGTTTCTTCTTTGTCATGCCCTGTGAATCTATTGGGGAGAGATGTGCTGCTCAAGTGTGGAGCTTCCATGCTCTGCACCCGGATGGGCTGATAGTGACCTTCCCAAATGGCTACACTGTGAACTGCTCGTTAACAACTGTGCATTCCTCCTTGCAAATGTTGTTATCAGCGGATACCTCCCCCATGGCTGAAGGACATTGAGCTGATATCTACTGGGGCCTTCTCGAGCCAGAAACCATGGAGACGCCTGGCATTGGCACTCTCTATCAGTCTTGGCGTCCCTGGGTTCAGTCATTAAATCCCTACACGCCTCCTCTCGATCCCCTCCATGTAACTCTTTATTATGACAGGAATGGCAACGAGTTGTATCAACAGGCATTTTATAATGAGATAGAAGGGAAATGTGGGAGATAACATCCACCTGCATACTGGTGGGAAATGGGGGAGTGGCTGCAGCTGTTGAACTGACCTCAGAGCAATTGCAGTGGTATGAGGCGGCGGAGGAAGCCTCCCCTCACATATCTTTGGCAGTACATCAAACATCAAGCCAAAGACTTGGGCCCTATGTGTAAAAAACATTATTCACAGATGGATGTTGTTTTAGACATCCAACGGAGGGACTGAAAGCAGCATATGCAGTGGTAAGACAGACAGAGACAGGGTTTGAGGAAGTGATTACAGAAAGTGTAACAGGAAAAGAATCATCTGAATTGGCTGAACTCCAAGCAATGATTGCAGCATTAGAATGGGCTGAAGGGAAAAGAGTGAACATCTACACAGACTCTGCCTATGTCGTAGGAGCGATCCATGTGGAAATGACACAGTGGATCAGATCTGACTTTTTAACAGCAGCAAAGACCCCCATTAAGCATGAGAAGGACATGAGGAGACTACGGGAGGCTCTGATGAAGCCGGCACAGGTAGCAGTGATTAAGTGCAAGGGTCACGACAAAGCAGGGACAGTTGTCTCCAGAGGGAATGACGCAGCAGATGTGGCAGCCAAAAGAAAGGCAGGATACAGTCAGCAGTATGTAATGCTACAAACAGAGAGAACAGTGCATGACCTCCTGCCGCCCTGTGATGTAAATATGTTAATAGCAGAACAGCAGAAAGCCTCTCCAGAGGAGCTCACAGTATGGAGAGAAAGAGGAGCAGTAAAGACAGAGGGTATGTGGGGGTCTCCAGACGGGAGACCTGCACTGCCCCCAGGGCTGAGGAGATCAGTCCTTCAAGAAGCTCATGGTGTGACTCACTGTCGGAAAACGCAAATGGCGCGATATCTCACTCATTGGTGGCACCCGTTTTTGCCAACGGTGATTGAGAATCGCATCCAAGAATGTAAGATATATACAGAATACAATGTTAGACCCGCGGTGAAACCACATCAGGGGAGATTTCCCCTCCCCAAACTCCCAGGTCAAGAGGTCATTAATGACTATACAGACATGCTGGAGAGAGTGGGAGGATACAGGTGTCTTCTGGTGGCAGTGGATGCATACACTGGTTGGCCAGAAGCCATACCTGCCAAATCAGAGGATACAAAGACAGTAATCAAATTTCTGATCAATCAATACATTCCTACACATGGGTTTCCCGAAAGAATCAGATCCGACAATGGAACCCATTCCAAAAACAGAGATCTACAAGAAGTAGAGAGAGCATTGGGACTAAAACACACATTTGGCACAGTCTACCACCCTCAATCACAGGGAGCTGTAGAAAGAGCAAATGGTATTTTAAAAACCAAAATAGCAAAAATAGTAGTAGATAGTGGAAATAAGCTTAATTGGGTGGATGCTTTACCGCTTGCACTAATGTCTATGCGTTCACAAGCCAGCCGAGTCACGCATCTAACACCGCATGAAATGCTTACGAGCCGGCTCATGCCGCTACCATACTTAAGAGGTCCCCATGAGGGACCGTCCCTGGAACAATTACAAGGCGAAATGTTTGACTATTTACGAAGTCTAACCCGTATCCATAGGGCTATCTCCCAGCAGGTGAAAGGCACCACAGAGGACAGAAGGGTCAAATCCCAGAAGACCTTCAACGCATACTTCCTGGAGAGTGGGTGTACGTCAAGGTGTTCAAAAGGAAGTGGGACCAGCCACGCAGAGAAGGTCCATACAAGGTCATATTAGCTACACCAACTGCCTTGAAAGTTGAAGGTAAGGACGTTTGGTTCCATCTTAACCACTGCTGCAGAGCTAACAACCCAGAGAGGGTGTCGACAGAGAGCACCTCAGAGGAAAACACCCCTTCCTCAGTCGCCACCTGGTAGCCACAGGGCTGAGGATGAGGGCCCAAGCGCAGAGAGAACAGAGAGAGGAGAGAGAGCAGAGGCAGAAAGAGAGCAGGGAGAAGAAAGCAGCAGCTCAGAAACAGGTGAAGATGGTAACCTGACTCAAGTTTACATATGTAGACAGAGACCAACAAGTACAACATTCCAATTGAAACACTAAAAACCTCATCAATTCTTGATTGGTTAGAAAAGTTCTCTGTTGGAAAAATCTTACAGACTATAGGAGTAATATTTGGACTCTGCATCCTTCCCCTAGTACAGATCCTGATAAGAAGGGCCATGAGAATGGCCACGGGACAATTTATTATGCTGATACAACAGCAGGAAAAGCTCCCAGAGAAAGGCGAATTGTGGAAACTAGATAAACCGTGGGTAAGATCCTATGCATCCAAAAGATTGAACAACGATTTATATGAAACCATGATTGACAATACGGACATATGTGAGAATATGGCTGACAATATAAACTTATATGAGCCAATGAAGGGGAACCTGGAAGGGGAATACGAGGTTGTATAGAGGGAGAGCCGATTCAGGGTAAGAAATAACCAAATAATTGGCAATAGATTCAGGAAAAACCTTGCTGTTACCAAACCCATACTAACAATCGACTGATTAACATATATAGGTTATCTATACCACAGGGCAATTAGGAGGAAAAGGAGGGAAGTGAATTGAACTAAACAATGTCCTTTCTAACACACAGATTGGTGCAGAGCATGGCCAGCATGTGGAGATCCCTGTATTCAAAGCAGCAGAATCCAGGGTTGGCCTACCAAGAGCGCCCAGCCATGTCAGAGGACCAGCCCCCATTTGAGCCCAGGCTAGGGATGACCTACAGCGGCAACTGGTCAACCACCACGTGCTGCAACAGAAGATTGAGATGCTAAGGGGATCAGGTGGCATCCTACCGGCGCCTGCGGATGACTGGTACATCCGCCTATGTGCCCGACGGACAGTAACTTGGCAGCATTAACAGCAAAGATAACTATGTACCTTGCTTACTGTACTCTGTATATGTGAAGTTATCATGTATTCACTGAAGAAAATACCAGTAACGACTGTAGTCACAACCACTGTATAAGAATGTCATTATGATTAATCATGCAACAAGAAAAACAAAGACATTATTAGGCTAGCTCTTATACTCTATATACATACGAATTATTCGAAGTGATAATCATGAATTGTGTGTGATACCTACGGATGACAAAAGGTGTGACAGATACTGCTGATAATCAATGAAGTATGACTTATGTGCAGCTCTACTGATGTTGATCACTGGAAAATGATTCGTGTGTGATAATAGCCAATCTAAATCTTAATGGTATGGGACTATGAAGTCCCAAAGGGGGGATATATATATTTCCTCCCCCTTGCTGTGATTTAAGATATTATATGGGACTATGGAGCCCTAAAGGGGGGAATGTAGTGTAATGTACTGATTTACTGAAGACATATACTGTACCTTTTAGCTGACCTGTAAAAGATATGTGTTGAAGCAATATAATCTGTGCAACTGACAAATTACACACTGGTTTAATATTTCATGTATTCTTATGACACACACACAAGCATTGTGGTGGAGAAGTACCTAGGACTCACTGTGAATCATTTCTAAAAATAGCATGAGGATGGGTTCAGAAAACACTAGTGGAAAATTAGGGGAATTACAGCTTGTCCTGAGAATGACCCTAGTAAGAGGAGGCGGTCTTAGATCTAGGAAAAACATTACTCAGCAGAAATATGACACCATTATGGTGGAGAAAAAGTGACTCAGCAGAGGTGGGATATCGTTATGATCAGAGCCAAGTGGGAAGGATTAAGAAAGAGATGACTCAGCAGAAAATCTTTACGATAAAAACAAGTGCGCAAACAAAGAAATTTCAGCCTTGCTCCGGAGCTTGGCTCATTTGGGTTGTGATGTGTTTGTTGCCTGCGAGCACATTAAACTCAGTTGCATCTGATTCTACGTGTCTCCAGTGATTTTTTTTGACCTCTGAGTATTTGAGTTTTTGATATCTAATGGAAGATAAAGAAAGTCCGTTTGAGAGGAAAGGAGCGAGGTCGCGAGCTAACTGGCCCGGCTCGGGACCTTGACTTTTTTGATTCTACACGTTGTTTAAAAAGAAAGAGTGTTTCCCTGACCATCGCGCTAAAGAAATAACTAACGCCATTGGAGTTGAGTAAAATTGTTTAAGCTACACTTTAGATATAAGCATGTTTTGTTTACTGCACTTTAACAAAGTGGGAGAGCTAAGTAAGTTCCTAGTAAAACTGAATCTGAGCAGGCTTTAAAGCTGACCAGCTGCACTATACTTTTTATTTTAATTGAGTAAAACTGTTTAAGCAGAAATTTATATTTATATTTTTCATTCAAAAAATGTGTTAAAAAAACAGCAGGATTTTATTTTTCACTTTTATATTTCTATTTTCATTCAAACAATGTGAAAAAGCAGGATTTTATATATTTTTGTTTCATTCAAAAATTGTGTAAAAAGAGTTAACTGCTGTGATGGTATGTTTTAATAAGGTTACCAATAAGTAAAAGATATTTAATAGTTGTCTATTTTTTTCATTACTGTACTGAAAAAACCAAACTTGTGTACCGAGGTAGGTACCGAACCGTGATTTTTGTGTACCGTTACACCCTTGAAAAATGGTTGGCATCTTGAAATTTCAATTGGCTGGGAAAATATTCTTGTTAAGTGACTCATAGAGACTGCTCATGCCAAATTTCTTGCCTATATCACCAACTAAACAATTACATCACTTAACTGTTCCATTAAGGTGGCGGCCATCTTGAAAAATGGCAGCCATCTTGATATTTCAATTGGCTCTAGCAATTTTCTTGTCAAGTGACCCATGAAGACTGCTCATGCCAACTTCCACGCTTGAATCACCAACTGAACGATTATGTCACTTATCCGCTCCACTACTAATTTCATGTAAGGAAAACAAGCATAGAGTTGAGGCTGGGGTTGTAGTCCCCATCTCACGTACCCCCTGGCATTCCCGTGGATGTGGGTCAATGGTGTGCATCCTGCCGCGAATGTCAGCTGGTTAACCCTCCGGCCACCCCAAAAGTGCTGTTGCACCCCCTCCCATTAATTGAGGTACCGTTTGATAGAATTGGTATGGACCTCATTGGGCCATTTGACCGGAGTGCATGGGGATATCGCTTTGTGTTGTGCTTTTTTATGCAATGCAATATCCCGAAGCAGTGCCGCTGCGTAATATCTCTGCAAAGAGCGTTGTGTTTCAACTTATCTCCCGAGTTGGGATTCCGAAAGTAATCCTAACTGACCAGGGCACATCATTTATGTCACGAACACTATGCGAACTGTACGAATTACTGGGCGTCCGCTCAATCCGGACTAGTGTGTACCATCCCCAGACCGACGGCCTGGTGGAGCGGTTTAATAAGACACTAAATTTCTCAATTGTTGGATCAATTAAGGTGTATCTTATCTTATCTTAAAGAACATGATTCGTAAGTTCGTGCACGAGGATAGCTGTACTTGGGATAAATGGTTAGACCCTCTGTTGTTTGCAGTGCGGGAGGTTTCCCGGGTCTCCACGGGATTTTCTCCCTTTGAACTCCTGTTCAGCAGAAAACCTTGGGGTGTCTTGGACCCGGTTAAGGAAAGCTGGGAGGAGGGTCCAAGCACCACTAAGAACGAGGTTCAGTATGTACTGGACCTGCGAGCAAAACTCCACTCACTGGGACAATTATCACAGGAGAATTTGCTCCAGGCCCAGCAGCGGCAACAGCGCCTGTACAACAGAGGGGCGAAACTGAGAAAATTTTCACCAGCAGATAAAGTGCTTGTATTGCTCCCATCTTCTAGCTCCAAGTTACTCGCCAAGTGGCATGGGCCCTTTGTGGTCACACGGCAAGTGGGGAAGGTTGACTACTAAGTGGTGCGTTCCGACAGGGGAGGTACAACACAGATCAACCACCTCAACTTCCTCAAAGCATGGAAAGAGGTGGCATCTGTTTCTCTGGCTACGACGGTGATCGAGAGGGCAAGCTGCAAAAACTTGAAAACTTGAAACAAAACATTGAGACCATAAAGTCATTAGGAAAATGTTTACTGAGGTAATAAATAAAGTAAGAAGTAGGGTCAATTTTGTAGACGTACAAAACTGTATAATAGACTTTGTTTTACAACCAGTGGAGTCCCAGATGGTACTAGGACTCACTCCAAATAATGCCGCAACTTGGTTTTGCGGAACACCATCTTGAAGTTGCCCTATTGCACAGGCCCTATCCAGATCTGTCAAACATGGCATGTTGATTTTTGCAGCAGACACCAACTGACCACTGTAGCAGGGCCAATACCCACAGCTGCCTGCAGGTTCCAGCAGCTCAAAACAAGAGTCAATAGCAACAGCAAAAAAAGATAGAGAAGATTTGGCAATTTTTTTTAAGGGTGCAACCCACATACTGGGCACTGCTGCTCATTCCACAAATGCATGTACCTTACAAATTCAGCACCATTTAAAAGGGAAATAAAAAGGCTTTCCAGTGGTATAAGATTTATTGTCAAGAAGCATTGTTACAACAAAGAAATAATCTACCAATAATCTGTGTATGTGTGTGTGTGTGTGTGTATGTGTGTGTGTGTGTGTGCGTGTGCGGTAGGGTGTGTGACGGAAAAACAGCCCGTACCAGAATGCACTGATGTCAGCTGATGTAACTCGCTAAACCCTTCCTACAAGCAGCAATTGACCAGTAATAGCTTAGCAACCCTGACCATAGGTTGAAATTCAGCACAGGAGATTCAGTAACAATTTGAAAGCCTTGGCATTCAAGCTTTGTTGTGAACTGCATAGTATAACGAGGATGGACAACCTTCATATCTGAGGACACTATGTCACTAACTAGCTAAGACAATGAACAATTACTACATTTAGAACTACTGGCTGTACAGCAGAAAATTGAAGCAGATTTTAGTGACAATACACTGCACTCGCAGAAATCTTGGATGGAAATATGGAAAGACCAGCCTCTGCCTAGGGTTGAGAACCAAAATTCAGTTCCAAACTACAACCGAGTCAAAAGCCCCGTTTCCACTGAGCAGTACAGTATGGTACGGTTCAGTTCAGTTCGGTACGCTTTTTTTTTTTGCGTTTCCACTGCGAAAAGTTTGGATGGTACTAATGGAACAGTTCCTAACCCTTATCATTTTTGGTACCCCTTCTGTTGGGGTACCTAACACACATACAGTACAGGCCAAAAGTTTGGACACACCTTCTCATTCAATGCGTTTTCTTTATTTTCATGACTATTTACATTGTAGATTCTCACTGAAGGCATCAAAACTATGAATGAACACATGTGGAGTTATGTACTTAACAAAAAAAAGGTGAAATAACTGAAAACATGTTTTATATTCTAGTTTCTTCAAAATAGCCACCCTTTGCTTTGATTACTGCTTTGCACACTCTTGGCATTCTCTCCATGAGCTTCAAGAGGTAGTCACCTGAAATGGTTTCCACTTCACAGGTGTGCCTTATCAGGGTTAATTAGTGGAATTTCTTGCTTTATCAATGGGGTTGGGACCATCAGTTGTGTTGTGCAGAAGTCAGGTTAATACACAGCCGACAGCCCTAGTGGACAACTGTTAAAATTCATATTATGGCAAGAACCAATCAGCTAACTAAAGAAAAACGAGTGGCCATCATTACTTTAAGAAATGAAGGTCAGTCAGTCCGGAAAATTGCAAAAACTTTAAATGTGTCCCCAAGTGGAGTCGCAAAAACCATCAAGCGCTACAACGAAACTGGCACACATGAGGACCGACCCAGGAAAGGAAGACCAAGAGTCACCTCTGCTTCTGAGGATAAGTTCATCCGAGTCACCAGCCTCAGAAATGGCAAGTTAACAGCAGCTCAGATCAGAGACCAGATGAATGCCACCCAGAGTTCTAGCAGCAGACCCATCTCTAGAACAACTGTTAAGAGGAGACTGCGCCAATCAGGCTTTCATGGTCAAATAGCTGCTAGGAAACCACTGCTAAGGAGAGGCAACAAGCAGAAGCGATTTCTTTGGGCCAAGAAACACAAGGAATGGACATTAGACCAGTGGAAATCTGTGCTTTGGTCTGATGAGTCCAAATTTGAGATCTTTGGTTCCAACCGCCGTGTCTTTGTGAGACGCAGAAAAGGTGAACGGATGGATTCCACATGCCTGGTTCCCACTGTGAAGCATGGAGGAGGAGGTGTGATGGTGTGGGGGTGTTTTGCTGGTGACACTGTTGGGGATTTATTCAAAATTGAAGGCACACTGAACCAGCATGGCTACCACAGCATCCTGCAGCGACATGCCATCCCATCCGGTTTGCATTTAGTTGGACGATCATTTATTTTTCAACAGGACAATGACCCCAAACACACCTCCAGGCTGTGTAAGGGCTATTTGACCAAGAAGGAGAGTGATGGAGTGCTGCGGCAGATGACCTGGCCTCCACAGTCACCGGACCTGAACCCAATCGAGATGGTTTGGGGTGAGCTGGACCGCAGAGTGAAGGCAAAGGGGCCAACAAGTGCTAAACACCTCTGGGAACTCCTTCAAGACTGTTGGAAAACCATTTCAGGTGACTACCTCTTGAAGCTCATGGAGAGAATGCCAAGAGTGTGCAAAGCAGTAATCAGAGCAAAGGGTGGCTATTTTGAAGAAACTAGAATATAAAACATGTTTTCAGTTATTTCACCTTTTTTTGTTAAGTACATAACTCCACATGTGTTCATTCATAGTTTTGATGCCTTCAGTGAGAATCTACAATGTAAATAGTCATGAAAATAAAGAAAACGCATTGAATGAGAAGGTGTGTCCAAACTTTTGGCCTGTACTGTATCTGGTACTAAAAAGGTGGAGCTGTGAACACTGCAGTTCGTTGATTGGTCAGTAGCAGATGGTCACTCTGCTCAGGGCTGAGTTGTGGCTGATATTGAGGCAGAAACCACTGTTCACATCATTGAGAGTTTGATGAGTAGACTGTAACTATAAAATGAAAGGATGTTTTGCTGCCTCACACCACCTGGAGTCGGAGAAAAAATAACTTCATTCAATGGGCCGGCTGCCGGGAGTTTGTAAATTAATGTTGATTTCAATGAAAAACATATATGTTTAATTACTATTATTTGCTGTTATTTTATATAGGGTCCTATGCATCTACAGATATTGTCTATCAACAGAACTATGCTGTAATAAACTCAGCAAAAATGATCTGAAAATTTCTGTTTGGTAGATTATTTCTCTGTTTGTTACGATGTTAATTGTCATTGTTTTTCATATGGGTGGGGAGCCTGTGTATTAACCTTTACAATGAATTACCTTAACAATTTCAATTTCAAGAAAAAAATATTGCCTTTAAATGTTGTTTTTAAATGTTATTTAAATTCATTTCTTGAAAATAACTCTCATATGAACCTCTGGAATTCAAACATGCATACATTTTGCAATTTTTGCTGGTGTCAAGATACAGTACAGGCCAAAAGTTTGGACACACCTTCTCATTCAATGCGTTTTCTTTATTTTCATGACTATTTACATTGCAGATTCTCACTGAAGGCATCAAAACTATGAATGGACACATGTGGTGTTATGTACTTAACAAAAAAGGTGAAATAACTGAAAACATGTTTTATATTCTAGTTTCTTCAAAATAGCCACCCTTTGCTCTGATTACTGCTTTGCACACTCTTGGCATTCTCTCGATGAGCTTCAAGAGGTAGTCACCTGAAATGGTTTTCCAACAGTCTTGAAGGAGTTCCCAGAGGTGTTTAGCACTTGTTGGCCCCTTTGCCTTCACTCTGCGGTCCAGCTCACCCCAAACCATCTCGATTGGGTTCAGGTCCGGTGACTGTGGAGGCCAGGTCATCTGCCGCAGCACTCCATCACTCTCCTTCTTGGTCAAATAGCCCTTACACAGCCAGGAGGTGTGTTTGGGGTCATTGTCCTGTTGAAAAATAAATGATCGTCCAACTAAACGCAAACCGGATGGGATGGCATGTCACTGCAGGATGCTGTGGTAGCCATGCTGGTTCAGTGTGCCTTCAATTTTGAATAAATCCCCAACAGTGTCACCAGCAAAACACCCCCACACCATCACACCTCCTCCTCCATGCTTCACAGTGGGAACCAGGCATGTGGAATCCATCCGTTCACCTTTTCTGCGTCTCACAAAGACACGGTGGTTGGAACCAAAGATCTCAAATTTGGACTCATCAGACCAAAGCACAGATTTCCACTGGTCTAATGTCCATTCCTTGTGTTTCTTGGCCCAAACAAATCTCTTCTGCTTGTTGCCTCTCCTTAGCAGTGGTTTCCTAGCAGCTATTTGACCATGAAGGCCTGATTCGCGCAGTCTCCTCTTAACAGTTGTTCTAGAGATGGGTCTGCTGCTAGAACTCTGGGTGGCATTCATCTGGTCTCTGATCTGAGCTGCTGTTAACTTGCCATTTCTGAGGCTGGTGACTCAGATGAACTTATCCTCAGAAGCAGAGGTGACTCTTGGTCTTCCTTTCCTGGGTCGGTCCTCATGTGTGCCAGTTTCGTTGTAGCGCTTGATGGTTTTTGCGACTCCACTTGGGGACACATTTAAAGTTTTTGCAATTTTCCGGACTGACTGACCTTCATTTCTTAAAGTAATGATGGCCACTCGTTTTTCTTTAGTTAGCTGATTGGTTCTTGCCATAATATGAATTTTAACAGTTGTCCAATAGGGCTGTCGGCTGTGTATTAACCTGACTTCTGCACAACACAACTGATGGTCCCAACCCCATTGATAAAGCAAGAAATTCCACTAATTAACCCTGATAAGGCACACCTGTGAAGTGGAAACCATTTCAGGTGACTACCTCTTGAAGCTCATCGAGAGAATGCCAAGAGTGTGCAAAGCAGTAATCAGAGCAAAGGGTGGCTATTTTGAAGAAACTAGAATATAAAACATGTTTTCAATTATTTCACCTTTTTTTGTTAAGTACATAACTCCACATGTGTTCATTCATAGTTTTGATGCCTTCAGTGAGAATCTACAATGTAAATAGTCATGAAAATAAAGAAAACGCATTGAATGAGAAGGTGTGTCCAAACTTTTGGCCTGTACTGTATTTATAATATAATGGTGATTAACGCTGGATCAAGGGGCCCCATTTTAATTTTTGCCCAGGGCCCCAACAGACTCTAGAATCACCACTGCAAGTTGGGCATCATTAATGAACAGCTTAAGGACATTGTTGACCTGATTTGTGCTCAGCAAATTTCCATGGCGCAGATCGCCTATCTGGATGTTCTCATCCAAGAATTTTTGGAAACCAGGAAGGCGCTATTTCCAGATATCAACCTAAACACCATTATTTGCAGCATTATCCTGGACTGATCCTGAAATTTGGATCAGACTATGAACTATGCGTTTTCAGAGCAAACATAGTTACTTCAAAAGATGTACAAGGCATCTGAAGAATTTCAAAAATCTGTGTTTGACTCTTTCAGAGAAGCATCAGATGTTTCAGGCCTTTCTTTCCATTGGGTCCGTGAGTCCTCCACCTTTGTAAATAAAAGATGGCTCACCATTTTACTCAGAGCTTTACAGTTGGCAAGTTAAAGGCACAATTCTCCATTTTGGCTTCACTGAAAGAAATAAAAAAAATCCTGTTCATGTGCAGTATAATGGGATAATTTACAGGAAGGGCCAATTTGTTGTCACTAAGAATGATGATTCAGTGGAGTTTGGTGAAATCATCCTCATTCTCGTGAAAGATGATTTTGCACTTCATTTTCTGACAAGAGTGTATGATGGGGAATTTCTTTCACACTACCACATGTACTCTACTTTTGTGTGTCTTAACAGATATGGCTGAATCACAGACGATAAGTGATGCCATAGCAGCAGTGCTTCCGGATCTTCCTGATCAAGCTGTCAAGTCAGTAGAAGATACTCTGGAGGTACTTGGTGCAGTAACGGCAGATGACTTAAAGTACACTACAGAGGGAGACTTGCTGCCACTATTAAAGCCCATACAAGCCAGAAGACTGGTTGCTGCCTTGGCCCAAAACGGTGAGTGTAAAACATTGCCACCACAGCACAGCACACTTCTCTTATAGGGCTGCACAAGTAATGTAATTTTTAATTTAATTTTTTTAATCATATCGAAATGCAATCTGTCAAATAAATGCAATAATTTTTGATAATATTTTGCAGCCCTATTATCTAGAAATGTATCAATATGCTACATTCTGTTACAGAGTAGAAAAACATTAAACGTTTAATGATTTCAAACCTCTTTTGTTGAACTTTTACAGACTCGTCCACTCCAACTCCAGCCCTGGAATGTTCCTCTCCAGGGTCTCTCCTTTCCTCTCCCTCTCCTTTCTCGGTCACTCCCTCACAAGCATCATCCACAGCTACATCATCACCCTCAGGAAGCTGTTATCCACTTGTGCCAAACTGGGCAGACACTTTTCAGATACCATGGCAGAAGCTCCCTGAAGAGTTAGTACAGAGTTTGGAAAGACAGAAAAGGCCAAGTGCACAACTACGACAAAAAATGATAAAGATTGTGGTCTCCGAGATGATGACGATTTGTAAGAATCCAACCAAACACAACACCATGAGATAGGAAAAAGGATGGTGGCCAGGTACCCATAGTCTCTTCAAGATGTGATTGATGGTGATGTTATTGGACTTGGATATCATTCCCTTGCAAAGCAACTCCAGGCAAGAGTTGAAAATGGCAAACGACCTGACACGCCAAAGATACACAAAGCAGTATCAGATGATGACACCGATGAAGTACCTGCCGAAGGATTTTTTCCATTGTTTTGGAAAAATCCTAAAAGCTGTTAGTGTTAGTAGTTTTAAAATTTCAAAACTTTTTTTAACAGTAAAATATCGAATTAAGAACATTTTTTAACTGTAAAATCAACAGTATCAATACATTTTTACCTTAAATGAAGAAAATGTTTCACCGTAATTTAACGGTAGAGTTTCGGCAACCACAGCTGCCTTTATTTTACCGTAAAAACAATTTCTTTTTTACAGTGAAAAGAAAAGCATTGCGTAGCGTCGGGCTAATACAACACTAAACCCCCGAGCTTGCCTGAGAAGGGCTAAATGCACTAACCTGCTATTTTTAAATATCCCATGGAGAGAGATTCTCACTGCAGCCCATTTTATTTTAAGTTATTTTGTTCTGAAAATGTTGGCGTGCAGTCTCGTTCTGTGGATGATAAACGGGGTGCAGACTTTCCTGTGTCACCAGTAATGAGGAAATACAGTGAGTGCTGGACGGAGCAATGAGTGGCAATAACCCCGCCCACATTTAAAGAGTCAAGGTAACATGTCTGGAGGGTACTTTTGGTTCCGAAGGTACCATACCGAAAATGTTTCATGGAAACAGGGCTAAAAATGGCAAGTACCAAGTACCCCTCAAAGAAAGTGAACTTTGGTTCTGCGTATTGGTTCCTGAACGACTACATATTAGTGCTCTTTCTGGACTGGATGACACTGCGCCGAGTGACACGTTTACTTTTTCTTTTGTCTAGACATTATAACAGTGATACTCAACTTATAGCCAAACATTACATTTAAAAGAACAATTAAAGCCAGTATGTTAAGGAAATATATTGAAATATGTTAGTTATGTTTGATTGTCATACCCATTGTCATGACAGGTATAGTATATTTAAAAAAAAAATGTTTGAATGGTATTAATTGAATTGTAACTCGGGAACTAAAAAGAATGCGACTGTCTGTGTTGTGGCCAGCAGCTATTTTATTTTATTTTTGTTTATTTTGTTGTTGTTGTTTTAATTTAATTGCTTTGTAAATTGATTTTTTGGGATAAAGGGGCAGATTAAATAAGATTATTCTTCTTTCTGCTCCCTTTCATTCAGATTTGGGAATTTTGTGTTTATATTGTATTGTTTTTTTCTTTTCTTTTTTCAATGAATGAAATAAAAATAAATAAATAGCTTGGCCCTGGATAGAGTGCTAGGTGCCCCCCCCAACCATTGTCAGTCTCATTGACAATGTTTGTTTTTTTCACTGTAAGTGTAAAGACAGTGCTAGAGTGCATAAAAAAAGCATCAAAACAGAGCTTGCTTGTCATATAAAATGCCTGGGGAGAATCCCCTAGAGATACACATTCACACTTTCAACTCATCAAAAAATGACGCTTGGTCAATAAGTACGGAGCATGAAAATAAGTACGCTTGTTACTACCATAATATAACGTCATGTGACATAGGTCATCAGTGCAGCATGCTCAACATACTACCACACTACACAACATGAAAACTCGATTGACTTTCACAGTGGACAAGAACAGTGGGCTCCCAGGTAAAAGTCTGGAGTATGTTCGACACGTCCAACTCAGTGACTTGTCCACTCTATGCAGACTTTCTCTCCCTTTATACAACTGTAGTTTCCCAGCGTGTCAACAAATGTTTCATTTCATTTTCATTTATTTATTTATCTCGTACAAATCGTATACAATAATAATTACAGAAAAAAAATAAAATAAACACAAAAAGTGGTTAAAATAAACAATCTTAATCAAAATGTAAAATAAATATTAAGTTCGAGAAGGAACAGAAAGAAGCACATGCTTATCTAGTTCGCCCCTTCTTTACAATATTCTGGCCTAACAAAATAAACTCACAAACCTAAAATACAATTAAAGTAATAGAAACTTAAAGCCGCTACAAGGAACTTTTAACTGGATATGCAAAAGTCTCTCATTTCTGCTTATGTCTGTGCGTGACCTACAACAGAAAATGAGACCATCGGTGTGAAGATAAGCTATTTCTATATAGTGTATATCCATACCTTTAGGAAACTGTCTCCGGGTCCGCCCCAGGTTGCTTCCAGGATGGCACTCAGACGGCACGTCATCTTACCGAGCTGCTTACATTTATAGTGACTCTTATAAATAGTCGCTATTCCTCCTCCTAGTTAAAATAGCAGCAATCATCGGGTAAAAGTTCTGTGAAAGCGCTGGACTCACCAACAGTCAGCCACGTCTCAGTCACACAGAGAAAATCCAATCCTCGGCAAGTCAGGAAATCCTTCAGGATAAACGTTTTGTTTGCTAGCGATCTAGCATTGACCAGCCCAATCCTGGCAGGAGCCGGCGGGTCCACGGCGTTTGCTGTCTGGGGAGCCACACACAGAGGCCGCAGGTTGCGCAGATTCACAAGGAGAGCAGGGGCCGCGGGGCTGGAACACCTCATCCAGGCCGACGACAGGTACCAGCCAGGCGTCAACAGGGTCCAGCGAGTGCCAAGAAGTAAAAAGGCGAGGCACCGCTCCATACTCAGTCCAAGAAGCCGTGGAAGTGCTCGCCAAACAGGCCTTCAGCCTTACCAGCCGACCGCTGCATTTACCCCGGCGGCGGTGGCACTTACGCCAGAGAGGTGGAACTGGGGCGCGACAGAGGTGAGCTGGGATCCCCGATTGGAGCGGGGGCCAAGTTTCCTGTCTTGTTGTTTCATTCATCCCCAAAATAAACACATGCGCGAGCCAGGTAAGCGTCTTTACGACAATACGCGCTAGAGCTCATGGGAAATGTAGGCTTCATTCCGGCAAAACACTACCGCTTTTGCCCACAGGGTCGCCAAAATCAACTCAAAATGAAAGTTCCTTGTAGGGGCTTTAATAAATACCAACAAAGTACATCAAAACAATTATATAATTAAAACTCATTTACTCATTTAAATACTAATTTTTATACCTATCATTTAACATTTTCTTATATCTGTATTTAAACTGCACACGGTTCTTGCTACTTTTAGTTTCCTCATCTAAGCCATTTCAAAGGGTAACTCCACAAACTGAAACACAAAAACTTTTCAGAGTAGTCCAAACAGAAGGTTGTTTTAAATTAAATTTGCCTCATAAATCATAATTTCCCTCTCTCCCCATGAACAATTTTTGAATGTTGCCTGGCAGTGCATTATTTCTTGCCTTGAACAAGATTACTGCAGTTCTCCGCTTCACTAAATCTATAAATTTCAGTCTGTGTTTTTATAAACAGTTGATTTGTATGCTCACAATACCCAACGTGATTATTATACTTATTGCTTTTTTTGTAATATACAAATCTTCTGTAGGGTGCTCTTATACGTATTTCCCCATACTTCCACACAATACATAAGATATGGTAATATTAATGCACAATACAGAGTGTAGCTTTTTCTGACACAGGATGCATCCCGGCAGTAGCTCAGTCCATAGGGACTTGGGTTGGGAACCGGAGGGTCGCCTGTCCGGACCAAAATATGGAGCGTGGACTGGTGGCTGGAGAGGTGCCAGTTCACCTCCTGGGCACTGCCGAGGTGCCCTTGAGTAAGGCACCGAAACCCCCAACCGCTCAGGACGCCTCACCAAGGGCAGCCCCCTCACTCTGACATCTCTCCACTTTGTGCATGTATAGGTCCTGTTTGTGCATGTGTGTGTGTCTTTCGGACCTGTGTGTAATTGACAAGCAAGAGTGAAAACATTGAATTTCCCCTCAGATGGATTAATAAAGTAAATAAACTAAACTAAACCAAACTTTATACAATATTCCAATGCTTCTGGCAATCTTAGTACACACAGTTTTTATTTGGGGTTTCCAGCAGAGCTTATGGTCTATTACAATACCCAGAAATACCAGAAAAAGTACATTATCAATTTCCACTTTGACATACGATTTCCAAATATCATAAATGTGATATACTCAGGCGCCAGCCCATTTAATGACTTAAAAACTAACAACAAGATCTTAAAATTAATTCTAAAATAGACAGGGAGCCAGTGGAGGGAGGCGAGAACAGGGGTAATGTGATCATGCTTTCAGGCTCCTGTTAAAAGCCGCGCTGCTGCGTTTTGGACTAACTGTAAGCGTGCAAGGGAGGACTGGTTAATACCAATATAAAGAGCATTACAGTAGTCCAAACAAAGTCATTAAAGGATACTACACTTTTTATTTTAGATAAAAGCGAATTTATCTGTTTATCAAGTTTAAAACCACTGTCTATTTTAACGCCAAGGTTGGTGACTATGGGTTTTAGATAGGGCTGGAGTGGACCCAGGTCTATAGGAGGGACATCACGGACCCGACTGGGTCCAAACACTATAACATCAGTTTTGTCCTCATTCAAGTTTAAAAAATTAAAAGCCATCCATGCCTTGATATCTTTTAGACATTCTAGTAGAGGTATCAGGGAGCTGTTATTATTTCTAAATTGCTCAAATTTAGTGATAACTTGTTTGTATCAAACCAACATTTTAATTTACCTATTTCTTTTGTTACCACATCCAAAAGCTGCGTCAAGTCCTCCCTAGAATAAAAAATGTTTGTGTTGTCTGCAAAAACAACAAATTTCAATACATTTGATACTTTACAAATATCATTGATATATAGAATAAACAATTTGGGGCCCAGTACTGACCCCTATGGAACACCACAGGCAATGTCCAGGCACCCTGACTTATATTGACCCAACTGCACAAATTGCTGTCTGTTTCCCATATAACTTTTCAGCCAGTCAAATGCCACCCCTCTAAAATCATACCTATCCATCTTTTTAAGGTCATGGTCAATCGTATTGAATGCTTTTTTTAAATCAATAAATATTCCCACTGCATGTTTTTTGTTTTCTATACATCCTGTTAAATCCTCTACCAACTCCATTAGTGCCATAGAAGTTGATCTGTCAGATCTGAAACCATACTGACTGTCCATTAACAAATTATGCTTTTCAAAAAAGTTGTCCAGTCTTAAAACAAAGAGTGTTTTCCAGTATCTTTGAGAACTGGGAAAGTACAGAAACCAGTCTATAATTGGTATAATGATGTTTATCGCCAGCTTTATATATGACTTTTGCCACTTTCATTTTATCTGGGAATTTACCTGTTTTGAATGATAAATTACAAATGTGTGTTAGTGGATCAGTAATTCCATCCATTAATTTCTTTACCAAGGTCATATCAATATCATTCCAATCAGTGGATGTTTTATTTGCACACTTGTTTACTATATCAATAATTTCTTTTTTTTTCTACACTTCCCAGAAAGATGGAGTGGGTGTTTCTCTCCTCACCTTCCTCACCATATCTCCTCCCTGTACTATTTATTTCATTAGCTAGTTTTGGACCCACATTAACAAAGAAGTTGTTAAATCCCTCAACCACATCATTCCTATTAGTAATTATCATGTTATTATCAATAAAATGTTCTGGATATGTTGGATTTGTTTGTCTCTTTCTTTTTTTTAAAGATATTTTTGGGGGGGTGGTAGTTAGCACTGTCATCTCACAGCAAGAGGGTTCCCGGTTCGATCCCGGGTGTGGGAACCCTTCTGTGTGGAGTTTGCATGTTCTCCCTGTGTCAGCGTGGGTTCTTTCCGGGCACTCCGGCTTCCTCCCACAGTCCAAAGACATGCAGATTGGGGATTAGGTTAATTGATAACCCTAAATTGTCCGTAGGTGTGAATGTGAGCGTGAATGGTTGTCTGTCTCTATGTGTCAGCCCTGTGATAGTCTGGTGACCTGTCCAGGGTGTACCCTGCCTCTCGCCCAATGTCAGCTGGGATAGGCTCCAGCCCCCCCGCGACCCTCAAGAGGATGAAGCGGTTAGAAGATGGATGGATGGATGGATGGATGGATGGATATTTTTTGGGGCATTTTTGCCTTTATAGATAGGACAGTTAAGTGTAAAGGGGGAGAGAGAGAGGGGTAATGACATGCAGCAAAGGGCCACAGGCTGGAGTCAAACCCGGGCCGCTGCAGCAACAGCCTTGTACATGGGCGTCTGCTCTATCCACTAAGCCACCGATGCCCCTGTTTGTCTCTTTCTAATAATACTATTTAATATGTTCCATATTCCTTTTGCATTACTTTTATTATCATCTCGTATTTTTGTATAATATTCCTTCTTCCTCATAATATTAAATCAACTTGTTCTTGTATTTCTTATATTTTTGTTCTGCCTCAGGCATCCTATATTTTATAATAACTCACAAGCTTTATCAACATCGTCTTCTTTGCATATTCCATTCCAGTTATAATTCATTAAATCATTTCTAAATGCAGATATAGTTTCCTCAGTTCTCCTTCTCCTGTATTTTATTTCATAAGACTCCCTTTTCTTCCTATAATTACATTCATAAATTGCAAAGACAGGCAGATGATCACTTATGTCGTTCACTAATAATCCACTCACAGAATTGCTTTCCATATTATTTGTAAATATACTGTCAATCAGAGTTGCACAATGGGTAGTTGTTCTGCTTGGTTTTGTAATCACTGGAAAAAGACTCATACTGTACATTACTTAAATGAAATCATCAGTCAATTTGTGCATATTTGGATTCAACAGATCTATGTTGCTATGTGTGGCATTTATTCAGTTTTAGGAAATCACGATGTCTAGAACGCATCAGTGGCTGCAGCTGACAGGGACAGCTAACACTAGCAGCAAAGCTAACAGGACATCATCTGTTAAAAGCCTCCCGTTGTCGGATACGACATGAAACTACTCCAGTTAGCTCAATAATGTTGTAACTAAGACATCCGCTGGAAAAAATATTTTCTTCATGGATGAGCACACGTTTGATAAAACGGAGTTAAATCTCTCGGCATCCATTTTCAAGCTCTCTGTGTGTTTGTTTCCTTGCGGACGAGAAAAGGGGGAGCCCACATTTCCGAGAAGGCGTGTCCTTTTCAAAAATGCAAGAGGCGTTGCTTTGTTGCTGGCCGTTTTCGCCGGTGTAGCCGAGATGCTAGCTGGTAGCACTGGCCTGGCTTGTAGCCCAGATGCTAGCTGCTATCCCAGATGCTAGCTGCTATCCCAGATGCTAAATGCTAGCCCAGATGCTAGCTGGCTGGTAACCCAGATGCTAGCTGGCAGCCCAGATGCTAGCTGGCTGGTAGCCCAGATGGTTGCTGGTAGCACTGGCCTGGCTGGTAGCCCAGATGGTAGTTGGTAGCCCAGATGGTACCTAGTAGCCCAGATGGTATTTGGTAGCACTGGCCTGGCTGGTAGCTGGTAGCCCAGATGGTAGCTGGTAGCCCAGACTGTGGTAGCCCAGATGCTAGCTGGTAGCACCGGCCTGGATGGTAGCTGGTAGCCCAGATGGTAGCTGGTAGCATCGGCCTGGCTGGTAACTGGTAGCCTGGGCTTGGCTCCCACTGCAGCTGAAGCCTGAGCCTGGTAGTAGTGGCTGGGCTGCAGGTAGCGGGACAGCTGTACATTGGTCCAAGTGCTAGAGCCTGTCTATGGTCTGCTTTCAGTCAACAGTGCTCTTCCAGTAATAAAACTCACTTGTGGATGTAGATAAAGACTAAAACCTTCACTGGTGAGGTTTTAAAAAGCATAAATGATGAGGATTGTGGAGATTTTTCATGGATTGTCACCACAGAAATGCTTACACACACTCTCCAGGTTCCGACGTTAAGGTTTTTTCCTACTTGCCCTGCCGGGCAAGTACTTCTCAAATCTACTTACCCCATCTAAATTCTTACTTGCCCTGCTTAAGAGGTTATTTTTCTGGCTGTGTGGTGCATATTTTCGCTCATGACTTATATCTTACATCAGCAGAGACGCTCAGCTGATGGAGGCAGCAGCACATAAAAAAGCAGCACACTGCAACTGGCCCCTCCGAGGACAGCAACAGGAGAGGAAAGACACGATTACAGGCCTGGAATTAAGTCATTTTTAAGGCAAGGCCACTTTGACCTTTGATAAATACAAATTTATTGGGGCACCAATGGCGCAATAACAATATGTGCTAACTACATTGAATGAAGACAAAACAATATAGGTGTTGAAAAACAGTACTGAGTTTATTAAAACTGGGTGTGCATGACTGGGGATATATCTCGTTTCTTGTTGTTTTGATTCATGTCCCTTATTTTTTAAGTCTTTGAAATCTCTTTATTCTTTTGTTATCTCCTCGTTATTAAGAAATTATTATTAGAAGAAGATTCTTTATTGACCTTTCTCAGCACATTACATACATTTGGCCGCAGTGCAGCGTCCGGGAACCAACTCCAGTTCTTTTGCCAATGCCAGTGGTCAGGGTCACTGACATGAGTATTCACCTAATATAGCCTACATATCTTTAATTATATAATTATTTATATGTCTCTATGTATATTTTTACATAAATCCCCAATATTTTATTTGACTTTAAAAAAAATCCTCTTCCTTCATTTAATTTGACAATGTTTATTGTATTGTATTGTATTGTATTATATGTATTAATTCTCTACAGGATCTTGTATGTTCTTTAATGTGTGTTCAATTTATTGAAAGAAAAAAACAAAAAAACGTTTTGGTGAACCCTGCAGCAAAGTGAACCCTCTTCCTCAGAGAGGATCTTTGCCTCCCAGTTTGTTCCTGGCAGCAGAGCAGAGTGAACCGTCTTCCTTCTCAGAGGATCTTTGTCCCATGAGAGCAGGCAGTGTAAACAACTTTCGCTGGCGATTTAACAGTCACTAGAAGCACATTATGACCCTTTGTAAAAATTTCTGTGTGGTACCTGTGTTGTACATGAGCTAACGTTAGCGGCTAAGGACTGAGAGGCTGTCCGGTATGTGTGTCTGTCTAAGGAGTGTCAGTACATTAACTTGTTAGCCGTAGCCTGGCTGTTTGTCATGTTAATGTTAAAAAAAACAGGACATGCTACACTGGCCGTATGGGTAGGAGGGGGATTACGGCACTGGCCGTTTGGCCGTGGTATAATTCCTGCCCTGCGATTAGAAAAAAAATAAATAAATAAATCCGAGTCGGTGCTGCTTGCCCGATCTGGCATGTCTGCGCAGGGTCTGCTGGCCCGCCGGCTATTTTTACTTGCCCCGGGCATTCAGGCAACCGTTAATGTCGGACCCTGCTCTCTGCTGCTGTCACAACCCAGGTCATCTCATACTGCCACTAAAGGGTCCCTCTGTGTGGCGGTGAATGGCGCTAACAGGTCATTGACCAATTGTCAGTATTTGACGAGATGGGAGTGAGACCAGGGTGGACAGAGGCCCTCGCTAAGCCCTGAATATCCTCACATCCTAGAAATGCCCCAGTGTACACCTGACTTGTGTGGGGCTGCTGCAACTGGGTCCTGGCCCTCTGTCTTTTAGCAAAAGTGGCCCCCAGGCAAACAAGTTGAGTATCCCTGCACTATGGGAAGAGTGATAAGAGTAGCAAACACACCAATCTGGATGAGACAGTGTACCCTATGACTGTTTTCTTCTCTGTTATTTCCCTATTACAGAGAGAAGAATTAGTGAAAACTCTGAATATGTTAAGCCTGAGATGAGGGAAACTCATCTGCTGGCTGGCAGGTTTGCTTCATTTAAGCCTGAAGCTTATCGCCCCTGAACGTGTAGGAGGAAGGAGAGACATGGCGTGTCCTTTTGTGAATAAAGTCATGGACGTTGAGGCACAATTTATTAAGAGGCTGTTGCATAAGGAGAGGGTAATTAGACCCCATTTGGATATCTTATCTTTCCCGGAGGAGGGTCTATATGAAAGATAGAACTTATCTGAACAATCTTCTCCATCCAGATATATCAAATATTACACACTGTGGATTTGCATTATCATCTGAGCAAATTCTGTGCATTACCCTTCAATTCTTCGGTTAAGGCAGTTTTTCTTTATAACATCAGAGATACTGAACACATCAGCAAGGCAAGGGTTTGTCTGGCCATAAGAAAAGTGACTTTGGCTCTGAAAAGCCTGTTTTTGTGGTTTTCCCTGGGCATAAATCAGTAAGGATCATCAAAGAGTAATTCCACAGAATTGCAGGTATGTCAGTGTTAATAAGAAATTATTCTATGTGGATACATTATACAATGCATGGCATAAGAGGGTTCCTAGAGAGGAAAGCAACCAGAAACATCAGTGAAGCAGCAGACAAAGCTTCCAGGTGGTTGTGGATCAGGAGGGGCGAAGCATGGAGTAGCACGCTGCTTGGACACAAGCCGGAGACTCATCAACCCCTGCTGGGTCGCACAGGTGAGGGTGTCTGATGATCTGAGACCCGAAACACCCTGTGACCCTGGGTTCATCACTAATGATGTGTCCAAGCTGCACCTTCTAGGCGTTTCCATTAACATGCAATGATTTATGAATACTTTTCATATATTTAAAGATTATGCGGTGTTATTGGCTGCATTTATGGGACTCACAGATTATGTGATTTGGAAGTCATTTCACAGCAATTCAACGATTCAATTAACCTAAACCTAATATTGTGAGAATGAAGTTAAGTAGCATAATTTCTTACCAGTCTGTAGAATATTTTTGTGTTTGATTTTGAGTTGCTGCCAAGTGTGTTTGGGCCCCATGAGATTACAGCTAAATAAGAGGACATAGCAAATTATAGATAAATACATGAACATTGTTAATATAAAAAAATGTGTCTACATTTTCTGTATATTAGACGCGCATTAACGCATCACATTAAATAACATCACTTCACATTACCCATTAACACGCTCTACAATCTTTTCCCATGCCACAGAGTTGATTGAGCTAAAGCTGTTCTGGAACTGAATACAGAATTTAGGTTGTAGCCACTGACCCGGGGCAAAGACGGCCTGCCCCCTGGCTCCGTGATTGGATAGTAAAGCTATATTCCTTATTGGATAGTCAAATCTCAGTGTCCCGATTGGCTATTCCTTTGAATGTGTCAAATAATAGTCAAAACTACTTGTACCGACTTGTACTTGTAGCTCTGATTTGTACTTGTAGGTCTGATCCGTAACTGTGGACTCAGTGCACTGTAAAACTTTTTTGTACTTGTGAAAATTTGATGCGTATCTGTAAAACTTTTTTGTACTTGTGAAACTTTGATCCATAACTGCAAAATATTTTCATCATTGTGCAAATCTTTTTCATTTGGTCACAAAATGTCATGCACAGCTACGGATCTCTGAACAGATTTGTTCAGATATTTTTTACACATTCACGGATTTGAATGCATTCATACAAAACTTTTTCACGCAGTTACAAAACGTTTCCACACAGTTACAATACATATGAAACAGATTTGTTTCCATGCAAGTGGAGCTGATCAGATTAGAACGATGGATGACAGGAGCAGCTGCTGCAGAGGTGAGTGAAAGCAAACTTTTAGACTCTGAGAGTGCGGCGCAATGATTAACCCCCTCAGTCTGCTGAGGGTTAATGATGATCACGTGGGGACACTTGTTAGCCTGTTCCAATGTGTGTTCACTGAATGCTTGGGAGGACTCTTGCCTTGCCTCTGCAGGATCCTTCCTTGGGAGGATCTTTGAGAAACACCCACTGTCTGTAAACTGTCCAACTTGACTGCGGTTTTTTGTCACTGCCTCCTGCTGCAGCCGCCTGCTCTTGTCTACTTTCCAGGCGAGGCGCAGTTCATCTCAAACAAGCTGAAGGACTCAGTCCTCAGTGAAACTCGGAAGGATCCTTGACATTGGAACAGTCCTTCGGCGGAGGTCAATGACATAGCGTCCTTCAAATTCGGCCTTTTGAGGATCCTTCCTTGACTTTGAGAAACACCCACTGACTTAACCCTTCCATGCATGGAATATTAAAGTCTCCTCCAGACATGTTTTGAAGTAGTAGCTACTTGTAATACCAATATTTTGTTTAACATGGTTTCCCAAATACTGGAGGAAAGTTCCAGGATTTCACCTTGACAGAATTTTATGACTTCATGAGAATTGCTTATGATTATGTTTCTGAACAAAATGCATGATTTAAAAGCCCACCACAGAAAAGATTCAGCTTGGGGCTGTCAGAGACTGCAGTTGTAATGGATGTTCATAATCATGCTGTGTGTCTGTGATTGATGTTGACGGTCCTTTTTTCACAGCACTACCCTCCCACATTTTTAATAAGTCCATTGGATATCAGTCATAGTAATGTTATTTATTCAGTATTTATATAGTTTGTTCATGTGAGAAAACAGTTATTGATTAAGACCTAATGCATAGCCAATAATAGCAAAGTATTTGTTTAATAATTAGTGTAATAGTAGACCTAATGCTTTTTGGGCATTTCTCTATTTTGTTACCTTTATCAAATGTCAAAGCCCAGTTCGTGGCAGAGAGAGGGGCTACTACTTCAGTAATACTTTACGTATAATAACGTCAGGAGAAAGAACAAAATTGATTTAAAAGGGATTTTTTTAATTAGATTATTATTATTTATTATAAAACAACCTAATGGGTTCTGTGAGCCCTCAAACAATAAGGCCAACGACAACCAACACAAGGGTTAATATAAACCACAAGGTTTTACAAGTGCATTAACATACCGAATAACTTACTCATGATTTCCTGAAAAAGGTAGTGACTGCAGTGTTTCTTATTTCAACCTGTCTCTCATTTAGCGTGTCTGTTTGTACCTGAAAGGTGAGCTCAGAGCAAAAAACGGCCATATAATAATTGCCACCATTCAAGAGCACAAAAAAAAAAACCCATAAAAAAAAACAAAAAAAAAAACCTGAAGGCAACCCAGCTGAGGCCATTAACATGTACATCAAACCGGAGTTTTTTCCAACTTGATTTGGCGACTGGACAGCATGGCGTGAAGAGGACATATTTTTATGGGGTGCCGTTTGTAAAGTGGCTCACACTGAAAATAACATCAACATTTTGCCGCAGTTAGCTTCTAACAATGTTTAAAAAAGTGTTGTGAATTTTTTAACGTCACCTTTTACCACATTTACAGCAATATTTGTTAACTTAGAAATATATTAAATAGTTAAATCTAAATATTAAATGTGGCACCTAAATGTTAAATGTTAAATCTAAATATTAAATCTAAATCTAAATGCTACATCTAAATCTAAATCTTAATGTTAAATCTAAATGCTAAATCTAAATCTAAATGTTAAATCTAAATATTCAATCTAAATCTAAGGGCTCTAGTTTCCTGGCGCGGCGCAGGGTGGCGCAGGGTGGCGAACCCCACGCAGAGCTAGTTTCGAGCAGCACAACCTGAGGTGCGCTCTGTTTGGTAGTTTGGCAGACCGAGGTGCGCTGAGATGGGTGTGGCAGCGCAGCAGGGGGAGGTGTCCACAGATCCAGCTTGGTGCAGTGATAGTTTCGTGCCAAAAGCCTTCGCCGAAGGTGCGCTAAAAGCTCGCCAGCTGAAACCATGTCTACTGTCAGCGCAGGGGGAGCGCAGCCAGTGTAAGCCGAAGATTGGCTAACCGGGGACAGTGCGCACACGTCACCAAAACCTCACAGGCAGGTTTCCAGAATATCAGGCACATTAACGATGCAATAAATAGCCACAAAAACCACTATTCAATGCAACTATCTGCAATCAGCACATAAATGTATCTCTATATCGACTGTCCCGTCACATCTGATGTCAGATCAAAGGGGATTGGCACCGTCTGGCACGTTTGGCATGCGTAATGGAAACCCAACCTGATTTGATTAGCAAAACTAATGAGTTCACATCCCTCTCAGCCAACCACAAACAGCCACAGCATCAGATAGGGAGTATATATTCAGCATCTGTCATCTTAGAAAAGTCAAAAGAAAACAAACAGAGTGAGACTGCGAGAGAGAAAGAGAGAGAGCGCGCGCACGAGAGAAACGCAACATTGATTTACAATTGTGGTGACCTCCTCCCAGGCTACCTTTGCATCATCAGCCCGTGGAGGTCTGCTCGCAGTTCCGTATATTCGGACACTGCGAGCTTGGACCTCCCGGACCAAAACATCAGTTTCCTCCTGGGAGAAGTTTGGGTGTCTGATGCTGCTACTCTCTTCTGCCATGGCAAATTGAGTAAACTCTAATTACACCTTCGCGCGGCGCATTTAAGGGCGAGGAGAGGGGCTCATGTGATTGGTGTGATGTGTGTAAAACCCACTCCACGCCTTCTCTCCTCCCTCTTTCCGACTTGCGCAGGTAGGAGGGACGGAGGTGGAAAAGAGGAGTAGCTGCACCAGGGGCACGGTGTGCCAAGCTTGCAAAATCCGCCTGGCCACACCCAGTTGGCGAAGCGCAGGTGCGCTGCGCCCCCGCCTCGCCTGGTCTGCGAAACTAGAGCCCTTTATGTTAAATCTAAATCCTAAATCTAAATGTTAAATCTAAATCTAAATGTTAAATGTTAAATCTAAATGTTCTGGGTGAAACTAAATATTTAGCTAATATGCAAATTCACACTGCTGGTCACCCGAAGTACCAAAATAAAAGCTCAAGATGGTCAGACTGTGTTTATAAAATCAAATAACGAATTAAAACCAACTTATCGAGGGAAATGAACACTTGAACATACATTAGTGTGGTAATAACTACCTAAAATAACAAAAAACATGTTTGGAGAAATTTTATTTGACGTGTACTTTGAGTTGTTAGTGTCCCTTTGGAGGGAAGCACCTTGTTGTTTACAAATACTTCCGGGTAGAAAACCAGCAGAGTTTAGCTACATATATATATGAATATCTCACATTTTTAACGTCACTATATCACCGTTTAGACTAATCTCATGTTTGTAAAGTCTATAAACACAATGATTGAATGGTTATGGTAGATTAGCGGGGCTAACCATTAGCTGTTAGCCCCGTTAGCAGTGTCTGTAATGACTCATTAAGTCTAAACGGTCCATGAAAAAAATATTTTTTGCGAGCGGATGTCTTAGTTATAACATGATTGAGCTAACTGAAGTAGTTTCATGTCGTATCCAACAACAGGAGGCTTTTAACAGATGACGTCCTGACATTAGCTTTGCTTCTGCTGTTAGCTGACCCTGTCAGCTGCGGCCACTCGTGCTTTCTAGACATCGTGATTTCCCAAAACTGAATAAATACCACACATAGCAACACAAAACTGCTTTGCTAGCTCAATCATGTTGTAACTAAAACATCCACTGGAAAAAAATATTTTTTCACGGACCGTTTAGACTTAATGAGTCATTACAGACACTGCTAACGGGGCTAACAGCTAACGGTTAGCCCCGCTAATCTATGATAACCATTCAGTCATTGTGTTTATAGACTTTACCAACATCAGACACTGATGGTTTTCTACCCGGAAGTATTTGTTAAGGCGATTCCCTCCCAAGGGACACTGACAACTCAAAGTACACGTCAAATAAAATTTCTCCAAACATGTTTTTTGTTATTTTAGGTAGTTATTATCACACTAATGTACAGTACAGGCCAAAAGTTTGGACACACCTTCTCATTCAATGCGTTTTCTTTATTTTCATGACTATTTACATTGTAGATTCTCACTGAAGGCATCAAAACTATGAATGAACATATGTGGAGTTATGTACTTAACAAAAAAAGGTGAAATAACTGAAAACATGTTTTATATTCTAGTTTCTTCAAAATAGTCACCCTTTGCTCTGATTACTGCTTTGCACACTCTTGGCATTCTCGCGATGAGCTTCAAGAGGTAGTCACCTGAAATGGTTTTCCAACAGTCTTGAAGGAGTTCCCAGAGGTGTTTAGCACTTGTTGGCCCCTTTGCCGTCACTCTGTGGTCCAGCTCACCCCAAACCATCTCGATTGGGTTCAGGTCCAGTGACTGTGGAGGCCAGGTCATCTGCTGCAGCACTCCATCACTCTCCTTCTTGGTCAAATAGCCCTTACACAGCCTGGAGGTGTGTTTGGGGTCATTGTCCTGTTGAAAAATAAATGATCGTCCAACTAAACGCGAACCGGATGGGATGGCATGTCACTGCAGGATGCTGTGGTAGCCATGCTGGTTCAGTGTGCCTTCAATTTTGAATAAATCCCCAACAGTGTCACCAACAAAACACCCCCACACCATCACACCTCCTCGTCCATGCTTCACAGTGGGAACCAGGCATGTGGAATCCATCCGTTCACCTTTTCTGCGTCTCACAAAGACACGGCGGTTGGAACCAAAGATCTCAAATTTGGACTCATCAGACCAAAGCACAGATTTCCACTGGTCTAATGTCCATTCCTTGTGTTTCCTGGCCCAAACAAATCTCTTCTGCTTGTTGCCTCTCCTTAGCAGTGGTTTCCTAGCAGCTATTTGACCATGAAGGCCTGATTGGCGCAGTCTCCTCTTAACAGTTGTTCTAGAGATGGGTCTGCTGCTAGAACTCTGGGTGGCATTCATCTGGTCTCTGATCTGAGCTGCTGTTAACTTGCCATTTCTGAGGCTGGTGACTCAGATGAACTTATCCTCAGAAGCAGAGGTGACTCTTGGTCTTCCTTTCCTGGGTCGGTCCTCATGTGTGCCAGTTTCGTTGTAGCGCTTGATGGTTTTTGCGACTCCACTTGGGGACACATTTAAAGTTTTTGCAATTTTCCGGACTGACTGACCTTCATTTCTTAAAGTAATGATGGCCACTCGTTTTTCTTTAGTTAGCTGATTGGTTCTTGCCATAATATGAATTTTAACAGTTGTCCAATAGGGCTGTCGGCTGTGTATTAACCTGACTTCTGCACAACACAACTGATGGTCCCAACCCCATTGATAAAGCAAGAAATTCCACTAATTAACCCTGATAAGGCACACCTGTGAAGTGGAAACCATTTCAGGTGACTACCTCTTGAAGCTCATGGAGAGAATGCCAAGAGTGTGTAAAGCAGTAATCAGAGCAAAGGGTGGCTATTTTGAAGAAACTAGAATATAAAACATGTTTTCAGTTATTTCACCTTTTTTTGTTAAGTACATAACTCCACATGTGTTCATTCATAGTTTTGATGCCTTCAGTGAGAATCTACAATGTAAATAGTCATGAAAATAAAGAAAACGCATTGAATGAGAAGGTGTGTCCAAACTTTTGGCCTGTACTGTATGTTCAAGTGTTCATTTTCCCCCGATAAGTTGGTTTTAATTCATTATTTGATACTATAAACACAGTCTGACCATCTCGAGCTTTTATTTTTGGTACTTCCGGTGACCGGCAGTGTGAATTTGCTAAATATTTAGTTTCACCCAGAACATTTAGATTTAACATTTAGATTTAGATTTAGCATTTAGATTTAGATTTAGATTTAATATTTAGATTTAACATTTAGATTTAGATTTAGCATTTAGATTTAGATTTAGCATTTAGATTTAGATTTAGATTTAATATTTAGATTTAGATTAAGCATTTAGATTTAACATTTAGATTTAGATTTAATATTTAGATTTAACATTTAACATTTAGGTGCCACATTTAATATTTAGATTTAATTATTTAAAATATTTCTAAGTTAACAAATATTGCTGTAAATGTGGTAAAAGGTGATGTCAAAAAATACACAACACTTTTTTTAGACATTGTTTTAAGTTAAATGTGGCAAAATGTTATTAATGTTACTTTCAGCGTGAGCCACTTTACAAACGGCACCCCATATATTTTGAAGTGGGGAAACTGCCTGACTGTAAAGCATTCGGTGTGATTTCACTTGCATAATATCAATGGGTTTTTTTTTCTTTGTCAAATAGCTGAGCGGCATTTACTAGGAGGTCATGAACATGAAACATAAGGAAAATACCGCAGAGATTCCGTTGCACCCAGTACATACGAAAAAAGAAAAAAAAAAAAAAAGTTCTTACTCACCTTTTGTTCATCGGTCATCAGTCATCCCGAGTGGCTTTTAATCCCCACAATTAAACTCTTTCTGTGATTAATCAGGCAGCAGTCAGTCGCCGTGCCGCTCCTGGAGCTGGACAGAAACAGTGTGTGAAATATTCCTCTGGTTTGGTTCAGTCCCTCCTCTGAGCCGCGGAAACGTGTTTTGTCTCTGCTGGTGAGCAGCAGCAGCATCTAGTCAGTCAGCCCGGCCCTCTCATCATTTATTTATACAGTCCACAAGCCCTTCGTGGTGAAAAGAATCAGAACTTCCGGCCGAATCTTTCACAACAAAACCCACCCAGTATTGTTTAAATTTGACTTGGACTCAGTGGACTTCACTGCGCTGTATCAAACTGTCCTCCAATTTAGTCTCATGAGGTGCGCGCTCCATATTTGGTCCGGACACGGGCTTGAGCTGGCGACCCACCGGATCCCAACCCAAGTCCCTATGGACTGAGCTACTGCCGCCCCATTATACTTAACATGTACCATTCGTATAGGCCACTCAAATAATACTTTGTGTATACTTAAAGTACACACTTCCAATACTAACATTATACTATTCTAATACTAAAGGTATACTACTGTTATACTTGAAATGCACTATTTTTATACTTAATACATACTCAAATTATACTTTGCCTATACTTACACTACTCCTACACTTACATTATACTACACTTATACTTCAAGGTATACCATGGCTATTCAAAGTATACTATTCTTATACTTAAATTATACTATTCCTATATGTACATTACAATAACCTTATACTCACATTTTACTTTTCTTATACCCAAAGCATACTCCTCTTACTCAGTGTACTACTCTTATGTTTACCGCATACAAAGGTATATACAGTAATTTATGAAAGTATACTTTGTATAATACTGTGAATAAACATACTGTTATACTAGTCCACAAGTCTGATTATTTACCTTGAAGACACTCGAGTAAATGTAGAAAGACATCTCAGACCTTTTCATTATTCAAAACAATCAACTTTATTTTTCTGAACTAAACAACTGAACTTGGGACTTTTTTTCATCTGAACATATATACTTTCCCATACCTACAAACACACTTTTGAACAAAAACAACAACTCTAATTCTTTTTTGAGGAATAGTTAATGTTATATAGCTATAGAAGTATACACCCACACGCCAGCTGTAGTACAGTACAAGAATACTTCATTTTAAGTGCAGGCAGGGCTATATACTTTCTATACAATATACTTGTAATATACTTGCATGTAAGTAAAAGTATAGGCAAAGTATGCTTAAACTTTTTCTGTGTACTTGTCAGTATAAACTAAGTATACTTTTGTTTAGTAGATCCCTGATAGTACATTTAAAGTAAACTGAAAGTATACTAACTTAAGTTTTAGTTTAAAAAAGGTATACTTACAGTATACTTAAAGAGGCAACAGATAGGATTCAGGTTTTTTTTTTAGCTTGGTGCCACCTAGCGTCAGCGCTGTCGCAACGACCAAATTGATTGTGGGGATCAGAGATAATCAATAAAATGTAGGCTGTAAAGCCACCAGTATACCTCTGTGTATATGTAGAATGAGAAGGTGTGTGGACACTCTGCTAAATAAATGAGTAAAGAGACCGAGCAACAATTATCAGATTTATCTGAAGAAAAAACAAATAGTAATGCAAATAATTATACCAGAATGCACAGTACCAGTACAACCAACTCACAGTAAATTATACCAATATTAACAGTATCAGTACAAACAACAGTAGACACGTAAGGGATAATGTATAGTGAGCCGGTGACTGTTGAAAAATAACTCCCGACAGGGGAATGGAACCCTGAGTGCAGCAGAGTTATTTTTCAACTTTCACCGGCTCACTATACATTATCCCATTTAGAACATGGTTTACTACTAAAACATTCAAATGTAACAACTGGCATCAATATTATTAAATTACTGGCAGAGTGTACTGACACAGGAGAGGCGTTCACCAGACAAACGGGAGCGGAGGAGAGGATTTTACTCCACTTCTCTTGGTCGGAGATGCTGGGTGCCCAGTAGCTGCGAAGGCTGTCCTCACATTTATGGCCAGTGACTGACATAAGCTCCCTGCTCTCCAGGACAGCTTGGGAGAACTGTGTGGACTAACGTTAACTGATTTTGATGCTCCTCAGTCTAAAGCCATTGCAGTGAAAAGTCCAGTGTTCACTTAGCTGGGCGTAACTTAGCTGGGCGATGTCCGTCAATAGCTGCCTCTGTGAGAAGAGAACAGAAGGAAGGGAGGGGGTATCACTGTCCAAAGGCTGCACTAAAATGGCAACGAGGATATCAGCCGACCAACACTCGCTACCCGGTCCCTGGTTGCGGCAATTTGCGATGCTGGCCAGCTAGGAGTTAACTAGCAGCCAGTACAGTACAGTCCTCTCTCGTCTAGCTAACATTTAGCTGTGTTACTTACTGATCCATTAGAAAGAAAGCTAGCTGGATATTGGTTTTGAAGCCTCTTTGGTCATGGAGCTCCCTCCATCTCTTGAACGCCTGACTGAGGTTTACTCTTGATTTTCCTCTTCTTTTATCACTCTCCTTTGCCTCCTCAGACAGAGGAGCTCGTTTTCTTTCGCTAGGCCGTTTTTCACTTGTCTCCAAACTTTGTCCGTCTGCCATTGTGCTCGTGACTCAACTATCTCATGCCAAGCTCCTCATAAGGACCAGCTCCAGTCCCTGATTGGCTGACCGACCAGTTTCGCAATACATGATGTGTCCTGCCGTAAAGCAGATTTTTTCCGCAAAATTTTGCCCCCGGTGGCAGAAGCTTATTACAAAGATTGCAAAGACACTAAGTAACCTATGTCAACGCTGATTGTCTGATTTTACTGTGGCCACTACCCAGTGCATGTTACTCAATAAAGAGACAAACTTTATGTTTAGCCCACGGCTTTATCGGCAACCGCCATCTTCCATCCCGCTCACAGCACCACAACAACAACGATGCTCCTGTTCCTCCCTTCACAATAATGTTCCTTCACAGTAAGAGTTTGTGCTTACTTAGCGAAATGAAATAATAATAAAATGTACACAAACAAGTCTGTATTTTAACAACCTCCCTCTCTTAAAAAAAAATTGCCAGAATAATACTATAGCCTTGTGACTTAGTAACACCAATAACATAACAACAATACAAGTCACTTAAAGCATTATTACCTTAGAACAAAATACAACATAACATTACAGCATAAGCCATATTATGTAACTTAAAGAGACTCTGTGCTTAACCAAGTTTCCAGTGTCCTTCATCAAGTGCCTTGAGTAACTGGAGAGCTGAAGCACCCTTTTTTGTAAGACAGTCCGCAAGTTGCTCTTTTGTGTTGTACCAAAGAATGCGCTCAACCTTTTGTGTTTGAGTTCTTTGATGCTGCTTATCTCCAGACGAAGTCTCTTCTCAGAGACCGACTTTGTGGACTTCAGTGCATCAGCAAGTGAATGATTGTCTGTGACACAGGTTATAGGCATGGCATGTTTACCATCACCAGAAGTCAGTTCAGAAAAGAGTGTGGCGAGAAAAATTGCATTATCAATGCCGTCAGACATTGCCAATGTTTCACCTGCAAGTGTGCTGCGCACAATCCTCTTGACTCTTTTTGATTGCCAAGAAAAGGGTGAGAATTTTCCATTTTCTCCCATCAGAGTAATGAAGTGTCTTTCCAAATGAGGCATCACTGAACACAGTCATCTTCAAGGCACTGTCTCTGCCCAAGTAGTGGAAGTTCAAAGATACCTTCTTGGACTTAATTTTACACACTATTCTGTTTGCTTCATGAATAGTCTGCACAGTTGCATTTTTCATACCTGACGCTAAGTTGCTGGCATCAAACATTATATCTGGCCTGCTCTGTCTTGCAACCCAGAGAATTTGGCCAGTTTTAGACCTGAGTTGATCCTTTTCCTTCTCACAGAGAGGTGAATCTTGCTCCACAGCTCGTGAGGGATCCATGGGTATTGGCTGCATGTGCTGACTGTAGCTTTCCTGGTGTATTTTCACTTTTCTGTGCACAGTCACAAAGTCTATTCCCACATAACTGAAGTTGTTATGTTCCTCACGCCCAACTTGGAATGCAGATCTGAGCTTAGGTATTACTGTGGTGGAGAAATCTTGTGTGCCCCCCCCCCCCCCTCCCCATATGAAGTCGTCCACATGGCAGGCGAGAACTCCAGTTACAGCACGAAAACAGCTGGATCAACTTGAGACAATTTTCCTCCTGCTGTCAGCATTATTTCCTTTACTTGGTTGTACCAGTAGAGGGAGGCATCAGCCAGCATCAGCCAGACCGCTTCCACAATGTTCCTTTACTCTCTGCCTCAGGAGAGGGGCTGATGTAAATGTCACGTGATAGTTTCATTCCCTGTAGAAATGCAGACTTTATATCCTGTCTTTGACAAATTAGTGCCACAAGTAGCCGAAGGGACTCCGTAGCACATGTGGGTGAGTCCTTTTGCAGCTCTGACACTTCAAACTCCTCAAACCCTCTGGCCACAAGCCGTGCTTTTGGTATTGGCCCAGTGAATGTCTCTTTGAGGGTGCACACCCATCTGGTGGAAATGCACTTCTATCCCTCATCCCTTACTTCCTCAAACACATTATTATCTCTCCAGCTCTTTATCTCCTCATGTTTTGCTTTGTCAAAAAATACATCAGTGGTTACAAACACATCATCACATACATCTTCAGCTACAAATGCATCCTCACTTATAGGTTTAGTTAGAAATGCATCCTCACTTACATGTGTGGTACTAGTGTCACTAACATTTGTTTCCACCTGGAGGTTCTCTACGTCTGACATGTCAGCTGACTCAGTAGTGCCTGCAACATTAGAGGGCTCAGTATATTGCAAGTTGTACCAGTGTTTATTTTTACCCGTAGCTTTGCCTGCACGTCCCAAGACTTTAGCTGTGTGAAAACTACCACTGTCTTTATCTCTGTATTTCACAATTTGTCCTGTTTTTAAACTGAAATCTGTTCTTTGCTCCGTACCACTGTCTGGTTCTGCACAGTCATTCATATGATGTTCTGCTTCAATCTGTCTTCCTCCTTGCACCTCAGTGACAGCGTGCTCTATGTCCTCTATGTTATTGTCAGCAGTCGCTTGTCCATAATCAAAGTCTGTGTCATTTTTGGTATCATCCTCTGTGACATGTTGATCAACATTGTCTGTATTCACTTTAAACAAAATATACAGTCTGGAAGGGAGTAAGTGAAGAGATATTCAATGAAGCAGCAAGCAGAAAGATGCAATGGTGCTGCCGTGGAGGAAAAAGAATAAGGATGAATATTATAATTTGGTTGACCAACCCAGCACATATGTACTGTGTGGCTTATCAATATATACTATCATCAAAATATACTTAATTTTCAAAGTTAAATAGTAAAATGTTTGGAAATTAGCCTTACTAGAAGTTTTTAACCTTGTCTCCAACAGGAGACAGGTCTCCAGCAGGCCCCTAATTACTTTCATGACAACACCTTTGAAAGAAAAACAAGCCACTGAACGCCAAGTTAGCAGTGAGTAGTCGATGCTGTTGGGCCCACGCTGGCTAAGCTAGCAACAAGCTAGCCCTCATGGTAGCAACCAAAACACTAGGCCTACATGCAAGCAAATGCTAAATGCATGACAGGGCCAAACATTGCAAAACTAAACAGTTTTTCTATAATATGTCCTTCAGCACCCACCTCTTTTTCGCAGAAAGCGACAAGTTCTTCGACGAACTTCAACGGTCTTTCAGTCCGACGGACGCAAAGTCGAGTCGAGTCAATGTGCAGTATTCTTCAGCCGGAAGTTGTGCAGTCTACAAGGTGAAGCCGTTTTCCTGTTATGGTCGTACGATCTCCATACGGGTGTAAAGCAGGGGTCTTGCAGAGCTACCAAATTTTTTTTCGTTGCTGATCTCGTGGCTTTGCGGCCATGCCGATAACTTTTATCACGGACTACTTCACTCCGAGCGGAATAAGATTTTTCCCGGAAGTGGTTGCACGGTGCGTCACGTGACCGTGATACACCAATAAGGTGGCTGCATTTTTGTCAACAGCGCAGGCAACATGGCGGCAGCCAGCGTTACCGAGATGGAGAAAAAAAACACCCGATATTTAATAATCAAATGGAATTTCACCGACCAACTTTGCTGTCGAGTGCTCAGCAGGACCCGGGCTTTCAGATGAACCGAAGATTTTTGGGGATTTATACGTTTTGACCGGATAAGGTGAAAACACCGGTCACGCTACAGTGTAAACAAGGCTACAATGCTACAACGACGAGCTCGACCCACGAAAAAGCAATTGCTGCCTCCCACAGCTGTACTTGGGCACTGCACATAGAAAGAGCTGGCTATTCTATCAGATTATTGTTGTTTGTTTTTTTCTCTCCTAATATTAAAATAAAAAAATATACAATTACAAAACATGGTCTAATTATAGACGTTGAAATGCGGGATATTAGATGTCTACATCTAAACTACACCTTATAACGATTATGGCTATTAAAATGATTTTAGTCCAATGTTTAGAGATCAGTTCTGCAACGTGCAGTTATTATTTTAAATAAACAACTACTGAATAATGGATTAAATTCAATTGTCTAGATTCAGTCTATAGCTAGATGTTGAAATGCAGTAGAGATTTAGACGTCTAAATCTCGACTATATCTATACTATACTGTATATCGCTCAACGGCTATCATTATTATTTTAGTTAAGTATTTGGAGATCAGTTATGCACCTTACAGTGGTTTTTTTAATTAATAGTTATCGAATACTGGATTAAAGTGCAACATCTAAATTCCGTCTAAAAATAGACGGAATCCAGACGGTTGAAATTAGGTCTAAAAAATAACTAGATGTCTAATATCCGTCTATTGCTCAGTGGGACGCTAAGACCCGTCCAACTTGGGTGTCTCACCTGAAGACTAAGCTCCTGCTGGTATAGCTCTTAGGGTCACTGAGGCACGCAAATCCCCTGACCACAATAAGGCGGCAATCCCTCAGGGAGGAAAACTGAAAAATAAAAAAATAAATAAATAAATAAAATAAAAATTCCGAAAAAAAAAAAAATATATATATATATATATATATATATATATATATATATATATATATATGTATATATATCTTCTTAACATTTATCTTATTGGATGGCCATTAGGCATCTAGACATATGAAATAAATTTGAACCTAATAATTACAATAACCTAGAGCAGAACATTTTATATATTTTTGTTTTGTTTTGTTGTCATTTTTTTGTTGTTTTTTGTTTTTTTTGTTAGCAGTTTAACAGATTTTTCTTCACTCTACTCTCCTTTGAGCTGCTGAAAGCTGCAGGAGTGAAAAGTTAATAAAAGCTTTTTAAAAATCGCTGTGATTATCAAAAAACAGCCTGCAGAACTAGAGGCTGGGCGGGGCTTTATGTAGGGGTCTGGCACACACAGGGCATTTGTCCTCAGTATGTGACATGCTGCAGGGACTCATCTCTTGCTGTGCTTGTGTGATTGAAGAAACGTTCGCACTGACAGGCTCACACTCTATGCTCACACTGCTATATTTACTTTAGTTTTTTGACGTTAACTATATATTAAGTATCTCACGACACGAGACGCTACAAGAGAGTTTAACGGAGCTTCACTTTACTGCTGCATTCTACCTCACTGAGACTGAGAAACCTGATGCTGGTGCATCTTGGCTCATTTGCATACTAAATAGTGATTGGGTGTTTACTGGGGCGAGGGTCTCTGCCGACTGCAGACAGTAGATCACACACAGCCGGCACACAGCACGGAGTGGAGTGGAGACAGATGAGAAAACGTTTCTGTTTTGCGCCTTTTTCGGCGGATTTGATTTGAGGGGGCAAGACATTTGTTTAAGGGGGTATTGTTTAAGGGGGCTCTTGCCCCTGCGTAGAACCGGCCTCGACGACATGTCAAAGTGGGGATGTCATCATCATCCCCACACTCTGAGATTGGGTACCAAGCCCCAAGCCCTTACGACACAGATTACAGCAAGGGCGAATGACCTGAGATTGAGAATAATGAATAAACTGGAATTCCGGCACCCCAGAAGCTGATTACCAAGGCAAAGGGACAAAGTACCCTCTGAAAGTCTGCTAGATGATGTGAATGCAATCTACTACAAATGATCCCCACAAGGACCATTACTGAGACAAATCAGATGATGTACACCACAGCACAAGGGTGATCCCAGAGATGCTTGGCTACAAGATGAACACCATGAGCTACACTCCATGGAGAAGAAGGCTGGGAGCCAAGATCAAGGCAACATGGAAAGAGGTTAGTCAACTCTCAGAGCTACAGAAAGGTGTGGGGAAGAAAGGGATCCCTAGGAAGTACAACACTTTACCTGAGGCACTGCAGCCTGCCAAGCAAAGGCTCACATCTCTGGCTACATGCCTAAAGAGATACACAAGAGAAGTAGAAGCCAGAAGAATAAATGTTGATGATGATGATAATGATGATGATGATGATGATGATTTTCTCACCTGGACCATCCAGTGGGTACTTGCAGTAGCAAGGTAACAACACAAAAATAGATCCACACAGGGCTGAAACGGAACAATACTGCAAGAGCCAGTTACCATGACAAAGGCGGACATTCAAGAAAGAGTATCAGGTATAAAGAGCTGGACAGCACCAGGCCCTGACATGATCCACACCTACTGGCTAATGAACCAGCTGCTGATGGATGGGATCTATCCAGAGTGGATGACCCAGGGACGGACAGTCCTGTACATGAAGGATCCCCAGAATGACATGATCCCATCCAACTACCGGCCAATAACCTGCCTCTGTACAACATGGAAGCTCCTGTCAGGCACCAAAGTGGCTAAGATGAATAGGCACATGACCCAATACATGAGCAAGGCCCAGAAAGGAATTTGTAGTAATATCAGGGGAGCAAAGCACCAGCTACTGGTCAATAGAGCAGTCACCCAAGACAAAACTAGACAGACCAGCCTGTGCACCGTCTAGACTGACGACGAGAAAGCCTACCACTCAATGCCACACACATGGCAACTGGAGTGCTTGGAAATTTACAACATCAACAGGACACTAACAGCCTTTATCAAGAACTCAATGGGGCTGTGGAAAATGACCCTGGAAGCCAACTCATAGCCAATTGCACAAGTTACCTTTGAGTACAGCATATACCAAGGTGATGCACTGTCCCCGTAACTGTTCTGCATAGACCATAACCCCCTCAGCCAACTCATCACAAAGAGTGGCTACGGATACCGGTTCTGAAGTGGAGCAACCATCAGTCACCTCCTCTACATGGACGACATCAAGCTATATACCAGGAGTGAGCGTACATCGACTCACTGATCCACCTCACCAGGATCTACAGCAATGACATCGGAATGTCATTCAGACTAGATAAGTGTGGTCGGATGGTGTCCAAGAGAAGGAAGACAATCAGAACCAAGGGGGCTGAACTACCACAGGGCAGCACTGCAGATGTTCAGGACACCTACAAATACCTTAGGGTCCCGCAGGCAAATGGGAACCACAAGGAGGCCGCAAGGAAGTCAGCCACAGCCAAATACCTACACAGACTAAGGCAGGTCCTGAAAAGTCAGCTGAATGGAAAGAACAAGGTCCAAGCCATCAACACATACCCTCTGCCAGTCACCAGATACCCTGCTGGTATAATAAGCTGGCCAAGGGAGGAGATAGAGGTCACTTATATCAAGACAAGGAAGCTTCTCAAAATGCATGGAGGGTTTCACTCCACTCCGAGACTGTACAATAAGCAGAGCAAGGCCAAGGACTCGTGAGCATCAGAGCCACTGACCAGGATGAAACAAGCAAGAACCAGGAATACATCAGGAAGATGGCCCCCAAAGATTAGCTGCTAAGTGAACACCTCAGGCAGCAGAAACCCTAGAATGCCGAAGAGGAGAATGTACCATCACGGAATGACAAGCCCCTGCACGGCATGTACCACCGACAGATTGAAGAAGTGGCCGACATCAAGAAGTCCTACCAGTGGCTGGAAAAGGCTGGACTGAAAGACAGCACAGAAGCACTAATCATGGTGGCACAGGAACAGGCACTTAGTACAAGATCAATAGAAGCAGGGGTCTACCACACCAGACAGGACCCCAGGTGCAAGCTGTGCAAAGATGCTCCTGAGACAGTTCAGCACATAATAGCAGGGTGCAAGATGCAGGCAGGAAGAGCGTACATGGAACACCATAACCAAGTGGCTGGAAAAGTGTACAGGAACATCTGCACTGAGTATGGGCTGGAAGTCCCATGGTAAGAATAGAAGCCACCTCCTATGGTGGTTGAGAATGACTTAGCTAAGATCCTGTAGGACTTCTAGATCCAGGCCGGCCGGCCCGTCCAATTAACTGTAATTATGGGCCCGAGCCTGATTTAAACCCGACATTTTTCAATAAGTTGGCTGTTATAATAAACGCTAAGGACACACCGAGCGCGTTAGTGCTGCTGGAAGTCCTGCGAGTGTACTCGCAGGCGCTTGACTGTCCACACAGGCAGCGCATTTCTCCAGCACTCTCTGTGCCGGTTAAACATCGACTCCACTCATCTGTTCCCATCAGCACTCGTTTTTTCACTTCAACAGGTAATTTTAAACATGGGTAAGTCCATATTTTCATCGTTTTTTATAACGTAATAAGTTAATGACAATTTGTCATTGCATGTCCATGTATTGAGCGTGTTGGGTAAACACTGAATGAATAGGGCATATTTTTTGGAGGCACGGAAAGCCGCTGTCCCTCCCACTTATCTCTACCACCCCCTCTCTCTCTCTTTCTGTATGTGTGAATTGCAACCCCCAACCTGTAGCCATTTCTCTCTCTCTCATATCTGACACTCTCTCTCTCTCTCATATCTGACCGGGCCCGGCCTGGACCTGGGCTCGGGCTCGGGCAGAGAATCTAAGCTCTAATCCAGACTGACAAACTAGTGATGGCTAACCAACCGGACATCATGTTGATGGACAAACAATAGAAGAGGCAGTGATGATAGATGTAGCAATTCCAAGTGAAAGCAACATCAGGAAGAAGGAACACGAGAAGCTTGAAAAATACCAAGGGCTGAAAGCCAGTGGTAATCGGAGCACTCTGGGCTGTGAACCCCAAACTGGGAGAGTGGCTTAAGCAGAATCCTGGTACAACATTTGAGGTCTGTCCAGAAGAGCACAGTCCTAGGAACAGCTAGGATACTGTTCAGAACCCTATCTATATCTATATACAGTACAGGTTTGGACACACCTTCTCATTCAATGCGTTTTCTTTATTTTCATGACTATTTACATTGTAGATTCTCACTGAAGGCATCAAAACTATGAATGAACACATGTGGAGTTATGTACTTAACAAAAAAAGGTGAAATAACTGAAAACATGTTTTATATTCTAGTTTCTTCAAAATAGCCACCCTTTGCTCTGATTACTGCTTTGCACACTCTTGGCATTCTCTCCATGAGCTTCAAGAGGTAGTCACCTGAAATGGTTTTCCAACAGTCTTGAAGGAGTTCCCAGAGGTGTTTAGCACTTGTTGGCCCCTTTGCCTTCACTCTGCGGTCCAGCTCACCCCAAACCATCTCGATTGGGTTCAGGTCCAGTGACTGTGGAGGCCAGGTCATCTGCCGCAGCACTCCATCACTCTCCTTCTTGGTCAAATAGCCCTTACACAGCCTGGAGGTGTGTTTGGGGTCATTGTCCTGTTGAAAAATAAATGATCGTCAAACTAAATGCAAACCGGATGGGATGGCATGTCGCTGCAGGATGCTGTGGTAGCCATGCTGGTTCAGTGTGCCTTCAATTTTGAATAAATCCCCAACAGTGTCACCAGCAAAACACCCCCACACCATCACACCTCCTCGTCCATGCTTCACAGTGGGAACCAGGCATGTGGAATCCATCCGTTCACCTTTTCTGCGTCTCACAAAGACACAGCGGTTGGAACCAAAGATCTCAAATTTGGACTCATCAGACCAAAGCACAGATTTCCACTGGTCTAATGTCCATTCCTTGTGTTTCTTGGCCCAAACAAATCTCTTCTGCTTGTTGCCTCTCCTTAGCAGTGGTTTCCTAGCAGCTATTTGACCATGAAGGCCTGATTGGCGCAGTCTCCTCTTAACAGTTGTTCTAGAGATGGGTCTGCTGCTAGAACTCTGTGTGGCATTCATCTGGTCTCTGATCTGAGCTGCTGTTAACTTGCGATTTCTGAGGCCGGTGACTCGGATGAACTTATCCTCAGAAGCAGAGGTGACTCTTGGTCTTCCTTTCCTGGGTTGGTCCTCATGTGTGCCAGTTTCGTTGTAGCGCTTGATGGTTTTTGCGACTCCACTTGGGGACACATTTAAAGTTTTTGCAATTTTCTGGACTGACTGACCTTCATTTCTTAAAGTAATGATGGCCACTGGTTTTTCTTTAGTTAGCTGATTGGTTCTTGCCATAATATGAATTTTAACAGTTGTCCAATAGGGCTGTCGGCTGTGTATTAACCTGACTTCTGCACAGCACAACTGATGGTCCCAACCCCATTGATAAAGCAAGAAATTCCACTAATTAACCCTGATAAGGCACACCTGTGAAGTGGAAACCATTTCAGGTGACTACCTCTTGAAGCTCATGGAGAGAATGCCAAGAGTGTGCAAAGCAGTAATCAGAGCAAAGGGTGGCTATTTTGAAGAAACTAGAATATAAAACATGTTTTCAGTTATTTCACCTTTTTTTGTTAAGTACATAACTCCACATGTGTTCATTCATAGTTTTGATGCCTTCAGTGAGAATCTACAATGTAAATAGTCATGAAAATAAAGAAAACGCATTGAATGAGAAGGTGTGTCCAAACTTTTGGCCTGTACTGTATATAAACATATACATATATACACATATATATATATATACACACACACACACACACACACACACACATATATACATTGTATAGATATATATATAGATATATATATGTAGAGACAAATGTTCTATTGTAACAGGACTGAAACGTATGTGTCATATCCTTGTCCCTCTTTATTACCGTTTAACATGTCTTGACTTGTACATACGCATGATCATGTTTTCATATGAATGGTACTCTGTTAAGAACAAAGTTTTGATATGTGGCAGAATTAAATATTAGTTTCAACTCTCTAACATGTAGCCATATTGCCATCTTGTGGCGGAGTTAAGAAGAGCTACCGTAAGGAAGTCCACTTCATATATATTTTTAATGAAGATATAATTAGGTATTATTAATCAACTTGTTGCATGACTATGTGTTCCTTCATTCTGTTTCTCATTATACAATGTCATTGAATTAATCAGAGTGTGTGTATTTGACATAGGCTAGCTGTTATCACGGCATAATAAGTGTATTTTGATTTAATGTTAATCTGTATGTTTAATTGGATGCTAAGAAACAATGTGGACCATAGTGGGAAGAGTAGGCATCACTCGCGCGTAACATATTAAAGTATACGACCTCGTATCAGGAAAGAATTAAAGTTTCCTCTGATTATATTTCAAAGGGATATATTCCTTGTCACGAGGGAAAACCCCCCTGATCAGGCTCGCCGCCTACTTTTTGATCCTGTCAAATACCCTGCGCCCGATGCAGCTCACTCTCTTGTCTTGCTCCTGTCTCTCGTCTTGTTTTTATGCTCTCTTAACTCTTGCTTCACTCTTGTTTCTTTCCCTCGTTTTGTCTTTCGTTAGCTACTCCATATTACTCGTACTGTGAGTCTGCCGTATTTATTCGCATTTTACCTTTTTGTAATGCGTAATTTCCTTTATTACGCTTTTGTGCTCACAAGCAAAGTTATTTTGAACTTTGAAATTTTATCGATCCAGTTTTCCTTTATCGCCAGTGTTTTCAACATTTTTACGCGTAATAGTAACTTTGACAGCAATGTCAAACGGCCAGCGATATTGTTGTCACATTATTATAAGTGAGTAACCAGAACGAAGCAGACCAGCACCTGTCGACCCACCTCTTCGCTCCAGATTCCTCGGAACCGGCTGCCCGCCACCTGCCACAGTGGTCCTCCATCCAGCCCAAAGGCCTTCCGCAGCGTGAACCAGCCACTGGGTACCCACAGGACATCGCAAACTCATCTGCTCTCCCGGCTATGAAACAGCTGTGCTATTCTGCTGGAAAGCTGCCGGGACAGTCTAGGGACCCTGAAAAAGCTTCACCTGTGATCCCCGCTGTTGAAAGTAGGCCAAAACTTCCATAACTTGAGTTAGCCACTGTGCGGTGAAGAGGGAGGTCGAACAGGAGGCTTAGTTAATTATCCCGATTTTAATTTAGGTTCCATTAGGTCTAAGTGAATGGTTTTGCGCATTACTGTGGTCCTCGTTTTTCATAGGCTGACTTAATGCTCTCCCACTATTGCCAAACTAAGTAAATCACGAGTGTTACTTCTCATGTCATTCCATATATATGCTGTTAATTTTGTGTTGTGTCATATAATCATCATTTGCTGTTCATTTATTCAGTTGTTACTTATTTAGTAAATAAATCTTCATTTATTGCCAAGTTGTTGTCTGCGTGTATCTTGTGGACAGGAACTGAGATCACTGTCTATTGAATTCATAACCCAGATACTGAGATTGATTCATTATTGATAAGCGTGCTGACAAATTAATAAGTAGGCTAATTTACGGAGTTATTAATTTGATTAGTCGCTTCCCTTGTTAGGAGGGTGGTGCCCCAAAATTCGTTATTACGAGTGCAAATATTCTAAAAGAGGTATTTCCCCTACAATGTCAAGAAATGGGTCTATATTCTGCGAATTGCCTAATTAACGGGCAGGCTGGAGTACAAAGCAAACTTACTCTCTCAAGTGCACATCTATGGAAGTCTTGTAGTGCCATCCGAGGACGAAACACAAACAATACAGTAATGTAATAATATAGCCTACATATATCTTAAAATACACAATAATGAGTCATGAAAAGTTATAAAATGTTTTTATTATTTAATTACACAGAAACCACATGGTAGGTTCTGTTCTCACATCTACAGCGTACTTTCACCAAAACTTACAGGGAAACGAGGCAGTACTTTCCACCTAAATATATACTAACAATGGAGACCGGGCTGGATTATGAAGTTTGCACTGTTTGCCTGTCCTTAGCCTGAAAGTACTAGGTTATTTCCCCAAAACTTACAGGGAAAGTAGACAGTACCGTCCACGTAAGAATAGACTAACAATGGGGACCGGACTGGATTATGAAGTTTGCACTGTTCTCCCCTCCTTAGTCTGTAGCTTGGCACTCAGATGTTAACCCTTTAAACACAGTTAGTTCAATGCTTCACAAGGTGACAATATTACCAGAAAATAATACAAAGACGAATCAAAGTGTTCCTGACTAAAAATAACAGAATTCCACTGGTTGTCTTATTCAAGTTCAAGTTTAGTTTTGTTCCTTCTGTTATAAATTGTTCAGTTTAGTTTTAATCTCTTATTGTGACAAATGCCCCTTTTAAGTCAGAAGTCAAGGCAGAGATCAGAGGGGTATTGCACAAAAGCAGAATAAAGAAACCCAGGATAACAGAGCAAGTGCGGCTTGTCCTAGTCTGATCGGCGCATTTTGGCTTAATTGGTTGCACAATTGCTGAGCCAGGATGAAAAGGTGCGGCCATGTCAAGCCAGGTGTAGATAGCTGGGATAAACACACGTTCACGGCATTCTTAAATAGACCACAGGATCAATCACAGAATCACCGAGTGGAAAATGGATAAGAGTCGCGCTTCCTAGCTCCTAATGGAGTCATATGAGGAGGTGAAACACATTATAAGAAAAAAATGTGTACACCAGTACTATAATCAAGGGAAGGGAGAAAGCCTGGTAAACAATCGTGGACCATCTTAATTACAATTAAAGGACTAACGGAGTTACTTACTTTTTAAGTCCACTAATTAACAGTTGTACACTTTGTCCATTTTATCTATCCACTCTTTATAAAGAACAAACTTGTCTGGGCAAAAAAGGACGTGGCAGCAGGTGAAAATAAAATACAAGAACATTTTGCAGGCTGGTAAGTGACTTTAGTGTAGACAAATGAGGTGATGAGATTAGGTGTTTGCTGACATATTGAATGTCTGTATGATTGCAGCAGTCAAAAAAAAAAAAAAAAAAGCCCATAAAACTGGAACGGGGGGGTGGCCCACCCAGCCAGGACCTGACCACAGCAGAGGAGCTGGCACTTGATTTGAATAAAGAGAGACTAGTGATGGAGGTGATCCAGGGAGGGACTGTGACAGACTCAGTCCCTGCAACAGAAACTGGCTGCTTCATACAAGGTACATATTGCAGTACTACTGCACATGGAACACAATCAAAAATATTATACTGTCTGACTTTGGATTTCACTTCTACTTTTGGAGCCACTAGAAAATGATCTGGCTAGTACTGTACATTTTATTGAAATCACAGGCTTGGCATATCTTGTCAAAATTCTTAATACATGTTCTCTTGGTACATGTATGTATATGGCAGGGGGAAGGCACATCTGCAGCTGTAGAATGCACATCTGCGGAGACGGTGTCACTGGACTCCAGAAGGCTTGAGGTATCATGTCAATTTTGTGGAAATATCCTGCTTATTTAGTCCATAATGGATATGAAGTCAGTGATGTGCTAATAGAAAATGTTATGTGTGTAACAGGACCCAGACACTGCACAGCCTCAGAAGCAGCCTGGTAACATTGTAAGTATTGGCTAAAGTAAATCTACATTATGCACAGATCCTGCTGTGCTAATTGACATTTCTTTTACAGAATTTTGTCAGAGCTCTATATGGAAAACATCTTGAGAGACAGATAGAGCTGGCAGAAGTAAAAATTCAAGTGGAGAAAAAAAAGCTGCAAGAAATGGAGCTTGATCTTGAAATTAAAAGAAGGACCCTTGTGAAACTGGACCTAGAAATCCAGAAATTAGAAAGTGAAGTGAGTATTTCAGTGCACACTGTAACCATATCTGTAATACAGTGTATTAATAGTTGTTACTTTTGCTTTCTATTTCAGGTTCCAAGCAGACAAAAGAGGACTGGGAAATAAAACAACTGAACACATAACATTGTGGTGTCCTCCCTTTTTCATGAATGTGCGGTATACCATTGATTTGGTGAAGTGGAATTTAAAAGATAACCACACACTGTGTGCTACCAATGCCAGATAAAATGCACATACACAGCAAAAAGTAACATACAAGATCCTTTATTGTGAAGAGAGGCTAAATTTGTTGATTTAACCTAAGTGGAAAAATGATGCAACATAAGTAGAAAAAACATGGAAATGCCGTAAAACACATGAATTTTTCACAGGATTGACAGTAAAACTACCAGATGAATCATTAGGATTAATATTAGCCTGGTTGTTAGCCTGGTCTGGAGCAGGCTAGCTGCAGAGAATAAATCGCCATAGTAACTTGACTGGGTTAAATTTGACCTGCTTTCATGCAACTGACTTGAGGCTAAGTTCAGCCAGGATAACCAACATATATCGGCTTAATCCCTTATCTTGGTTTTGTGCAATATCCCTCAGGTTCATGGGTGGCTCGCCATCTCTCTCATTAGGTAGAATCTCAAATCCATATGTAATTTTCCATAGGATCTCAAAAACCTCACCTGTGTAGAATCAGAGCTATTACTATTTTGCATCATCAACTTCAATTGTTTTATGGACATAATCAACATCACATAAATACATCACAGTAACACAAAGTGAGCAGATGAATAACTTTTAACTGTACAGTTTTTCTCAGCATGAAATACTTTATCCTGTCTTTACATTTCACATCATCAATCAATCAATCAATCAATCAATCAATTTTATTTATAAAGCCCAATGTCACAAATCACAATTTGCCTCACAGGGCTTTACAGCATATGACATCCCTCTGTCCTTATGACCCTCGCAGCGGATAAGGAAAAACTCCCCAAAAAAAACCCCTTTAATGGGGAAAAAAAACCGGTAGAAACCTCAGGAAGAGCAACTGAGGAGGGATCCCTCTTCCAGGACGGACAGACGTGCAATAGATGTCATACAGAACAGATCAGCATAATAAATTAACAGTAATCCGTATGACACAATGAGACAGAGAGAGAGACAGAGAGAGAGATGCAGGTAATAACAGTAGCTTACAACAACATTATTGAAAGTAATAATATTATAGTTATAGTTCTGGCTACTGTGGTACAATATGTTGAAAGTATGTATTAATATCTGGCAGTATACATGTGTGACAATAGTCATATGTGTATAATAACAGTAGAAGTATGACTAATGACTAATGATGGCAGCAGCAGCAGGAGGCATCTGGCAGGACCACGGCAGCAACACAACCACACACGTCACGCTGTCCAGGCACCGCTGCGATATGAGTTAATCTGAGAGACAGTGGAACACAAAGGCTCCGGAGAAGAAGCCGAGTTAGTGACATCCAGAATGGCCGAGTTAGCAAGATGCAGTAATAGAATACGAGAGAGAGAGAGAGAAGGAGAGAAGGTGCCCGGTGTATTATAGGGGGGTCCTCCGGCAGACTAGGCCTAAGTCAGCCTAACTAGAGGCTGGTACAGGGCAAGCCTGAGCCAGCCCTAACTAGCTTATAAGCTTATAAGCCTAACTAATAAGCTTTATCAAAGAGGAAAGTCTTAAGTCTAGTCTTAAATGTGGAGACAGTGTCTTCCTCCCGGACCGTAACAGGAAGATGATTCCACAGGAGAGGAGCCTGATAGCTGAAGGCTCTAGCTCCGGATCTACTTTTGGAGACTTTAGGGACCACGAGTAACCCTGCGTTCTCAGAGCGCAGTGTTCTGGTGGGATAATATGGCACTATGAGCTCACTAAGATATGACGGAGCTTGACCATTTAGAGCTTTATAAGTTAACAGTAGGATTTTAAATTCAATTCTGGATTTTACAGGGAGCCAGTGCAGAGAAGCTTAAACAGGAGAAATATGATCTTGTTTCTTAGTTCCTGTTAGTACACGTGCTGCTGCATTCTGAATTAGCTGGAGAGTTTTTAAGGACTTACTAGAGCTACCTGATAATAGACAGTTACAGTAATCCAGCCTAGAGGTAACAAAAGCGTGGACCAATTTTTCTGCATCTTTTCGGGTCAGGATAGGACTAATTTTCGCAATATTACGCAGATGAAAAAATGCAGTCCGTGAGGTTTGTTTTAAATGAGAATTAAAAGACAAATCTTGATCAAATATTACTCCGAGGTTTCTTACGGTAGTGCTAGAGGCCAGAGCAATGCCATCTAGAGAAACTATGTCATCAGATAAAGAGTCTCTGAGTTGTTTGGGGCCAAGAACAATAATTTCAGTTTTGTCTGAATTTAACATCAGGAAATTGGTGCTCATCCAAGTTTTTATGTCTTTAAGGCAGTTATGGAGTTTAGTTAATTGATTACTTTCTTCTGGCTTCATCGATAAATACAACTGAGTATCATCTGCATAACAATGGAAATTTATAGAGTGATTTCTAATGATGTTACCTAAAGGAAGCATATATAGAGTAAATAGGATTGGTCCGAGCACAGAACCTTGCGGAACTCCAAAACAAACTTTGGTACGTAAGGATGATTCATTATGAACATCAACAAACTGAAAACGATCAGATAAATAAGATTTAAACCAGCTTAGTGCAGAACCTTTTAGGCCAATTAAGTGATCCAGTCTCTGCAGTAGAATTTGATGGTCAATTGTGTCAAACGCCGCACTAAGATCTAATAAAACAAGTACAGAGACAAGTTCTTTGTCTGAAGCAATCAGAAGGTCATTTGTAATTTTAACTAGTGCTGTCTCAGTGCTATGATGCACTCTAAATCCTGACTGAAATTCCTCAAATAAATTATTATCATGGAGAAAATCACACAGCTGGTCTGCGACTACTTTCTCAAGGATCTTTGACATAAAGGGAAGATTAGATATTGGTCTATAGTTGGCTAACACCTCTGGATCCAGGGTGGGCTTTTTTAGTAGAGGTTTAATTACAGCTCCCTTAAAAGACTGTGGTACATAGCCTGTTAATAAGGATATATTGATCATATCTAATATATGAGTGTTAACTAAAGGAAAGACCTCCTTAAGTAGCCTAGTTGGGATGGGGTCTGAGAGACACGTTGATGATTTAGATGAAGAAATCACTGCGGTCAATTCTTGAAGAGAAATTGGGGAGAAGCAATCTAAATATATATTAGGTCTTACAGCTGTGTTTGAGGTTAGATAGGTACTATCTGAGGACAGGAGGTCATGAATTTTGCCTCTAATAGTTAGAATTTTGTCATTAAAAAAAGCTCATAAAATCATTACTGCTAAGGGCTAAGGGAATACAAGGCTCAATAGAGCTTTGACTCTCAGTCAGCCTGGCTACAGTGCTGAAAAGAAACCTGGGGTTGTTCTTGTTTTCTTCTATTAATGCTGAGTAATAGTTTGCTCTGGCATTGCGGAGGCCCCTCTTATAAGTTTTGAGACTGTCTGTCCAGATTAAACGAGATTCTTCCAGTTTGGTCAATCGCCAATTCCTTTCAAATTTTCGCGATATTTGTTTTAACTTACGGGTTTGAGAGTTACACCAAGGAGCGAACTTTCTTTGCTTTTTAAACTTCTTTTTAAGAGGAGCTACAGAGTCAAGTGTTGTTCGCAGCGAGCCTACAGCGCTATCGACAAAATGATCAAAGTCGGTACAGGAAACCTCTGTTACTGAGGGACTTGGTATTGAATTTAACGACGGAATAATCTTTTCCTTAAATTTTGCGACAGCACTATCTGATAAACATCTAGTATAGTAACTGTTGCTGAGTGGCGTGTAATCGAGTAAAAAGAAATCAAAAGTAATCAGATAATGATCCGATAGCGAGGGATTCTGTGGAAAGACTTTTAGGTTATCAATTTCAATTCCATACGTCAGAACTAGATCAAGGGTATGGTTAAAACAATGAGTGGGTTCATGTACACCCTGACTGAAGCCAATGGAGTCTAATAATGAGATAAACGCATGAATTATTAGCCTTTTAAAGAAGGGTGAATCACTCGCAACACTGCAGGACTCTTTGCAGAAAAAAATATATATAATTCATTGCACCGTGACGTACGTTTCGAGCTGTGTGCTCTTCGTCAGACGAGTCATTCATTCACCCTTCTTTCATCTATGACTATTGACTCAGCACCTGCCCTCCCACGGTGAGATGTGCATGCCTTTGGTTTGATTTTTTGATCTTATTAGCCTTTTAATCCATAACTTGTGATTATTAAGCATATTAATCAATTACAAATAATACGCATTTCCTTTTGAACAACAAAGTTAATGTTTTTAACCATTTGTTTAACGTTTTTCAACTTAACTATGAATAACAAAATCATGTATGCTATTAACACACATATTTCGAAACTGTAGGCTACACCAGTACACACACTGTGTTACGCTTGACTATTCATTGTTTTGTTTTGTTTTTTTTCCCTACTTGTCTGCATTGGTCTTCATAGCTTAGCGCCACAAAAGGGTGTAAGCTTCTTGTGAAGATTGATGCACTGTTAATCTTGCAGTCAAGTATTTTATACCCATAATGCGTGGTTGTGACCGTCACCCACCCTCCCTGGAGACTAGCCTAACAGCCTTTATTGGAAAAAACTTCTAATATGAGCCAGAGAGGGCCGTGATACACCAAAGTGTGTCAAGGGGAAAGTAAGGATACAAGGGGGAGGGGGCAGGTGCTTAAGTCCTGAGTTATATAGCAACAGTGCATGCAGAGAAGGAGGAAAAACAAACAAACAAATAAACAAACAAACAAAAAAAACAGGGGAAAAACAGGCAGTGTAGCTGATGTATTGTGGCCTTGAGGTGGTTGTGCTCCATGCAGATTATCAAAAATAAACATATACATGTCTATTATACTGTACTGAAAAATAAAAACAAAAGAGAAGTCTATACTGAACACCAAAATGTGAGAGTCTTGGTGGAGGGGAAAGCCCGATTGTAGAGAAGAGTTGCCAGCGCGGTGTGGTAGGTTTGAGAAGCAAGTGGGCCCCTTTGGAGTGATCCCATCGGTTCTTTGCGATGCGTCACAGAGCTGAAGTATCGAACATGCATGCGTGTACTTGAACCCTCCCAATGTGTTTATGAAAACCATCACCAGGGTCCAGGGCCAGCCCTGCGGGGGAAGGGGGGCGGTATGGCACCCCAAGACTGCAGGAGCGCCCAGACCCCAAGACCAGGGAGCCGCAGAGGCTGCAGGACACCACACAGGCCCAAGGGGCGGCAATGGCCGGCACCCCCAGAGAGCCAGAGACACACCCCAGACAGGCGGGGCAGTAGGGCCCGCCCACCCACCGCCCGACGTGGACCGCCCCCACCAACACACAGGAGAGAGCGGCCCACCATGAGCAGTCAATCCCCCATCGGGACCCCCTAGCAGAGGGCCCAAAAACCACAGCCGGTCAGGTAGAACCCCGGCAGGAACCCACAGAGCCCCCAGGGTGCCACCTGGCCCACCCACCACAGGGCCATGGGACCTCCCAGACACCGGGAACCCAGCAACACCACCATGATGTAAATGGGCTCCCTGGCTCCAACCCTCAGCCCAGGAGGGCTGGGCCCTACGAGCCACGCCATGCGTATCTACAGTGTGTGTAAACCCACCAACCCCCCTCTTACTATGATTCTCCGATCCCTGACGGAGAAACATTAACCCTACACCGTGAATGTGAATGTGAGTGCCCATAAGTGTGATGTGGTGCATTAAAATTGAGGGACATAGGAGACAGGTGGGGGCAAGGCTGATGGCTACAGCACACTGCTGTCCTGCAGCCCGTGCAGCCATAAGGCACCTGGAACCTGTTCCCATCTGTCGCACAAGATGTAGGTGTATGTGGTGCTTTAAAATTGGAGAACAGATAAGGATGGGCCGGGGGGCAGCATGGAGGGCTACCGGACACCACTGTCCCATAGCCTGCCCCATCATGAAGCCCCCCAATCCATCAGTGGTCTGCACCTCGAAGAGTGAGTGTATGTGGTGCATTAAAACTGTGGAATGTGTGGTGAGTGAACTAAATGTGGTTTAGGAGGCCAGGCCAGTGTAGGCCCGGCCCGAAGGCTGGAGGGATGGATGAGAGGGGCTAGAAGGTGGCGCCAACCAGACCCCGGCGCTGCGAGGCCCCCAGCGCCCATGGACAGCGGGCCAGGCGGGCCCCAAGGAAACCCAGCGGGCCCCCACCCAACCCCGCCCCCCAAGCAACTGCAGCGTCAGGTCCCTGCAGTGGTCCCGACCTGGGCCACACCGCCTGCAGCAAATCGACCCCCAGCAGAAGGACGAGGCGTGCCACCAGGGTGCACGGACGACGGGCCCCACCCAGCCCCCCCGAACCCCGATGCGCAGGAGCACAGGCCAACCCGCGACCCCACCAGTACCCCCCCAGACCACCACAGACCCAAAGCCGGACCCCCAGCCCACCCACCCCGCACCACTGGGGCGGAAACAGCCCCCCAGGGGGGACCGGCCACGCCGCCCCAGGCCCAGGGAGCACGAGGAGACCCCGCCCCCCCCAGGCACACAGGGCGAGCAGTCCAGACACACCCGCCCCCAGGGGAAACCGCCCGGCCCCGCGATCCCCCACAGAGCCAGGGAGCAGGCCCGGATTCAAGGGGGAGAAGGTGCACCTAACACATGCTTAAGACCTTGAGTTCTGATGAACCACTGTGGTATATTGTGGTGAGAGAGATAGAGGGATTAGGGGTTACATCATTAACAGAAACACGTTACATATTACACAACAGTCTTTCTTGAGTTGTAATATTTATATGTACAGGTGGCATATGCTCACAGGCTGAGTGGCACTATACAGACACGTTTAGTGAGTGAATAAATGGTGACCATTTTTCTGTGAAGTATGTTAATTGGTTTCTGTGGCCAGCAGATATTTTCTCCAGCGAAATATGTTCTACAAGGAGATTCAGCCAATGGTTGATGTTGAGGGTCTGTTTATCTTCCCAATTGACTAGGATTATTTTCTTGGCGATGGCGAGAGCTACAAGAAGAGAGTTGCAGTGGCTGATTGGGAAGTCAGTTGTCATCAGGTCACCAATTAAGCACAGGTTGGGAGATAATGGGATCCTGCAGTCCAAAATGGAGGAGAGTTTTTGAGTGACTGTTGACCAGAAGTGCTGGACGGGTGAACATAACCAGAGTGCATGAAAGTAGGTGTCTGCAGTGTTCTGAGTACACTGAGTGCATGTGTCAGATTGACTAAAGCCCATTCTATTCATCTTTTGTTGGGTGATGTGTGTTCTGTGGAGTACTTTAAATTGGATAAGTTGTATATTAGTGTGTCTTGTCATCTTAAATGTATTTTTGCATATCTGAGTCCAGAAGTCAGGGTCCGGTGATACACCCAGCTCTTTTTCCCATTTTAAAATTGGTAAATGTATAGAACTGGTCTTTGACAGTAATTTATAAATCTTAGAAAGGTTCTTCTTATTACTCGGAGAAAGCTTTGTAATATGTTTGGCAAATTCTGGTGGCTGCAAAGTGTCCTGAGGCGCTGGAATTCTCCTCTTGATTGTTTTTATCAATTGTAAATATTGTAGAAAATTTCCATTTCTTATTTCAAAAGTTTGAAATAAGTTTGTGTATGTCATAAGTATATTGTCTTGGAAAAGGTGATGGAGATGAGTTACTCCCTTCATCTCCCATGTGCTAAAATGGAGAGGTCTTTTGTTAATTTCAAAATCCGGGTTGTGCCAAATTGGAGAGAGCAAGCAAGGTTCTATCGGAGAGTTTGTGATTTCTAGTGTTTTCCACCAGGCTGATAAGGTGGAAGCAATCATTGGGTTCTTAAAACAGTTATGACGTCTGAATGTAGTGGTGATAAACGGGAGGTCAGACAGTTTTATATTGTTGCAGTCCGCCTGTTCTAGTTCGAGCCAGGAGTTGTAGTCTTCATTAGGATATAACCATAGGTATTGTAGCTGGTTAGCTAAATAGTAATGTTTAAAGTTAGGAGCGTCCAATCCCCCTTCCAATTTGTTTTTCTGAAGGGTGCTTAGGCTAATTTTTGCCGTTTTGTTCTTTGAGTAGAATTTTATAATTGCAGAATCTAATGACAGGAACCATTTTGATGTGGGTGTGAATGGAATCATGGAAAAAAAATAGTTAATTTGGGGTAGAATTTTCATTTTAACTGTGGCTATTCGTCCCAGGAGGGCGATGGGAAGATTATTCCAGTGCTTCAGGTCACCACAGATCTTATCTAGCAGCAGGCTAAAGTTCAGGTGGACCATGTCTGATAGTTTGGATGAAATATTTATGCCAAGATATCTTATGTTGCCCACAGGGAGAGAAAATTTTTGGTCTGCAGGATTCCAAGAGTTCTCCGTTATTGGCAGTATTGTCGATTTGGACCAGTTGATGGAGTAGTCTGAAAGTTTAGAAAAATTTGTTATGAGATTAAATACTTCATGTAAAGATGATTTCGGTTCTTGTAGATAAAGTAAAATGTCGTCGGCATATAGATTAATTTTATGCTCTGAATTGGCAGAATGGATACCTATGATCTTGCTGTTCTGACGGACTGCCATAGCCAATGGTTTGATGAATACTGCAAACAGTAGAGGTGAGAGTGGGCACCTTTGTCTGGTTCCTCTCTGCAAAATGAAGCTTTTAGATGTGATCCCGTTGGTGGTGACTGTGGCCTTAGGGGAATTATATAAGGCTGATACCCACTGGATAAATGACTCTCCAAAGCCAAATCCACTCAGGGTGGCAAATAGGAAGGACCAGTTGACCTTGTCGAAGGCTTTTTCTGCATCAAGTGACAGAATAATTGCTTTTGTATTAATGCGTTGTACTTTACTTATCAGATTAAGAACTCTTCTGACATTATTACTTGAGTGTCTGCCATTAATGAAGCCCGTTTGATCATTATGAATTATTGATGCGATTATTTTCTCCAGTCTAGAAGCAAGTGCCTTTGAGATAATTTTGATATCACTGTTGATTAGTGATAGAGGACGGTAGCTAGAAGGAAGTGTGGGGTCTTTGTCTGGCTTTAGTAATAATTTGATTGCTGCTGTATTCATGTGAGGTCTTATACCTCCGTTCTTTTTGATCTCTGTCACTGTCCTGATGAGAAGTGGTGCTAATATTGTCAAGAAATGTTTTATAAATTCGGCAGGAAAGCGGTCTGGACCTGGAGCCTTACCTGTTGGCATTTTGTCTAATGCGCTCTGCAGGTCATTAATAGTCAGGGGGGGCGTCTAAAATATTTCTGTGTTCCGTGGATAACTGAGGTAAATTTAGGTTATTGAGAAAAGCCTGAATATCTTCTGGGTTTGGATTGTTTACTGTTGAATATAAGTTATGGTAGAAAGAATAGAAAATCTGATTGATCTCGTGAGGAGATTGTGTGTAATTTCCGGACAGCCCCTGGATTGTTGGTATCAGAGATTTTTCTTTATTGCGTTGGAGCTGATTAGCCAAAAATTTTCCTGATTTGTTACTGTGTTCAAAATTATTATCTTAGTTGCTGTATGATAAATTCAGTTTTCTTTGATAGAATATTGTCCAGTTGCAATTTTGTACACTGTAATTGGGTCCATACTTGATCACTTGGATTGTTTGCATATTCCTGTGTTAGTTGTTTAATTTTTTCCTCAATGTTTTTTTTCTGCTTGCAATTCCTGTTTCTTCTTGTAGGAGGAGTATGATATAATTTTTCCTCTGATTACTGCCTTTCCAGCCTCCCATATTAAAGATGGAGATAAATTTGGAGAGTCATTATCTTCAAGAAAGTTTGCCCACTCCCGTCTCACCATTTTGTCAAAGTCTGGGTCTTTAAGTAAAGAGATATTAAAGCGCCATGTTGGGGGCCGTTTATGGATGGTTTCTATTTGCAGATTGAGTGATATTGGTGCATGGTCGCTGATAATGATCGGGTGTATTTTTGTGGTAATTTTTTGTGAGATGGAGTTATGTAAGAGAAAAAAGTCAATTCTTGAAAATGAGCGATGCACAGGAGAGAAGAAAGTATATTCCCTCTTCGATGGATATTTGAGTCTCCAGCCATTGCCAAGCCCAAAATCATCCATATATTCCTGTATTACCTTAGCTGATTGTGATTGCTTTATGTGTACTGAGTTACTAGATCGGTCTAATGAAGCATTTAGGACTGTGTTAAAGTCTCCTCCAATTATAGTTGTCGAGCTGTCTGATAGGTTAGATAGTAGAGAGAAGATTGTGTGAAAGAAGGCTGGATCATCATTATTAGGGGCATACAGATTAATGATTGTATATAATTTGTTAAAGATTTTTGTCTGAATAATGATGTAGCGGCCTTCTGGGTCTGTTACCGTGCTGTTTAAAGTAAATGGTAGTCTCTTGTGGACCATGATAGAGATACCTCTTTGTCTGTTGTTATAGCAGGATGAAAAAATTTGATTAAAATTTGGATCTTTAAGAGATTAACGACATGAAGGAGGGAAAAAACTAGAGAAGGAAAGGGAGAATACTGGGTGGGGTATGTGAAGTGTACATTCACACCCTGTGAGATTTTTTTTTTCCTTTTTTTCCTTTTCACTAAGTCAGTGTTGTGTTCATTATATATACATATATATCCATATATCCACATGTACATACATATACATCTGCATATATACCTACATACATACGTACATATATACCAGGGCGGCACGATTAATTGCATTGCAATCGCAGGAATGCTTAATTATCTGTTGCAGGAGAAATGTGTCAGAATACCATTTTGAATGAAATATACATATATATATTTATTTATTTATTTATTTCAAGAATAGTGCAGCCCCAATATATATATACATGCATACACACATCTTTTGGTCTTTTTTTTATTTTTTTTATTCCTTTTATAATACAATTAAGCTATGGTTCTACTTTGTTTTGTGGTTTTAGGGGCACTTATCTCACTTAGAAGAGCCATGGGGTGGTGGTAGAGTGGCGGAACAGCTGCCCATCTATGTATAATTTGTTAACCACAAGAGGGGTCCTATTTCCCTTCTGCCTGTGCTCTTTTAAAATGGGATATAACACTTTGCGCCTCTTGTTGATTTCCCTGGGGAACTGATCGTTCATACCGAACGAAGTGCCTTTTAGCTCTCATCCTTTACTCGTAACGAGCATTTTCTGCTGATAATGTTCGAATTTGGCGATGATCGGACAAGGACGCTGACCTCCTCGGGGTCCGAGCCTGTGGACACGGTGAAAGGTGATGTTGTTGACAGTCTCCGTCGGGATCTTGAGGGCCGTCACCATGAACTTTTTTACCTGGACTTCTGGGTTGTCTGGTGTGCTCTCCGGGATGCCAGAAATGATTAAATTGTCTCTCATGCTTCTGGACTGCACGTCGAGGACAGTTTCCTTCAGGAGTTTATTTTCCTTTTTGAGGAGATCTACATCTGAAGTGACTGCCGCTAAGGTGGAGCGGAGTTCAGCGTTGTTTTGCTGCAGGTCGCTAATCTGCTGGTAAGTGAACTCCAAGCTTACCTTCAGGTCTTTTATCTCCTGGTGAAGCATACCGAGCACTTCTAGCTTCTTGTTGATGGATTCCAAGACGCTAAATTCGGAGGATAATAAGTCTTGTGTATCGATGGCTGAGTTGGTCTTCTTCCTCTTATTGGGGTTGTCGGCAGGACCCTCCATGACGCACTCATAGTAGTAGTGATCGATAAACTCTTCTAGGTCCTCCACTCTGGCTGATGGTGCAGGCTGGAGTTGTCACCCGTTAGGTAATTAGGGACCGAGCCCTAAGGCAGAGGACTGCTCACAGAGCAGTCCTCGCCAAAGGCGAGGACCCTATTGTTTTTGGTGCGTTTATTCTTTATTAGGGACCGAGCCCTAAGGCAGAGGACTGCTCACAGAGCAGTCCTCGCCAAAGGCGAGGACCCTATTGTTTTTGCTCCGTTTATTAGGGATCGAGCCTCTTGTTTTTGCTGCGTGCGTTTATTAGTGACCGGGCCCAACAGCAGTGGACTACTCACAAAGCAGTCCTCGCCAAAGGCGAGGACCCTCCCTATAGTTTTTGCTGCGTTCATTCTCACAGACCAGTCCTCGCCGAACAGACCAGTCCTCGCTGAACTGGAATTTGACCCCCTAAACATGCTCAAAAACTCACCAAAATTGGCACACACATCAGAACCGGTGAAAAATTTTAGAAAATCATGACATTAACCCCTAAAGTGCCAAAATGGGCTCTCTAGCGCCACCTAGGCACACAAAAATGGCCGCCACGGCCTGTAGGAACGTCGTTTGCCCTTTCAAAGTAAGATTTTGCCTTAAAACTGCCTTTCCTAAAAAATCTTCTTCTCATACACCGCTTATCCAATCGGCTTCAAACTTGCACACATGACAGATCAACTCCTTCTAATCAAAAGTTATTCGTAACTTTTTCATTACTCGCTTAGTTTGGATTTTATGGCCTCCATAATGTGAGATGTCAGAAAAACGTCCTGACGATCTTCGAAAGCTGTCCCATAGGAAATGAATGGCAGCAGGGGGGAGAAAGAGACCAATCTTAGGGCTTTTTCTAGCATTTACAGCGTCTCCATACTTTGTGCTACAGACTCCATTCCAGCTCTCAAATGTTGCCACAGGTCTCATCTATTCACTCATGTTTTCATCTTTTTCATATCTTTTACCGTTTTTCATCCGTGCCTCTCAAAGTACCATGAGCAAAAGTGGAGAAATTCTCAGTTTACAATGGGTGTGTATTGCACGGAATGCTGTGAGCTAGAGTGGAGAGGGCTCTAAAAATCGTCTAAAACTTTTGTCTTTAACTCGCTGCCATGGCCACAATTTTCACTGTACAGACACAATTTATACAACAAAACGTAGGAAAATTTGTCCTGCTCACAGATATGTTGACATGGAATCTCTCACACGTACACATTTTTGCTGAGTGGCTCCAAAGCGAAGGGAGCGCTGATTTTTTTCTCATTCACTCCCATGTAAACTCAGAGGAGAAATTTCTGGAAACAGCTGGGGTGCAACACATTTTAAACTCGCTCCCCTGACCACATTTTTGACTCGAGAAATATAAAACGCGACACGTGTGTTCACGAGACGTGGCTGTCTCTCAAAATCACTTTATTTTCTTGCTTGGACCAACGGTTTGGGTATGCGAAGCATTTGTTCGAGGAGTTAAATCCCTTTATAAACAGCCTTTGGTGATCTGCTCTCCTGACGTGTCTGCCACAGGTGCGGGCAAGTCATTAATCGCCATGACAACGGCTGCACACACAGACACAGCCACAGGGCTCTCTGGTCTGTGTGTCTCACAATCTTTAAAGGACAGATTACAGCAGCAGAATCTTCATTTCAAACAGCAAATACACATCATTAACCCCTAAAGTGCCAAAATGGGCTCTCTAACGCCACATAGGTGCACTAAACTGGCCACTGCATCCCATCGGAATGTCGTATCAAGATCAAACCAAAACTGGTGTGTTTGACTTACAAATCACGCGTTGACACCCATGACCTAATTCCAACAGGAAGTGAGCTACTTGACCTTTCAAAGTAAGATTTCACCTCAAACATGCTCTCAAAAAAACACATCTCCTCCTACATTGTTTATCGTATCGCCTTCAAACAGGGACACGTGCCAGCTCAACTGCTGCTAAACAGATCTTCTTTATAACTTTATCTCTCTCACCATTACTTTTTTTGATGATTGGACCAACGGTTTGGGAATGGGAAGAATTTGTTCGAGGAGTTAAATCTCCACTAAAACAGGTCTCCTGTGTGTTCTGTCTGTCTCTCTATGCTCTTCTGCTAGGTGCACTTACTTAATTACCATGGCAACTGCTGTCATACACAAACTCACAGAAACATGATGTCTGTGCGTGTCTACATCTTACATGCAGACATGACAGGGGCAGCATCTCCATTTTAACCCTTTAGGTGCCAGAGTTTATTGAGGAAAATATTCCATTTTCATTTCAACATTTCAAAAGGCTGTGGCTTGAAAGTGGTGAGAGATAAAGGCATACTGTAAATGAGAAAAATATTCATCATGACCCAAAGTTTGTCACTGGAGTAAATTCACTCATCTAATTTGCATATTGTGGTGTCATTAGGCGGCGGCCATATTGGATTTCATAAAGCTCAGTAAAACAACATTTTGAACATATTTACACAGTAGATTTGTTTTGTGCTGTTTTTGTCATCTCATCCTCAAAATAAAGGAAGAGGAATCTGATGGGAAGAAATTCGCTCATCTAATTTGCATATTGTGACATCACTTCTACATACCTACAGCTACAGAAAGCATTCAAACATCAAAACGTTCAGCTCTGTAAGGATTTTCTGATGTTTGTGGCAATATGTCTGATATTTCTAAATCATTCACAGTGACAACATAAGCTGGGGGCCGAAACGGGCGAGAGTGCGAGGTCCCGCCAAACGCTGCTTGCAGCTTTAATTATATTTGTTTGGCTAGTTTGTTTGTATCTAATCTAGCAGCTAGGCGCCGCCATGTTGAATCTCAAAATCTCACAGTGGTCTCGCGGTCTCACGCTGCCATCCGGTCCTCTCTCCGGCTGAGCTTCTATTCATTGTTAATGACATCCATAACCAACTGTTATGGTGCAAATGTATACAGTACACTACTAACCCAAATACAAACGGCAACAACCTCAAGGCCAAACAACTGTAGCACTTTACAGTTATGAGTAGGTTGCAACGGCAAGTTAGTGTGGTATAACTGTTAGAGGGAAGCACACACTTTACACGGTGGGCACCGATATCATCTGCAGCACGAGCTAACATCGCTAGCTGCGTAAGCATGAACTCACCAAGACACTGATAAACGTGGTAAAACTCCAATCGCACAGGTCCTCAGTTCCTCCCTCGCGTCTCCTGTGAGTATCTCTGAGTGTTAGCTTTGTGTTTACATCAACATTTCACACCGTATACATTGTGTAATTTCACTCGTTTCTCTTTGTCATCTGCTCATGTCATTCCTGCGCCTATGAGTACAAGCTCCTCGCTGAGAGGTGGGACTTTCTACCTTTAACCAATAGAAAGTGTGCACCTCCCTGTTTGACCAATGACAGCTGGTCTAAGCAAAGTGACACTGTAGGCTCGTTCGAGATGAACTGCGCCTCGCCTGGAAAGTAGACGAGAGCAGGCGGCTGCAGCGGGGGGCGGTGACAAAAAGCCGCAGTGAAGTCGGACAGTTTCCCGACAGTTTCCAGCAGCCTTCAGTCCGTACAGGAAGTCACAGACACACTTACATCCTGTCTGGAATGATGTCAGTTCATTAAAAAAGTGATCAGACCCATTTATCAGTTTGTTTTCACCATCAGTCACATAACATGTTTTCTGTTCACAGAATAAACCTTCAGGTCAGACAAATACAATCTTAATCTCTAGAATTCAACAAAAATGAGTAGTTTATCTAAAACGTCATCTTGTTGAGTTGACATCTGAACCAATCAGCTGTTAGATCAGGTGAGAGCCAGGCGGCGCAGTCGGTGGAGAGCAACTGCAGCGCCTGGCTCTAAAAACTGCGGCCGCCTCGCTCTTGCGGTTTTATCGCCGTCCACTTTTGTAATACGTCAGAGCAAGTCGGGATGAAGTCGGACACAAAACTAACCGGCATGCATTGTGCACCGATCGCCGGTGATCGAATCTGCGCAGGACTGGCTCATCTCGAACGAACCTCTTGTTTGATCAATAAGACTATGCCAGAGCGATGTAGTTAGATTGACAGGTAAAAACAAACAAACATTCAAGCAACTTGAAGACAACTGAGGGATGATACGGGAATATTGTAAGAAATAAACTACTTGCAGAGAAAGTATACTGCACTTTCTCTGTAAACATATATATATTCGGGATGAAACATTCAATTTAATCATGTTCAACTATGTTTTCTTATTGTATGCTAAAATTGTCTGATGACATGTTGCATGGTATTAGTTTGTGACAGAGAAAGTACACTGTACTTTCTCTGTAAACAATGTCAAACATTACCTGACCTATGTCCCTCTAATGTTACAGTAAGGGACCCAAGATTAGGTGTTTGGTTCTCTTCACTTTCATGTCACAAACTAATACCATGCAACATGTCAACAATGATTCTAACAATGATTTAGGGCTTTTTGATATTTTGAGTCCAAGATATGCAATATGATCCTGTACAATTTTTATTGGGCAATTCGGTAAGGCTATATTTTTACCAATAAACATAAGCTCACTTTTGGCCCAATTTATTGTATAACCAGAAATTTTATTGAAAGAACTGATATATTGAAAAAGATGAGAGATACCCTCTTTGGGATTCAATAAAGTGACAAGTAAGTCATCGCCGCATAAACCAACAAGAGATTCTGATGTACCAACTGGGATAGCTTTGGGGTGACTTCTTATCCTAATTGCCAAAGGTTCTAGTGATATATTAAATAACAAGGGAGACAGGCAGTCACCTTGTCTCACTCCTCGATGTAGACTGAATAGCTCCGATTTCATATTATTTGTTATTACAGAGGATTTAGGAAAGTGATAAACCATTTTAATCCAATCCACGAAAGTTTCCCCAAAACCAAACCTTCTCATAGTTTCAAATAAATATGGCCATTCAATGGAATCAAAAGCTTTCTGAGAATCCAATGTCAGGACAGCTCTTTTAATATTATCACTCTTATCAGAATACAAAATATTCAACAAATGTTGCACATTAAAAAAAGAATGCCTACCAGGCATAAAACCAAGTTGGTCTGAATGGATAATTGTTTCTGTGTGTTTATTAAGTCTAGTGGCTAATACCTTTGTAAAGATTTTATGGTCAAGATTGAGCAGGGAGATGGGCCTGTAGTTAGCCAGGTCGGTGGGATCCTTTTCCTCTTTCAATATGGCACAAATATTTGCCTCACAAAGAGAGGGTGGAAATGTTTTATTTGTTATGGAATCATTGATCATCCTAAGTAGTAAAGGTGCTAAAATATGATGGAATGCTTGATAAAACTCAGCCCCAAACCCATCTGGTCTAGGGCATTTACCTGCAGGAAATGACTTGATTGTTTCGACTATCTCAGCCACAGAGAATGGTCTTTCTAAAGACTGCTGGCTGGTCAGACTTAACTGACGTTGAATTAAAGGGTTAAAGAATTGCAAATAATCTTCCTCTGTTACAGTGGAAGTTGACATATAAAGATTAGATAGAATTCTTTAAACTGGTTATTAATCTCTTGTAGATCTGTGAGTATTTGACCAGTATTTAACTGTATTTTATGAATAACAGTTTTAGCCATCTCTACTTTAAGTTGTCTAGACAGTAACTTTTGAAGTTTATCACTTAATTCGAAATGTTTTTGTTTTGTTTTTAAAAGTATACTCCCAATTTCACTTTCCAGAAATGAACTGTATTCCCTTTTTAATTTTAGAATCTTATTGTAGTCATATTGAGATAGCGATGTTTCATATGCTTCTTCTAATTGGGTAATTTCCTGTTCAATTTCTGGTATTCTATTCAATTTTTCTTTTTTCTTGGATGACAATAATAGCAATAATAAATCCTCTCATTGTAACTTTAAGTGCTTCCCAAAGAGTAGAATCTGAGATTATCATTAATTTCTAAAAGGTCACTCAGTTTTTTGGTCATGTATTCCTTAAAGCCTGGTGTTGACAGGAGAAGAGGATTAAATCTCCAGTTAAATTTAGGTTTAGATGCAGGTATCTGCAGCTGCATTTTAATGGGACTATGGTCGGAGATGAGTCTAGTATGGTACTGTATATTACTAATATTGGATACTGAACCAGCTTCCACTATGAAATAGTCAATTCTTGTGAATGACTGATGGACATGTGAATAGAATGAGTACTCCTTTTTGTCAGGATTTCGTGTTCTCCAAATATCCACCATGTTTCTGGATTTGATCAAATTATTTAATAGTGGGACTGTATTAATTGTTGGTGGAGATGTAGGAGATGATCTGTCTAATGAGGCATCCAGATAGCAATTAAAGTCTCCTCCAATAAAAAAATTAGAAATTCCATCTTCAGGGAGAAGTTCAAAAACCATGCGGAAAAAGGCGGAATCATCTGAATTAGTACCATATATATTCAGCAAAGTAATCGGAAATGTACTAATCTGACCAGAAATTGTGAAAATTGGATCTATAACCTTGGACTTAAGTAAGACGGGAGTGTTATCCCGAAACAAAATAGCTACTCCTCTTGCTCTAGACATAAAAGGTGCATGGTATACTTCCCATCTGGGCTTTAATTTATGTTCAGTATCTTTTATTGTATGAGTTTCTTGAAGAAATAAAATATCTGATTTCAGTGAATTCAAGTGAGAAAACACCTTTCTACATTTCATATTAATTCCAAGGCCTCTCACATTCCATGAAGTTATTGTAATTTTATCTTTTATGACTTTAGACATATTCTGGAGTAATCATCTTATCAGAAGTCTGATGTTCAAAAACACATGAGGTAAATTCATATAAAGATGATCTTGAACCAAGGCAAGACTGAGATACCAAGCTAAGAGACTCTCCTCACACTCTAACACACACACCGTGACCACCCACCCCACCCCACCCCATAGAAAAAACAAAAAATACCCCCCAGTCACTGGGAAAAGCGAGACGAATTGCCCGCAGCCGAGTCTCTCTCCAAATACCATTCAGACACTCCATGGTGGAAAGACTAAACGTAATGACAAATGATGCCCGCCGTCCTTCAGCGGAGATTTAATTAAGTAGCCTACATAAACAATCAGTCAAGGGTCTCCATTTTTACCCCCGGATGAAAAGGCCTTATCCCAGTCAGGGCTACGGTTTGAGCTCTTGTTCTATAAAGGACTTGGCATCCTGTGAGAAGGTAAAGACTTTTACCTGACCCTTGTAGTGAACATGCAGCTTAGCTGGAACCCGCAGGCTGTATTTCATCTCTTTGGCTCTGAGTGTGCTGGTCACCTTGTGGAAATCCCGTCTTTGTGCCATCACCTCCGCAGTGTAATCAGGACAGATGTAGATCAGCTGATCGTTGTAGGCCTCCATCATCTTTTGTTGTCAGCGCAGTCGTAAAATTAATTCTTTCTCTTGATAGAAATGGATCCTGGCGTTGATGCTCCGTGGTCTCTTACCATCCTCTGGTTTGGGCACAGGTATCCAGTTTCCCAAAGTTGTTCGTCCCGAGTAGCTTTGGCAGCAAGCCTGTGATGAATTCTGTTGGTCTGTTGCTCTCTTTACCTTCTGGGATGCCCACTATTTTGATGTTATTGCACCTCGAGCATCCCTCCAAGTAATCAATCTTGGTTAGAAGTTTTTCGTTGGCCTTTTGCATGTCTGCGAGGCGCATTTCCAGAGCGTCAATACGCCGCTTGTGATCAGAGAATTGTTCATCAGCAGCATCCAGTCTTTCAATCAGGGTTTGTTGATTGTTCATAAGGGTTTCAATTTTACCATCGAGGAGATCGAATTTCTTATTTATTGACTCCACAATCTTTTCAGAAAACTTTTCCCATTCTCCCGTGGCATCAGGGTCCTGATGAGCAGCAGCTGTGTCAGGTTTTGCATTCTTCACCTGGCCACGCATGTCTGGCGTTTTACCGTTTCTGAAGCGCACAGTCTGATGCCAGTTGCAGAAAAAGTGATTGAAATAAAAAATCAAGTTGAGCACTCTAATTTCTTCACCCAAATTTAAACTTGGACGATCGGATTTAAATACAAATGTATATTTCCACCAGGAGTTCTCTTGGAGTCGACTACTCCCTGTGCATGCCCAGTCATGGACGAAATTTTTTTGGAAACCGGAGCCCAAAAAACTTTGGTTTCAGAATTGATTTTTGCCACAGCTCCTGCACTGAATTCCCCGTGAACTACAGAACTCACATGTTGCTTTGCAAGCGTACTAGGCTGATGAGTAGAATTTAAGAAACAGGCTAAATGACATGATGTTGCACACTCTTGTACAGTAGGTGGCGGTATGCACCTTTAAATTGTTTGCAATCCGCCAATCGAGAGAAGAAGAAAAAAAAATGCTTTTCAAGCTGTCATTCCGATTGAGACTGGCCAATAGAGACGTGTCTTACAGTTTTCAGTTTAGGCCCTGCCCACCAGGTTCAACTTTTTACTCGCAAAACTTTTTGACTTGCAAATGAAAAAAAAAAAAAAAAAAAGACTCGCAAACAAACTTTAGGATTTGCAAACAAAACTTTAGGAATTGCAAACAAAACTTTTGGATTTGCATTTTTTAATTAATCATTTTTAACTTGCAATAAAACATTTTTTGATTGCAAAACCTACTCTGTTTGACTGAATAATAAAGAAACAAATGTAGCTCCATAGATACTGTAAGAGACTGAACACACCATCACCCAGAGCTGATTTTACTGGAAGCTGTATTTCCCCAGAAACTTGCTCTCCTCTGAAAAGTCAATCTTTTTTTCACTCAATATTTCCAAAATTTGCTCCAATTTTAAGACTTCAAGGACGCCAAAGTCTTCAGGTTCACTGTGAAAATAAGTGGTGCACAACTCAAACACAAAGACAAGAAGAAAGTCTGTGACAGTAAATAAAGATTATATTTATTCATTTTTGAAAAGAATCTCAGCTCATGCAAGAATACAGCTCTTGTAAACAAAATCACTTGAAAAAAATGTTATATGCACACAGATTCTTCCTCTCTTGATGTCAAACTCTGGAATGTACAATTTGTGAAAGTTAAGCTATATTACGGATATTACATGAAGAGCTGTCACCCAAACCCCCTGGTCCCTCTTTCCCACAATGTGATCATTTCATAGCCCAGCCATATGGTTTAAGAACTGCATGCTAAAAGGAAGTGTGTTTTATGTTAGGCATTAACATATTGCATGAGTGCCATGCTCATTAAGGTCAGATAAACAGTATCAAGTAGGTCAAAGCACTCTGGAGTTCAGAATTTAACATCATGTACTCGGTTAGCAGGTGCCAGCAAAAGCAAGCACACACAGAACACATGGAAGCCTGATGATGTTTCAAAGCAATGTAACACTTCTTTAAGACATGTGTGAGACATGTAGAAAGAGATTTAAAAAAAAAAAGAAAGAAAAAGAAAACAAGGAATAACAGTAATCTGTACTTGTGGTACATAGTGGTAGATGTAAAACAGTTAGATAACATTTGAGTTGGAAATGAAACCTGCTGTAAATATTGTGATCAGCACTCAGAGCTGAAACCTTCCTCTAAGCCATACAGAGACCAGAGGGGGTTACACTTGTTACTTTCTTAAAAGTATCCCAACACCAAGATAAGCTGTTTATCAGCTCAGAACCACACTCAGAGCCCAAGGCTACAAGTTAGAGTCGACTGAGAGCAGCTGACATCGTGCTATGCATTAACTGAACTTACCTGCAGTGGAAAGTATCCACTTCTTAATAGCGATTAGGAGCCAGAGGGGCAACAATAGTTCTGTACCACTGAAAATGCTTTCAGAAAAAATCAGCAGTGTACAGTGTCGACTCATTTCCTTTTCCGTTCTGAGCTTCATCTTAAAGCTGGAATGTGTAGGATTTGTAGATTTTAGCCTGTTATCAAACAAGATTATAAGTCAGCCATGCTAGCATTTGAGCTCAACGCTACAATGCTCCAAGAGATGTTTTGAAACAACATGACCTTTTTTTTTGTTTGTTTGTTTGCAAAGAGAACTTAAGTTTGAGTGGATTTTTTAGCTATAAAAAGTCAGACTCAATATGAATACTTGACTCAGCACGTCTTTGTCATAATTGGAAAAATGTAATTGTTATGAAAACTGTTATGTGTTTGTATAAATCTATTTCAGAGAGGCCAACGTGTTGTTAGTTTTATTTTTAATTTCACATATTTACTATCAGCCTGAAAAATTAAGTGTTGGTCGGGCAATAATGTTAACACAGAGATGTTAACAGATATAAGGATTAACTTAGTTAAGTGTGTACTGTAAGGATGCTAACATTTGCGTTTTTACCAATAAGTGCAGCTGAGGCCAACGGGAATGTCATTACTTTTGCAGGTTTTTGGTAGTGTGGTATTGGACTATATTTCATATATTTCAGACAGGACTAAAAACTGACCAATCAGCTGACAGACAGATAGCAATTGCTTTCTTGAACTCTGACACTAGCATGGCTGAAAAGCCACTGGCAGACACAGATTGCACTAACTTGCATACAAAAAACCATCCACCAAGTGAATAATTTGAAGGGTTATACAATCACATAAAAATAATTCACATTAGGGCTTTAACTCTTTGTTTCTCAAACAGAGTTAGGATACGGAGAATGTGAGTTTATTTCAATAAAATTGCTGCTCTTTGCTTCCAGTTAGCTTCACTTGTGTCCTTAATGTGGGAAGAAACACAGACTAGAAGACAAATGTACAATAAGGACAGGACGACTGATGAGTGCTGTGCATACTCATGCATAACACATTACAGAGCAGAAAGACGAGGCCTCTCTTAGATCATGATTCACTGTGAATCAGAGAGGGATGGGAGAAAGGAGAGGAAGAGGCAGAATGGGCCGCAGCAGGGATTAGAGGGATGATGGCCACATTAAATGCAGGTTGCAGAGATGATGATGTGATGTATTGGTCAGCAACCTTGATAAGTGAAGAGGGCAGCCTCTCCTTCCTCTCTTCTCTGTAGTTTTTTTGTATGTGGATTGTGTGTGCATTACCTGCAGACTCTGACTATGGCTAAACCTCTGAGAACACTCCCAGCGGGTCAAACAGTTTGACAAAAATAGAAGAGACCAGCATAGAAGAGGTCCTCTACATAATATTTGACTAGGCATGTCAGTAGACTTAAAAAATATAGATATACAATATCATGCTGCAATATTTCCAGACACCATCGTGGTATATGTAAGCTCCCATTACAAACATTTAATATAATTTTGAATTTAACAGGCACAGTAGTGTTACCCTGGATAGGAATGCTAGAAACCATATAAAAGACAAATGAAAGCACAGCTCTCTCTCAAGTGCCGCAGCCTTGAAGTGGAGTACTGCTGACAGGCGTAGTGTAGGAAAGAAAAATCATACGCCATGAGGATCAAAAGATGTGAACTGAAATTTATCATTTTCTCATTTTTAAAATCGACTATTTGTGCACCATAAAAAAATATGAAAACAAGCGTCCCCTGCTTTATACAAGTCAGTAGTACTGAGAGCAAACTTCCTCCCTAAAGGGCTCGAAGAACGCTGGAGTGACGGGGAGAGAGCAGGAATGGCAGAGTTGTAAGTCCAGCGCAGTAGTCTGAAGTAAGGCCTCGGTTTTTTTTTTTTTTTGGTTTTTTTTTTTGTATTGGCAAAATATAAAACAGTGAAAAGAAAAAAGAGAAACATATACATCTGTAACTTAATTACATCTAGCTTGAAAATGTTTTATATGTGCAAAATGTAAATCTTACAAATATGGGGAGAGTTTATATTCATAGATCACTGAAGAAAGATTGTGCTCAAGGTGTTTCATCTGATTCCCCACCCTCTCCCCATCCATTCAACTATTCATCCATCACCACCTTCCTGCTCTCTGGTTGGTTGGCAGGCCAGACCTTCAGGCTTGCTGTTCATTAGAACGTGGGCTTCACGTGGAGTGGACAGTTCGCTTCAGTTTTTCTATCTCCATCTGCAAGAGCACAGTAACACAACCCAATCAGTATGAAGATTGGAATACTGTAAAAGTACACCAACTCTGGTAAAGTGACACCAAGTGCTGTAAGTCCCAATCAGCCAACATCATGGTGGAGATGTACCACTGGGTAGGGGATTTTTTTAGTGGCAGGGATTAGGAGAACTGGAATGACAATGAAGCCACGTGCTGGAGGAGAATGTGAGCTGAACAGCCAATGTCTTTGTCAAAAAATGTTCAAGAAGCACAATGAGTCTCTGTGTTGATAAAGAAACTTGACTTGTGTGGCCAGACCACTGTCTAGAGTTTTTTATTCTAAAGTTTGAATTTGGATCAGTGCTCACTGAGTCATGACTATCAATCATCATAAGACTTCATCCTCAAAGATTTCCAAAGAATTTCACTGCATACACTAGAGCAGCCCAGCCGAAGTTAACCACCAAAGGTCCACAACTTATTATAACCTCATTTCAACATGAAACAGCATGAATACATACAGAGCCAAGTTCAAACTAGAATTATTATCTTGCCATTGTATGACTCTGCAAACCAGTCAAGTTTCGATTAAAACATGGATGCTTCACACACATCTTCCCCGTGGCATCTCAGAAGATCTACACAATCAGCACAATTTTAAGGTAAGTGTCACCAACTCAGTATCTGACCAAATGTCTCCCCTTCTGTTCCTGAGATATGATGTTGAATAATGGGCAGAAAAGTGTTTCTGTAAAACACAATGATGTCACAGTACACAGCGTCAGAGCACAAAAGGTTTCTTACAATATAGTCAATTAACTACATAACGTGAAAACACCAACAGTAGCACTCACCTGTTTATGCAGTGGTGTAAAGCATAACTCCTTTTTTCAAAATAAAAGCAGGCTCATCTATGATCAGACTTATGTAGCTTGTGTTGGGTAATAATACCAACTACTAACACATCCCCATTAAAACCACACAAGTTTAACCTGTGAATTAATAAATTTTACCACAGCAGATAAAGATGACAGATTTCTGTATTATACACAAATAAATAAATAAAAATTACTTGTACATTCAGATGCCTTAGCTGTCATGTTTACCGAAAACATTCTACTAAAATGCAGCTGCATTTCATAATCATCTTCACCTGTTTGTCATCTATAATATGTACAATGTACCAATGTACCACAGTTTCTCCACATCATTTATATGAAATCAAAGTTTCATTGTAAAACACATATTGCTTCCTGGATCAGTATTGCTCTATGCAATGATGCTGTCTCCTGAGTCTTAATTTGCTTACTTATAAAACAGTATGCCATGTCTCCTTTTTACTTATTAGGTTTTGGGGAAATGAACCAGGTTCCAGTTCATCCTAAATGTTTGATACACCATCCAGGCCTACAGCCTCACTGTTTGAATCCATACACCCTGCAAAACATCCACAACTTAACAGGTATAACTATGAACCCTTGAGGCATAGAACTGAAGAAGAGTGAGTTTTTATGACATGTAATAAGATACAACTGTGTAAACTCAATTCTGAACATTAAGGTTTCATTATACCAAAAAACCCACTAATACAGAAAAGACAAATACGTTCTTCGTCAAAGAAACTTTATTTTTAGCAAATGTAAAAAATGAAAATGACAAAAAACTGTGTGTCTGTGGGGAGAGAAAGCTCTGTTTAGCCTGGACTTTGTTTTTTTGTTTTTTAATTAGCAGACCTTATGGATGCAAAAAAATGCTATATAACACACTAAAGAAGAGAGAAAACCCCAAAAAGCATAACAGGTCCTCTTTAACCCTTTGAATATAAAATTTAATCACTTCATCATTTTGTCCAATTTTTGAGTTATGGCCAAATACATGTTTTGTGAGGTCACAGTGACCTCTGACCCCCAAATTCTAACAAGGTCATTATTTAATCCAAGTGGATGTTTGGGCCAAATCTGAAGAAATTCCCTGAAAGTGTTCTTGAGGTATTGAATTCATGAGAATGAAACGATGCAAGGTCACAGTGACCTTGGCTCTTGACCACCAAAATCAAATCAGTTCCTCCTTGAGTCCAAGTGGACATCCTCTCGAGGGGTCTTGAGATATCGTGTTCACTACAATAGGACGTACAAACGGACAGACAACCAAAATCACGATGCCTCCGGCCATGGCTGTCATCGGTGTGGAGGCGTAAAGAAGAATTGTTCAATACACTTATTGTCCATTTGTTCCAAGAGTTGATGATTACATGGATACCATTCTCATGTCTGTATAGTAATCTAGAGTCTAGTCTATTTTAGCATAAGACTGGGTTGGTGACCTGGGGTTAAAATAAAATCCAGATTAAACAAACAAGATCTAACATGTTAAATGGTGAGCTTTTGAGGTGCTGGTAGGTACTTATCTTTATCCTTTGCTTCATATTCAGTTAACAAAATATTCCTTTAGAGTCAAACACTTTTCCTCCACATATTATGGACAGAAGAAGACAGGCTCTCTTCACAGTATAGACAAAGCTTGAGCAGGTCTAAACAGAGATAAAGTGTATATCAAATGCACTCTCTTCACTGATTCAAATATGACCCTCTGACTATTTTGAATGATGCTAGATTCTGATATGAAAGGCAAGGAAGGAGGAAGGGAAAGAGAGAAAGCAGTAAATCATCCATGTGAATCATTCTCTTGGTCCTGTACAGTAACTCTAATCTACTGCAACCACTTTGGCTACACAAATACACTGCCTGGCCAAAAAAAAAGTCGCCACCTGGATTTAACTAAGCAAATAGGTACGAGCCTCCTATTGGATAATTACTGCATGGGCGATTATCTTTCAGCTGGCAACAAGTTATTTAACCCCAACTGGTGCAATGAGCTGCTTCTCATTTCCTAAACAACCATGTCGAAAGACACATCCCGTGGTCGTGGAAAAGATGTTAGTCTGTTTGAGAAGGGTCAAATCATTGGCATGCATCAAGCAGAGAAAACATCTAAGGAGATTGCAGAAACTACTAAAATTAGGTTAAGAACTGTCCAACGCATTATTAAAAACTGGAAGGATAGTGGGGACCCATCGTCTTCGAGGAAGAAATGTGGCCGGAAAAAAATCCTCAATGATCGTGATCGACGATCACTTAAACGTTTGGTGAGATCAAATCGAAGAAAAACAGCAGTAGAACTCAGGGCTATGTTTAATAGTGAAAGTAAGAGCATTTCCACACGCACAATGCGAAGGGAACTCAAGGGATTGGGACTGAACAGCTGTGTAGCCTTAAGAAAACCACTAATCAGTGAGGCTAACCGGAAAAAAAGGCTTCAATTTGCTAGGGAGCATAAAGATTGGACTCTGGAGCAATGGAAGAAGGTCATGTGGTCTGATGAGTCCAGATTTACCCTGTTCCAGAGTAATGGGCGCATCAGGGTAAGAAGAGAGGCAGATGAAGTGATGCACCCATCATGCCTAGTGCCTACTGTACAAGCCTGTGGGGGCAGTGTTATGATCTGGGGTTGCTGCAGTTGGTCAGGTCTAGGTTCAGCAACAGTATGTGCTCAAAGAAAGAGGTCAGCTGACTACCTGAATATACTGAATGACCAGGTTATTCCATCAATGGATTTTTTCTTCCCTGATGGCACGGGCATATTCCAAGATGACAATGCCAGGATTCATCGGGCTCAAATTGTGAAAGACTGGTTCAGGGAGCATGGGACATCATTTTCACACATGGATTGGCCACCACAGAGTCCAGACCTTAACCCCATTGAGAATCTATCTCTGGGATGTGCTGGAGAAGGCTTTGCGCAGCGGTCAGACTCTACCATCATCAATGCAAGATCTTGGTGAAAAATTAATGCAACACTGGATGGAAATAAATCTTGTGACATTACAGAAGCTTATCGAAATAATGCCACAGCGAATGCGTGCCGTAATCAAAGCTAAAGGCGGTCCAACGAAATATTAGAGTGTATGACCTTTTTTTTTGGTGGTGACTTTTTTTTTGGCCAGGCAGTGTATTTGAAGCTCTTAAGTCCCAAGGAACAACAAATGTGGTGGCAACCTTTTAATGCTTTTCATTAGCTCTTTCTTTCTTTGGTCTGCGTCTCTTTCTAAATATTTGTGGAAATAGAGATTAACTGTCGGGGGTAAAACAAATCTGCAGTTACGTTTCTGTGTGTGTGTGTGTGTGTGTGTGGGGACTGTGTATGCCTGGGGCTCTCTGTAGGGGTTCTCTCATCCTGTGGTTTGATTTGTATTGGCATCATGCTGGGATGGCCTAAGCTGTGTCTACCGCTGTTTCACCAGAACAATCTAATTGTCAAAGCTGTTATGCTGGGTCACACCAGAGCACAGAGAGGCAGAATGAATGGCAAGGGAAACTCCAGGGACCACTAAAGCCCCGTTTCCACCAAACATTTTCGGTATGGTTCCTTTGGAACTGAAAGTAACCTTCAGACATAGGCCCCGTTTTTACGACGATTTCAACTGAAAACGGTAAACTTTAGTTGCGTTTTGACAGATCGTTTACACAACAGCAGCGTTTTGGGTGCCTGAAAACGCAACGTTTTGAGAACGGGTTCCAGAGTGCAACTTTTTGGAAACGGTAGCGTCTCTGTTGTCATGTAAACTTGCAATATGTAGTTGCTCTGAAAACGGAGACTTTTCGCACATGCGCATTACAGTTCCAGTCACTAGGCATGCCGACCGTCACAACAACAATGCTGAGCTCTGTTTGTGCTGCTCACCCTGTTGATTTGAAGTGAAGTGTAGATATGTTACTGTAGCAACTCCACCTCGTCGTCCATCCAGACAAAGTTATCTGTACATGCTTTCGCCATTGTGTCTTCTTTGTTTTGGTTTGTAATCACAGCGTTGTAGAGGAAGGCGCTTCAGCGCAGGCGCATGACGTCATGCCGTGGTGTTGCTTTGCAAATATACACTGCCACCCACTGGCCTGGGGTGCATACTACAGCGTTTCCAGTAGATTTTGCGGCTCTGTGTGAACGGGGATCGTTTCAATAACGTCGTCATATAAACACAGAAGTTTTTTAAAATGCAAAGGACAGACTTTTCCGTTTTTAGAAAAACCGTTGTCGTCTAAACAGGGCCATAGACTTCTTTCCGCTGCAAACCGTACCTTTAAATGTGGGCGGGGTTATTGTCACTCACTGCTCCATCCAGCACTGACTGTATTTCCTTATTATCGATGACACAGAGGCACGCCAACATTTTCAGAATAAAACAAAACAGGCTGCAGTGAGAGTCTTTATCCATGTTATATTTAAAAATAGCGGGTTTGTGCATTTAGTTCTTCTCAGTCAAGTTCAGGGGCGTAGTGTTGCGTTGGCCTGACGCTACACGACCCTTTTCTTTTCTCCGAGTGAGGATTAATATATGCAGTTCACATAACCCAGCTGAAATTAATACACATCAAGGCTTGAAGATCCACTCCTTAATAAAAGTGTATGTCATATAAAACTAAAGTAATGGTCAAAGTTGTCATATGGAATATTGAAGGTGTATTGATTGAGTCACGTTGTCAGCTTGTTCATTGAGTGACATTGCGAGTTAATGCAGCAAACCATCCTTTCATTGCATATTTACAGTTTACTAATTAAACTCTCCACGATATGAACAGTGGCTTCTCCCTGATAACCAGCCACAACTCAGACCTGAGTGGAGTGACCGTCCGCTGCTGACCAAGCACCGGACTGCAGTGTTCACAGCTCCACCTTTTAGTACCAGATCTGTGTGCTAGGTACCCCAACAGAAGGGGTACCAAAAATGGTAATGGTACGAAACGGTTCCATCGGTACTATCCACAACTTTTCACAGTGGAAACGGAAAAAAATCAAACCGAACTTAACCATACCATACCGTACTGCTTGGTGGAAAAGGGGCTCAAGGTGAGCATGATGGCAGCCATGTGAATAACAGAGGTAGCTGACCTGGCTGAAAGAAAAACACTGGCTGGAGCTCTCTGTTTTTCTTAAGTAGTATAATGTGACAAAAACTCAAATAAAACATGTTAAAATGGCTTTTTTAGATGTAAAATGATGACTGGAAATCAGATTTTTCATTTGCTATTGTTAATTTGTAACTTATATCACTATCACTATAACATGAACTTATTTGAACCACTGCTGGTTTACTTGAACCAACTGCCAAATACATTTTTCTAAACATGATTGTAATCATTCCCTTCAGCATCACCAAGAACCCTCTGCTACAAGGCAAGAAGCCAACACTGTCATTTAGAAAACTCCTCTATGGGATTATCTCAACATCCCTCACCCGACTTCGCATTAAACATTCAAAAATTGGGCTTTCAGTTCTCTGTCTCCACACATTTCTAGGAGGCTCTAAGTAGGGCTTGGTATCCCCACTGTTTTCTGCATCATTTCGATTTCCATTCACACGGTTCCCACTCAATTCCCTCAACTGTAGTATAAGTGGAACCACAAGGGCAGGTAAGATATGTCAGAGCCTTTGCTTCCTAAGTGCCTACCTCTCTCAGATCCCAAAACTCAAGTTTTAAACACACATTCTTTTTTTTATTTTTCATTAAAGTCTCAAGCTTCTGTTGAGATAGCCCTAAAGACATGGCTATGACATCAGGAGGGTTATTTCTTTTTAATTGTAGAAGGCTCTGTCACATTACTCATAACAAGTAATGCCTACCATACACAAGAAGACTTGTAAAACCATTGCCTTACATCTAAGGACAATGTGCATGATTCACTGTCTTGAGATATGAGATGGTGTCAGACCTTATATATATAAGTTTATTTAAAGGCGGGGCTGCAACTAAATCTGCCCACTGTTTTTCTCTTCTCTTTTCTCTCATGGTACAAATGGGACAACATGTCAGAGAGGCACCGTTGTACACTTTCTACCTATGTTGCCGCTTCCTGTGTGGTGCGAGAGAGAGCACATCTGTTGGTTAACAGTGGTCACATCATCGAACTTTACTATTTGCATGAGCCAAGACCAAAAACTTATCACATTAAATATGCTTGGTTTTATCAGAACGTCTAGACAAGATAAAGACTGACTTGAGACAGTTCTGAGTTTTATGACCATTTTACACCAAACCATCAAGATTGAGGGAACATGCCACAACCTTAGCAAAACTCTCCTGATTTTAATCAACACTGGAAATTTGTCTGCAACAGTGACACTGCTTGAAAAGTAATTTGGTGTCACGCCTGTATAAACTGAACTCCCTGCAGATTTTTTTTTTTTTTTTTACCTCTGTTGGTGCTGTGGAGTCTGTGTGGGTCACCATTTTGTTTTGCGCATGTGGGTGACCCAATTCACCATGCTTTCAATTATTTCACTGTTGAATAGGTGGTGGTAACACACCAAGTAGGGATATGTACTGAAACTCATTATTTAAGGGGCCCTGGGGCCAAGATATTAAAGACCGTGGTACTGATGAGCTCCCACATTAATGGTTCTACTATCGGTACTGGAGACAGAAGATATATCTCTTGTTTATTTAGGTTACATAAACATTATCTTGTACAGTTTTTTTTCACCAACTCCATTTCTAATTTGCTATAATATTAAGACATTCGTCACTGATGTATTTTTGCTATTTTTGCAATCCAGGAAAGGGCTGTCTGTATCGGAGCCTCAGAGCCTGCTGCATGAGCAAGGGGTGTATGGAGTTGGAACAGTCTCAAAATGAATAAATGCAGTGGGAATTAATAAATGCACAAAAAAGGATTCACAAATGTATTTGGGGATTTATATATATATATATATATATGACTTCCCTGCATTTGTGTGCAGCCATGTGTGTTCTGATGGAGACAACAGCCCCTTTTCCACCAACATTTCCATGAACTTTTATTATCAGGAATTTATTTACCTGGGTAAAAGAATTCCTGGTAATCTGTGAGGTTTGCGTTTCCACTGCACCTCAAAGTTCCGGATAATTTATTCAAATTAGCATGATGACCTAGATGATTCAGCATGTGCCCTGTATTTGGCTCCGCCATTCCTGTCTGGTTACGTGCTGGTAAAGAGTTGGGGCTGTTTGTCTCAGCCAGCAGCTAAGTTTTAGAGTATTTTAAGATAAGTGTCAAACTAAGTTAGTCTACGTACAGAGAGCTGTCATTTGAGCTTATTAGTAACAATTCGCTATCAGCTGAACTAGCTGTCCTTGTATAAGACATAACGTTAGTGTCGGTGGATGAGAGACTGTGGACGGAGCATATTGAATATCGCTGTCTGCACGTTAACATGTTCATGCTTACTGAACACATGTATGGATAAAGTATTGGCTTCTTACTCGCTAAGGTTTAATGTCACTTACAGTAACGGTAGGGGCAGCGGCTGCCCCTACCAGGAAGTGCGGAACGCTGCAAGTGTGTGTTCCACTGATCAGTGTTCTTCGGCAAACAGCCCTGCCCCTCAAGAACTCTGGGTAATCTGAAAAGTCCTACCCCAATACTAGGTACTTTTTCCAGGGTAAATTTGGGGTTGAGGGAAAGCTTTTTACCCGGGTAATTTCGGTGGAAATGCACAGAGGTTTTTCAAAATTCTGGGTAAAAGTTCCTGCAGTGGTAAAAGGGCTAACTTGCCAACAGTTTGCAGGGCTGGTGTAGAGATGCATGCCCGGGGACACAGCAGTTGCCTGTTATCAGACTTGCTTCCAGATGGTATATTTCAACCTGCGCATAGTGCCCACTAGTGACGGCCGAATGAAGCCTCATGAGTCATTAGGGCCCAAGCACCGACCTCAGTGCCAGGACCCTATTAAAATTGAAGGAATTATTATTACTAGTCCATACCCACTGAGTGCACAGTTGCCCACGTACAGTTTCACGTGGTGTGTGTTTGGGATACGGGTCATAGGAAATTGCAGATTAAATAGTCAACTGAACCCATTAAGAAGAGCAATGTATTCAGACAGCGTTTTTGTGAATTTGATATTACGATTGCTTTATTGAAAGTACAGTAGTACTTTGGCCAATTGATGTAATATTGCTTCATTCACATCCTCCCATGACCCTCTACCACTGTGCCAAATTTCACATGGCTTGACCAAGTCAGTGAGGAGAAAAACGTGGAATAGACACACAGACAGACATACAGACAGACAGACAGACAGACACACCCACAGATAGCGAGTTTTCGTTATTAGTAAGAAAGTAAGATTATTTTTCTGACAAATAAATTGCCTTTTTGGGGGCTTTAACATACTCAAAAACTTGCCCATTTTTGTGTCCGCTTCAGTCCTCGTGTAAATTATGGTGTGATATTGCTTTTGTTTATGGGCGGGACAAAGTGACTTGGCCACCCCCTAAACAGCAGCCCCCGCGGCATGTTTCACCGACATGCACGAAAATTGGTACATACCTGTATCATGCCCAGATACACAAAAAAGTCTCTTGGACCCATTGCCTAAACCCAACAGGAAGTTGGCCATTTTGTATTCCGCAGTCTTTTTTTTTTGGCGTCGCACGTTGTGATTTAACGAACTTGTCCTACAGATTTAATCTGATTGGCTCCAAACTTGGTTTATGTGAGCCTGACTACCTTGTGACTACAAGTTATAACAGGATCTGCCCAATGTTGAATGGTGCGCCTGCTGCAGAGCGTTGAATTTTGAGGTCTTGCCATGAAAAACAAAATTGCTATAACTTTGGCGTAAATGGTCCGATCTCCACCAAATTTCACATGATTCATATTAGTCCCAACCTGATGCCATTTACATAACCATATTTCCTGATAGTCATAGCGCCGCCTATTGGCGACAGGACATTACATGTTTTACACTTTAATGTGCTCCTCCTGGCAGGTTGACCATATCCAGCTCAAATGTGGTCATAAAGGCCTGAAGAAATTGGTTATGTTATATTGTGAAGATGTTGAAATGCCACCAAACGGGGTGGCCATAATGACATGGTGAAGTTGGATGTTTCGCCAAAACACAGGAAATGGCATTAACTTAAGTGTACTTGGTTCAATCTGCCTGAAACTGGACACACTTCTTAAGAGTCTAGGCCTGGACATGTAATATGAGTTTCCTCGATGGGTGTGGCAAAAAGGCTTGGCGACGCTCTAAAGTGCAGCCCCCACCGCATATTTTACCGACATGCATGAAAATCGGTACATACCTGTATTATGCCCAGATGCACAAAAAGGTCTCTTGGACCCATTGCCTAAACTCAACAGGAATTCTGCTATTTTGAATTCTGTGGTGGTCATTTTTGGCGTTTTAACAAACTTCTAAAGATTTAATTGGATTGGCTCCAAACTTGGCTTATGTGAGCCTGACTAACTTGTGACCAAAAGTTATAACAGGATTTGCATGCGGTGTTTAACTTTGAAAAATTAACTGCCGTGTCAGCAGGCGTCCTGCCAGCCCCCCCGAGTTGCGTGAAGGTGCGAGAGCCCGTTCATCGCTGCTTGCAGCTTTACTTTTTTTTATTTTCTGAGCCCACTAGATGGTACTTTTTTGTTCAACAAAAGGTTTAAAACACAGTGAATTGCCATTCTTTGAGCCTCTCTTTCAACTAAGAGTGCCATCTAGTGGGCTCAGAAAATAAAAAAAATGCTTCATGAGGCTTCATGAGGCCATCACTAGTGCCCACAGGCAAGAACAGGCTCACAGAAAACACTGCCTGAGGGCTCTAAAAGATCACAACATGTCTCAAGCAAATTCATGGACCACTGGTGTTTAAATGTTGATGAACAGGACAATGATAAAATTAACTTGATCCTGAATTCAATGATCACAATCGCACAAAGACTAGTCTGAGTGGGCGGAAGTTCGCTGCATAGATCAGCCTCTCAATCAGCCTCTCATTGGGCGGAACGAGCTACCCGCTGAAGTCCTGCCCTACCACCTCCGGTTGTGTAGCAGTTTTCAAGCGCACCGTTGCTGTGGCACCGCCAAAAACAATTGTGATTGGTTGAAAGAAATAAAAAAAGCAGGGACGTTTTTTTCTCCAATCTTAAAGTGAGAGTCGTCGCAGCCAGACCTTTCTTTTCTTGAGAAAGGTCTGGTGAGCGAGACTACATAAAGACTACAGTTCCTGTATTTTTCCATTAAATGTATCAGGTAAGCTCCCTAGACACAGCCAAAAATGGTCCTCTGAAGCTGTGAATAGAAAAGCTGGGCTTTTGCTTCTCTGCTGACTGCTTGGTCTGATCCTAAGATCCCCTAAGATACTGTGTCTTCAGCCACCTGTCAACCATCCTCACCACTGAGGTCTCATGGTCAGCGGTTAGAAGAGGCGTGTGTACTTGTCTGTTATGCAGTGTGTTAATTGTGTGCCAGTCAGTGTGCTTGTTCTGGTCTTTATCAATATTTGGCTAAACTATTGAGAGTAATGAATGTAGACAGCCCAGCGTGTGTTGCTGTGGAGATCAATGTTACCTGCAGAGCCACACGCTTTAGCCTTTCGTCATCCAGCTCTCCTCGTAGCTCAGCTATTTCTTTCCTGGAGAGAAACCCACACACATACACACTCATTAACACATGTATACTCCTGCAGCATTTTGAAATTGTTCAAACCCATGAAGTAACTACTATACGTTCTTTGGAGATTAAAAAATCCCAAACAAAGGTGAGCTTAAGTTCTACAAACAAAACCAATGTTAGTGCATTAAGTATCATCATGAAGCACTGCATCCTAAATAAGTGAACTGGGTTGATGGTTAATGTTCAGTGAGCCACATTACTGACTGGATTATTGTGTAATGTGTCAAACAAATGTACAGGATGTATTTTTTGAAAGACACACTAAGATGAAAATGCATCAGCACATTTTTTACTGCTTTTTATGCTAGTATACTGACACCCTGTTTTAATCCACACTGAGTGTTATTACATTTGCTGGGCCTTGAGCAGCTCCACAGACAGCAGCAGCTCTTTCATCTGGTTCCTCAGCTCATCCAGCTGGGAGCTGGGCTCTTCAGGCGCCCTGCTGCCCTGCAATGTGCTGTCTGAGCTCAGGGCTGCAGTAGGGGTTGGCTTGGCCTCTGTGCTGACCGTGGTGAGCCTGTGGAGTGACGGTGACTGGGATAAGGTGTTTGTGGAAGGCTGTGAAGATAAAAAGAGGGAGAAAATGGAAGACAGAGTTAGACCAACAGGTTCAGCAAATACAATTAAAGAGAAACAATACTAAATTAAAACTGCAAGCAGCTGTGACCGGGCCCTCGCTCTCCCGCGCTATCGTGGGGGGCCAGCAGCACGCATCACTGAAGCGGTTATGTGAAAACTCAGAGTAACTTAACTCTGACGTGGTGTGACGTTTCATCTTCCTACTCCAAGAAAATCCCTATGGGGAGGGTTTTTTGAAAATTTCAAGGGGGACTACAAAGGCATTTTGTCCCCACCATGGGCAACGGCCCTATCAGATGTAAGAGCTCACCATTCTTGACCTGTGTATCAATTTCGTGAGGATATGATGTCGCTGAAACCATCAAAAAGCCAACTGATTTGGTGGCGAGGGCGGCTGGTCTTGTCATACAAAGTTTGATGGAGTGTCAACTGGACAATATGGAGATATTTGCATGTTGAAAGCTGGACTACAAGTGTGGATAGACAGGGAGAAACACACGCAAGCCTAATACGTGGTAAGATACGATATTCCTCACTATATGAAGTGACTGATAACAAGATCTGTATAATGGGTTGTAAAGAAATTTGTCAGGTTTTTATTTTGTAGACAATTAATCTGTATTTATAGCATGATGGGATGACAGCACAATGATGTGTGGTATCATTGGAAAGCTCTGCTCCTGCACTTTCATGTGATATGTGTGGTATTTCTGTGTGATGCTGCATTCGCGAATAATCCATCCAACAGTAATGTGTGTGCAGAGCTGTATGAAAGCTCTGTTATACATAATTTTAGTGTAATTTTATCATTTTTTTTCGCTGGGAAAACATTGGACTACCGACAAGTGCTTGGTCTTGTCGGAAATCTATGATATCACTGTTTCACGTGATATGCGTGGCTTCTCGCTATGATGCACGATCGTGGAGAAAATCCACAAAGAACAGGTGTGAATTTGGACGGACTATGTGTCATTCGGACCCATAGGGTTAAAGAGCCTGTAACCGTAACAACTACAACTATGTGGCACAAACTCAGCACTTTGGTTATAAATAATGTCGGGCTCAGTTCCGCTTCGAACAGAAATATGTGGCTGTGCCGCACTCTAACACACACACACACACACACACGAACACACGGAAAACTGGACATTATCAGTTTATAAAAAAAAAAAAAATCTGGACACCCCGGACGGGACGTGAAAAGTGGACATGTCTGGGCAAAAGAGGACGTTTGGTCAGCCTAACGCCGTTAACGTTACCTAACACAAAGAGAAATGTTAACGGCTCGTTTCTCCTCTGACACGCCACATACCTGCGTGCCACCATGGCTGGGTTGTCCAGGTACTGGCCAGTCATGACACCAACCAAAGAGGAAATTACTGGACCTGGAGACGGTAAGCCGTTATCTTGCGTTTGTCAGCTGCTCTCATGTTCCCTCCTTTTGTGAAGGTCTTGTTGCCGTCCTCTGCATACCAGCCATCATATGCCCCACGGTGTATTCCCCGACATTTGTTCGGAATATTTCAAAACGTCTAGCTTTAAATGAACACTGAAGTTGCGTCTTGTCGCCATCTTATCTGTTTACAATCAGCTGAGAGTGCGCAACTGCGCATGTGCGGTCTCTTGTTTTTATGACGGTAGCGTCATGAGCAACCAAAGACCACCTCGTGGCAAGATAGTTATCTACCAGTGTTCATAAACAAAAGAATATTGGTCATGGCTGAAATAAAGATAAAGATCGATAATTAGGTACAGTTAATGCATTCAAGGTCTTCTGACTCTTTAAAAGTTGACATGGTGTCTCTAGCTCAAAGTATGAGAGACAAGAAGAGGTTGAAAGTCGATGAGTTTTGAAGAGGATTTGAAGATTTTCCAATTTACTTCCATTCACACTAATTAGACTGCCACCAGAGCGCCACCTATTGGCCGATTTGCACCAAATTTTGTACAAAGTCTCATTGGGCCTTGGAACACAATCAGCAAAAGTCCAATTTTTTGGACGATCAAAATTCTTTTGATAACTTTTTGTCAGAAGGGTCCACAGATGCTTCGTGCAAAGTTTGGCGCAAATCAGTCAAATCACTTAGAAGGAGTTTGAAAAAGTACGTTTTTCATTTGGCGCGATTTAGCGAATGGAAAGTTACCGCAAAAGTGGGCGTGGCTTACACCACACAATTCAGCTGAATTCAGAGAACACGTAAATAGAAGGTTTAACAATGTGCGACATATTATGTGAGAGTTATTAGCCAAAACCGCATTTGCATTGAAAATAGCGCCACCTGCTGGTCATTTTTGGTGTGTGAGTTACAGGGGCCAGTCTATACCACTATACCTATCAATTTTATTTCCATGACTGTTATGGTGTTGGCACAGTGCCAAATATTAAATTAGACAGCCACCAGAGCGCCACCTAGTGTCGGATCGGTTAGTCCTTCATCAGATATCCTCAGGAGGGCATTGACAATAATCATTCCAAGTTTCGTGTTAATCCACCCAACCGATGTTGAGATATAAAATACTTCATTTTAAAGAGCGCCACCTGGTGGTCATCGCCTGACATTTTGCACAGAGCCTCAGGGACTCATGGGAAAGTAGTTCATGTCATGTCATTCGGATACACCAATGTGGAGATATGCAGCACTTCCTGTTTGCAACGAAATCTGCAGGAAGTTGTTATTTAATAAGTTGAGTATTGTTTGGAATATCAAAATTCTTTTAATAACTTTTTGTCAGGAGGGTCCACAGATGCTGTGTGCAAAGTTTCATGCCAATCGGTGAAATTGCCTGGGAGGAGTTCGAAAAAGTAGGTTTGCGAATTTTGCGGTAGGCGGAAATGGGCGTGGCCTATATCACAAGATTCAGCACAATTCACTGAACGCGTGGATATAAGGTTTTTGAATGTGCGACAAAATATATGGGAGTTATGACCCAAAACGCACTGTCCTTGATTAAAGCGCCATCTAGTGGTGGAAATTCAGGATGGCAATAGATTATAAAATTTTTCGCCAGACCTAACGCGTGTGCCATATTTGGTGAGTTTTTGAATTTGGGAAAGGGGCCAAATTGGGGATTATATGCGCACAATAATAATAATAATTAAAGCTGCAAGCAGCTGTGATCGGGCCCTCGCTCCCCCATGCAGCCGTGGGGGCCTGAGGCATGCGGGGGCTGTGGCGCGGAGCGAGAAGGGGAAAAAAAACCTGGCAGGAGAGAAAAAAACGCATTGTTTCGTTCATCCACTAGGTGGCGCTACGAACGTAACCAGATGTGGGCAGGTGCGTTCAGGGGTGGACCATCATCACACGTGAAGTTTCGAGCAAATCGGACAATGTCAATGTATAATAGGGTATTTCCTGTTTCCACAAGGGGGCGCCATGAGCAAGATTGCCTTCGAGCATATGGAGGCGTTGAGGGCGGGGCTCTTATCATGTACAGAAATTTTGAAGCAGTTTGGATGAATTATGTGGGAGAGAGAGCTGCTTGAATATGCATGGCGATGGATCAAAAATGGCAGCACCATAGCAGCCACGCCCTTTGACCTACAGACATGCAGAGCACAACTTTTGATCAGAACGGTGTCTGGATGATCTGTAAAAAATTTGAAGTCGATTGGATGAAATCCCTAGGACTAGTTCGTTAAAATATAACATGTGGAAATCATGTCAAAATGACAAGTCAAAATCAAAATGGCCAACTTCCTGTTTGGAGTAGACCATTGGTGCCAGAGACTTTTATGTGCGTCTGGACAATATACATATGTGTACCAATTTTCATGTTCCAACTCTAAAAAAACCCTTAAGGGGAGGGGTTTTTGAAAATTTCAAGGGGGCGCTATAGAGGCATTTTGTCCCCCCCAAGGGCGACGCCCCTATCAGATGCAAGAGCTTGCCATTCTTGACCTGTGTATCCGTTTTCATGACGAGATGAGGTCGTTGAAGCCATCAAAATGCCAAACGTATTTAGTGGCGAGGGATCGATAGTCACCACGCCGCCACATGGACACCATTAGACGCAGCTTCACAGCGTTCATAAGGTAGCTTCACCAACTTGTTCTGCATGCATTAGAAGTGGAATGAAGTTGATACGCTCAAGTTTGTGGCATTAGTACATGTTAAAAAAAAAACTGGTCACTTCCTGTTACCACCGGAGGGCGCTATGAGTAAGATGGGATATTAACATATCGGGGCGTTCGGGGCGGAGCCATCATCATGTCCAGCAAGTTTGAAGCTGCTGAGATCAAGTATGTGGGCAGGAGAGCCGTTCGAAATTCGATGGCAAGAAAATGAAAAGTCGCCAAAATTTGTCACGTCCTAGCGGCCACGTCCCTTGACATAGAGAAAAGCTTTTAATAACTTTTGATCAGCATGTTCTCAGGATGATCTGTACCAACTTTGAAGTCGATAGAACGACATCCCTAGGAGGAGTTAATTCAAATATAAGTTGTGGAAATCGCCGTAACGAAAAAATTCAAAACAAAATGGCCGACTTCCTGTTGGGATTTCACCATGACGTTAAGAAACTTTTTTGTGCGTCTCGGTATGATACATGTGTGTACCAAATTTCGTTTGCCTACGACAAACTAACCCCAATGGGGAGGGTATTTTGAAAATTTGTAGGGGGCGCTATTTCGGCATTTCGCGCCGACCATGTGCAACCGCCCAAAAATATCGAATTTCGGATGTGGCCGGTCGAATGTGGAGAGTAAGAAGCATTTTCAAATTTGGGAAAGGGCCGAAATTGGGACACGAAATGTCGCAAGAATAATAATAATAAACAGCACGATTTCAATAGGGTCCTCGGACGACTTTGTCGTCGCTCGGGCCCTAATAATTAAAGCTGCAAGCAGTCATGAACGGGCCCTCGCAGTCCACGCGCGTCGGGGCATGCTGCCATCGGGGGGCCTGCACCTAGATGTCTTGTCAGCTGTAATAAATAAAAAAAATAAACGTTATCTCTTACTCACATTTCCAGTATACAGGTAGGCACCCTACCCACGGATGTATTTTTCCAAAAAGTAGAAGCTGAATACGTGCCCAATAGTTCAAGGTCTTCTGACTCTTTAAAAGTTGACATGATGTCTCTAGCTCAAAGTATGAGGGACAAGAAGAAGTTGAAAGTCGATGAGTTTTGAAGAGGGTTTGAAGATCTTCCAATTTACTGCCATTCACACTAATTAGACTGCCACCAGAGTGCCACCTATTGGCCGATTTGCACCAAGTTTTGCACAATCCCTCATTGGGCCATGGAACACAATTAGCAAAAGTGTTGTGGTTATAGGACTGTATTTGGTCAAGACATGAAAGACTGTCTGTTTTGAACACCATGTGCAGGAATTTGTTGTTTTATATTTTGGGCGTTTTTTGGACGATCAAAATTCTTTTGATAACTTTTTGTCAGAAGGGTCCACAGATGCTTCATGCAAAGTTTGGTGCAAATCAGTCAAATCGCCTAGGAGGAGTTTGAAATAGTCTGTTTTTCATTTGTCGCGATTTAGCGAATGGAAAGTTACCGCGAAAGTGGGCGTGGCTTACACCACACAATTCAGCCGAATTCAGAGAACATGTAAATAGAAGGTTTAACAATGTGCGACATATTATGTGGGAGTTATAAGCCAAAAACGCTTTTGCATTGAAAATAGCGCCACCTGCTGGTCATTTTTGGTGTGTGAGTTACAGGGGCCAGTCTATACCACCCCTATCAATTTTATTTCCATGCACTTTGCACTTTCCTTAATAATAGCGCCACCTAGTGGTGGAAATTCAGGACAACAATAGATTATAAAATTTTTCGCCAGGTGTGACTTCTATTCCAAGTTTGGTGAGTTTTGGGGTATGTTCAGGCAGTGAAAAATGCGATCATATGGGCGGAAGAAAAAAAAAAAAAAAAAAAAATCGGGAGAAAAACAATAGGGACCTCGCAAGTCTCCTGCTCGGGCCCTAATTAAAGCTGCAAGCAGCTGTGATCGGGCCCTCGCTCCCCCATGTAACCGCGGGGGCCTGAGGCACGTGGGGGCTGTGGCGCGAAGCGAGAAGGGAGAAAAAACCTGGCAGGAGCAAAAAAACGCAATGTTTTGTTCATCCACCAGGTGGCGCTACGAGCATAACCAGATGTGGGCAGGTGCGTTCAGGGGTGGACCCTCATCACACGTGAAATTTTGAGCAAATCGGACAATGCATGAAGGATTTATACCAAGTTGATGTTCCGTGGTGAAGGATGAAAAGCCATAACCGTGGCAGCCTGCAACATGACAGGACACGCGTGTCACTGTGGAGATTCAACAACTTGATCGTCATGTGGCCACATAATATAGCTGATCAGGTCAGGAGCTTGAGGTTGGTGTTTGTCAATGTAAAAGATGGCATTTCCTGTTTCCACAAGGGGGCGTCATGAGCGAGACTGCCTGCGAGCAAATGGAGGCATTGAGGGCAGGGCTCTTACAATGTACAGAAATTTTGAAGCAGTTTGGATGAATTACGTGGGAGAGAGAGCTGCTTGAATATGCATGGCGATGGATCAAAAATGGCAGCGCCATAGCAGCCACGCCCTTTGAATGGAATGAAGTTGATGCGGTCAAGGTTGTGTCATCAGTCCATGTTAAAAAAAAAACTGGTCACTTCCTGTTACCACCGGAGGGCGCTATGAGTAAGGTGGGATATGAACAAATCGGGGTGTTCAGGGCGGAGCCATCATCATGTCCAGTAAGTCTGAAGATGCTGAGATCAAGTATGTGGGCGGGAGAGCCGTTCGAAATTCAATGACAAGAAAACGAAAAGTCGCCAAAATTTGTCTCACCCTAGCAGCCACGTCCCTTGACACAGAGAAAAGCTTTTAATAACTTTTGATCAGCATGTTCTCAGGATGATCTGTAGCCAATTTGAAGTCGATCGGACGAAATCCCTAGGAGGAGTTCAAATTTAAGTTGTGGAAATTGCTGTAATGAAAAAAATTAAAAACAAAATGGCCGACTTCCTGTTGGGATTTTACCATGACGTCATGAGACTTTTTAGGCGTCTCGGTATGATACATGTGTGTACCAAATTTCGTTTGCCTACGACAAACTAACCCCAAGGGGAGGGGTTTTTGAAAATTTGTAGGGGGCGCTATTTCGGCATTTTGCGTCGACCATGTGCAACCGCCCAAAAATATCGAATTTCGGATCCGGCCGGACGAATGTGGAAAGTTAGAAGCATTTTGAAATTTGGGAAAGGGGCGAAATTGGGACACGAAATGTTGTAATAATAATAATGATAATAATAATAATAATACTAATAATTAAAGCTGCAAGCAGCGATGAACGGGCCATAGACATTGCATGCAGGGGTGACTCTGCATATCCTTGATACATTGCTGGAATGACATATTTCACATTTTGTATCACTTCCTCTTTCCACTAGAGGGAGTTGGAGAGCGCACTAATTATACATCATGTTCTTGTACATCAAATATACACCACAGCATGTAACTTTCAGATAAATCGAAAAATAAGTGTTTGATGAGACCTACTTCCTGTCGCCAATAGGTGGGTCTATGAGTATCAGGCAATATGGTAATGAAAATGTGTTCAGGGCGGCACTAATATGAATCATGTGAAGTTTGGTGGAGATTGGACCATTTATGCCAAAGCTACAGCAATTTCGTTTGTCATGGCGAGACCTCAAGATTCAACGCTCGGCAGCGGGCGCACCATTCAACATTGGGCAAATGCTGTGATAACTTTTGGTCACAACGTAGTCACGCTTACATACACCAAGTTCGGAGCCAATCTGATTAAATCTGTAGGACAAGTTCGTTAATTTACAAGCCCTGGAAATGGGCAAAAATGCACAAAAGTGGCACAAGTAAATTCAAAATGGCGGACTTCCTTTTTGGGTTTGGAGCATGGCTCCAAGAGGCTTTTTTGTACGTGATAGAGTGTTACACATGCCTACCAAGTTTCATACATGCAGGTCAAAGCAGCTTTGGGGGCTGCTTAATTGAAATATTCTAGGGGGCGCTGTTGAGCCATCTTGGTGCATCAAAGCACAAAAATCACATCAGACAATAGGATTTGCGACCTGTGATCTGTATGCCACATTTGGTGAGTTTTCAAGCATCCCTTGTCCCTTCAAAACAACATTGTGTTTAATGGCGAACAAGGCGGCGCCCAGTGACAGCGTTTGATGAAAACTCAAAAGTTTCATTTTTAAGTATCATCAAGGTCTAAGAACTTAGACCAGCAAGTTTGAGGTGGGTCTGATTAACCTGCTAGAAGAGGGACATCAAAGAATGTATAAAGTAACTTTCTGTTGCCAGTAGATGGTGCTATGGCGGTGATTCAAAATTCCTCTGTAGATGTGTTCAGGGCTGGACTGTCATCATATGTGTGACGTTTTGGCAAGATATTCCCACGTCGAGTCAAGTTACAGCAACGTTTATCATCATGGCGAAACATCAAAGTTCGTTGCCAGGCCATGGCCACGCCCTTCGACGAAAACTCACAGTTTCCACAATAAAGCGTCATCAACGTCTTATGACTTTTTTCACCAAGTTTGAGATGGATCTGGTCAATTCTATAGGAGATGTACATTAAAGTCTAAAACATGACATTTCCTGTTGCCAGTAGGGGGCGCTATATTTATCTCTAATTATTGACATGTAGATGTGTTCAGGGCGGGACTGGCATCAATCCTGTGAAGTCTGGGAAATATTGGAGTTATAAACTACTTCCTGTTTAATGGCGAGACCCCTAACTCTGACGCCATCCCACGGTCACACGCATTGATGAAAACTCAAGCTTTTGATAATTTTTCATCTTCAAGGTCTTTGGGGTGGGACACACCAAGGTTTGAAGTCGATCAGATGAAATCTCTAGGACTAGTTCGTTCATTTATGACCCCTGGAAATGGCCAAAATACACCAAAATTGCACAGTAAATTAAAAATGGCCGACTTCCCGTTGGGTTTAAAGCATGCCTCCAAGAGGCTTTTTTGTACGTCTGTACGTTTCATACATGTAGGTTAAACTAGCTTCAGGGGCTGTTTCCTCAAACTTTTGTAGGGGGCACTACTGAGCCATTTTTTGGAACCCGTGAACGAGACCCTTAAGATATCATTTTCAAATTTGGGAAAGGGACGAAATTGGGGGCACGAAATGTCGCAAGAATAATAATAATAATAATAAACAGCGCGATTTCAATAGGGTCCTCGGACGACTTCGTCGTTGCTCGGGCCCTAATAATAATAATAAACAGCGCGATTACAATAGGGTCCTCGGACGACTTTGTCGTCGCTTGGGCCCTAATAATAATAATTAAAGCTGGGGGGGGGGGGGGGGGCAGCAGCGTGCATCACTGAAGCGGTTATGTGAAAACTCAGAGTAACTTAACCCTGATGTGGTGTGACGTTTCATCTTCCTACTCCAAAAAAAACCTCTATGGGAAGGGTATGTTGAAAGTTTCAAGGGGGCGCTATAGAGGCATTTTGTCACCCCCCCATGGGCGACCCCCCTATCAGATGTATGAGCTCACCATTTTTGACCTGTGTATCAATTTCATGTGAATATGATGTCGCTGAAGCCATCAAAAAGCCAAACATATTTGGTGGCGAGGGCAACGTCATAGTAGCCACACCCCTTGACATAGAGAAAGGCTTTTAATAACTTTTGATCAGCATGGTCTCAGGGGCTGAGGCTGTTGAGCAACCAGGGGCTGCAGGGAGACCCAGAGCAGGCATGGATTGGTGGTGTAAATGTGGGGTTTACTGGCCACTTTATTAGGTACACCTGTGCAATCTAATACAATCCAATACAACAGCTCTGCCACACATTGTACGTTTACAAAGCTTTTACATTTTCATCTTTTGTCAGAAAGGTGATTATTCTACTTTATTGTTAAGGTCGTAGTGGGTGGTGCTGGTTTACTGGAGTGCAATATATTTAAAAGTGTTCCTAATATTTTGTCCCCCTCACTTAGACAACATTAGGAGACCACCCCAGTACACCACCACCATTCACTATGACTGCAATAATAAACAAAGTAGAATCACCACTTTCTAGACGATGTCAACAATAACCGAAAATTTATAAGCTTCAGGGGAAAAAATCATGGTACAGTCGTTCTACTGGATTGCATTAGATTAGACAGGTGTACACAAAGTGGCCAGTGACTGTATGTTACATACATACAGTATTTCCTCAAATAGTAACTGGGGCCACTATAAACAAAAAAATAATTTGGGACCGGGGCACTGGTGGCTTAGTGGTAGAGCAGGCGCCCCATGTACAAGGCTGTTGCTGCAGCAGCCCGGGTTCCACTGCAGCCTGTGGCCCTTTGCTGCATGTCACTCCCTCTCTCTCTCCCCCTTCACGCTTGTCTGTCCTATACATTAAAGGTTAAAAGCCCCAATATATATATATATAAAAAAATAGTAATAATTTGGGACCAGGCTACAATGGGGGCAGGCTACTGTTTGAAGGAGGCTTTTAATAAAAGAAAAAAAAAATCACAGCCAAATTTGAAAATACAAATACTGTATTTTTTTTTAATTGAAACAGCAGAAATATTTATGTAAACTTGTCTTTACAGTAATTTTTTTTTCTAGTATTACAAATAAAGTACTGTATTATTTACAGTAACAAACTTTACTTTAACAGTAAAAATAGTTTTTGGTGTTTTTGTAAATCACCACTATTTACTATTTACTACAGCACAGTGTACTAGTTGTCCTGCCTTGAATCAGTGAATCATCTCATCCTCTGTCCCATCGGCAGCCACCGTGATGCCACACACCTTGGTTGGTTACGGTAAAAATATCAGTGCCAGAGGCGGTCCTGGCTAGTTTTACGCCCTGGGCGAACCATCCTTCGCCAGGGGGCTGCTGCCCCCCCCCCAACTCCCCAACCCCCCACCTCTAGGGTGATTAACCCTATGGGCTCTAGGCGTTTTTGGGGTATTTTTACTGCCTTTACTCTTAAGCTCATATCACAGTCATTATAAAGGCTACATACACATGCTATATCTTGTTTTTTTCAGGACAATGGGGTATCCAGATTTGCCATCATTTGATGTCCTTCTATGTGCCTGTATTTTATATAAATTTTTATATCAATGAAAAAAACATATGTGTTACTAAATTCTTACATTTTTACATGTATCTCACCATAGCAAGTTGGAAAAAGACATATTCTGCCATTTATGAAGAGAGGAGGCTCTCTGGAATCTGGCATTATAAGAACCATGATGGTGGGACATTCTGTCACTTCACAGCTGTCCAAAACATGTGGTTTGTGCCAGGCTGACCTGATTGCCAGTATTTTTTCATTATTGCAAGAAATTCCACTGACTCAATCACAAGTCAAAAATGTGTTTTATCTGTAAGAAACATGCAATATTTACATCTAAGATCATAAGATCATAGAAAAATAGTCAACCAAGTGCAGTGATGTCCTCCAAGATAATATTTGCCACTTTGTTTGCAGTAAACAAAAATTTGGGCATGGGGTGGAGGGGGGGTATCAATGTATATGATGACTACGGCCCTGTCATGCATGCATAATTAGGCTGCAGTTGTCTGGGTGCGCAAAGGTGAAGTGGCTGGTCTTGTCATACAAAGTTTGATGGAGTGTCAACTGGACAATATGGAGAGATTTGCATCTTGAAAGCTGGACTACAAGTGTGGATAGACAGGGAGAAACACACGCAAGCCTAAGACGTGGTAAGATACATATTCCTCACTATATGAAGTGATTGATAACAAGATCTGTATAATGGATTGTAAAGAAATTCGTCAGGTTTTTATTTGGTAGACAATTAATCTGTATTTATTGATGGGATGACAGTACAATGATATGTGTGGTATCTCTGCTCTTGCACTTTCATGTGATATGCGTGGCATTTCTGTGTGAGCCTGCATTCACCAGTAATCCATCCAAGAGTAATGTGTGTGCAAAGCTGTATGAAAGCTCTGTTATACATCATGATAGTGTAACTTTATCATTTTTTTCGCTGTGAAAACACTGGACTACTGACAAGTGCTTGGCCTTGTCGGAAAGCTACAATTTCGCTGTTTCGCGTGATATGCGTGGCTTCTTGCTATGACGCACGGTCGCGGAGAACATCAAATAGGCCTAGAGAAGAACAGGTGTGAATTTGGACGCACTATGCGTCGTTCGAGCCCATAGGGTAGGGGGGATCAAAATTAAATATCAAAAAATAAAATAAAAATCAACCAGCCACCCTCCTCCCCTGACAAGTAACGAACAGTCCCTAAAGTGCGGTGAGGTTTGTGGGCTGTTACTGACACAAAGACAGAAATGTGAATGGCTCGTTTCTCCTCTGACACGCCACATACCTGTGTGCCACCACTGCTCGGTTGTCCAGGTACTGGGCAGTCATGACACCAACGAAAGAGGAAATTACTGGACCTGGAGACGGGCTTGTGTGTCGCCGGTGTTTCGGATTTACTCGCGACCCTGTTAACTGGCGACCTTCAGCCGAATGCGTCTGTGGTTGTCGTAGTGACAACAGCTGTTTTCAACCAGGAAGAGAACACGTAGCTGTCCTCGCGAATGCCTCTGTCTTCAATGTTTCATTACAGTGTCAAAACAGAACATACCTGAGTCGACTGTGGAGTTTTGTTGGAGGAACCCAGTCACGGACCGACACTCAGTCGCGGTTTGAATCACACTTGTTATGACGGAATGTTGAAAACAGGAAGAGGCCAAGTTGCATTTCCTGTAGGAATCTAACTCCTATCTCGAATAAATTTTCTAAATAGGCCTACGCAGTTTCGTCTCTGGTGCCTACCTAAAGAAACATGTGCCATATTAAAGAACCGTTCAGCCCTGTGAAACATAAAAAAGAATATTTTCACAGGATTCGAGTCTGCTTCATTATGAAGAAACAAACTACAGGCGCACAATAAACGAGGTGCGCCACTATGACAACGTCATTTTATAGACAGATACAATAAAAATCCGACAACATACAGCCAGTTGTGTCTTCAAATTGGGAGGCAGCCAGATCAACTTGTGACCACACTGTCCATGCACTGAGGAACATTTTACAAACTCACTGCTTTCCAATACAAAAACCAGCAGTTTAAACACACTCAATTCATAAACCTAACGTTTATTGTTGTGCTACAGGTCGATAAAGCCAATATTCATATACTCACGTGGACATACTTTATTTTAAATTAAGCAATAAAGCAGCAGCTGTATAATAGATTTATCCCATATGTACCCATATGTGTATATATATATATGTATGCGTATATATATGTGTGTGTGTGTATATATATATATATATATATATATATATATATATGTGTATCATCCTGAATAAAATAAACTTGACTAACCTGAACTGTGTTCTTTACTGACTTGTGAGCAGTGGAGGGACCTTAATGTTATGCAGTTTTGGTGTGCAATACTTAAACAAATTTTGAGGTATTTGCAAACAATGTATTTATAGGGGGTGCACTTTTGGTTACATTACATTGAAACATTGAAGCAACACAGTAACAATTGTGGAAAAATGAGGTGGAATAAAACTTACTTGGCTAAATTATTTATACTTATTGAATATATTTCCAAACATGCAAGTTTAAAATCCTAATTGAGGATATATTGTATGAGTGTAAACGGGGCAAAAAATGAGTACTATGTTACGTATAGGCAACACAAAACTGCAGAGGGTTAAGTGCACATACGTTGTGGTCACAAGTTGATCGAACCACCTTTGTATGTGACTCAGCTGACTGTGTACCCCATTACAGTACAATACGTCAGTGCTGGAGTTTGTAAAGAGGTGGTCTTAGTGTAGTGGTTAACGTGTTGGTTTCTTGTATCTTTTTCCCTTCGCGGAGTGAGTTCGAATCTCCGCCAAGACGTGTTTTAATATGTTGAGCTTAAAAAACAGGCTGAATGTAACGCATGTAGATTCAATCACACTCCAAAGGAGTGGAAATGCTACTTGCTTTCTTCCTGTTGTCAGCAAATCACATCCTTACAACACGCGAGTGGGTAACGTTAATCGTACATCACTCTATAACGCTTTGCAGGAGTTAATGGACTTTCATACCACATAGCCTACAGCCTAGTGTTTGTCATATTTGTACGCTTTTGATCACCTTAATGTTACAACATAAATAGATAATTTATCTTAGAGATAAATCTATTATACAGCTGCTGCTTTATTGCTTAATTTAAAATAAAGTATGTCCACGTGAGTATATGAATATTGGCTTTATCGACCTGTAGCACAACAATAAACGTTAGGTTTATGAATTGAGTGTGTTTAAACTGCTGGTTTTTGTATTGGAAAGCAGTGAGTTTGTAAAATGTTCCTCAGTGCATGGACAGTGTGGTCACAAGTTGATCTGGCTGCCTCCCAATTTGAAGACACAACTGGCTGTATGTTGTCGGATTTTTATTGTATCTGTCTATAAAATGACGTTGTCATAGTGGCGCACCTCGTTTATTGTGCGCCTGTAGTTTGTTTCTTCATAATGAAGCAGACTCGAATCCTGTGAAAATATTCTTTTTTACGTTTCACAGGGCTGAACGGTTCTTTAATATGGCACATGTTTCTTTAGGTAGGCACCAGAGACGAAACTGCGTAGGCCTATTTAGAAAATTTATTCGAGATAGGAGTTAGATTCCTACAGGAAATGCAACTTGGCCTCTTCCTGTTTTCAACATTCCGTCATAACAAGTGTGATTCAAACCGCGACTGAGTGTCGGTCCGTGACTGGGTTCCTCCAACAAAACTCCACAGTCGACTCAGGTATGTTCTGTTTTGACACTGTAATGAAACATTGAAGACAGAGGCATTCGCGAGGACAGCTACGTGTTCTCTTCCTGGTTGAAAACAGCTGTTGTCACTACGACAACCACAGACGCATTCGGCTGAAGATCGCCAGTTAACAGGGTCGCGAGTAAATCCGAAACACCGGTAAGCCGTTATCTTGCGTTTGTCAGCTGCTTTCATGTTCCCTCCTTTTGTGAAGGTTTTGTTGCCGTCCTCTGCATACCAGGCGTCATATGCCTCGCGGCGTATTCCCCCGACATTTGTTCGGAATATTTCAAAACTTCTAGCTTTAAATTAACACTGAAGTTGCGTCTTGTCGCCATCTTATCTGTTTACAATCAGCTGAGAGTGCGCAACTGCGCATGTGCCTTGGTGAATGTTGATGTGTGTGTGGATGTGCATCTCTGTCTCTGTGGATGTGTGTAATCCGGGTTTAGCGCTCTATATAAATGCCAAACACGTCACATAAACACCACCAGTTTATAAAAGAGGCCGGCGTTTATTTATTAAATGTTTTTTTAAGAGGCCGGCTGCTAATAGGACCCGGTAACGTTAACGTTACAGCAGAGAGATGCTGAGCACAATTAACTTACACAACGATCACTTACCACATCTGCTCGTTTTGTGATGCCGACAGATGAAAAGACAGTATCTTTCAAGAAAAGCGTCTGAACCATTCCTGAGCTTCTGCGCTCCATCCTTTCACTGTAGTCCTCGTAAACAAACATTTTCCGGACCGTTTCCACAGGTGTGTTGGGATCGATGTCCAGCACATAGTCATTGTTTCATCCTGTCCGTACACGTCACTCTGCTCCACGTCTTCGGCTTGTTACCGCAACCTTTTACAATACATGTGTAAACCATGATTAACAACAGCACTCTGTAAACTTTTCTCAAACTTTCTGCTGCGTCCAGCTGACGATACCGCAAATGCAAGGCTGCAAGCATAGTACGTTTACATGCACAGTTTAATTCCACTTTTAATCGGAATGAAAGGCCATTAAAAGTGGTCATGTAAACGGTCATTCCGATTGAAAAACGGTCATTCCGATTGAAAATTAAATCCGATTAAAGGGGGTGGTTTATTCCGTTCGTCATTCCGAATGAAAGAATTTTGTGTGCATGTATACACTCATTCCGGTCTTTCTGCGCATGCTCGTTTCCTTGCCCTTCTGGCGCGATGACGTATATAGCGCGCATAGCAACGGGCTGCATAGCAACGGGCTGAGATAGAGCAGTCGGACTTGTTGCACTCACCGGTTTCCATTCGCCACAGCACGGTCTTCTGTCTCCCTTCTTCGACCTTCTACCTCCCTTCTCCTCCCCAACAGATGAAGCATTAGCAGAACAAGGTTGTTGTCGTACTGCTGTTTCAAGAATATAAGCAAAACACGCCCGAAAACGGCACTAAGAACGGCGTCGTCAAGCATCTTGTTATCCGGAGCGAGGACTACAGTGTTTTCTTCCGGTAAACGTAAACACGTAACATCCGCCCCGCCCCCTATCCAATCAGAAACGTTCCCTGGCCCAAACCTTGCACAGACCTGAATAAAGGCGATTGAACTAATCTCCCATGTAAACCCTCATTCGGAATGAATATTTCCCATGTAAACTACCTGGAAAGACTTTAATTCCGAATGACTTCATTCAGATTTATTTCATTCCGAATGAGAAGCCATCATGTAACCGTAGCCTCTCAGGTACGAACTGTGTCACTCCGCCCAGTGATTTACTGAAGAAAGTAGTTCCGAGTATTTGCTTCATGTGTCGTAATGTTACTTAATTATACATTATTATTTCATAGCGTGGGGAATGCGCAAGCCATGTGTTTTCCACTAGAGCGTTTTGGAGTCATTTGATGGTGTAATTGATTAGTTTTGAGGGAGAGAGGGTGCTGTATCACCTCCATTTCAGCTGGTAGCTCTGTCCCACCGATCTAAAAACAGTAGGCACTGACATTTAAAGGTATCAGAATCAAGAGCTCGCCATTCTTGACCTGTGTATCAATTTTCATAAGGATATGACGTCGCTGAAGCCATCAAAAAGCCAAACGTATTTGATGACGAGGGCGGCACCATAGCGGCCACGTCACTTGACATAGATAAAAGCTTTTAATAACTTTTGATCAGCATGGTCTCAGGGTGATCTGTACCAAATCTGAAGTTGATTGGACAAAATCTGTAGGAGGAGTTGTCAAAATACAAGGTGTCGAAATCACAATAAATGAAAAGTTTAAATCAAAATGGCCGACTTCCTGTTTGGAGTAGACCATTGGTGGCAGAGACTTTTTTGTGCGTCTGGATGACATACACATATGTACCAATTTTCATCTTCCTACTCCAAAAAAACACCTATGGGGAGGGTTTTTTGAAAATTTCAAGGGGGCGCTATAGAGGCATTTTGTCCCCCCCCCATGGGTGACGCCCCTATCAGATGCAAGAGCTTGCCATTCTTGACCTGTGTATCAATTTTCATGAGAATATGAGACTGCTGAAGCCATCAAAAAGTCAATTTGCTGGCAAGGGATTGATAGTCACCACGCCGCCACATTAGACATAGCTTCACAGCGTTTATAAGGTAGCTTCACCAACTTGTTCTGCATACATTAGAAGTGGAATGAAGTTGATGCGGTCAAGTTTGTGTCATCAGTACATGTTAAAGTAAAAACTGGTCACTTCCTGTTACCACCGGGGGGCGCTTTGAGTAAGGTGGGATATTAATATATCTGGCCGTTCAGGGCGGAGCCATTATCATGTCCAGCAAGTTTGAAGCTGCTGAGATCAAGTATGTGGGCGTGAGGGTCGTTCCAAATTCAATGGCGAGAAAACGAAAAATCGCCAAAGTTTGTCACACCCTAGCAGTCATGCCCCTTCACATAGAGTAAAGCTTTTCATAACATTTGATCAGCATGTTCTCAGGATGATCTGTAGCCAATTTGAAGTCGATCGGACAAAATCCCTAGGAGGAGTTTGTTCAAACATGTCAAAAATTCAAATCAAAATGGCCGACTTCCTGTTGGGTTTACGGCATGGGTCCAAGAGGATTTTTTGTGCGTCTTGGCATGTTCTATGAGCCCACCAATTTTCATGCGTGTAGGTGACACCCACAGGCAGGGCTCGAGGCACAAAATTTTCTAGGGGGCGCTATGTCGCCATTTGGCCCCGTCCACATGTGCCATATTTGGTGCGTTTTTTAATTTGGGAAAGGGGCCAAATTGGGGATTATATTCTCGTAAGAATAATAATAATAAATAATAATAATAATAATAATAAACAGCGCGATTATAATAGGGTCCTCTCGGACGACTTTGTTGTCGCTCGGGCCCTAATAATAAACAGCGCAATTACAATAGGGTCCTCACAGACGACTTCGTCGTCGCTCGGGCCCTAATAATAATAATAATAATAATAATAACAATAATAAACAGCACGATTACAATAGGGTCCTCACGGACGACTTTGTCGTTGCTCGGGCCCTAAAAATTTAATAAAAAAGAATAAAAAAATAAATAAGACTGGAATTACCACCTTTCAGATTTATGCCTCTGCAAACCTGTCAAGTTGCACTTCCAGTTTATATCCATGTCTGTGGAAACATGGCTGCTTCACACACATCTTCCACCTCAGCTGCACATAAGTTCTATACAATCAGCACAGTCTCAAGGTGGACACCCAAGATTAGTGTCACCAGTTCAGTATCTGACCAAATGTCTCCCCTTCTGTTCCTGAGATATGAACAGTGGCCAGAAAAGTGTTTTTTACAGAACATTATGATGTCACAGTGAAGTTGAATTTTGACCTTTTGGATATAAAATGTATGTGGTTGAATTAGTGTATAAAACTATGGTTGAGAGTGATTTAATGTTTCACCTTCCTGCCTGTGCGGTCACCTTAACTGTACATTTAACTCTGTAGGATTGTGACAATGATAAGTAAAATAGTTGGCAGGCCACAAAAGCCCTTGACCCAACTCTTTACGGAAAGGACAAGACAGAAAGCAAGGAGCATCTTGGCAGATAGTTCTCACCCTCTCTTTTTGAACCCTTGAGCTCTGAGAGGCGCTATAGAGTCCCTCTGGCAACCAAAAATGTATTTAAGAAGTCCTTCATCCCGAATGCCATCAGTATCTTTAATTCAACCAAGTGATTGATGAGTTTTAAACCACAGACAGACAATGTGCTGATTTAATGTATTAAATGTTTTGTAATGTCTCTATTTGCCCGTTTTACTGTTTGTCTGCTTTTACAATGTTGTCTTTTGTGTTTGGTGAGCCGAAGACAAATTTCCACCCATGGTGGACAATAAAGATAGGGGGGGGCTTTTTTGCCTTTAATGGACAGGACAGATTGAAATGGGGTGAGAGAGAACCTGTGACCGCTGCAGCGAGACATCGGTATTTTCATTTAAATTCATTACATTATTGTGGCAGATGATCAAAAGATTGATATATATGTGCAAATCACTCCTTCTCGTGGCTGCCTGCGCATTCCCTGTCCTTGTGGCTGCAACTTGCGCTGTCTTCTTCAAACTACAACACCCATAATTCATGTAGGAACTGCTGCAGCCAATGTGCAACCAGTGGGAGCTGCATGACAACTCAACCACCATGATCAGTTTTTAATGTTTTATCAGGCAATAACTATTCCAGACTGCTCTAGTGTAATTTTCGGGACAATTAGAGCAGGATTCAGGATTCAGGATTCAGGACAACTGCTTGGATTTCAGGACTGCGCCGTCCTGAAAAATTCGGCACAGTCCGGCACAATTCCAAAATCCAAGCAGTTGTCCTGAATCCTGAATCCTGCCCTGATTGTCCTGAAAATTACACGGAGGTTGCCGGGAAGGTCAGAGGTCAGATACTTAGGTGCTAGGGCAGACAGCTTTTCATACAATGCTGATGCTGGGCTCTGCTCTATAGCGCTGCAGCTCTCCCACAACTCAAGCACAAAGAAGCCCAATCGTACGCCTACAGAGGTTAAAGCAAGAAAAAATTTTGTGCCTGAAATGTGGAGCACGGAAGATTTGTGTGTCTGAAATCTGGAATCTCTTCCGGAGCCGGGGGCTTGGTGTTGCAGTCACAAAATGAAGAAATAGAAATGTATGTGTTGCAAAGGAACATTTTTAGTAGCAAAAGGAACAAAAAGATTATAGCTTTAGTAGTTACTTTTCAGATTAAACTTTTATAGCATAATAAGTTTATAAATAAAGATTAAACTTTCAGTGGTTACCAGACTTTTTGACTTATAGCTCCTCCATCTCTTTTTTGCCTTGGTGCTATTTATTTTTAGAAGCTAAATCATTTAGGCTGTTTGCAAAATTGTATCGCGCTTGATGTGAATTAAACAGGCAGTTACGTCGAAATTTTGCCTCTGGGCAAGCATGTCATCATTGACATGGATCATATAATGTTGTGGTGGTGACTTTAAAACTTCAGCATAGAGGACTTTTATTGCAACTTTCGTTTCTGTCTGGTTTTGTTACCTTACCTTCAAAATTACCGCTGGCTTACTGGAGCCTCTCTTGCTCCGTCTGAGCTCTGTGTCTCAATGTGACATGATGTGAAAGCATGCACAGGCATCAGTGTTGACTGGCTATCACTTGTGCTGTGTAACCAATCAGAGGGGGCTGTAGGCGGGACATTGTTACAAAGCCCCGTGCAGTGGGGACTGCAGGCAGGGAGCGAGACGGCTGTATCAGAGCCAAAGGAGCGAGTTTTAAAATACATTTATTTGATCGGTTATCGATGAAAAAACGTCCGATGCCGATTACGGTAAACAGGAGGCTGTGTTTACTCGCACCCTGTGCGTCTAAATCATTTACCCGGTTCGCAAATATATTTTTAGGGGCCAATGCGAGTGAAATGCTCGCACTGCAGAGCACTTCTGCCCGTGCCGGACAGAAACTTCGCCATGCCAGAAATCTGGCGCTGTGCCGGAGAACTTTAACCCCTGCGCCTACAGACGGATTTTATAAATGGCAACTCTGTGGCATAGGCTACAGAAACAGTAAAGTTAGAGATTAAAAATGAGATTAACATGATCAAAAAACATAGCGCGTTAAATATGGCTGTAATTAATTATTCGCAATTAACACAATAATTTGACACCCCTAACTATTCTATCACTTCATCATTTTATCCTATTAGACATTTGTGTGAAATTTTGTCATAATTAGCATGAGAGTTCTCGAGTTATGGCCAAAACCATGTGTTGTGAGGTCACAGTGACCTTGACCTTTGCCCACTAAAATCTAATCAGTTCATTGTTGAGTCCAAGTGGACATTTGTGCCAAATAGGGTTGGCATCTTATTTTTAATACCTTCATACCTACCTGAAACGTCACCAGGATAAACTGTACAGTATATGGCATCCCCCCCATGACTAAAGTGCCCAGTAACTCTCTTAACATACATATGTGATACATATTGTTTTTAGAAAAACAAAAAAATGAACCTATCCTTTATGAATCAGTGAGCCTTTATGGTATCATCTGCATATGTCTTTTTACTTATGTATTTAGGGTTTTCTTTTAAATTGGTCACCCGTCAGCAGCTCATTTCATTGTAACTGTCCATATCATTATCTTAACACCTACAAGAAGTCACGCTGTCTTAGTAGGAGATGACAGTAGCATCTAAGGTAATTAATGAAATATTGAACAGGCAGGGTGAACAGCAGGTTGTAGTCCTCTCTGTCTGTCTGTCTGCCTCTCTCTTTCCATGATTTCTCTCTCTCTCTCTTGGTCTCTCTCTCTCTCTCTCTCTCTCTCTCTCTCTCTCTCTCTCTCTCTCTCTCTCTCTCACACGCACACACACACACATACACACACACACACACACTGCAGAGCACAGTTTTGTCTGGCTTGTGTTTAACATGACAACTTTGTTGTTGGTAAAAGCCTTTAAAGGGATAGTTTGGATTTTCTGAGATGAAGTCATATGAGGTACTTATCCATAGTCAGTGTATTACATACAGTACATGGCAGTCAAAACAATGTACTTCTGTAAAACGGAGCAGCAGCCAAACGTATACTTTAGCCACCTAAAACAATCAATATCACTTTAAGTGTATGCTATATTTAGAGTATTTTCATCACTTTATATTTCCATCGGTCAGCGATTTCCAGCAGGGAACCGAAGCCCCTGTATTGCTTTCTTGAAAGCCAGACTCCATTGGGAAAAAGTAATTTAACATTGTTGAACACAGGAGCTGCTGGGCTACCACTCCCTCCATAGTTTATTTTTTTGTGTTACTGACTATGGTATTTTAAAGGGTTAGTTGAGATTCACTGAAGTCACACAATAACACAAGCTAACTGATCCTGGCAGTTGCCAGCAGCTCTTGTGTTCAGCAAGCTTGAATTACTGTTTTTCTTAATGGAATATGGTGGCTTTGACAAGAGCATAGAAACTAAAGCCATTAACTGCTTCCCCATCATAACAGGGTGTCTGTGTCAAGGTAAAGCGGTGGAAATATCCTCAGTACAGCGTACACTCAAACTGACATTTTTTTAGGTGGTTAAAATAAGTTATGCTGCTGCCCCCTGTCCACAGCAGTATATTGCTTAGCTTCAGTGGCAGTACTCCTGTCTGCTTCTCCAAACTGAGGGCGTGTTGATTGACATCTACTGTAGGTAACAGACTATAGATAAGTCATACAAAGATCCAAATTATTCGTTTATTGTTTTACATGTTGTTGATATATTGTCCATGTAGGTTGCTAAAGAAACAAACAAACAAAAATCCTCATGTATTATAGCTGGACTGATATTGGATTTTTGGGGCTGATATATATCAGCTGATATTCTTCCATATTAAAGATATTTAAGATATTTTACAGTTTAAAAATAAACTGATAAAGTAAGAATGCATGATTTTCTGTGCCAATGTAGTCTGACATATCCTGAGATGTCAAATAGAAATGGCATATATTGGAGGACCTACTCGCTGATATCAATATATCTGTGATGAGCAATATTTGCGGATAAAATCGACTGAATGATAAAGCAGCTGAGCTCTAATATGTCTTACATTTATATGAAAAAGTTTGTTACCCGGCCACCATGTTGAAAACTGTGAAGCCAAAACAAAGCACCACCCACCAACCTGAGCAAACTTTCACATGGTACAGCTAAACAGTATACTGAATTGTGTTTCTGAAAACATCTGAGGTGAGAAATATGCAATGCAATGACCAAATCTGGATTCATATTTGATCAGCACTGCTTAGTTTGACAGTTTGATTGCAGTCCACAAGCAGTGACAAAAAGTTATTTTTGTAAAAGTCATCAACTGTCACCAACAGGCTATGATACAGAGACATTCCATGAGTGCTGATATAGAGTATAACAGCACTGGGACTTTGAACTATGTATCTCACTATACAAGTATCACTTTGCTTTACAGGTGTTTTACACTGTTAATTACATTATGCATTAATAAGCCTACTTTAATGGTCATTGTAACAAACTATGCACTGCAAAGAGGAACATATTTCCATTAACAACATTAAAGTTTAACTATTAATGTCCGTCAGAAGAGGATAAGGGGACGTATAGAAGCCTGGATACTCTACTGCAAACCTCCAGGTGTGTTCCTATGACATTGGCAAAGAATGCTACATACTGTCTGATGAGCTATAAAATCATCACACATGCCACCAAAGTGACTGTCAATGGAATCTGAAATTTACTGGCTGCACAATAAATAGAATCATACAGATTGCACATGATACAAAGAGGATTTCCACTTGTTTTATGGACAAGATTTCCAAATTTTTCCATGACTTTTTAAGCCCCAATATTAACAATTTTTTGTCTTGCCTTGGGTTTTTCAAACTTATCAGATTCAAACTCCATACAAATATAATTTCAGCTACCTGGTATACTTGAAGAGAGAGACAAATCCTGGGAGAAAGTGATGAAGAGTACGCAATGGAAAACTAAACACTGTCACACATCAACGCATATTAGAGCTATGTAGATTGACAGCTGCAGAAAATTAATTTGCTATTATGTCACAAAACAAGCATCAGATGGACTGTATTCATAATAAATATGCCACAATAACATAAATAACCAGCGTCAATCAATCAGTCCATGAGAATATGTGCGTATGTGTGCCGCCTGCGGTCCTTTTGACTTGACCAGCAGACTTCACTACAAACTGATTGGCTGTTTAAACAGGTGATGTGCTTTATATTCTAAAACCAACCACCGGCAATTTGACCAGATGAGTTGCAGGTGACACCATCAGCCAGCTTGAGCCAAGCTCAGCCTGGCCAGTTCATACCACTGAAGCTTTTCTCTGCAACGTGACGAAAGTGGTTTCGTCTCGTCGCAAATCATTGGTCTGAACTGGGCTTAAAATGTAGCTTACACAAAGTAGCAAGCCATTGTGCAGGAATGTTTATGTATTGCTTAGGAACAGTCAAGTCTCAGTCCAGTAGCATAACTATTTGTGTTAGTGGAGCAAAATAAATCATTAAATCAACAAACAAAACATAATATGTTGTCTCTAATAACTGTTAACTAGTAAATGGCACTTATAAAACTGTTGTTTAAAAACAATATCAGGCTCAAGGCCCTGCTGTTATACTAAATAACATCACAGCCGTGATGAGTCTGTGGCCTGGAGCCTCAGACCGAATCACAGCTATACTGACATTCAGTACAACAGCACTCCCTCTAGTGTGATATTGCTTAATCATGCTGTTTACAGTGTTTGTCATCTATAATTATCATGACATTGGTGAATAATGGTGCCCAACGTTACCTTTCTGGTTTCTGTTAGCTTTGGTTTGGCAGCATCCTCTTCATCAATCTTGAAGGATTTCTCCACACTCACTTCCTTATTGGGCTGCGAGGGAAGAGTTTTATTTACTGACTGATTTACAATTTTATATGATTTTCTGTTTACAGCATCCTGAAACTTGACTGATAAAACAAAACAAACATAGTAATAGTCTGCCAACATTTAGAGAAGTCCCTAATTATGGCTGACCATTAATCTCACACAATCATTTGGACAAATGCAGCTGAGTGTTGCCTTGACAAGAGCAAGTGCTCTGTAAGATGAGGTGAGGAAGGCAGGCGCTGAGACCCGTGTGAGGAGGGCTGCTTGTGAGTGTGGATGACATAGAACATACCAGAGGGTGAATAAGTGACGGGAGGTGACAGGTTTCAGAGAGCTGAGGGACCTCATTTGAGAAGAGAGTGAGAAAGGAAAATAAGAAACTTAAGCATTTAAAGAAGATGGATTTGTCACAACCTGTTTTTGGCTGAGAAACCACACTTGTTTTTTTTTTTGTTTTTTTTGACTCATGGTGGCAAGGTGGGTCCACGACTCATGTTGTGACCTTAACAACTCTGAAACTAAGAGCTCACATGTGACCCCTATGACTCTGCAAGGGTTCACACCCACACAGGGTTTAAAGCCTGCAACTCCCTAACAGTCATTTAGAACTGAAGAAACTTTGTGGATGCGAGGCGAAACGTCTTCAAGAAACGTAAGCAAGTCCAGTTGCCTACTATATAGCACTTATGTTTCGAATAATCTATTAATTCATTGTTGGATTAGTCGACCAAAAATAGAAAAAATAGAAAAACTAAAAATAATCGTTAAATTATAGAAAAACTGATTACAAATAATTAATAGTTGTAGCCCTACTATAAAGTTGATTAACTTAAAATATGCATTGACAAAATAAATATTTAATCTGGGGATTCTTCTGAAAATTGATGTTACGTAGCCAAATCATGCAGTACAAACCTGCATCACTGCTGACACCACACCAAATAGCTGGTCTATCTCTTAGTCCATTTCACCCTCACTCCTGCACAACAACTTGAGATACCTGAACTGTTTCACTTGGGACAGCAACTCACTTACAACCCAGAGGGAACAGTCCACCATTTGTTCCTGTCTGACCTTAAGTTTGGGTGTGTTGCCTACTAGAGCCAGAACAGAAATGGAACCCTTATCAGAGCCCAACCCTCCACTGTGGCATCTGACAATCCACCATGTGACATGACATCTTGACACTCACTATGAAAATAAATCTGCAATAACATGCAAACTGGAAAGAAACAGTTACAACTTTTCCCAATCTTGCTTGTTTCAAACATCCCAACATGGACTCTGCTGAACTGCATACACCCTGCTGTGAATTAAGTTCCAACTATACAATCATCTGTGTGTGAGTATGCTGAGTGGCTGTGTACGCTCACCGAATGTCCTCCACCAAACTGGGCGGGTAGTCTCCTGCCAGGCATCTTTGGTCTGTTAGCAGTGGGGTGAGAGAGCTTCTCCGAGGTAGACGACAACTCATCAAAACTCATCAGGTCTATCAAGAAGAGATGAGGAAGAGATAGAGAGACAATATGTATGTGTATATATATGTATACAGTACAGGCCAAGTTTTGGACACACCTTCTCATTCAATGCGTTTTCTTTATTTTCATGACTATTTACATTGTAGATTCTCACTGAAGGCATCAAAACTATGAATGAACACATGTGGAGTTATGTACTTAACAAAAAAAGGTGAAATAATTGAAAACATGTTTTATATTCTAGTTTCTTCAAAATAGCCACCCTTTGCTCTGATTACTGCTTTGCACACTCTTGGCATTCTCTCGATGAGCTTCAAGAGGTAATCACCTGAAATGGTTTCCACTTCACAGGTGTGCCTTATCAGGGTTAATTAGTGGAATTTCTTGCTTTATCAATGGGGTTGGGACCATCACTTGTGTTGTGCAGAAGTCAGGTTAATACACAGCCGACAGCCCTATTGGACAACTGTTAAAATTCATATTATGGCAAGAACCAATCAGCTAACTAAAGAAAAACGAGTGGCCGTCATTACTTTAAGAAATGAAGGTCAGTCAGTCCGGAAAATTGCAAAAACTTTAAATGTGTCCCCAAGTGGAGTTGCAAAAACCATCAAGCGCTACAACAAAACTGGCACACATGAGGACCGACCCAGGAAAGGAAGACCAAGAGTCACCTCTGCTTCTGAGGATAAGTTCATCCGAGTCACCAGCCTCAGAAATGGCAAGTTAACAGCAGCTCAGATCAGAGACCAGATGAATGCCACACAGAGTTCTAGCAGCAGACCCATCTCTAGAACAACTGTTAAGAGGAGACTGCGCCAATCAGGGCTTCATGGTCAAATAGCTGCTAGGAAACCACTGCTAAGGAGAGGCAACAAGCAGAAGAGATTTGTTTGGGCCAAGAAACACAAGAGAGATCTTTGGTTCCAACCGCCGTGTCTTTGTGAGACGCAGAAAAGGTGAACGGATGTCATGAAAATACAGAAAACGCACTGAATGAGAAGGTGTGTCCAAACTTTTGGCCTGTACTGTATATATGTACAGTACAGGCCAAAAGTTTGGACACACCTTCTCATTCAATGCGTTTTCTTTATTTTCATGACTATTTACATTGTAGATTCTCACTGAAGGCATCAAAACTATGAATGAACACATGTGGAGTTATGTACTTAACAAAAAAAGGTGAAATAACTGAAAACATGTTTTATATTCTAGTTTCTTCAAAATAGCCACCCTTTGCTCTGATTACTGCTTTGCACACTCTTGGCATTCTCTCCATGAGCTTCAAGAGGTAGTCACCTGAAATGGTTTTCCAACAGTCTTGAAGGAGTTCCCAGAGGTGTTTAGCACTTGTTGGCCCCTTTGCCTTCACTCTGCGGTCCAGCTCACCCCAAACCATCTCGATTGGGTTCAGGTCCGGTGACTGTGGAGGCTAGGTCATCTGCCGCAGCACTCCATCACTCTCCTTCTGGTCAAATAGCCCTTACACAGCCTGGAGGTGGGTTTGGGGTCATTGTCCTGTTGAAAAATAAATGATCATCCAACTAAACGCAAACCGGATGGGATGGCATGTCGCTGCAGGATGCTGTGGTAGCCATGCTGGTTCAGTGTGCCTTCAATTTTGAATAAATCCCCAACAGTGTCACCAGCAAAACACCCCCACACCATCACACCTCCTCCTCCATGCTTCACAGTGGGAACCAGGCATGTGGAATCCATCCGTTCACCTTTTCTGCGTCTCACAAAGACACGGCGGTTGGAACCAAAGATCTCAAATTTGGACTCATCAGACCAAAGCACAGATTTCCACTGGTCTAATGTCCATTCCTTGTGTTTCTTGGCCCAAACAAATCTCTTCTGCTTGTTGCCTCTCCTTAGCAGTGGTTTCCTAGCAGCTATTTGACCATGAAGGCCTGATTGGCGCAGTCTCCTCTTAACAGTTGTTCTAGAGATGGGTCTGCTGCTAGAACTCTGTGTGGCATTCATCTGGTCTCTGATCTGAGCTGCTGTTAACTTGCCATTTCTGAGGCTGGTGACTCGGATGAACTTATCCTCAGAAGCAGAGGTGACTCTTGGTCTTCCTTTCCTGGGTCGGTCCTCACGTGTGCCAGTTTTGTTGTAGCGCTTGATGGTTTTTGCGACTCCACTTGGGGACACATTTAAAGTTTTTGCAATTTTCCGGACTGACTGACCTTCATTTCTTAAAGTAATGACGGCCACTCGTTTTTCTTTAGTTAGCTGATTGGTTCTTGCCATAATATGAATTTTAACAGTTGTCCAATAGGGCTGTCGGCTGTGTATTAACCTGACTTCTGCACAACACAACTGATGGTCCCAACCCCATTGATAAAGCAAGAAATTCCACTAATTAACCCTGATAAGGCACACCTGTGAAGTGGAAACCATTTCAGGTGACTACCTCTTGAAGCTCATGGAGAGAATGCCAAGAGTGTGCAAAGCAGTAATCAGAGCAAAGGGTGGCTATTTTGAAGAAACTAGAATATAAAACATGTTTTCAATTATTTCACCTTTTTTTGTTAAGTACATAACTCCACATGTGTTCATTCATAGTTTTGATGCCTTCAGTGAGAATCTACAATGTAAATAGTCATGAAAATAAAGAAAACGCATTGAATGAGAAGGTGTGTCCAAACTTTTGGCCTGTACTGTATATATATATATATATATATATATATATATATATATGTATTTCCTGTCAGTTAATTATATTAGCAAGCAGAGCAGCAGAATATCAACTCTTAAAAATGCTCACAAGTTAAAGTGTGAAATGGTCAGCTAAGTGGGCAAACAGAGATATCCTACAGGGCTATCTAAAGCTTATTTAACATACATTCCGAGATTTTAAATTTTAAGTAGCAGTCACATTTAAAGCAGAATTTCTATGGTTATGCATACAGACCATAATACCCAGTTAATGGCATGTTCTGAAATTGTGAGCATCTACCTCCTAACAAGCTGAGGGGATCACAATTAAAGGGACATTGTGTAACATTTTCAGTTGTTTATTGGCAAAAATTGATGTCTGCATTCATAAATATGTCATCACTGGTGTACTATTACCTCCACCAATAATCTGACTTATTCTCGTAAAAGGAGAATTTCGGATTTGTTTGTACATTGTGCGGGTAAGTCGTCTGTGGGGTTCCATTACGTTTCGCCATCTTGAGAATACACCTGCCAGCAAGGGACATACAACACTGCCTTCGGCGTTTTCGTTGAGAGCCAGGCCAGCACTGCGTGACTGAGGAGCCGAAGGAGAGGAGCAAGAGGCGCTTCGCTACTACCCTGGCAAATCTGAAACAAAGTCCCACTCTTTGAGCATAATGCAGGATCATGCATATGCAGCATCATGGGAGACGGAATCCTTGTCGCCAAGAAAGCGCAAAAGGGAATAGAAAAGGCAGCGTGACCAGGGAATTAAAAAAACGAAGGCCCACATCGGGGTAGCCTTTCCCAGGTAGAGAGAGCTGCTGAGGGAGAATGGTAATGCAATCACAGGCCAGCGCCGCTGTTGGCTGTTAGCCGCTGTTAGCGGCCAGTCGCTAACAGCCTCATCCCTCTCCTCGCATCACTGCGCCGCTGTTAGCCGCTGTTAGCAGCCAGTCGCTAACAGCCTCATCCCTCTCTTCGCATCACTGCGCCGCTGTTAGCTGCTGTTAGCGCTGGCCTGTGATTGTATGGGCCTTTCTCCTTCAGCAGCTCTCTCCACCTGGGAAAGGCAACCCCAATGCTGACCCTTGTTTTTTTAATTCACCGGTCACGCTGCCTTTTTGATTCCCTTTTGCACTTTCTTGGCGACGAGGATTCCGTCTCCCGTGATGCTGCATAATACATGATCCTGCATTATGCTCAAAGAGTGGGACTTTGTTATGCGGCAGTAGTGCCGCAGGCTACTAACAGCTGTTAGCGGCGCAGTAATGCGAGGAGAGGGATGAGGTGTGTGAGGTTGAGCCACTTGTCAGTTGTCAAAGGACAAGACGTGATTGGTTTGTTTCAATTTACATCCGCCCCAACAGTCCTACGTTGTAAACACAGCCAGCATGGTGAGGAGGGGGTTTGTCAACTCGCGTCGCATGTGTCTGTGTAGGAGCCTGAATGAGTACTCCATGTAGTATCGGATGACATGGTTTCATCAGTGTTATCATAGCTTTTTGGTACTCAGCGGGTACAGTTGTTGCACTACGTGTTTGAAACAGTGAGGCGCTAGAGTGCGCCATCTGTTTGAATACAATATATGATTTCAAAGTTAGATGGGAGAAATTCCTACACACTGTGGCTTTAAGCCACCTCGGCACCATAAGACTTTTCCCCCTCTGACAGAGAGGTGGTTTTGCTAGCTAATGGCAGCCCTGATGTGTTTCTGTTCCTTTGCTTTGCCCTCTCAACCCGATGATTTCGGGTTCTGATGACCCCCAGCTTGTTTTCCAGTGGGTGGTGAGAGTTGAACAGCAGGTATTGATCTGTGTGTGGATTTTCTGTACATTTTGATATTGAGGCCTCTGTCCTCCACAATGTGCACTGCATAGTCTATGAAGGGTAGACAGTGTCCTCTGACATTTTCCTGCCTGAACTTAATGTTAGAGTCCATGGCATTGATGTGATCTGTGAGGGCTTTCACTTCCTTTATTTTGATTTTTTTCTCATTCACACATCTAAACCAGTGGCTAGGAATAATTACTGTGACGATTGTTCTGCCTTCATGTCTGCAAACTTGCTGTTCACGGTGGCTTAATCGGTTGCCCTGATGAGATCTACTACCAGTATCTGTTTTTGTGTTACAACAAAGTTCAGTCCCTTGGCAAGGACATAAATTTCTGGTTGGGTGAGCTTTCTGTTGGATAAGTTTTTCATCCACTTCTCATGTATGTCCACATGTGCTGTGTTGTAGTCCTTATATCTTCAGGTCAGGCCTTCTGTTCTTTGGGAGCTGCTTTGACGGGTCTGTAGTGTAAGGAATTTCTGTGTCTTGCCGTTAGAAATGAAGAAGCCTCTTGGATGAGAGGTAAAACGTCTTCAAGAAACTCAAACAAGTCCACTTGCCAACAATATAGCACTTAGGATTACCATGACCAAAAACATGTTTTGTGAGATCACAGTAACCTTGACCATTGACCTTCGACCATCAAATTCTAATCAATTCATTCTTGATTCCAAGTGGATGTTTGTGCTAAATTTGAAGACATCCCTTCAAGGCCTTCCTTGAGAGATATCACATTCACAAGGATGAGACAGATGCAAGATCACAGTGACTTTGACCCTTGCCCACCAAAATCTAATCAGGGCATTGTTGAGACCAAGTGGACAGTTGTGCAAAATTTTAAGAAATTCCCTTAAGGTGTTCTTGAGATATTGCATTCACTAGTATGGGCCGTACACACAGCTGGACAATGCAACCAGGGCAGAGAAATAAAAACAGGGATATTTAGAAATAAGTGGATGGAAATAAAAGCAACTGTTAGAGAATTAATGACATACAGTTAGTTTATGTGTGTGTGCGAAAGAGCACAACAAACTTAAACAGGAACGAATGAGTCATTCCCACTTCTGTTATGCAACACTGAAAAAACTTTAGCACCTCTTGCGTGACAGCACTTTGCAGCTCCATAGTGGTAAACTGCTGCAGTTAGAAAGCATTGCCTGTGATTGCAGTAAAGATTGAATTTTCATGTTCCATGGCAATGTGTGTCAGACTGTCTTCTGGAACACAGTGTGGAGTTTTAGCAGCTCTTCATCACCTTTACAAGCATTCTGTCACAAACAGGGGACTCTCCCATGAACTACCTTAGGGTCAGCTCTGTTAGGATCATCTCAACTGTCTTTTCTCTGGACCTTTGTGCCTCCCTGTTTGCTCCCCTGTTTATCACTAAACCCTTTACTTCAACTCCAAAACCTCAGCCTCTAAACTATTCATCTGTTCAGTGACGGCTCCACCTGTTACTGTTCACTCCTCCTGTCTTTTGTGATTCCTCTCTGACTTACACTGAGCTCTGCTTTTGTTATTGGACCTGATGCCATTTAAAGCTCTGCATGTCTTCTTTCACCATTTTATAAAAGGCACCAAAATCACATTAATGCCTAAAATATACAAAACCTGACAGCTGCAAACTGTTTGTTGACAATTTTTAAATGGTTGACTTGAGGGAACTGTTAGTGGAAGAAATAAATGAGGAATAAATATTCCCCCCTTAACAACTATTATTAATTTTCCTCTACAGAGTTTCTCAATTCAGTTCAATCTAATCATCTAATCTATCATATGGGAGGATTGATAAATGCATGATACTTTTTCACCAAGTTCAAAGCCAGAAGAGAACTAAGATCAGGATTGACACCATCTGTAGGTAGTACTGTACATACCCACATCTGAGGACTTCTCCCCCCAGTCCCCAGACAGTGTTTTGGGTTTGATGGGCAATGATGGCTCAAAGTCGGACTTTGGTCGTGTGGAAGGCACCTCTCCATTGTGCCTGCACGAGAAACAGGAATGTGGAAAAGAAGTGGAAAAATACTTTCTCTATATATACAAGAAACAACAGGAAATGACAGAACACTTCCTATCTGTGCACTGCAAAGGCCATGTCATCTGCCATTACTGTCTACTTTCCCTTGTCATAGATGTCATGAATGCCAGAATGTAATTTCTTGAGAGTACCTTATACCTTAACATCATTTTACAAGAGACAGGACTTTCACTGGTGCTGTATGGATACAGAAGCACTGATAGTCTTAGTTTAGAAAGGTTAGAGTCCTTCAGAAAGACAGCAAACAGGCTGGATGAACAGATGCTGGACAGAGGTGATAAGACGTACTTGAGGTTTGTCGAGGGTGCGAGAGGCTTGTCTGGCCTCTTTGGTGGGAGGCTTCCTGGTCCCGGTCTGCCTTTCCCAGGAGGAGGAACTGGCTTCTTGGGTGGCACCAGCGGTGCTGCGGGCTTGGATGGTTTGTGATCTGGAATAGGCTTGTCAACTGAAAGGGGGAAATATAAGCAGAGTTCAAAGGAAAGTTGGAGAAGTGAAGATGGACTAAATTTGGATGGAGCTGTGAACAATAAAAGAGAAACAGAGTGCCAGAGAGGAGAAATTGTATGCATATATGATAAAGTCTCTAAGAGAACATTGAAACTGACTACATTTCACTTTTCTGCAATCGACTTTACAATTAAAAAAGCTTGTTCAACAAGCTTGTCTGCTGATGAAGTTTGTCAACAGCTGAACTTCAGTCAGCAGTCTAACAGTATGTTTAGTGCTTTTTTTAAGTTAATGCTCAGGACATATTTAGCATTATAAGATGCTGTACAAGAGCAGCAGACATACATATGCTTACTTTTCAGAACATTATGTCTGCAAAAGATGATGACAGCGAGCCTCTAAAAACACTAGCCAACCAATTGAGCCAGTCTAAACACTGACTCAATGGACAGCTTTGTTTAATGAGTAGGATATCTAATACTGTTATCTAAACATAACCAAGTCTCATGATAAAACAGAACAGTGCTTTTATTAGTGCTGTTGCTATGTGGACACACAGTACCTGACCTTAAGTTTATTGAAACTAGGACCACATCCTTACATTTTAATTTTGTAACAAAAATCATCTCTGTACACACGTTTAAGCACTGTTTCAAAACCAATCTACAGCCATACTTACACTGCCCAAAACACATATCATATGGACACTATACTGGTCTCATGCTTCCTGATATAAGCAGGAAGCTGGTTGTCTACTTTGCAGTTAGTTGCTTTGTTACAGAATACTCCAGAGATGGCAAGAAGTAAGGCTAGAGATTTCTTTGCTTGGATAGACGCTGAGATAGTACTGTAACCAAAAGGATCACCTGAGTATAAGGTGGTGAAGGTGGTGGGAGTCATTTTAAAGCAAAAAAAGTGCTTCAGAGAGATTCAGAGAGAGCTTTGCCCTGGTTCTTTTGTCAAAAGGCCTATGGGATTTATCCATTGGATTTTGGATTATTGCAGAAAATAGGCTCTGTGGCAATCAAATGTTTATGATACTTACATGTTTTGTTCATCAAATGGTTATTGGTCCTGCACTTGTATAGCATCTCTCCAGTCTTCCGACCACCCAAAGCACTTCTTACACTACAAGTCACATTCACACACACATTCATGCCATCTGCTTTTTAACACACTCACACACTGATGGAACAGCCATCAGGAACAACTTGGGTTCAGGTATCTTGCTCAAGGACAGTTCGACATGCCTACTGGAGGAGCCGAGGATTGAACTGCATCAAGATAATTTTCACAAATGAACACCACTGTTATGATTTTAAATTCAATCAACAGAAGTAAAAAGCTACTGTTAGCTGTAAACAAACTACACAACAGTCACTTCACTTAACATGGTCACCACAACAATGCTGTGAAGCCGTGTTCGGTGTGATAACATTCTGTTGTCTCACTTAACCACTTCTTAGCAACCGCCTTTTTTAAGATACAAACAAGCTTCAAAATTCACCAGTGGGGTATTTACTGATGCATTTTATGTTGTAGAACAAAAATGAAAGTCTCTTGAGCTTGTGCTGACCACAAACCTTATTTCAGGCAAAAAACACTAACCTACGTAAAATCAATTGTCTTCAAGACAAATGAACCAGGAGTGCAAAAATGATAACTCATATCCAGGTTCTAACTATTCCTAGAACACACTATACAACAACATACATGTCATTTGGTTCTGTGAAAAAATGCAAAGGAAACATAAAGAGGAGACTTTGCAGTAACTCTATAGCTTGATCTCTGCACAGACAGAACTAATGTCGTAATAGTTACAACTTTAAAACTATAAGGTAGTAGTGTGGATGTGGCCTAAAATAACAGCCCAACAGAAAACAATGTTTTTTTCCTGAATATATTACTTGATAAAGTGTTGTGGTTTTGCAACAGGACAAGACAGTCCTGAAGTATTCAACACATCCTCTTCTCATTTCCCTCTGTCTTCCTTTCTCTGTTGCTATCTGCATCTTTTGGACTGACGCACTATTTCCATCCAACAGACTTTCTGATTTGTCTGCCTTACTTTATTGATCCATCTTAGAGGATACAATCTGAAACAACTGTTTACATGTGTGTTAGTATGTATTTTTACATCTCCACTGACCAGTGGGTACTTGGTCAAGACCTCTGGGGATCATGTTCCGTTATGATAGACGTCATGGCGTCAGAAGTGCTAGGCTTACTGATGAATGGACAATTTAGACTAATTTTAGTTGGCCCAAGGTCAAGTTAAATGTGTCAAGGCACCATTTTAGGTAATAGTATACGGGAACTACCCATTGGTCCGACAGCCCATTGGTCCGACATCCCATTGTTCTGACCATATTAAACCCATTGTTCGCAAGTCCAGTTGTTCTGAAATCATCATGATGCCCTGTGGTTAAGGTCTGGTTGGGTTTAGGCTCAAAAACCACTTGGTTAGGGTTAGGAAAAGATCATGGTGTGGGTTAAAATGAAAAAGAAAGTGACAAACACATAAGCTGTGAGCCTGCTTCGCCTCAAGCCTTTCCCAGCTGACCCAGAGCCGGTCACGGCGTACCATCAAGGCAGAAATATGCCTGCCGGGAGAAGTTCAGCACTGCGACTAATGGGATATTGGACCAATGGGCTGTCGGACCAATGACATGGACCCATAGTATACATGCCACCATCCTATATAAGCTGTGTCTCTCTCTGTTCACAATCATCACATAGCTTTTGCATGTAGCCATGTTGATCCAAGCTCATAATTAAACGTGCATTAAGAAAGAACTCTGTGATTGGCCTCATCCTTGAATTCTCCAGATCACCACAGAAACACCTACTCTCAATGTGAAAAGGAACATGAGAATTTACACCTAATTCACATTCTTGTAAATTTACATCTAACACTAAAATCCGGAAAAACAGTCTCTCCTCCCTCTTTAATTTATCAATAAACAAAACTGAGCATTAAAGTGATTATCTAGTAAGAGGTGGGTCTCAAATTAGTGGGGTCAGAGTGAATGATTCTTCTCAAAGTCGAGAGGAAAACACGTGTTTTCAGATTAAGTTGGTTTAGTGTGGATGTCGGCTCTCTCCAACCCCTCCCTCTCTCTCACAGGGGAGAGGACAACAGAAGTAGCTGTTAATGGTAAGGGGTGATGATTTTTGTCTGTGAAATAAAACTCCTAACTAACTTCACAGTATAACATAACAAATCACACTGGTCATTATTTCTGTGGAACTTGCTGAAGCCCAGAAATACCTGGTAAACACAGTTAAGTGTGACACAGAAGGAAAAAAAGAAAGAAAAACAGTATGAGAGATTTTACTACATTTTTACAGTCAAAGACTGAAGATAACAGATCTAGAACCACTGTTTGATTCAAATAACGTATCACTTCAGAATGTGAGTTGCTCACTGAGAGGTGAAATCTGCATGATCATGGTGCCTTCGCTAAAATATAAAAAAAATCAGAGTTATGCAACGTGGTTACAGATTACATCTATTTCTGTCCAGACTCATATGTAGCCATGACATTTGACAATACTTTAAATATGGATGTTGCCACAAGAAACTACAAAGTCTTAAACATGTCTGCTTCACACACATCTTCAACCCAGCAGCACAGAAGATCTGTACAATCAGCACAGTTTCAAGATTAGTGTCACCATTTCAGTATCTGTCCATATGGCTCCCCTTCTGTTTCTGAGGTATGACCAGTGACGGACTGGGACCAAAAAGAGGCCCTGGCATTTTTGACACAGAGGCCCCATGGCGGTGCATCGGCCAGCCAGGGGTGAAAAATTTTCATATTATTTTACAAAAAAAATATGCATTTTTACATCATTTTAGATCATCAGTTCCTTATTTGTGAAAGAACAGGCGTGGTGTCTCATATCCCCCCTCCCACATATTACTAGGTACTATGACTGATGACTTTACACATACTAACATAAAAAACAGTACCATTGTCAGAACGTTCCAGAGCGCCACAGAGACACAGACTGTTCCACAACTACCACAGAAACTCACACACTCACTCACTGCCTTGATGCACAATAGAAGAGGAGATATACAGACACAGTCATTATGAATGCTAAAATTGATTAGTGGCTTGCATGGGAGCATGTGGAAAGCTAAACATATGATGAGAATGCAGAAATTCAGAACACACACCACGCAATCAACTCACTACAATTGCACTGGTACAGTAGACAACAATGCACAGCACTCAAGATAATATGGCAGCAGCAGAACCCCCATAAATTCACGCACGTTCAAAGGCCAGACTAATAACCTCAGTTAATAATACTAGCTCTATGTCTACCAAAACACGAAAATCTGAAATCAAACACCACACAATTTCATCCTAAAGGCTTAGCCTACTACCACCATTAACCAGAGGCGCCCCCTCTTGGACAGAATACAGCACAACCAAATTATAACAACAGAAACATAAATCTTACACCAACCACAATGCATATTACAATAGCTTCACCAAAACATGAAAAGAGCACTGCACAGCCACAGTGCACATTTCAATAGCTCTATCAAAAGCACTAGTTACAACAGAAACAAGAAGGACCCTATGTATTATAAGCCATAATAAATGTTACAGCAGCCACAATGCATATTACAATAGCTTCACCAAAACATGACAAGAGCATTGCACAGCTAGAGTATAAAAATAAATATGTGTCTCTCAGTGTCTTCTTTTAAATCTCTTCTTACTCACATTTATCGTATGGTCTTTTCTTAACTGATGGTAATTAGCCTAATTATTGTAACTCTTTTTAAATTATTTGATGTTTTATTGTTTTATGTACTAATTGTTTTTATTGTGTAATTGTTTTTATTGTTAAGCACGTGGTAACTCCGTTTTAAAAGGTGCTATACAAATTAAGTTATTATTATTTATTATTATTATGTCTTACCTGGCATTTGCCCAAATGCCAGATGGCCAGTCCGTCACTGAGTATGACATTGAGAGTGTTTTTGCAGAACATTACGATGTCACAGTGAAGTTGACCTTTGACTTTGGATATAAAATGTCATTACTTCATCACTATATCCTTTTGGACATTTTTGTGAAATTTTGTTCAAATTACCAAAAGAATTCTTGAATACAAAATTCGAATAACTTCACTGTTAAATCCAAGTGGACGTTTGTGCCACGTTAGAGGAAATCCTCTTAAAGGCACTATGTGTAACAATTTTAGTTGTTCTTTGAGAGAAACAAATTTTGCAGTCAAAAGTGTGTCCTAGCACATGTGTATTTACCTCCATCAGCGTATCTACGTATGTCCGTAAGCTCCGAAATTCTCATTTACATATACATTGCGACCGGTGTCTCATCATGTACGTGCGCCATCTTGAAAATACAGGTACATACAGGGACATACTTGAGAAATACAGAACCGCCTTTCGCGTTTTCACTTGTCAGTTTCCGGTTTCTGCCTGCAGGTAGAGTGACGAAAAGCAGCAGCAAGCAGGCTAGTCACAAGTGCCGATGCATTTGAAAAAAGGCAACGCTACCGGCGATTTCAAAAAACGAGGGTCAACATCGGGGTAGCCTTTGCTAACACCTTACTCTTAATTGTTAGGGCATTCGGCTCCTGATCTAGTTCTGGTTCTAAAACTCATAGACTGCCAGCGTATCTGGTTGTTCCGCGTGGGTCTCCAGTGGATTTGGCCCGCACTTGGTGACAGCTGGCTGGGTCCTGGCGAGCTAACCTATAGAAAATACAGTCACTGTCCCTCAGTTAAAACAGCTGTGGTGCTGTGGTTTTTCTGCAGGGCACACCAGTGTGTGACCTGTCGTGGGTTCTGGCCATAAATTATTTTGTGTTTGCCAAAGGGAAGTTTGGCTGTTCAAAAGTGGCTCTCTGGGCTATAACCTTACACAACATGGTTAAGATGTACAGTACAGGCCAAAAGTTTGGACACACCTTCTCATTCAATGCGTTTTCTTTATTTTCATGACTATTTACATTGTAGATTCTCACTGAAGGCATCAAAACTATGAATGAACACATGTGGAGTTATGTACTTAACAAAAAAAGGTGAAATAACTGAAAACATGTTTTATATTCTAGTTTCTTCAAAATAGCCACCCTTTGCTCTGATTACTGCTTTGCACACTCTTGGCATTCTCTCCATGAGCTTCAAGAGGTAGTCACCTGAAATGGTTTTCCAACAGTCTTGAAGGAGTTCCCAGAGGTGTTTAGCACTTGTTGGCCCCTTTGCCTTCACTCTGCGGTCCAGCTCACCCCAAACCATCTCGATTGGGTTCAGGTCCGGTGACTGTGGAGGCTAGGTCATCTGCCGCAGCACTCCATCACTCTCCTTCTGGTCAAATAGCCCTTACACAGCCTGGAGGTGTGTTTGGGGTCATTGTCCTGTTGAAAAATAAATGATCATCCAACTAAACGCAAACCGGATGGGATGGCATGTCGCTGCAGGATGCTGTGGTAGCCATGCTGGTTCAGTGTGCCTTCAATTTTGAATAAATCCCCAACAGTGTCACCAGCAAAACACCCCCACACCATCACACCTCCTCCTCCATGCTTCACAGTGGGAACCAGGCATGTGGAATCCATCCGTTCACCTTTTCTGCGTCTCACAAAGACACGGCGGTTGGAACCAAAGATCTCAAATTTGGACTCATCAGACCAAAGCACAGATTTCCACTGGTCTAATGTCCATTCCTTGTGTTTCTTGGCCCAAACAAATCTCTTCTGCTTGTTGTCTCTCCTTAGCAGTGGTTTCCTAGCAGCTATTTGACCATGAAGGCCTGATTGGCGCAGTCTCCTCTTAACAGTTGTTCTAGAGATGGGTCTGCTGCTAGAACTCTGTGTGGCATTCATCTGGTCTCTGATCTGAGCTGCTGTTAACTTGCCATTTCTGAGGCTGGTGACTCGGATGAACTTATCCTCAGAAGCAGAGGTGACTCTTGGTCTTCCTTTCCTGGGTCGGTCCTCATGTGTGCCAGTTTCGTTGTAGCGCTTGATGGTTTTTGCGACTCCACTTGGGGACACATTTAAAGTTTTTGCAATTTTCCGGACTGACTGACCTTCATTTCTTAAAGTAATGATGGCCACTCGTTTTTCTTTAGTTAGCTGATTGGTTCTTGCCATAATATGAATTTTAACAGTTGTCCAATAGGGCTGTCGGCTGTGTATTAACCTGACTTCTGCACAACACAACTGATGGTCCCAACCCCATTGATAAAGCAAGAAATTCCACTAATTAACCCTGATAAGGCACACCTGTGAAGTGGAAACCATTTCAGGTGACTACCTCTTGAAGCTCATGGAGAGAATGCCAAGAGTGTGCAAAGCAGTAATCAGAGCAAAGGGTGGCTATTTTGAAGAAACTAGAATATAAAACATGTTTTCAGTTATTTCACCTTTTTTTGTTAAGTACATAACTCCACGTGTTCATTCATAGTTTTGATGCCTTCAGTGAGAATCTACAATGTAAATTGTCATGAAAATAAAGAAAACGCATTGAATGAGAAGGTGTGTCCAAACTTTTGGCCTGTACTGTATATGTGGACAATATAGTTGACGCCTTGGACTGATCAACCTAGAATTGTGGCTATAGTGTTCCTTTGCGAAGGAACGGTCCACGGTGTTTGAGATAAGAATTGAGAAATAGTCTGCAAATCCAACAAAAGCACTTTGTAAATGTGTATTTTATATCTGGACTGTACGTTTTAATAAAGTGTGTCTATTGTGTTCAGAAAAGCAGCTGAGTGACTGTGTGTGTGTGTGTGTGTGTGTGTGTGTGTGTGTGCGCGTGAGTTGAAACCTTTTTTTCTTTGCCCCCTTCTGTGTGAAGTGTGTGTGTGTGAGTCTAATCGCTTTTCTGTGGATGTGTGTAAATGGATGCTCTGAGTGTATGTGTGTTGGCTGCATGTGAGAGGCAGGAATTAATGCTATGTTCCATTAAAGCTGATGTTTTACTTGCTATTTTGAAGCTGCGTAATGTGTGAATGTTGAGGAATACTTTATATTGCTCTGAGTAATAAGCTACTTAATGCAGCTACTGACATAATTAACATCTTATATAGTGTGCCACGCACTGGAATGCTTTTACTCTTTAAAGCTGAAGCGATTCTCTCTTTCACTTGTGTCTAAATAAGGCTGTGCAAAAGAGTTCATAAAGTAGTGTACTGGCTTTGTATGCTCTGTAGGCTGATGCGTACCAGTTGAGTAAGATTAGAAACTAAAGAAAAAGATCAAAAATAGACAATGAAATACAAGGACAAGTGAAATACAATATAATAAGATACATACGGCCCACTTGGTAGTCAAGAAATAGTTGAGGGAAGCTGTGACGCAGTTGAAATTGAGTGTTGGAAAGGTTACAGGGGAGTGGCACTTAAGAACTGTGTGCATGTGGAGTTGTGCTGAGAGAGACGGAAGTGTATGGGAAGACGTCCAGAGCTCAACTGATTCAAGACTAGTGTAGACCCTAAGGATTTGTCTCCAGTAGCAATACTTGGAAAAAAGAATCCACTTGTAGTGAAAGAAATAAAGAGACTATCACAGAAGTGGAATGGGAGGACAGGGAAAAGTTCGTCTCCATCGCCATCGGAGGGAACATTTGATGCAGCACAGTGTGCTGAGATGATGGTTTTGGTCCAGAACTATAAGGTTAAGGATAAATCTCCAAAACGTGCTCGCAAACGCAAACGAGAGTTTGCTGTGTTTCGTTTGTTCTCAGAGGTTGCTAACGCATTGAGGAAGTAGAGTATGTTAGAAAGCCAACTGTTGCAGAAAACACAGCAGAGGGGGAGAAAGGACGACCACCCCCTTATTCAACAGAAATGCCTGTGCGTGAATTAAAGTTTATGGGAGACTACGTAATGAAATCTGGCCAATCTTCACTTTATCCAGACCTGGCAAAAGCTGCGGAACAAGAACAGGAGGAAGATCGTTTATCAGATTTACCTGAAGTTTATATAAAGTCAATAAAGCTCACAGGCAGAAGTCCTAGACGGATAAGCGGAATACATGACTCTTGCAAGAGGCTGAAATGACACAACAGGAGAGGTATGGTGAGACGGATGGGCAGTGAAGCAGCAGGTGGAGAAGAGGGTTCAGAACCTTACAGCAAACATGAAAAGGAGGGGGTAATACCAAGGCCTCCTCGGTCCATCATGAAACCTCACAATATCACCCCTCCTCTTGCCCGCTAATTGGAAAATGAAATAGTGTGAGAAGGAGGAGCACTCTGCTCCAACAAGACCAGGAGAAGCAGAGAGGGGTGTGGAAGATGGAGCAGGATTGGCTGTTGGAAGTGATGTTATGGAGGAACGAGGAAAAATGGATGGAGTAATTACACTTAACTCCCGGGAAGCACCAAAGGCAACAACTGTGGTGGAGGAAGCATCGGAGTATTCACTTCTGGCTAAAGCACAGCTCCAATATGTCCCCTGGCCCACAATGGACTTGGAGGGACTGGTGCAACGACTTCCATGCATCCATGAGCGTTTGAGGAGGAAAACTTTGCTACAATTTGGCAATGGGAGACCTTAAGGCCATTTTGGGCAAGACGCTTTGTGTAAATTGAACTGTGCCATCTTATGTACCCTGGACGGGGTAACTGTTGACGCAACACACTGTCAAATGACTGTGAGGCGAGAAGAGGAGATGGTTTATTGGCTTGGGAACTTGAGTGATACCTGTTTGGACCCAGCCAGGATGTGGATGGACTTTATTGAAGCCAATCTGCCTGATGCATCTCTCCCTGAGAGGCATGTCTGCCTCACTGCACACTCCAATTTTGTAAGAATGGATCTGAATCACAACCAGATATTTGGCCAAATATGGTCCACTGCCATTGTGTTGGGTAGTCAGGGTGCTCATTAAGTCGACACAACCAGTGGAGGTGAAATTAAAGGTAGGATGCAAACCTCCATGGAAACCGCAATATCCACTAAGACGGTATTGAGCAGACAATACAGGGCCTGTTGGGGCAGGTGTGCTGGTGATTGAACCAAATCTATGTAGTAACACACCAATCTTGCTGGTAAAGAAGGCAGACACAAGTAAGTACCAGCCGGTACATGATCTGCGTGCTTTAAATGAGGTAGTAGAGATCTTTCAGTCCAAAGTTCCACATCCTCACACACTGTTGTCCAATGTTCCATCAAATGTGAAGTGGTTCACTTTGATTGATCTGTGCTCCGCATTCTTTAGTGTGCCTTTCAGTGAGTCTTGTAGGCACCACTTTGCTGAGTGAGGTCACAAGGTTTCCTTGAAAAAGCAGCAATATTGCAGGGATCAGATAGAGTATTTGGGCAGACTGATTAAAGAAGGAACATGAACGGTGTCACCTTTTCAGTTGGTGGCTGTCGCTAAGGCCCCCAGGTGGACCACGGTCAGAGAAATGCTGAAATTTTTGGGAGTGACTGGGTACAGTGCAGAGTTGATTGATGGATACATCACCATTGTTCAACCTTTGAGGGACATGGTAAAAGCAGAAGGTCCCAGAAATCTTAAAGCAAAACTAACATGGACCCCTGACGGTCACATAGCGTTTGAAACAGTAGAAACATTGTTGCAGCAGGCACCAGCATTGGCACTCCCTGACTATGAGAAACCCTTTCAATTGTTTGTGTTGTGCCGACAAAACCATGCCTGTGGAATATTAGCTCAGAAGACAGGTGTTGGTTCGCATGCACAGCCCATAGCGTATTACTCTGTGGTGTTAACACCAGTGGAGCTTGAACTCCCAGTTTGGTATCGCCATTTGGCTGCGGCGCACTTGATGTATGAGAAAGCATCAGCAGTAACCGTGGGTTATCCTGTGGAGATTTTGTCTCATCACAAGTTGGTAAACCTGATCAAAAGAAGCAAATTTGTGTTAACTGCACAGCGCCTCACTGACTATCACAGACTTCTTGAATATCCAGATGTGACATGGCATGTGTGTAAAGAATGCTGCAGATTCTATTCCACTGCCACTTGAGGGAAAGCCACATGATTTCATGGCTGAAGTAGAAATGTATGCTAAAATTTGAGACCTACTCCCTTAGAAGCCAACTTCACAGTCTGATGTTGAGGGATGCGACGGAATCTTGAAAAATAAACTGCTAAAAATCTGTATGAGCACAGGGTTGAACTGGGTAGATGCTTTACCACTCGCCCTTGTGGCATGCAGAGCGAGCACTCACAGGACATTGCGACTAACTCCACATGAGGCTTTAACTGGCAGGCCAATGCCGTCACCAGCTTATAGGGCTGTTAAGGGTCCCTCACTAGATCTACTAACAAGTGACAAGAGATCCTACGTCAAACAAATGACTGATAGACACAGGAATATTTCCTCCTGTGTTGCTTCTTTCCAGGCTAGAGAGGTCCAGGAGGATGAAGAACCCAAAGTAAAACCAGGAGATTTGGTGTACGTTAAAGTGTTCAGGAGAAAGCGGGACCTCTGTAGGAGAGAAGGACCTTACAAGGTAGTTAGAGCTACCTCTAGAGCAGTACAAGTGGAAGGGTCTCCTACATGGTACCATTTAAATCACTGTGTAAAGATTTCAGAGGACACAGATGAGTCAGGGTCCAAGGTAGTCAAAAAGGATGGGGATGTGGAGCAAGTACAGATAGGAACAGGAGAGTGATAATGGTAATACTCTGTCCGCTGGCAATGATGATACTGCTCATGAGTTGCCAGTACTTTCAGCTATCCACTCTCCCAGTGGGAGAGTTAGAGTTAGACTAGATAGATTAGCTGGTTAGATTAGCAATAACTGTTTTGATCTGTATAGTGGAAGTGGGATTCATCTTCTGTTGTTGTATTCCAGTGATGAGATCAGTGATAACTGGAGGTCAAAAGCAGATGATGCAGATGGTAGTGATGAAAAATGTCATGATGAGGCAGGAGACAGAGGAGAATAAGGCTAGGGATGACTTAGGAGTGGAGTCTGACCTGTATCCTGTCCCTGAGTGGATCCAAATTGGTATGGAGAAAGTTGACAAAGAAGATGATGAACAAGAGCAAGCCTTCCTTGAGTGACCTGGCCAATGCCAGGCCAGAGAAGGGACTTTAACACTACATTTGTACTCTCACAGTTACAGAATATAGGTCACCATATGTTCATACTATGTAGTATACTGTAGCAGGAAGGAAAAAGGGAGTGAGATCACAGCCTTGTCCACCTGAGCAGGAGAGGAAGGAGGAGGGGAAGGTGATAAATTAAGGGACACCTGTGAGCTGAACAGAGAGAAGAAAATCAAACAAAGGAGACTTGAAGGAGGATGGAAAGGAGAAGTGAGAATGGGAAACAAAAGAGGAAATAAGTAAAAGGGTAAACCCAGCACTGGATTAAATGAAAAGACAACAGTGAATTAACCCTAGGGACAAAGTGTTACAAGGACTGGCTGGAAATGAATGGTGAGGAAACAACAACCTCAAAGAAAAGCTGATCTCTGGAGCAGGTAAAACAGACTGGATCTGCTGTGCTTTTCCTGTTTGGATTCAGTGGCTGAGCTGAGGTGGATGACTCACTACCAGCAGATACGTTCCTTTTTTCCCCACAATCTCCTGGCTTCTCCAAACTCGAGCTTCAAGCTAACCTGGGTCCTTCCCTCTCCCCTCACTTACACTCACACTCCACACACACTCTTCCACCTGAACTGATTTGAACTGAATTACATTCACACATCCGAACTGAACTGAACTGAACTGAATTACATTCATACTCCTTATAGTCCCCTCAACACTCTCACCTATCTGAATTAAATGAACTGGGGCCTCATTTATAAAGCTTGCTTACGCACAAAACGGGGCTTGAAAGTGGCATACGCCACTTCCCACGCAAAGGTTGTGATTTATAAAAATAAACTTGGAGGGAGAATGAGCGCACCTGTAAGCAAACTCTGAGTCATGCGTGCGCACATTTTGGAAGACACTGGGAAGTGGCGACGCAGACGGCGAGGTTGAGAAGTGGAGTCAGATTTTTATTGATGTCTCACACAAATTTAATGTCACGCTATATCCACCTTAGATCCACATTATCATTGGAATTAAGTCCAGCAGCCTTATTTTGCTCTTGGAGTGAGTGATAATTGTTTCATAAAAATGTTGTAAAATCCAACTCAAATCCTGAATTGAAATTCTGTCTAAATACGTATTTAATCTGCACTGCCTCTAACGTCTCATTGTCCACTCTGTGAGCGCAGGAGGGGGAGAGGATGGCGCGACTGCATGGAATATATTTATTTATTTAGCTAAATATTTCCAGTGCATTTATCATGTCTCGAAATACAGCCATAAGCACAACCGTTACACTCATTTCATCAGCCCTACATAGACATGTGCTGTTCATGACAAAACCGGCATGAAGAAACATGTTCGCCTATTACACTTTCATCTTTGAATTGTATTTCAAATTACACGTTGTATTTTGGGACAGGGATACCACTGGTTCATGCTGTAATTCAGGCCAGGTGTCTGATCAGACTAATTGCCATAAACATATAAATACTGCGGTGACCCTCGTGCGTAATTGCGCAAGATGGCACTGGCACATACTCCTTTTTGCCTCCACCTTTAATAAAGGTAATTCTTTATGTCGCACATCAATGTCAAACATCCTCAAATTTAAAAGCAACACATTAACTACATGTTGGTAAAGGAGTAGAAATATTTGGTGTACCTTTAGGTCAGACCACTTTTTTTTTCTCTGTCACTGTCCATGCAGTCCCACAGACACAGCTGACAGCATCAGCAGCGCTGGTGTGTTGCCACTTTTTTGCTTTCTTTTATTAGTGATCCCACTGCTGTGGCCACCAAATAAAATCTTTCTTCAGTCCCCCACCTCCTGTTAAAGGGCCTCTAGCTCAGTCTCGGAGAAATTCCGTTTTTTGGTTCGTTTCTCATCCGACTCACACAACGAGAGAACACTCGCATGCCGGCTTATTTATATGCAGATCACATTCATGAGGTGATTCGCATGACCATTTATGGTTGAACTAGGGCGTGTAGAGGGCAGAATATGAGGCGGGTCTGGGTGCGCACAACTCCAGGAGGTCTGTGATTTATAAAGAGAACATTGCGTGCAAGTGTGTGTGCGCACGGTTTTATAAATCAGATTATTTTTTGGCGCACGCCATTTTCAGCTTTTGGGTGCACGTCAACTTTTAGTATGAATCCTAAGCACTCCTTTATAAATGAGGCCCCTGAACTATAAACCTCGCTCTCACGCCCCCCCCCCCCCACACACACACACACACACACGCACACGTACACACACACATAATTTCCTTTTATTTGTTTATGAGCTGAATGAATATTATTTGTCTTTGAATTTTGTGTTTTCCTGTGGTTGACTATTGAATTGAATTGGATTTCTGTTTACTGCAGTGACATTGATGAATTAAGAATTTTTTGAGTTATTTGATTCTGGTTGATCAATCAATTTCAATTCAATCAATTTTATTTATAAAGCCCAATGTCACAAATCACAATTTGCCTCACAGGGCTTTACAGCATACAACATCCCTCTGTCCTTATGACCCTCGCAGCGGATAAGGAAAAACTCCCCCAAAAAAAACCCTTTAATGGGGAAAAAAAACGGTAGAAACCTCAGGAAGAGCAACTGAGGAGGGATCCCTCTTCCAGGACGGACAGACGTGCAATAGATGTCGTACAGAACAGATCAGCATAATAAATTAACAGTAATCCGCATGACACAATGAGACAGAGAGAGAGACAGAGAGAGAGAGACAGACAGAGAGAGATGCAGGTAATGACAGTAGGTTACAACAACATTATTGAAAGTAATAATATTATAGTTATAGTTCTGGCTACTGTGGTACAATATGTTGAAAGTATGTATTAATATCTGGCAGTATACATGCGTGACAATAGTCATTTGTGTATAATAATAGTAGAAGTTTGATTGATTGGTGATTGACTGAATTAGAATTAGAATTAGGAATGAATATAACGACCCTTAATTAATCAACTTGATTTGTGGTGTTTTCTGTTATTTTGTAGTGTAGAAGTAAGCAGTCGGGTTATTTTACTTTTACTTCACTCTTAATAAATTTGACAGGTGAGGGTTTTTGTGTCCGCCTGTCTGGCGCCCAACAATTTTTTAGGTTTCTACGCTACAATACATATATGCAGTATCTATATGTTTGAACCACACGTGTGTTCACGTCAGCATTAATTTAAGTATAAAGCTAGGTTATATTACAGTCATTTCATAAGGTAATAACATGTGCAAGTGCAAGTACCAAAGGAAATCTGTTGCAGCTTACAGTCACAATCACTGTTTTTGATAATAGTCATATATGGTTAAGGTTTTTATAATTTAGTTGTAGTTAAAGTGAACGCCTATATGAATTATGTTCATTATTGATACACCCTCAAAATTTGAATTTTTTATATGATTCATGTGAATGTTCCTTTAATATTTGAATTGGAGTTTAATTTGGCTTAATTGGTTTAATAATATTGTTTGGTTGTTCTTTATGATGTCTCTAATGTCTGCGTTCTGTTTCACAACCAGATTCACTGCAAGCCGAGTATGGGGATCATTCACATGGAGACCACAGAGGTATTTTTCCCCTCTACTGCCATTGCTGGGGTTTTTCCTCCTCTGGGCTCTATGGGCTGGTCACTCAGGAATGTTTTCCCTGATACAGGGTTTTTCGCCTGAATTTGCAGTGTGACTTCCTTGAGTGAAACCTTCTTGAATGAGATAGAAGTGACTGTAAGGTGCATTGAATCTGATTGTTTTACAGTATGGACGTTTGTAAATCATAAAGTTAAACTGAAGCTAGTGTTATATAGAAAGCTGCTATAAGTGCTAAATGTGTGAAGTGTTATTATTACGTAGTATGAAATTGTGATTAAGATTTTGTTGCCATAATTGATAATAGGGATTTTGAATTGTATGTGATATTGATTTCCCTTTCTGTGAAGCCGTTTGAAGTTTAATAGTTTTAAATGTCTGTGTGAAGCATTTTTTTAATGTAATTATTAAGGATAGACTGATACATCGGCCGGCCAATATATCGGGCTGATATTTGAGTTTTTTTTACTTGTATCGGCATCGGCTGATACGCACGTGGGTTCGTGGATTTATTTTTCCCTGGCACTTTTTTTCATTTCAAAGTATGTGGTTAAGTTGAACAAAGCTGTTGAATCCTACTGTGTACAGTAGTTGTTGTTTTATTTATGCTTCAGCTTAAATATTTGTTTATTTTATAAAGACATTACTGGAAGATTTAAGAGCACTGAACTCTTTTTTTTATTTGAATGTATAATAATAATAATAATAATAATATTCTACCTGTTCTACCTCAACTTTCCATCTTGTTTTAGTATTTTTTACTGTTCAATAAATGTTTCTTATTTTAAACTTGAGACCTGTAATATTTGTTATCATTGTGTCATTTTTTTTTAATGTAAATTGAGGGAGCAAAAGCAGTATTGGCCCCAAATATCGGCTCAAGAAAATCAGCAGTCCATAATCGGTCATCGGCTAAGGGTGATGGAAAAAAATCGGTATCGGCATTGGCCCTAAAAAATCCATATCGGTCTATCCCTAGTAATTATGACAGTTTCTGACTTGGTGTGGAGGATGTGTGCCCGAGGGCCTGTAAGGTCCAGGAACGGGTCTTTGCTCTGAGTCTTTTCTTTTTTTTTCTAAGTCTTGTTGTGTTAAGTGTAAGGAAAAGTAAGAATAAGTGGTTGTTTTTCTTTGTTTTGAGATTTCTCCATAGTCTTTCAACTGTGGAAGGGGGGATCTGTAGTGGTTTATAATATATAAAACAATAAAATATTACCCTTATACAACATTCATAACTACAATATGAATTATTCAACTATAAGTGATAACTTTTAATATTGATTAAAAAAGCTAATTATAGCCAAGCTGAAATCTAAAAATATAATTAATGAGGTCTGAAAGCGTAGCAGGGTGCAAAGAAAGTGACACTGAAACAACAAAATAGGCAAATTCTTGCAGACACTTTTATGAACACACACACACACACACACACACGCGCACACACGCACGCACGCACGCACACACACACACACACACCCACACACACAAGCTCATTTCCTGTGTGCAATGTGGTAAGACAGAAACTGCACTGACAGCACACCTGTCTCCTTACCAACAATGAGTTGACAGAGCTCGCCTCAAAAGGTGATGTGATTACACTACTAGAATAAACTGACCTCAGGTGTCAACGCTTCTTGCAATCACAGAACCACCACCACTCAAGAAAACTGGTAGTTTGAATGGGTAAAATTGCTTTCTATTAATAACAGATTAATCTTACTCTAATTTAATTTTCCTCTCTTCTTGCAGCTTTACAGTGGGGGAATTATTTAGCATCAGCTGTTAAAGTGGGTTGTTAGTACTAGGCATGGGGCAACATTAAAATTTCATGTCACTGTTATCCTGGCCAAAATAACTGCGATTCACTACATTATTATGATAATCATGAGAATATGCTCATAACACTTAAATTGGCTTTAAAACCAACTGGAATCACTTTACCTTACATTTACTCAAAGCCCAGATCAGACCAATGATTCACAATGAGATGAAACAGAGAGTTGTTGCATAGAGATGATACACTGTCACATCTAGTTGCATTAGTGTGAACCAGCAGGTTATTAGAATGTTGTAGAAAGGCGCATCACAAGTAGTTGCCCGTTTCAACTCGTCTAATTGCAAATCTTTGGTCTGAAGAGGACACTTTTTTTTGTGAACATCCATTTTAGTAGAGGGGAAAAAAAGGAGGGACAGTACACTCCAAAATCAAAAACACATTATTTTTTCTAGCAGACTTTTCATTCCACCAATCGTATCACTGCATAGACTGGAGTGTGAACAAGAGATGTAAATCTTAATGATATCCTCCTCAGGTAAGTCGTAACATTAGCTAGTTCAGCAGTGCTAGGTAAGCTAGCAGTAGATGTGCACTTCCTTCTGCTAGGCGATACAGTTGGAGGGTGTAGTTTGCTACAAAGAAAATAGTTTCTACAAGAAACAGCTCAGAGTTTTGTAGATTATCTTGAGAAACTCAGCCATGATTTCTAGAAAGAAACATTGCTGTTGAATATTTTTTTTTGGTGTTTTGAGCAACACAAGCCGAGCGCCATCAAGTTCTGTCATGTTGGAGACGCGGCAGATATCTCTATCTCTATCTATTGATTATCATTACTCTTTCATCTTCACTGCCACAAAAGACAGGTGTGTGCACACACAAACAAAGTGAGTGTTCTCCTTGCAGGACAGTACACACAACCTTTTAATAAATACTTTTTTTTTTTTTTTATTACTATCACAGCCAAGACTACAGCCAACAGTAGACCAGCACGTACGTTCTGTACATGTGTGAGAAAAATTATCTCTCCACAGCAGCAGGCATCAATAGTCTGTATTCATCATTCAAAAAGGGAATACAGAAGAGCAACAGGATGGATTTCAGATGCTGTTGGACAGAACATTAAAAACACAGCCTGAGGTTAAAAGAACAAAGGATGTTTACCATGCTCCAGCAAACAGCAACACAATTATGAAACATTTCTGCTAAAGAGCTCAGTGGCTAACAAAAAAAAAATCTTAGCTAATATAATATAGTTTGTATTGATCTCACTCATTCTTGACATTAACACTGCTGTTTGCTCTTCTCACTTCTGTTTCTCTTCTCATGTGATGAGCTGTACTGCCAATCAGAGTGATTTGATTCATCAATGATTCAACATTCTAAATTGGCCTAAAAAAAAAAAAAGCTGGCCGATGAGGGCCAATAGTGCAGGACACACCGCAAAGACAAAGACGACAGATTCTCACCAACAGCCTGACACCGGCCAACGGCCAGCAGTGGGCTTGATGTGTCAGGGCCCTTAAACTCACACTGCTGCAAAACTACATCCTTACACGACAGCACAGAATGCATAGCAACTCCAATCTCAAAGGATGGAAATGCATCAGCATCTTCAGTAACAGACTAATCTCACACCAAGTATAGGTTGAAGGGGAGCATCAGCAGTAACAGAAGATGACAGCAGGAGGACAGATGGATACCCTGAGAGAAAGACTGAGGAGAACACAACGGGCCTGATAGTGGGGAAAAAGTACATTTACTCAAGTTCTGAAGTTGAGTACAGTTTTGAGGTACAGTATTTCTACTTTACTTGAAGATTTCCTATCTATGCCAATTTGTGGGGGTACTCAACTACCTTCAAGAGAGAAATATTGTAATTTGTACTCCACTACATCTAATTGTCAGCTATACTTACCAGTTACCTTTGTAGATTTAAAGTTTTTACATGAAAAACAAGTGATTGGTTTAAAAATACAATACATTGTTAAAGATTAATCCACTTTCTGGCCTCTGATCACTAAGATCCAATAATGGAATACAAATGTGTGGAGCAGAACTTTAGTTTTTCTTCCCACTAATCATCTGATGACCCCTCAGATTTATCTTGTGACCTTTGGAGGGGGCTAACTCCTAGGCTGGGGACCGATGGACTCAACTATCTCACTGTATATAAGATAGTTATAACTAGTTCCACCTAAACCAGCTGCAAAAGTAAAATTCTGCTTACAAACTGATGTATCAGTATTGAAAACAGAATAATGTAATAAACAATAATCTATCAGTGACAGGGGACATCTTCTTACTTTGTTGTATTGTTATTGTGTTTTCAGGTTGAAGGAAATAAGAAAAACAAAAAAAAAACAGGGGAACAGGGGTTGGTAAGAGCCATACAATGGTAGTTTTTCAGCTAACCAGTCAATAGGTTACATCCCTTAGTGTATACAGTCAGTCAGTTTTTTTCAGGGCCATGAGACTGTCTGCGGTTTTGCCCAAGTACAGTGAACTGCTATTCCAAGGTTGATCCTTATCTCTTTGGCAATCTCTTGCCACTATGGATAAATAAATAGGCATCCCCAAAACATATGAAAGTGCTCTGCCATTGATTTACCACACAGCCTCCAGCATTTATCCTGCCCCTGAGACCCCTGTTGTAGAAATTTCAATGTTGGAGTTATCATATTATGTATTGTTATATTACAATACTATTGTTATTGTTATCATATTATGTTTTTCCAGCAGAACTCCTGCCAGGATCTTGAATTGGTGGTCCTAGTTTGTCCTAGGGATGTTCCTAGCAACTAATTTCCCTGTCGACTTAATGGAAATTTTAATTAAGACTAGTCGACTAGTCCAAAAAGAGAAAAACATTTAGAAAACAATCAAAATTTAGCACACTTTATTGTTAAGTATTTGAAACATTGTCCCAAAAAATATTGTGTGCATTAAGAGCCATTTGAAGTCTTTAATAACAATCTTCAACAACCATGTCAGATTTCAAGTGCTGCTGAAGTACTACACATTTTGCGCTGTGCGGTATGAATGAGAACATGAACATTCAGGTGCAACATATTTCATAAACTTCCTGAAGCCTTTACCTTCAACAAAGTTGAAGTCTGTCATGATGAGCTGCATTATCTTATCAGCCCGGGCGGGATCACAGCGTCTCCGAGTGAACAATGTCAATTTGAGTGTGGCTAGCACTGCTAGCAGCAGCAGCCGTCGTTCCATGCAGGTTAAAATCCAAATGCACATGTTGAATGTGGTTGCACATTGCTCCAGTCGAGTGATTATATGCCAGTGTTTTTCTGACACAGCCGACATTGTTTTGATTTTCTAGATCAAAATCCTGCCAAACCGCGCAGGTTTTGCGAGAGGACATCTCTCCAGTTTCCCACCGTGCTGTATTAAAACTCCAGTCTACCCAGCCATTACCGCAGGGAGGGGAATTGCTGTCTGACGGCTCTGTAGCACCCACTAGTGGCAGGTGGCTGCATGACACTTAAGCTTGTGCATGAATAAAACACTAATTAGTTTAACTGATTAATATTTCTGGTGCCAACTAGCAAGGGGGCGGATGTTTAATTGTTCAGACGGCCAATCAATGTTCCAATGTTCAATTTCTTTATTGAAGTTATCTCTGTCCTGGAAATATCAAAAAAAAAAAAAAAAATCCCTAGGTTATAAACATTTGAAAGCTGGTCAAAAGAATGTAAGTCATTACCATTAGCTATAGTGCAGGAAGCCGTTTCACCATTACGTGCCCATTGCCTAAACCGCATATCTAGACTGGAAGGTATAAACTCTGGATCAAATGCCACCCATTTCAATATCTTCAAATTTCTCAAGGTGAAATCTTTTGCAGGTCTTTAACCATACCCTAAGAGCTACCTTGGTCCAGTGGTTTGGATTATCCAAATAAGAATCCTGGTGTGGGTAATTACCTATTACAGACTGCAGACAGATTGAATTGCATTAATTCCTAGTCTTTCCATTTGGTTGAGTAGTCCAGATTGCACCAGCATGCCCATGGTCGTAGCTGAACAGCTGTGTAATAGTCCTCAGTATAGGGGAAGGAAAGCTTACCCTTATCTTTCGGTAAATGTAGAATTCTATATTTATTCTGCGGCCTCTTACTGTTCCAAACAATTCTTGAGACCACCCTATTCCATTCAATAAAGTCTTTGGGAAGGAACTGCAATAGGGATGTCCTGGAATGAATACCCAATCCCCAATTAAAACCCCTTAATCTCTGAATTTTTCTTTATTGACTGGGCTATAAAGAATATGAAAAATGCAGGGCTAAGTGGGCACCTCTGTCAACACCCTTACTCTAGTTTAATGGGTCGGGATAGGTGCCCATTAATTCTTATTCTAGCTGTGGGGGATGAGTATACTGATTTAATGCATTGTACTGACTTCTCATTGAAGCCGAATTGCTTTATTGCTTGATAAAGGTATTCCCATCCAACCACATCGAACGCCTTTTCTGCATCTAGGCTTATTAACATTGCGCTTATATTTTTCTCAATCACATGGTCAAGAACATGCAGTGTTTGCTGAATAATAATAATAATGACTTTATTAAGGATACAGACAGGGCCGTTGCAACCGGACAGGCAAACTAGGCAATTGCCTAGGGCCCTGAGCTGGAAGGGGGCCCCCAGAGACGCCTGACATTGGTCCATATCAATGACAATATGATGGAACCCCTATAGACACTGCAACAACGAGAACATGTTGGAATCCCCCCTAATGGGGCCCCCTACTAGCTGCTGCTTGCGAGTGGCTAAGTAGGGTGACCAGACGTCCCGCATTGTGCAGGACTGCACAGCATTTCTGTCTCTTTTCATGCGTCACGCAAATTGAGACCATGTCCTGCATGATTGGTTGCCACCCGCGCTAGCATTGTTGGAGTACCGTAGTACTAGGGTACCTCATGGTACCACTACTGTGGGATAAGTTCAAAGTCCAGTCGCAAGAGGGTGAGTGTCCATGCACCGTCGAATAACGGCACATGCTGGCCACCTGGCACTCAATATGCTGCTGCAGTGGTTTGTATCCAGTGACATTTCAGGTATTAGCTGAGCTATTGAGTATCTTTAAGCAGTGAAAGTTATTATTTATTTCTTTTTACTTGTAGGTTAGATTTGTTTATATATGCTACAGTGATTTGTTTTCCACAGAGCTCTATGGTGTGAGCATTTTACTCGCATTTGCGACCAAGGTGCCTCTTGCCTGGGGCCCCCAGAGTGTCTTGAAACAGCCCTGGATACAGAGAGAGGTCCATAGCATACCACACAAAACAAACAATGACCAATGTACAAAAAAATACAATATAATAAATACAATAATAAAAATCTCTTTAAAAAAAAGACAAGAAATACCCGACATGTCATACAAATTCATAAAAATGGACACAATTCAAGAATCTGCACCCACAAACAAGCTGGAGTGCCAGTGGCCCCACAGTCGGTCAGTCGGTCGGTCGGTTGGCCAAGGCCTGGATGATGCTATTCTCTGAGGCAGACAGCCTGCACATATATCGATATATAAGATTACGTACTAAAGCAGGGCAAGTAGGCACACCAACATTTACAAACATTTGGCTGGCACTGCACCATCGTGGAAGTTTTAGAAGCAGTCTCATGCCATCATTATAGGCCTTTGTTCAGTCTTTGCATAATGCACTTCCTACAAAAGCTCCACAAGTGGGCAGTATATAGCAGAGTGCAAAATGCTCTAAAAAGAGTGATCTTCACATTAACTGAACACATACCAAATTTGCGAGCAAGTATATTAGCTTGTGCATATAACTTGCAACACTGTCTGTAGATACCTCTATGATCAGATAAATCATTGACATTATAATGACCAAGATATTCAATCTCATGATACACTTTAAGAGCAACACCAGATAAAAAGAGTCATACACCCTGTCTTACATGCATTTAACTGTTGGGACAAGTCATTCATGTATACATTCAGAAGAAAAGGAGACAAAATGCAGCCCTGTCGATCTCCATTACTTACATGAAATGATTCTGATACAGAGCACCCCCAACTAATCTGCATAGACTGATGAGCATACCAGTAAACAAGAATTCTAATTATCCATTTAGGGACCTCTCAATGATGCAATTTAATGAATAACTTCTCATGATTAATGTGATCAAAAGCCTGAGAGGCATCTATAAAGCACATGAACATTGTGGAGTTGTGACGATTATATTTATCTAAAATTTCCTTTAAAGCAAAAATACATATGTCAATGCCGTATTTACATTTGAATCCAAACTGGTTATCAGTGGTAGTGATGTATTTTTCTAGCCTATTCAGGAGGATTTTCACCAGCACTTCAGATATAATGCTTGCTAAGGCTATAGGCCTATAGTTTTCCATGCCATTTATTTTGCCAGCTTTGTCCTTAAAGGGACACTATGTAACATTTTCAGTTGTTTATTGGCAAAAATTGATGTCTGCATTCATAAAAATGTCATTGGTGTACTGTTACTCGTACTCGTCTCGTGCACGTTGTCCTCCGCTTATCTGGGTCCGGGTCGCAGGGGCAGCAGTCTCAGCAAAGAAGCCCAGACAGTCCTCTCCCTGGCCACTTCCGTCAGCTCTTCCGAGGGAACCCAGAGGCGTTCCCAGGCCAGCTGGGCGATGTAATCCCTCCAGCGTATCCTGTCCATCACTGCTGACGCTGCCCCAATCCGCCTGTCAATCTCCCGCTCAATCCTACCCTCACTCATGAACAAGATCCCGAGATACTTAAACTCCTCCACCTGAAGCAGGACCACCCCCCCGACCTGGAGTGGGCAATCCACCCTTTTCCGGCTGAGGACCATGGCCTCAGACTTGGAGGTGCTGATTCTCATCCCAGCCGCTTCACACTCGGCTGCGAACCATCCCAGCAAGAGCTGGAGGTCACTGTTCGATGGATATGCGTTGCAGCGTCTGGGACAAAAACCACATTGCTCCTCCTCAATCTGAGGTTCAATTGTCGACCGGACCCTCTTCTCCAGCACCCTGGAGTAGACCTTACCGGGTAGGCTGAGGAGTGTGATCCCCCTGTAGTTGGAACACACCCTCTGGTCCCCTTTCTTGAAGATGGGGACCACCACCCCGGTCTGCCACTCCAGAGACACTACCCCCGATGTCCACGCAATGTTGCAGAGTCGTGTCAGCCAGGACAGCCCTACAACATCCAGAGCCTTGAGATATCCAGGGCGAATCTCATCCACCCCCAGGGCTCCACCGCCGCGGAGTTGCTTCACTACCCGGCGACTTCTGCCCCAGAAATTGGACGGCCCAACTCCGAGACCCCAAGCTGGCCCCAGTGGCCTTGCGGCCACAGCTTTCAACAGCCGCCTCGACAATGGCAGAGCAGAACAAGGCCCATTCGGACTCAATGTCCCCCTCTGCCCTCGGGACGTGGTTGAATCTCTCCCGGAGGTGGGAGTTGAAGATCATCTTGACAGGTTCTTCCGCCAGGCGTTCCCAGCAGACCCTTACTGCTTGTTTGGGCCTGCCAGGTCTGCGTGGCGTCCTCCCCTGCCACCTGATCCAACTCACTACCAGGTGGTGATCAGTTGACAGCCTTGCTCCTCTCTTTGCCCGTGTGTCCAGAACATATGGCTGCAGGTCAAATGATACGACTACAAAGTCAATCACTGACCTGCAACCTAGGCTGTCCTGGTGCCACGTGCACCAGTGGACATCCTTATGTTCGAACATGGTGTTAGTTATGGCCAAACTGCGACCCGCACACAAGTCCAATAACTGAACACCACTCGGGTTCAGATCGGGTAGGCCGTTCCTCCCAGTCACGCCCCTCCAGGTCCTGCTGTCATTGCCCACGTGAGCGTTGAAGTCCCCCAGCAGAACAATGGAGCCCCCGGTCGGGGCACTGTCCAGCACCTGTCCCAGGGACTCCAAAAAGGGCGGGTACTCTGAACTGCTGTTCGGCGCATAAGCGCAGACAACAGTCAGGACCTGTTCCCCAACCCGGGGGCGCAGGGAAGCAACCCTTTCATCTACTGCAGTGAACCCCACGTACAGGCAGAGTCTGGGGGCTGTCAGAAAGCCCACCCCGGCCCTCCGCCTCTCAGCCAGAGCAACTCCAGCAAAGGAGAGAGTCCAACCCCTCTCAAGGACTTGGGTTCCAGAGCCGGAACTATGTGTCGAGGTGAGGCCGACTATTTCTAGCCGGTAGCGCTCAACCCCTTCCACAAGCTCCGGCTCCTTCCCAGAGTCCTGCACTAGATCGGGTACCCGCAAAAACAGCTGATTTGCGGGTGGTTTTTAAAAAACATTTTTTCCCGGGTTCGGATCTGGGTGGAAAAAATAACATGCGGGTCGGATCGCGGGTTTTAGATAAACACATCAGTCATTAGTTAGGTAAACTACAGATAACTATCTTGGTCATTATTTACTCTCTGAGGATTGCCTACGCTATTTCGCAACAGTCATTGGTTCAGCTGTTTACACACGTTTCACCACCTAATAACACAATTTGTGATTGGACGACAGAATCAACATGGCTGCCACCGTCTAACAAGCGCCGCTTCCAAAACAGTAAATAATTATTTAGTTATTTGAGAAATAAGTGGATAAAACGTACAACTATCACTTTATAATGTTTCTGAAGTGTTTCCCTGATGGATTACTTCTTTCCTCAATGGATTCTAAAAACACGTGATGGCTCGTAACTGCTGAACGTTACTCTGGACAGAAAGTAAGTCTATTATTACACATGTAAAGTTCCTTTACATAGATTAAAAGTTTAAAAGCATTAAATGTAACAAACGAGTGCTTTTACACTTGTATGGGAGAAGAACACAGAGGGTTAATGATGGAGCTGAAGTCAGGTTTTTATTGTGAGAGCTGCTTCATTCAGGTCGTTGTTTACTTACTGGCACCTTAACTGTGGCGATATGCTGTTCAATATTCAGCCAATATGACCCAAAATGATTACTTTAAATCCGGGTTACTGGTGAGGCTGCAGGTCGTGTTTCAACGGGTCGGACCGGGTTGCGGTACTAATTGGCCTGATGCGCGGGTTTGCAGTTTGGGTGTGGGTTTGAACGTCGCTGGGTCGGGTCGGGGCGGATCTTGAAAACTGGACCCGTGCAGGACGCTGCTCCTTCCGTAGCCGAGGATCAGACCGCCAAGGCCCCCGCCTAGGTCTACTGCCTGATCTACAAAGCACCGATCCCTTCTGCATCCCTCTGCGGGTGGTGGGCCTGCAGGGGGTGGGGGGGGGGTACTATTACCTCCATCAATAATCTGACTTATTCTCGTAAAAGGAGAATTTTGGATTTGTTTGTACATTGTGCTGGTAAGTTGTCTGGGGGGTTCCATAACATTTCGCCATCTTGGAAATACATCCGCCAGCAAGGAACGTACAGCCCCCCCTTCAGCGTTTTCGTTGAGAGCCAGGCCAGCACTGCATAGCTGAGAAGCCAAAGGAGAGGAGCAAGAGGCACTTCCCTACTACCCCAGCACTACTGCAGCATAACAAAGTCCCACTCTTTGAGCATAATGCAGGATCATGCATATGCAGCATCCTGGGAGACGGAATCCTCGTCGCCAATAAAGCGCAAAAGGGAATCAAAAAGGCAACGTGACCGGTGAATTCAAAAAAATGAGGGTCAACATCGGGGTAGCCTTTCCAAGGTGGAAAGAGCGGCTGAAGGAGAAAGGTAATGCAATCACAGGCCAGCGTCACTGTCAGCAGCGCAGTAGTCTATATACAGTATATATAGTATATAGTATATATACAGACTCTAGATTCAGTAAATGTAGAGTCTGTAGGCAAACCCCGGAGATCTTGCCTCCGGAAGAAGAGCGGAAAAGCCCTGGTTTCCGGTTGCAGGCTGGTTGTAGTCCGCGTGATATTGACCAATCACGTTTGAGCCAGCTGCAGTTGTTGCTAGGTTAAACGGTCCGTGCGGTGAACTAACGAGGCGGAACATAACTGGCGTCACTGCAAATTCTTAATCCATCGCAGTGGTTCAGCATATTTACTTATATATAAACGGAAGTCGGAAACAGAAATTCACCTCCTCTGCCCAAATCAAACTGGAATGCCAAAAAATCGGGGGTCTGCCCCTAGAGGCTGTATCGCCGTCTGCCGGAAGTCAGATGCCGAATACAGCCGATGGGTTCCGAGAAGGGCGGGGCAGTGATGCAAGGAGAGAGATGAGGTGTGTGAGGTTGAGCCACTTGTCAGTTGTCAAAAGACAAGACGTGATTGGTTTGTTTTGATTTATACCCACCCCAAGAGTCCTACATTGTAAACACAGCCAGCATGGTGAGGAGGGGGTTTGTCAACTCGCGTCGTGTGTGTCTGCATAGGAGCCTCAATGAATACTCCATGAAGTATCGGATGACATGGTTTAATCAATGTTATCATAGCTTTTTGTATACAGTGGCTACTGTTGTTGTAATATGCGTTTGAAACAGTGAGGCGCTAGAATTTGAGTTTGAATGCAATATACAGTACAGGCCAAAAGTTTGGACACACCTTCTCATTCAATGCGTTTTCTTTATTTTCATGACTATTTACATTGTAGATTCTCACTGAAGGCATCAAAACTATGAATGAACACATGTGGAGTTATGTACTTAACAAAAAAAGGTGAAATAACTGAAAACATGTTTTATATTCTAGTTTCTTCAAAATAGCCACCCTTTGCTCTGATTACTGCTTTGCACACTCTTGGCATTCTCTCCATGAGCTTCAAGAGGTAGTCACCTGAAATGGTTTTCCAACAGTCTTGAAGGAGTTCCCAGAGGTGTTTAGCACTTGTTGGCCCCTTTGCCTTCACTCTGCGGTCCAGCTCACCCCAAACCATCTGGATTGGGTTCAGGTCCGGTGACTGTGGAGGCCAGGTCATCTGCCACAGCACTCCATCACTCTCCTTCTTGGTCAAATAGCCCTTACACAGCCTGGAGGTGTGTTTGGGGTCATTGTCCTGTTGAAAAATAAATGATGGTCCAACTAAACGCAAACCGGATGGGATGGCATGTCGCTGCAGGATGCTGTGGTAGCCATGCTGGTTCAGTGTGCCTTCAATTTTGAATAAATCCCCAACAGTGTCACCAGCAAAACACCCCCACACCATCACACCTCCTCCTCCATGCTTCACAGTGGGAACCAGGCATGTGGAATCCATCCGTTCACCTTTTCTGCGTCTCACAAAGACACGGCGGTTGGAACCAAAGATCTCAAATTTGGACTCATCAGACCAAAGCACAGATTTCCACTGGTCTAATGTCCATTCCTTGTGTTTCTTGGCCCAAACAAATTTCTTCTGCTTGTTGCTTCTCCTTAGCAGTGGTTTCCTAGCAGCTATTTGACCATGAAGGCCTGATTGGCGCAGTCTCCTCTTAACAGTTGTTCTAGAGATGGGTCTGCTGCTAGAACTCTGTGTGGCATTCATCTGGTCTCTGATCTGAGCTGCTGTTAACTTGCCATTTCTGAGGCTGGTGACTCGGATGAACTTATCCTCAGAAGCAGAGGTGACTCTTGGTCTTCCTTTCCTGGGTCGGTCCTCATGTGTGCCAGTTTCGTTGTAGCGCTTGATGGTTTTTGCGACTCCACTTGGGGACACATTTAAAGTTTTTGCAATTTTCCGGACTGACTGACCTTCATTTCTTAAAGTAATGATGGCCACTCGTTTTTCTTTAGTTAGCTGATTGGTTCTTGCCATAATATGAATTTTAACAGTTGTCCAGTAGGGCTGTCGGCTGTGTATTAACCTGACTTCTGCACAACACAACTGATGGTCCCAACCCCATTGATAAAGCAAGAAATTCCACTAATTAACCCTGATAAGGCACACCTGTGAAGTGGAAACCATTTCAGGTGACTACCTCTTGAAGCTCATGGAGAGAATGCCAAGAGTGTGCAAAGCAGTAATCAGAGCAAAGGGTGGCTATTTTGAAGAAACTAGAATATAAAACATGTTTTCAGTTATTTCACCTTTTTTTGTTAAGTACATAACTCCACATGTGTTCATTCATAGTTTTGATGCCTTCAGTGAGAATCTACAATGTAAATAGTCATGAAAATAAAGAAAACGCATTGAATGAGAAGGTGTGTCCAAACTTTTGGCCTGTACTGTATGATTTCAACGTTAGAAGGGAGAAATTCCTACACACTGTGGCTTTAATAACAGGCACTTACAAAACAGGATGGAGTCAGGCAAAATTCCATGAACTAAAAAGCCAGTCAGACGGATAGCAAGCAGGGGGTAAAGTTTTTTGCTGGTATATTTCAGATGTTCAGCAGTTGTCTTATCAGCTCCACATTATTTATTGTCATCTAAAGCCAAGACAGCACAATGAACCTCTTCTGTATTAAAAACGTCTTCATCATAATCAATTGTACCCACATCAAAAGTATTCCTCCCAATACAGTTAAAGTAACTCTTACCTTTCTTGCATTTCACACAGCATTTAGAAAAACATTGAACATCCACAACTCCTGCCTACCTCCAAAGTTCCATCCACCTCCTCCTGCAACTCCACCTCCCTCCAAAGGCCTACTCCCCCCTCCTCGATTACGTCCTCATTACGTCTATGATAGACGTAGGTGTTGGCAAGGTAACGTTAGATACACAGAAGAGGAGAGTGAGTGTAACGTTACACCCAAGACAGTCAAACGCGACCCCAGAGTTTTAAAACTCAACCAGAGTCAGTGATGACTGATAAGTTTTAGAATAAGGTTACAGTGCGTTAGATAGTAGCTTTAACATTACTAGTAAATGGAAACGCACACGGAAGATAACGTTAATGTTTCAGAAGAAGAGAGCAGAACTGGGAGACCCTCTTCACATCACAGCACCATGAATGGTTTGTGTATATTGCCAGACCACCACCATGGAGCTTACCAGATGATGCAGCCTCCTTGTCTGCTCTATGTAGTGTTAGCCCTGTTAGCTCAACACCGGAGTCTGATATGTTACCATTCATCCATGTCTCAGTGAACACAAGGACGCAGCAGTCCCTCACTCCTCGGTGAGTGGATCTCCACCGTCAGATGTAATCCATTTTCATGTCCAGCGAGCGGACGTTGGCCAGAAAGATGCTGGGAACAGCTGGTTTGATGGGGTTAGCTCTTAGCCTAGTGCTAACCCCTCCGGCTTCCCCCGCTTCCGTGTCCTGTCATAGCGCTGCTAGCGTCTACCCGTCGGGACAGCTCCAGGCAAAACCACTGTCATCTCAGGGCTAACTCAACGTAGCAGGCCAAGCTTGCTACACATCCTGAGCTCTCTCGGTTGTAGCGTTAGTTCTCTGCAGCGGTTTCTATTGTCTATGAGAAACTCGTGACTGTATTGCACTGAAGAATTTACTTCTTGTTGCACCGGTGTACGCACAGGCTGCCTCAAGCATTGGTTGGGCCGCCATGTTGATTCAAACTTAGAGGCAAACTAAAAATACCTGTCCAGCAGAAACCCTGCGACCATCTTGTCTCTTTTTAGCTCAGGATGAAGCTGCATCAGTCTTCGCCATCGCTGAAAGCAGAGCCGATGTTGACCTGAGTTTTGGCTCTTGCAGCATGGAGTTCTAGTGTTAGATTTTTCTGCAATATTCTTTCTTTTGCCAACTGATTTTCCTGTTGGAGCAGCTGGAGGTGGAAGCGGTGGTCCGCATTTGCCTGCCATTTTTACTGAGAAAATTTATATCCACATTAGGTGTTACGCGAGCGGTTATGTCAGTCCATTCAGAGGCCTCCATGTGGGGAAGCAGTGTTTGACATAAGCAATGACCCAAGAAGCTAACTTACTCATTACCTCAGTAGGCTAATATATATCAGGCTGTCAGGGGAACAACTCAGGTGGATTTTTGTCCCACTTTTCTCGAGCCTTCAGTGGATTTATTGGGCTTTTTGGCCAAAGGTGCCCTCACCTTTGCCCGTGCAGTGAAACACTGGAGGAGGGGGAAACGTAACGAGCTAAAAAAAAAAAAAAGGTGTGCCACCGTCTCATGTAGCGTCGCCTGTTACCCCTGGCAACCCATGGCCTTAAAAGATGACGTCATGCAGCGTCTCAGGAAAAAAAAAGAGGCACAAGTCTACTCTGGCCAACAGAGAAGGATCTCTTCCGTTTAGTCCGCACCCCGCGGCAGCTTAGGCAAAAAGTGGAGGTAGCTAGTCCCTCGTTTTTCCTCTGCCACGACGGACGAATCGGATAACCCATACCGGAACAGACGGAACGTCTTTTTGTCTTTGAATATCAAAAGTGACTCTTTTTGTTTTTTTTATGCCCTGAAAAGAAAAAGACTATACTGACTGATTTCGTTTAATATCACTCTTCCTTGGTTCTGGACTTTTGATTGGTGAATGGACATTGGTGTATTGACTTTCTATTTTGTGTTCTTGTGAAAATATAAGTGTGAAAAAAAGAGAGAAATAGTGTTGCGTTGATCAATTTTATTTATTTGAGGTTGTATAAGTGTATATTTGTGCATCCTTTGTGTTGGTTTTTTGTTTCCTTGAGTCGACTAACTTTGAAATAGTCAGGTTACACCTGACTGGCACCCCAGAAAAAAAAGGTAATATAAAATAAAATTGTCACTCAATAAAATCGTCACTTGTGCCGGTGCACTTGTGCGTCTCTGCCAACGCGGACACCACACACCGCTGCCAGGTATATTTCTCTCCAATGTGCTTTCGCTGACCAATAAACTGGATGAACTTAAGCTACTGATGGTGAAAAGATTTTTCTACATCTGCAGTTGTTGTGCTTCACGGAGACATTAAAGTCAGACCAGGCTCTCTATCCAGGTGGATGGGAAATCCATTCTTCCTCATCCTTCATCTGCGGCTACATTCATTGTAGATCTGTCCAGAAACACCTTAGAATTGGTGGGCGGTGGGGTCTGAAAACACACACACCTCTCTCCTTCAGCACTCTTCTTATTTCGACATACTCCCTCCTTTTTCTCACTATATCTGTCAGAAAGTCGTGGTCAAAATAGATTTTTTTTTTTTTAGCTTTGTAATAAACCTGCTTCTTTTTCCATGTGTGGACAGGATCTGGTCTTTTGTCTTACACTCCTGGACGTTTATCACTATGGACCTTGGTGAAACTACGCAAGGGGGACGCCGGCTAAGAGCTTTATGGCAACGGTGCATCCTCAGCTCTGTCCTGTCCAGTGTAAACTCTGACTGCAGAAATTTAGCCACAAAGTCCATCATGTTGTTATCTTCCTTGCATTCAGGAATTCCATAAATGCAAATGTTATTTTGTCGAGATTGTAGTTCCAAGTCTGTCACTTTCGTTTGCGTAAATTCCTGTGCCTGTTTCATTTGACAGAGCATAGCTTCAAGTTCGGTGTTACATTCCTCTTTCGGCGACACACTGCTCTGTTTCCTCGACCCATGTTGTAGATTTCAGGTCTTCCCTAATTTACCCCAGGGCCTAGTTCATCTTATCACTGAAATCACTCAACTCCTTTTTCACGTCTTCTCTCAGTGTGTAATGGAAAGCACTTAGCTCGCTCCTTACATCAGCCCATTTTCGCCTTAATCTATGTGTGTTTACAAGCCAGCAAGCTAGCTTTGGTGTAGTCTGGTCCATCCTGGCTAAGCAACTCAGCATTAGCATCGTCGCGGCTCTCCATTGTTGATTTCTCTCTCGCTTTTTCTGATCTTAAGTTCACTTTACCTTTGGCTCTCTTTAGTTTGTCCCCGTCCATAATACCTCAGCAGTCCTATCCTGTTAAAATAGTTGAATCTGGGGAAATACTCTGAGTGGGAGAGAGAGAGATTTCTGATAGTCTGCCATTTTTCGCAGCATGCTGACCAAAAGTCATCCACTACTTTGACTTTTGATACTTTCTTCCACTACTGGGTAAGAAGTCATAGATGAACCAAAAGAAAACAGTCTGTCTCCTGCCTCCCCAGGGGCCTCATGCAAAGACTTCCGTGGATTTCCTACTGAAACATTGCATAAGCTTAAATCCAGAAAACGTTGTACGCACAAAAACATCCAGATGTATGAATCTGTGCATACACATGAATCCAAGCACATTTCCTTTGTACATCCCAATCAACGTGGAACTGACCGCACATGTTGGAGTACCCGACCCCTCCCTGTCCACTTCCCCATTTAAATATGCAAATCATATTTAAATTGGCCCTGCACCTAAGATTCCCCTCTCTGCACAATCAAAAAACTAAATCACAAGAATGAGTAAGATGGGAAAAAAGAAAAACTGTATGCAAAAAACGCAAAAATATACTTTTTGGCACGCTGTCCTCCGGCATCAATACTAAAAGAGGAGTGAGTGGGAGAGTGTGTGTGAAACTGTCAATGCTGTGGGGTTAAAAAAGCATACACACGCAGAATTAAAAAAGAAGTGGTCCGACATTAAGGTGGATGTGAAGCGAAGGATGGCTACCCACCGCCAAAGTGTGGCCAAAACAGGCGGGGGGACAGAAGAGGAGGAGCTCACCCCGTTTGAACAGAGAGTCGCTGCAGTTGTGGGCGACACTGCTCTCACAGGGGTGGTGGGAGCACATGTGGGTGACTCGGATTACCCCCAAGGTAAATACCTATAAATTTGTGTAACTTACAACAAATGTGTTCATACCGGTCATACAATAACCTGCTCACAGCCCTATAAGATAGAGGTTCATGTGTAAATGTTCATGCGTAAATGTTGTATGTATGGAATTATTTGGTTTGAAATAAATCTTTTGAATTTAAATTTAAACATGCCAGTATATCAAAAGTGTGTTAATTGCTCATGTGTCTCTGATGTGCACATCACTCTGTGGACTAATTGTTTTCACATTTATTTATTATAACAGTTTCCCAGCATCACCTCAAAGTGTCGCCAAAGGGTCAACAGCTGTAGAAACGTGTGTACGCCAGCCATGAAGTTGGCGTGAGGCACCGCAAAGTTTCACGGTCATTTCACTCTTGATATATCTGAACTTTGCCGTGGAAAAGGACGTTCGCCACACACCCTTTGTACATGAGGCCCCAGGTCAGTAATGTAAGTGGAGACACAGGCCGTTGTGCATGAGAAACAAATGTTTCATGTTTGGAAAGATGTCAGAAAATGTATCTTCTGATGTGAGGAATAAATGATAAAGTAAGATGTGAGGATAAAGTAAGATGAGGAGGTACACAGGTAAAGATGGAGTCCTACCTCTGTCCTCTCGCCTGATGGAATGAGCCCTCTTGTCGGCATTAGGAACCTCTGGCTTGAGGGCTGAAAAACGAAACATAATCCACAGAACGTCACGTTGCCTGTCTGACCCGACTGATTCAAGACTTAGCAGACAAGAATGAACACACACTTTCACAAGTACAGTCACATGAAGAAAACCACTGCTGGCGCACACACACACACGCTCACGCTCACACTCAGACACACACACACAGTAACTGTAAAAACTGCAACACAAAGCAGTGGTAGAAGGTTATGAATGCAAACTCTGTGACTTCCTGTGCAGACAGGAAAACAATGATGCAAGTGTGCATTTTGCAAACTGTAGATGTTTGTGCTGAAATGAAGCACTGCTGCTTTAACAGTAACACTGATTAACCATGAAACTATGTTGTTTTTCACTTTCATGTTTGGTAAAAGAAAACATTTTAGGAAGAGCCACCATGTCAGTCTCAAACACAGGTTTCTTAGAAACTCTCCATGTATTGAGTTGAACTAAAACTCCACATTTAAGGCCCAGTCCTTCCAGTGAATTTTATTTATGTGGTGACCCTGACAGTACCACTGCCAGGACATACTCTTTTCATTCTAAGAATGAAAGAAAGAAAATCACCATTGACCTCTGCATATGTACATTATCCATTCTTCTGGTAAACCACTCTACTGAGGGAAGGATTACAGACACTTAAAGAGGAACGGCAACCATTTTCAAAATTCATACATGTTATTTCTACGGTCTAAGACAGTCTAAAAATATTAAAGGGGCAAAAAGCATAATCGTTTCACCGCTAGGTTTGCTGTTGTGCACTGCCTGTAGACCAAAACAAAGTGTGTCATGAGCCACACCTCCCTCTACCTCTGCTCTCCACCCCCCACCCCACTCGCCTTGTCTGTGCAGCCGAGCACCGCAGCATCTCCATCGACTATTACATCCAGACGGTCCCAGTGTTTCTTCCGCATGCTCCACTTCACTCAGCTGCCCGATATACCCGCTGCTTCTTCCCACATTAACCTGAATAACAAACCAAGGCTCGGTGCTCCAGTTGGATCCAAACGGAGAGCCGGGGCTAACATTAGCTAGGAAGCTAGCGGAGGCTAACTGGCTGTGCTGGCAGCTGAGTGAAGTGGAGCCTGAGGAGGAAGCACCAGTTGGCTCCCGCTAGCTGGGAGGCTAGCGGAGGCTAGCTGGCTGTGCTGGCAACTGAGTGAAGTGGAGCCTGAGGAGGAAGCACCGGTTAGCCCTGGTTTCACTACAGGCAGATTCACTCGCCACAGGGGCAAGGAAATAAAACCTAAACAGCCAACTAAGTTTGGCTTAGTTTAGCAGTTAGCGATGTCTTTCACTCACTCTCAGTCTCTGCTGTGTTTAGCTATTTCCCTGCTTTCCTGTTAGCGTTAGCACTAGTCGGCTGCCACACTAACGTCCCTACTCTTCTCGGCTCCGGCTCACGGAGAAGAGTAGGGACGTTAGCGTTAGCTCCTGGAGTTAGCACTAGAGCTACTACAGCTACTTGAGTAAATTACAGCTATGCAGCTATGCTTCTACCAGCTCTTCTAGTCACTGAGCCTCGCCTCTATCTCAGCAAATATATTACATTTATTACAGGTACAATCACCATTGAAGTAGGCAGGGAAATAGCTAAACACAGCCCGGCTGCCCGCCGGGCTACATTTTATAATGCTAATTGCAAACGTTAGCTGGGCTGCCGGGCTACTCACCTAACACAACTGTTACACCTGACCCATTGCTGGGACAGAGCCGCTAATAACTCAAGCTCCGGACATTAACCCATGCTACGATTGTAACATTAAATTTAATTGAATCGACATAGCGACATGTGCCTAATGTTACTGTAACACTAATTAAAACAGACATTTGACTTTATGTTGTACCTGTCCAGGAGAAGAAGAGCTAGCTCTGAGTCAAATTGTAGCCCCTTTAGCTCTCGCAGTGCTCTCCACCTTTGAAATGCAAGGCCAATGTTAATCCGAGTTCTGTCCCTTTCTTTATCTGACAACTTCTTCGCCAACAACCGTTGTTTCTTAAGAGATAATGTCAGATCCTTGTCGTCTTCAGGTGAACGTTTCATTCCGCTCTCCGCCATTTTGCTTCGAAAATACACGCTGCCATTGCTCACTGGCTGTAGCCTTTTATAGGGACGGATTCACATGAACGTACATGAACGCGCAGCCGGACCGGCTTGTAAACAAGGGGCTGGAGATCAACACAGAGAGAGGGTGTGTGAGGTCATGCTATACTCCAGATGAAATTACACCTCTAGTTCTTCACATAGCAATTTTTTAATTCCTTCAATCTAGAAATGATGAATTTCACTTATTGCTCCTTTAAGAAACATGAACAACTCCTAAATCCATAAACACATATCAAATTTGTGATGTCACAGGGTATACAGTGTGGAGCTGCTCCACAGACAATGAATGGTGAAAGATGTTCTAGATTAGCAGAGCAGCCAGGGGAATGATATGAGCATAGAGATTCACTGTGGTGTCACACTAACAACAACTTCCACGCAGACAACCTAACTGTAACGCTTAAAGATATAAAGTGGTCTGACCTACATGACATTTCTGCTGTGATCCGGTCTATATGGGTCAACTTTCTGTTTCATAACTGAGAGCACCATAATAGAATTTGCTCATTTACTGGAGAAAAAAAAAAACAACAACAACAACACACTGTGGATCCATAAAATCAGGCTCCCAATCATTGTCTTTGGAGTAGCTCCTTACTTAATACCCTTAGTCACTAACAGGCGGACCCAGACGCCATGCTATATGGACCCGGACCTATAACCAGTAAATTATTAAGGGATTTTAAATTTTGACAGGTAGCTTTCTGGTCTTTACAGCACTGGTTTAGCTGATCAGGAAATGTACAGACCAATTGCACGCAAGCTAAGCCAGCCCACATGATGCGACCCAGCCAATCAAATCTCTGCATTTCAGGCAATTAACATTGTGACTCTGTATACAGTCAGATGAGAGGTGAGAGGCAAGTGACAATGGAAAGACAACGGAAAAATAGAAATATAGAAGGAGAGAAATATAGAAAAAGAAAGAAGGCGATACAGGGAGAAAAGACAGACTGGCGGGTGAGTGGGAGACAGGGAGAGAAGACAGAGAGGAAGAGGCGAGCGAGTGAGGGACAGAGAGAAACACAGAGGAAGAGATGAGTGAGTGAGGGACAGAGAGAAACACAGAGGAAGAGACGAGTGAGCGAGGGCTCACCAATGAGCACCATTGAGCACCTGCACACGTACAGTCAGGTCCATAATTATTTGGACAATGATACAGTTGTTGTCATTTTGGCTCTGTACACCACCACAATGGGTTTTAAATGAAACAATGAATACCTGCTTAAAGTGCAGACTCTCAGCTTTCATTTAAGGCTTTTTTTCAAAAATGTAGTATGAACCGTGTAGGAATTACAATCATTTCTTCACACAGTCCCCCAACTTTAAGGGCTCATAAGTATTTGGACAAACTAACATAATCATCAATTAAACAGTCAGTTTTAATACTTGGTTGCAAATCCTTTATAGTCAATGACTGTCTGAAGTGTTGGACACATAGGCATCATCAGATGCTGGGTTTCTTCCCTGGTGATGCTCTGCCAGCCCTTTACTGCAGCCGTCTGCACTTCCTGCTTGTGTTTAGGGTGTTTTGCCCTCAGTTTTGGCTTCAGCAAGAGAAACGCATGCTCAATTGGATTCAGGTCAGATGATATGACTTGGCCATTGTAGAACATTCCACTTCTTTGCCTTAAAAATGTCTTTGGTTGCTTTTGCAGTATGCTGGTGCCCCAAACACTTCAGAATTCACTCTGCTGCTCTTGTCAGCAGTCACATCATCAATAAATACAAGAGAACCAGTTCCACTGGCAGCCATACATGGCCATGACATAACAGTACCTCCACCATGCTTCAATGATGAGGTGGTGTGCTTTGGATCATGAGCAGTTCCTTCCCTTCTTCCTTCTCTTGTCTTGCCATCATTCTGGTAGTTGATCTTTGTTTTATCTGTCCATAGTATGCTGTTCCACAACTGTACAGGCTTTTTAGATGGTTTTTGACAAACTCTAATCTGGCCTTCCATTTTTAAGGCTAACCAATGGTTTGCATCTTGTGATAAACCCTATGTATTTATTTTTGTGAAGTCTTGTCTTGCTTACAAGAGCAGCAGAATGAATTCTGAAGTGTTTAGGGCTACATTATCTGCTCAGATACAACCAAATACTTCAAAACTCATTGGACGATGCTTCACAGTGCAGATGGACATTGACCTGAAGCATATTGCAAAAGCAACCAAAGACATTTTTAAGGCAAAGAAGTGGAATGTTCTGCAATGGCCAAGTCATATCATCTGACCTGAATCCAATTGAGCATGCGTTTCTCTTGCTGAAGCCAAAACTGAGGGCAAAACACCCTAAACACAAGCAGGAAGTGCAGACGGCTGCAGTAAAGGGCTGGCAGAGCATCACCAGGGAAGAAACCCAGCATCTGATGATGTCTATGTGTCCAACACTTCAGGCAGTCATTCATACTACATTTTTGAAAAAAAGCCTTAAATGAAAGCTGAGAGTCTGCACTTTAAGCAGGTATCCATTGTTTCATTTAAAACCCATTGTGGTGGTGTACAGAGCCAAAATGACAACAACTGTATCATTGTCCAAATAATTATGGACCTGACTGTATATGAGAATGGTCCTGACACCATTCTAGTCCAGAAGCAAGCTCCAGCTCAGTTCTGTCACTGAGCAACAAAAAGTGGGGACAGTGAAGAAAAGAGGGAAAGAAAGATAAACTGTAAAACTGTTCAATTGCTATTTATTTATTGTAAAATTGGTTGAGACTGTTAAGTCAAGATGTGAAACAGTTAACAAAGAAAAAGGAAAATTCAAGCTGTTGCTACACTTTTTTATTTATTCTAAAATTAAGCACTTTATTATTTTAAGATGCACAGTTTTTCAAGAACTATTTTATTCATTTTCTCCATTTTATTTTTGAATGCATATCTGTATAGTTCAATGCGTTTTTTGAATCGTACTTTACAGTCAGATGTTGATTACATGCAGATGTTGATACAGCTACTAGGCTACTTCAATATATATCATACGAAATCATATCGCAAGTTAGACATTATGATGTTCTGGACCTTTGCTTTAGGAAATTTTCTCTAACTGGACTTGTTTGAATTTTAGTAGAATACCCCTGCCCTATGACAAAAGTCTGAGACTTACTTCTCTGGTTTCTGGCTTTGCGAGAGAGCAGCATGTCTTCATAAATATTGATTAAACTTTCCTCAGCTAAAAACAAATAACATTTTGGAATTTTTAATTTAAAGTGGTGTTCCCCTTTAAGTAATGTGGTTACTGTGCAATTTCAGCAGTAATTTAACTTCTGAAAGTTCATGCATGTTAAAATGTAAAATAAAGTGATTATGTATCTAACTAAAGGCTGTAGGGAGGTGATGTCAGGGATGAAGGCCCTTCAAAGTGTCCATTATCAGGAATGAATGGACAACAGGGAGTAGGGTTGAGGGATAAGAACCTAAAATAAAATCATGATATTTCAGGGTATTTTTGCAAAAACAATATTCTTAATAATATGACAAATTAGTTAAAAATATTTCATTATTAATTAAAGAACAAAGAATAAGTGATATCATTTTACATGTCAACCTAACAATTTGCCTTCAAATATTCAGTAAAAACTATTAACTAAAAACTAGAAAAACTAAGAAAAAAGATCTCTCATTTCTTCAGTTTGTGAACAACAACAGAAACTCAGAGTGAGATTCAGATTCTGTATACAATATTAATAGAACAACAAAATAAAATCTACCACAAATTACACATTTAAACAGTTTCCAAATACAAAAAGTGTACACTGGGACCTATGTATATATAAATCAACAGGCAATTTCCTTCATTTTAGCAAAATCCTCAATTATTGAGTTGGGTTTTTTTCCCACCTGGACCTTTATGCTCTGCCATTTCTCCTCTAATCATCATGCTGTAACCTGTGACAGGCTGTTATGCTACCATAACTATCCACAGTCGCATATATATAGTTTTTTGTCAATCAATGAACGTCACATAAGTTTGTATGACCAAAGGTTTAATAATAATAATAATAATAATAATAATAACAATAATAATAATAATAATAATAATAGTAATAATAATAATATTACATTTTATTTGTAACGCACTTTTCATAAAAAACAAATCTGAAAGTGCTACAGAAGGCAGTGCAGATATGACACTGACTCCCGTGTGCACGCGGCAAGAAAGGAAGAGGGAGAGACGCTGTGCTGCTAATGTTTAGTCAGTAAAAGAGTCCGGGGTTGTACATAAAACATTCAGGATACCACAGTTTATTCCACACTACTGAAGCTGCTCCTCTTTTTGGAACAACTAAGGAGTCAGTAATAATTTTTCTTTTAGCCATGCATATTGTTGCCGTGTGAAACAGTGTGATGTCAATATGTCAACACACTGCTAGTATCACGATATGAATTTTTCATGTCATATTAAAAATTATACCGGTATTATCGTGAACAAGATGATATGTCACACCCCTAACAGGGAGTCCATTACTTCCTAATAATGGACACCTTATCCAGCGTTATCCCGCTTCACTTGACAGAGGCAAAAAAATATATAAATTAAAAATAAAATAAAAAATCAATCATTTATAAAAAAAAAAATGTTTTGCAATCAAAATCCCCATAAGGTTCTTAAACAACAGAAATGTTGTTTACTACTCCAGTAAACTGTAATTACTTACAATTGTCCAAACGCCTGCCTAAAAAGGTATGCCTTCGATTGCATCTTAAAAATATGGACAGAGGCTAAGGACCTCAGGTCTAAGGGTAAGGAGTTCCAAAGCTTTGGGGCCACGGATGGAAAAGCTCGGTCACCTCGAGTTTTCAGCCTTAAACAAGGGGTTTTTTGGGGAGTTTTTCCTTATCTGCTGTGAGGGTCCAAAGGACAGAGGGATGTCGTATGCTGTAAAGCCCTGTGAGGCAAATTGTGATTTGTGATATTGGGCTTTATAAATAAAACTGATTGATTGATTGATTGACAACAAGGAGCCCCTGGTTAGAAGACCTCAGTGACCGGTTGGAGATGTAAGGGTTGAGGAGCTCGCAAATGTAAGCGGGGGCTACTTTGTGGAGGGCTCTGTATGTCAGGACCAGGACCTTGAATTGGAATCTAAAGTGAACAGGAAGCCAGTCCGGCGATGCCAGGATTGGGGTGATATGGCAAGACTTATGTGACTGAGTGAGCAACCTGGCAGTGGCATTTTGGACAAGCTATAAACGGTCCAGAGATGTTTTACTGAGGCAGGTGAACAGTGAATTGCAGTAGTCAAGTCGGGATGAAATAAATGCATGGATGGCCATTTCCAGTTCTGAGTGTGAGACGATGGACCTGAGTTTTGCAAGGTTTCTGAGGTGGAAGAAGCATGAGCGGGACATATAATTAACATGTTTTTCAAACAGCATGTTTTGGTCAAAAATTACCCCAAGGTTCCTGAGGTCAGACCTGATGTTATGTGCCAGTGACCCCATGTGGTTGTCCACCTTAGAGACCGTAGAGTCATCCGCAGTAATAAGAACCTCAGTCTTGTCTGCGTTTAGTTGGAGGAAGTTGTTTGCCATCCAGTTCTTGATAGCAGACAGGCATTCATGGAGTATGTTGATTTCGTCTATGTTATCTGGTTTAAATGACAGGTATAGTTGGATGTCACCTGCATAATAATGACAGGAAACACCTTTGAAATTACTGATGATACAGCCAAGGGGAAGCATATACAGGGAGAACAGTATAGGGGCCAGAACAGAACCCTGAGGCCGGCCACATGACAGTGGGGCGGGGTCAGACACAAAAGGGGTAACAGCTACTGAGAAGTTTCTCTCACTGAGGTAGGAGGCGAACCACTTCAAGGCACTCCCTGAGACACCCACCCACTTACTGAGCCTGTTGAGCATGATATGGTGGTCTACAGTATCAAATGCTGCACTCAGGTCTAATAACACCAGTACGGAGCATTTGCCTGCATCAGCAGCCATCATGATGTCATTAGACACTCTGAGGAGGGCTGTTTCTGTGGAGTGCTGCTCTCGGAAATCAGACTGGAATTTATCTGACAGGCCTTGGGTGCTCAAGAAAGAGATAAGTTGGTTTCCTACTACTTTCTCAAGGATTTTAGATATAAACAGCAGTTTGGAGATAGGTCTGTAATTTTTGGGTATGGAGGGGTCTAAACTTGCCTTGTTGAGAAGCAGCTGCACAGTAGCCTGTTTGAAAAATGACGGAACACAGCCTGATTTCAGGGAGGTGTTAATAATGGAGACCAAGCTCGGGCCCACAGAGCTAAAAACCTCTTTCAGCAAGGACATTGGTAAGATGTGTAGTGGACTGGAGGAGGATTTCATGGTGCTCACTAGCTCAGTCAGATCCTGCAGAGTGATAGAGGAGAAACTGCTGAGAGAAGCCAGCCTGGGTGGACAGGTTGGAGGGGAGGCAGCGGAGGGGGTGATACTAGCCCTAACATCAACAACCTTATTCACAAAAAAAGGCAGAAAATTATTACAATCCTGACTGGAAGAAACAGGGGGGCGTAGAGGACTGATAATGTTATTAACAGTCTGGAATAAGACTCTGGGGTTTCACCTGCTGGAAATAATCAGGTTAGCAAAATAAGCAGCCCTTGTGCTCTTAATCAGCGCATTGAGCTCTGTTAACAGACCTATGAGATAGAGACGGTGGACCTGGAGTTTGGTGAATTTATGCTTCAGTCATGTCAGTTTTTAATGCAGTGCCACCTGAGGAGTCAAAGGTCATGGACATTCAATACTGATTTTCAGCCCTGCCCCAAAAGTGGAGAGAATTCTGCAGATTCTTTTCTCTCTTTTTTTTTTTTTTTTTTGCCTGAATTTGAAAGGACAGAATAAGCGTGAAAGGGGGAGAGAGAGGGGATTACATACAGCGACGGGCCACAGGCTGGAATTCCCCCTTCACTAAGGCCCGTCCCCCTTAGTTACTGTTGCTAAGTCCAACAAACTTTTGGTTTCAGAGCTAGACTGGCATGGCGCTCCTAGTCTCGCCACCAGACAATCAGAGATCTCCGCCTTCTGATAGTCTGGGGACACTCCTTTCTAAACTGTGTTTAACACACCGGCGAAAACGGCCGGCAACAAAGCGATGCCTCTTGTATTTTTGAAAAGGACACGTCTTCTCGGAAATGTGCGCTCCCCCTTTTCTCATCCGCAAGGAAACAAACACACAGAGAGCTTGAAAATGGATGCCGAGAGATTTAAATCCGTTTTATCAAACGTGTGCTCATCCGTGAAGAAAATATTTTTTCCAGCGGATGTCTTAGTTACAACATGATTGAGCTAACTGGGGTAGTTTCATGTCGTATCCGACAACGGGAGGCTTTTAACAGATGACATCCTGTGATGTTTTGCTGCTGCTGTTAGCTGTCCCTGTCAGCTGCAGCCACTGATGCGTTCTAGACATTGTGATTTCCCAAAACTGAATAAATACCACACATAGCAACACAAAACTGCTTTGCTAGCTCAATCATGTTGTAACTAAGATATCCACTGGAAAAATATTTTTTTCACAGACCGTTTATTACACCCTATTACAGACACCGCTAACGGCTAAGAAATAGTAATGTTTGTTCAATCATTGTGTTTATAGACTTTACAAACATTGGATTAGTCTAAACGGTGATACAGTGATGTGAAAAATGTGATATATATATATATATATATATATATATATATATATATATATAGCTAAAAGCTCTGCTGGTTTTCTACCCGGACGTATTTGTAAACAACAAGGCGATTCCCTCTATAGTCCGGCCAGACGGATGAGTCATGGTCTGTAAAAGATTATGTTTGTTTCTTTTATAGTTGGCGAGAATGCGTCGCCGCAAACGCGTCAAACATCCACTAACTTTGACGGCGTTGTCTGCGAGCGTGGCTAAGCCATTTTGTACCGCTACACGTGTTTCTAGTGGGACTATGTTTACAAGCACAAGAGTTCAGCGAGCCACCGAAGGACCACCCTGCAGATTTACTATTGGTTCTGCAACATAGGGAGTTTTTTTAAACTCTGAAATTGTATCCGCCCATCAACACAAAATCAGGGAGAAAGTCATCAGTCTTTAGTTAAACAAAGAGTCTAAAACTGACTTGTGAGTCTATGGCGCTCCCACTGTCGCTAACTGCACTCACTGGAGAAATACTCTCAAATTTTTGAAAAACAAAAAAGCAATTTCAGACAGAAGCAGACAGAAGGGTCTACAATATGCATTTGAAGGATATATTCAGGATGTCAGACTGACACAGCAATGAAATCAAGGTAACAAAATAAAGATTGAAGCTAAAGCCTACAGATCACAGAGTAAAAGTGAACCATCGCATCACCTGGTAATTGAGACGGAGGACAACGACATTAAGGAGCAACACTGTTCCTGTAAAGCTGGGTAGGTCTCTGCACTATTACAGTAATTGATAAGCTAAAGTAATATGCCTATATAACGTTATATTCATTCATTTGTAAAAATAACGTAGGAAAGAAGCAAGCACTCTCAAAGTAAATCCCCTCAAAAGGTGCACAGCCAAAAACAGCGAAAAAGGGAAAAATGCCAGCACTCACAAATATCCTTTTGGTAAATTTAATAAACTAACTAACTAAGTTGGTTTATTATATTATTACCAGTATCTGGTACTGCCACCCAAGTTGGTTTATTAAATTTACCAAAAGGATATTTGTGAGTGTAAAAATTACGCCACAGCCCGTAACAGCTGTTGTGGTGGCCAAGGCCAAGATGAGCCAAAAATGGAGACCCATCTTCTGTCACTACAGCAATGACAGGTGAGCTGATTTTCATTTGAGCTTGAGAAATAAAGATAGAGATATTATCAGACTAACTGTATTATGTTGTTTTCATTAGTGACTATGTGTCATCATGACCCAAATGCTTGCTTCTTCTACCAAAATATGATAAACCATGTAACTTAGTGTGGTGTTTGTACTCTGGATCTGATGACACAAGTAGACATACAGTATATGATGTTTGTATCTTGTAGGGCCTTGTCTGAAGTTAGACAAGGATTTGGCATTATTGAGAGGACTGACAGGGACACCGATGAGCTACATAGCAAACAAGCCCCCAATAGATTAAGTACCCTCTTGGAAGTGGCTTGAGCTATCAGGTAAAGCAGTAGGGAAAAACTTGGAAGATTAAGATTCATTTATTATCATTTCTGGGCAGCCACAGCTTATTACAATAGAAAACCATTCACAATATAATACACGATTTAATTGGCTCAGCACTGGAGTAAACAATAAATAAAGCTAAAAAGTTATGTAAGGGAGAGAGAGAGATAGAGACAGAGAGACAGAGAGAGACAGAGAGACAGATAAATCATGGCCATGTGTAAATGTAGCACTCTGCTGTCACTATGTGGTTTTCTCAGACTATGCCTTAATATTGTATGGCTGGAAATCAGACAGCATACAGACCATAAACCATATCTGGTTTATATATCCTAACCTGGCATTAGGGATCCTACCAGATACTATCTTAAACTTCTTGATTTTGGCTATTGCTCTCTCTACATGCACCCGGTGTTTGGCTATTTTCTTTGTCTTCATCTGTCATCTGGGACTGGCATTTGAATACTTGATTTAGCAAAAGGAGGGATGTTCAGTTTGAGGCCCAGCTCCTCCACATCTTTCTCAATGAAAAACCCCTTATCCACCATAAGCCCATCACCTCTCTTAAGGTAGCCACACTGAAGCAGACCTTTCAGTACATCTTTGATTTTGCATTGTCTAAATATTTCTTGGTCAGAAATTGATCCTGTGTAAAGTATAGATGCAAACATAATGGAGCCACGAGGGTCACAAACTATCAGAGACTTAAGTGTGTTGGTAGACTTGTAGTTGGAATACGTCTGACTTTGTGAGCTTGGTTTCTCTATCTTAATCTCGTTGTTGGGAACTAATGCTGTCCCTGTGTGGACAAACATACACACTACCTAGCCTGCCATACATATAGTCAATCCATCAATTCAATAAAGTGCTAACACTTTGCACATCAATCTGAAATTTGAAAGTTAGCTCTTTCAGGTCAAAGTTTTGTCTCAGTCTCATGAATACAAGTAGAAATTGTTGACGTAAAGGCATCTTCTGGATCTGCCAGTTCACTTTCTTGTATGTCAAGGAGATGTGTGTTTGTGGGGCTGTTTCATTATCTGGTAGTCTGAAAAATGTGCACAGTTTGTTAAAATCATCATATGTGAACCCAGTGCAGTAAAGGAAATAGAGACACTGCTGTTATTTATAGTCTGGTGTGAGTGGATTAGGAGCCTGACTAGCTTGTATTTTCAAGTCATTTTCTTTTTTCTTTTTTTTTTTTGAGCAAGTAGAGTCTTCAGTCTCTCCACTTCCTGCTGTGTTTCTGTTATCTAGGGTTGGTCCTCTGGACACTCTGGAAAAATAAGAATGAAATTATTACAACTAGTGTAATATAACAATGTAAATAATTTACAGACATTGCAATAATGTTTTTTTTCTTTTCTCTCTCTCTCACTTTGTGTGTGTGTGTGTGCATGTGTGTGTGTGTGTGTGTGTGTGTGTGTGTGTGTGTGTGTGTGTGTGTATGTGGCTCCCACTGTTGGACATCCCAATATCCTCCCTATCAAACCCTATTGAGGATTTCCCAGCATTACCTTTGCCACCACAGCCAAGCACTTTCTCTACAGTCCTAACTAAAGACCAGATGGAATGCTACAGTGATATGATGGTCTCAAAGCCTGAAGCAGAGGCACTAGAGAAAGAAACCAGACAGCAGAGCAGCAACAACATCTGGCATCATGTCCTCTCTCCTCGTCTTACTTCATCCTCTTTCAAGAGAATATACTCCAGGAAAGCAGACTTTGAGCAGCTCACTATCATCATGCAGAGGAAGAAGAAGACAGTGCAAACCAAAGCAATGAAGAGAGGCCTGGAGCTTGAGCCAGTTGCTGCAGCCCAATACACAGAAGTCACTGGAAACCAAGTCTACATGATGTGTGGCTTTGTCGTGAATCCAATGGCCCCCATTTACATATATCTCCTGACAGGAAAGTCCTTCAGAGCAGTGACGACAAAAGTGATGGACTTCTAGAAATAAAGTGCCCAGAGCAATACAGCTACACAGGTTGTCAATACATCCAGAAGCACAGTGATGATACCTACAGCCTCAGACATAACCATGAGTACTACTACCAAATTACTGGACAGATGGGGATAACTGGGATGCCATGGTGTGACTTTTTTGTGAAGTGTGACAGTGACTATCACCTGGAGCGCATTCACTTTGATGCAGAAAGGTGGGAAAAATTAAAACTAAACTAGACTGGTTCTTTTTTGAGTATTTCCTAACAGGTCTGTACAGTTAGAAAGATCACTGTCACAACAAGACCCATACTGGTACATAACCATTTCAGTGAGTGTAGTGCTCTCCTCAGTCGTGGTATCCTCCACTGATGATCCTCGCTCTGTGTCTCCCCTGATGTCTATCAAAACATCTGGTGGATCACACCTGACTCTGTAAATATGAAAGGTGGTGTAATAAATTATTTGATGTTCCTTTGATGTTGTGTTAGACATCATTAATGAAATTCATTGTCTAGTCTAAAACATAAAATGATATTTGAATATGACACATTTTGTTATTGTTATTTAAGTCCGAGCTTGTTACTGAATCACAAACTGATCCATTCGTGTATTACCATTTCATGGTCCATTTCTTCCTATATTAAAACATACAATGCATACAGACAACTATTCATGTAGTAGCTACTACGTTTTTCTGTAACTTAGTTTTTAGTAATTTGCCTTATAAAACTTACCTTATAAAATGGGTTGATCCAAGCCTTGATTGTGATTGACTGGAAGCCGTTGTAAAACCACTGTAACCACACACCTGTGACCACATCACCGTATTACTCCGCCTACTTAATTGTTAAACCGTTTGCAGCTGTTACTTGTTTTGTTACCTATCACAATGTCAGACTTTGTTGTGAATTTTGATTTACTGGGCGGATTAAGCATGGATGAGTGGCTGGAGGAGATGGACGGGATCGAGAAGGAAGAGAAAAAAGAAAGGAGACACACTGAAATTAATGAAAGAGAGATTGAAGAGCTGGAAAAGGCAACAAGTGGAGCTGGGACCGTTAGACAGACTCTGTGGTCAGTTCGCTGTTTTCAGACCTGGTGTGCCGAGAAGAAGGTGGCTTTTGATTTTAAAACGGTCACCAAGATTGAGCTAAACCAGGTTCTCCGCCAGTTTTATACCACTGTGAATAACGGGAAAGGTGAAGCTTACGGTTTCAGCAGTTATGTTGGCCTTCGTGCGGGGCTTAACTGTCACATTAATGATCCGCCCATCAGTCGATCCTGGTGTCTGATGAGCAATACCGAGTTCACCACCAGCAACAACGTCTTCATTGGAGTAGTGAAGAAACTTCGCCGAGACGGTCGTGACAAAACATCCCACCACCAAGTGTTAACACAGGCCGACTTTCAGAAAATCAAGCTCTCTTGGTCACTGAATCCAAATACACCTGAGGGTCTTGTCAACAAAGTTTGGTTTGATGTGCAGCTGCATATGGGACGCAGAGCTAAGGAGGGCAACCGCCAAATGAAGCCTGACTCATTTATCATCCAACAGGACGAAAACGGTCAGAAATATGCAACACTGTCATTTAATGAATGCACCAAAAACCACCAGGATGCCGGCAAACGAAAAAAAGAGAGTCTGTGGGGATTTATGTTCGAGCAGCCAGGGAACCCACTGTGTCCTGTCGCTTCACTGGAGAAATATCTGTCACTGCTGCCACCCAATCCACCGGCCTTTTATCTCCATCCAAAGCGGAGAACCTACACCGACGATGTATGGTAAGTTAACATGTAACGTCTGTTTGTTTTGTTACAGTATAGCGTAGTTACTTTGAAACATTTAGGGGACTTATTTTTCTCTCTTCTAACGGTTAGGTATACTAGAGAGCCCATGGGGGTGAACTTTCTTGGCTCCATGTTGCCAAGGATCTGTAAAGCAGCCGGCACCGAGACCATCTACACCAACCACTGCCTGCGAAGCACCACTGTACAAAAACTCTCTGACGCTGGCTTAGAGGTGAGAGAAATCATGTCAATAACGGGGCATAAATGTGAATCCTCCCTGCAGTCATACTGGTGCCCAAACTACGATGAGAGAAAATCCTGGAGCAACATCCTTGCTTCTGGCACAGCGCAATTAAAATGCACCTGTCCAGAGTCAGACACCCCCGTACTAGCAAAGAGGAGTGCTAACATAATTGAACACTACTTCAGCAATTGCACAATTAATGGAGATATCAGATACAAGCAGCTAAATAGTCAACCCAGATAAACGTTAATAAGCTTTAAGCATGCTTTCCACTGTGTTTCTGTAGCTCCTGTGTGTTTTTGCGTCCGTCTGTTGCTTGTTGAGGTACTATTTCTTTGGCGGAAGAGTGAAAGAATGATTATTTCTCATTAATAAATGATTGCAGCTCTAATTAATGTGTGTTTATTTTATGAAACCCAGCCAGGTATATGGAGTAACCGTTTTATAAAAGCAATTAGCCCCGTGAGGCCGTGGTTTGCCTTGATTTTACCATGGCTAAGGGACGCTTTGCATCATGCCTAACAACGCCCTTAGCCATGGTAAAATCGCCGGCAAACCACGGCCTCTTGGGACTAATTGCTTAATTTTAGTTGTAGGTGGTCGACATCTGACTGCATTTCCTCTACCATCAGGAAGAGCAGGTGCTGGATTTGGGTAAAGTTAAAGTTCCACTGATTGTCACACACCTGAGTGTGTGAAATTTGTTCTCCGCATTTGACCCATCCCCTGAGGGAGCGGTGAGCAGCAGTGGTGAGCAGCAGCGGTGCCACGCTCAGGAATCATGTGGTGATCTAACACCCCCTGATGCTGAGTGCCAAGCAGGGAGGCAATGGGTCCCATTTTTACAGTCTTTGGTATGACCCGGCCGGGGACCTCCCAATCTCAGGGCGGACACTCTACCACTAGGCCACTGAGCTGGTACTCGGTAATGGGCTGCCCATTGACAAAGTGCTGAAATAATGAAAAAATAGTATTGCATTTTGACATCAAGGTAACGTAGCCCACTTGGTCTGCTAGAAGTAACATAGCCCACTTGGTTTACTGGCTGGATTACGAATAACAAAGTTAATAAAGTCTAACTTTACCAACGTTGCAACCCGGAGCTGCAGACCGTCACTGTAGCAACGTCTAACGTTAGCTAATTTAGCTGGCTAAGCTAGCTAGTGCCGCGGATAGCTAGCTAGCCATAGTATGGCCTATGCACATGTAGTAACGTTAGCGTAACTTAACATAATTTAGGTTAACAAGTCAATATCTGCTAAAAACAGCATTACATTATTTTACGGTTAAAAGTAATTACTTACCTTGGAGCAGACAAAGGTGTGCCTGTCGATCTTTGAGGGGTTCAACTGGGTTTGAGGACGTCCACATAGTTTTATCCACAGCCTACACTTGTGACTTTGGGTTTTGGACAAGGAAAAAAACGTACACCTCTTTCCAAACTCTCCAGGTAACGAGTGTCACTATTACTATTATTAAGTGCACAGCGTTTAACCCTAGCAAGCTGAAAGTCTGAAAAACTAGACCGAAATGTATGAAAATTAGCAACTTTTCCACTGTAGTCAACGGAGCGCTGCCATGAAAGTGTCTGAGGTCCGTCACGGTCTTTCCTATGCTGTGCTGTGATTGATTGTTCACTTTGCATTTCGGGGGCGTGGCTTAGCGAAGGGTGAATTGAAACTGAGGTCAAGGACATTGTCTTTGAATGTGGGACACCTGTTCTGTTGATGATATTATGGATTGTAGATTATGGAATCACTGAATTCTTTGCAATTGTGTGTTGAGAAACATTGTTCTTAAACTGTTGGACTGTTTGCCCACACAGCTTTTTCACAAAGTGGTGAACCTCACCCCATCCTTTCTTTTTACCGAGGCACCATTGAGAGTGTTACCACTGGCTGCATCACTTTGTGGCACAGAGGCTGCGCTGCCTCTTGCCGAAAGACTCTACAACGCATAGTGAATACAGCCAGCAAGGCACCCCTCTGCCCTCCCTCACAGACATCTTCAACACCCACCTTACCCGCAGAGGTATCAGCATTGCTAGTGACACCTCCCACCCCTTACACTCCCACTTCAGCCTCCTGCCTTCAGGGAGAAGGTACCGCAGCCTCCAGGCCTACTCTACACGACTCACAAACATCTTTATCCACCAGGCTGTCAGGATGTCTATCCACTACCTCCCCCCTCTGCCCCCTGCCCCTGGATTGTAATTCCACCCACTGCACATACAGACTACCTCTGCTGTTTTGCACATAGTCTCACTACATCCATACCCCAGTGTTATATTATTGTAGGTAATGTTCACTTTGGCCGGGGAGGCCTGGGGCTTGGCTCAGGTAAACCGGTATGGAATACAGCAGGCCTCAAAGATAAAAGAAAGCTGGTTGTAGAACAGATACGCAGACAGGAAGAGATAGTAAGGGGTGCAAAGGTAGTGGCCCGTTTGCCCACACAGCTTTTTCACAAAGTGGTGAACCTCACCCCATCCTTTCTTTTTACCGAGGCACCATTGAGAGTGTTACCACTGGCTGCATCACTTTGTGGCACAGAGGCTGCGCTGCCTCTTGCCGAAAGACTCTACAATGCATAGTGAATACAGCCAGCAAGGCACCCCTCTGCCCTCCCTCACAGACATCTTCAACACCCACCTTACCCGCAGAGGTATCAGCATTGCTAGTGACACCTCCCACCCCTTACACTCCCACTTCAGCCTCCTGCCTTCAGGGAGAAGGTACCGCAGCCTCCAGGCCTACTCTACACGACTCACAAACATCTTTATCCACCAGGCTGTCAGGGTGTCTATCCACTACCTCCCCCCTCTGCCCCCTGCCCCTGGATTGTAATTCCACCCACTGCACATACAGACTACCTCTGCTGTTTTGCACATAGTCTCACTACATCCATACCCCAGTGTTATATTATTGTAGGTAATGTTCACTTTGGCCGGGGAGGCCTGGGGCTTGGCTCAGGTAAACCGGTATGGAATACAGCAGGCCTCAAAGATAAAAGAAAGCTGGTTGTAGAACAGATACGCAGACAGGAAGAGATAGTAAGGGGTGCAAAGGTAGTGGCCCAGGCTAAACAGGGACAGTGGTTGAATTGGGAAAGTGTAGAGAAGAGGAAGCTTAGTTGGAGGGACCTGTGGAGTATGGAGGAGAATCGTATTAGATTCCTGGTAGGGGCTACATACGATGTCTTACCAACCCCCCAGAACCTAAAACTGTGGGTAAATGAGGACCCATCATGCCCACTGTGTTCACGTACCGCAACTTTAAAGCATATTTTGTCAGGCTGTAAAGTTAGCTTGTCACAAGGCCGATATACATGGCGACATAATCAGGTGTTGAAATGTTTAGCTGCAGGCATCGAAGGGAAACGAAGACAGGTGAATTCAGAAGGTGTTAAGGATAAGAGCTTAGTAATTCAGTTTGTCCGTGAGGGAGAGAAATACAGAAGGGATAAGTTAGTGAGGAGGCAAGGGTGTGGCCGCCTAGAAGGTGCTTGTGATTGGGAAATGCAAGTAGATTTAGGGGGAAAGCTTGTTGTTCCTCAGGAAATAGTATGTACCAGGCAGAGGCCTGACAGTGGAAGAAGCCTATGAAAGAAAAAAGCTTAGATATGCAGACTTAGGAGCAGAAGCTGAGCAGCGAGGATGGAAGACTAGGATTTGTCCAGTGGAAGTGGGGTGTAGGGGATTCATAGCAAGATCAACTGTCTCACTCCTGGGGGAACTCGGAGTGCGGGGACAGAGTTTGAGGAAGACAGTGAGGGAAATGTCAGATGAAGCAATTAAATGCAGCCAGTTTATCTATTACAGAAGAAATAATGTCAGCTGGGGGCCAGCAGGGGGAACTACTAAGCAGGGCACATAACTCCTTGAGATCAGGTGGAGAGATCCACTTCCTGTCAGGAGAAATCCAGGAAGAGGAAGTATTTAAGTGTGGGAGTGGCCTATTGGAATCCATTTTGTTTGAGGCCATGCGGCAAGGTGAGTGTGCTTGCTGATCCTGTAAGTCCAGTTAGCTCCTTTAACTTTAGCTTATATTGTAGTTATGCTATGTAGTGTGTGAAATAGAGTATGGTGAATGTGACAGGAAAGCTAGTATCAGCATTGCTTCTGCCTGGAGCTTGCATGTATGGAGCCTGGGTTTGGTTGAAGATGGCAGTGCTGTTTGGGCTGAGAAAGCCATGTGTAAGTAAGGAGGAAATCCAGGAAGAGGAAGGTTATTTAAGTGTGGGAGTGGCCTATTTGAATCCATTTTGTTTGAGACCATGCTGCAAAGTGAGTGTGTTTGCTGATCCTGTGAGTTCATTTATCTCCTTTAACTTTAGCTTACATTGTAGTTATGCTATGTAGAGTGTGAAATAGAGTATGGTGAATGTGCTAGTAAAGGTAGTATCAGCATTGCTTCTGCCTGGAGCTCGCATAAACGGAGCCTGGGTTTGGTTGAAGGTGGCAGTGCTGTTTGGGCTGAGATCACTGTCTAGCCTCCTGGAGGTGTCATTGTTGTGAGGGCTCGTCTTGGGGAGGTAGACTGTACAGCCTAACCCGGCGGGGGAGTGTTATAGCCTAACAAGGCTTCCTTCCCTGGGTCTACCTCCTCTGTGGTAGTATAGGTAAGGTAAAGGAGGTTGTTCAGTTAGTGTGGGGAGCAGTGAGACCTGGCATTAGGGGAGTGTCTCTGGGACGCCAGAGATCACTGTCCAGCCTCCTAGAGGTGTCGTGGGACTAACTAGACGAAACACTGGTGAAAGGAGGTTCCCACCCGATGACCCCAAAGACATGTTAGTTATCACTGCTCACTGGTCTGTATAGTTAAGCCTTGCCATAATAGCTTATCCTAGGGCTTAGGAGGTTATTCACTAGAGCACAAACTTCTTGTGTTTATTTGAATGAATCACAAACTGCTGCTGACTGTCTGTCTGTACACTTTACATTGCACACTTAACTTCATGCTAATAATTTGCACTACTTCATATCTGCTGCTATTGGTCTTTTGCACTACATGTACATCACATCGTCATTGATTGTACATAGGTTTGTATTATCTTTAGAGTGTCTTGTCTATTAGGTTATACTGGTTAGTTTATTTTTACTTGTATTATATTGTATATTATTATTATTCCAATTTAGCTTTCTTTTAGCTTTTAAATTGTAAGCCATTAATACTAGGTAAGAGGGAAACAGCATTTTGATTCTTCTGTATGTCCTGCACATATTGTGGATTGACAATAAAAACTTTTGAACTTTGAACTTAAACTTGAGAGGGTGCTCCTTTATTCCCAGTCATGATACTATATTCTGTTACCAATTAACCCATTTACCTGTGGAATGTTCCAAACAGGTGTTTTTTCAGCAGTTTACAACTTTCCCAGTCTTTTCTTGCCTCTGTCCCAACATTTTTGGAACATGTTGCAGCATCAAATTCAGTATGAGTGTATATTTACAAAAAAAATCAGGTTTATCAGTGTAAACATTAAATATCTTGTCTTTGAACAGCATTCAATTGAATGTGGGTCAAAAGGATTCGCAAATCAATGCATATTGTTTTTATCTACATTTTACACAGTGTCCTAACTTTTTTTAGAATCAGGTTGGTACTTAGGCTGGTGTGACGATGACAAAGGTGTTAAACTGCATCCTATGCGGTATTAAAAATACCTTAAAAATTCTAAAACGGAACTCAGTGAGCACAGCAAAAACCCTGATTAGCATGACTTGGCTTTGTGATTTAAATAGGCAACTGTTGCACCCTTCAATCGCAACAACTATCAGATAGTCACACAATGCTTCCTTCTTTTAACAGGATATGGTAAATATTTCCAGCCACCATAAAGTCTATCGGGATCCCTCCACCATTTTCTAAACTTCTTCTTCTATTAGCTCTCCAGCTCTCAGTCTGAGTCATATCCATTTTTATAGTCTTGCTCTGTTCTACTGGCACTTTCAGTCGTTATATTCTAATACTATCCCTTAACTGAGCACACAAGCTGTGGTATCAGCCCATCATAGCGTAGCATGGTGGTTAACCAGTCTATAGATAGAAAACCACTTTGTTAAGCCAAGATAACTTACAAATCTCCGTACTGACATTCATGTGTTAGGCTGAGTGAAACCACACTTATTTTTAATGAAGTAATTAGTTACCATGAAATGTGCTGTGCCTGCAACCAACAACAAATGCAATACTACTATTACAGATCCCATCAGTGCAACTCTACTATTCTTAAAAAGTATAAAGTAAATTTATTGAATATTCAGTGAGCTAGTGTTGGACTATCCTCCACTGTAGACATATCGTGCAGCACCATGTGTTGGTAAGAGCATTTAATGAGGTGGAGTGTGGAAAGTGTTACTTACCTATGCTTTTTGATGGTGGAGGTGGCTTCTTTGGCTTCTGACAGGAAGAGAGGGTGAGAGAGTAAAAATAGGTCAGAGTGACACCAAAGTGGGTGATGACTCATTAACAGATACTGACATCTATTATCTCAAATATTTATATCACAAGCCGGAGTATTCAATAAATCAATGACCAGATGTGTCAAAGAAAGCTTAAAAGTCGGTCAGCTTCAGACCCACTCCCGCACTGATTACTTCTTTTTAGATAAAGTACTCCTTCCATTATGTGAATATTCTGCATTAGTTATCTCAGATCACACCCCATTCTATGTGATTTGGAATTGGTCTCTAAATTTGAAAAGCATCCAAACTGGAGACTGAAGACTAGTTTATTATCTTCAATTTTTTTTTGCAATTTTATTTCTGAAAAGATTTCCTTATTTATTCAAAATAACAATTCTGATTCAGTTTCTCCTTCCCTGTTATGGGAAACTTTTAAGCTGTAATACGTGGGGAGATCATTTCTTACAACGCGTGTGTACGCAAGCAGGAAAAACAAAGGCAACCGGAGCTGATAGAAGCTATTCTGCAAATTGACAGACAGCACTCCTCTTCTTTGAATCCTAGTCTTCGGATGGAGAGACTCAAACTCCAAACCGAATTTGATCTTATATCCACGAATAAAGCAGAGCTCCTTCTAAGGCGCACAAAGAGTACCTACTATGAATATGGCAACAAAGCCAGTCAGCTGCTAGCACTGCAACTTAAGCCCTCAAACTGTAGTTACAGACCCAATTGAGATAAATAAGGCTTTTGCTCTCTATTGCACCAAATGTCAGAAGCCCCATCTGAAAATTTAAAAACCAAATCGGTTGTAATATATACATATACAGTACAGGCCAAAAGTTTGGACACACCTTCTCATTCAACGCGTTTTCTTTATTTTCATGACTATTTACATTGCAGATTCTCACTGAAGGCATCAAAACTATGAATGAACACATGTAGAGTTATGTACTTAACAAAAAAAGGTGAAATAACTGAAAACATGTTTTATATTCTAGTTTCTTCAAAATAGCCACCCTTTGCTCTGATTACTGCTTTGCACACTCTTGGCATTCTCTCCATGAGCTTCAAGAGGTAGTCACCTGAAATGGTTTTCCAACAGTCTTGAAGGAGTTCCCAGAGGTGTTTAGCACTTGTTGGCCCCTTTGCCTTCACTCTGCGGTCCAGCTCACCCCAAACCATCTGGATTGGGTTCAGGTCTGGTGACTGTGGAGGCCAGGTCATCTGCCGCAGCACTCCATCTCTCTCCTTCTTGGTCAAATAGCCCTTACACAGCCTGGAGGTGTGTAAGTTGATACAGTTCAACAGGACAATGACCCCGTTGAAAAATAAATGATCGTCCAACTAAACGCAAACCGGATGGGATGGCATGTCGCTGCAGGATGCTGTGGTAGCCATGCTGGTTCAGTGTGCCTTCAATTTTGAATAAATCCCCAACAGTGTCACCAGCAAAACACCCCCACACCATCACACCTCCTCCTCCATGCTTCACAGTGGGAACCAGGCATGTGGAATCCATCCGTTCACCTTTTCTGCGTCTCACAAAGACACAGCGGTTGGAACCAAAGATCTCAAATTTGGACTCATCAGACCAAAGCACAGATTTCCACTGGTCTAATGTCCATTCCTTGTGTTTCTTGGCCCAAACAAATCTCTTCTGCTTGTTGCCTCTCCTTAGCAGTGGTTTCCTAGCAGCTATTTGACCATGAAGGCCTGATTGGCGCAGTCTCCTCTTAACAGTTGTTCTAGAGATGGGTCTGCTGCTAGAACTCTGTGTGGCATTCATCTGGTCTCTGATCTGAGCTGCTGTTAACTTGCCATTTCTGAGGCTGGTGACTCGGATGAACTTATCCTCAGAAGCAGAGGTGACTCTTGGTCTTCCTTTCCTGGGTCGGTCCTCATGTGTGTCAGTTTCGTTGTAGCGCTTGATGGTTTTTGCGACTCCACTTGGGGACACATTTAAAGTTTTTGCAATTTTCCGGACTGACTGACCTTCATTTCTTAAAGTAATGATGGCCACTCGTTTTTCTTTAGTTAGCTGATTGGTTCTTGCCATAATATGAATTTTAACAGTTGTCCAATAGGGCTGTCGGCTGTGTATTAACCTGACTTCTGCACAACACAACTGATGGTCCCAACCCCATTGATAAAGCAAGAAATTCCACTAATTAACCCTGATAAGGCACACCTGTGAAGTGGAAACCATTTCAGGTGACTACCTCTTGAAGCTCATGGAGAGAATGCCAAGAGTGTGCAAAGCAGTAATCAGAGCAAAGGGTGGCTATTTTGAAGAAACTAGAATATAAAACATGTTTTCAGTTATTTCAGTTATTATGTACTGTATATATATATATACACACACACACACACATATATATATATATATATATATATATATATATATATATATATATATATATATATATATATATATATATATATATATACACACACATATACACACACATTATATATATATATATATATATATATATATATATATATAAATAAAAGCACTTTTCATACAATGAAATGTAGCACAAAGTGCTTTACATGTTAAGCAGAGCCCCCCCATCCCCAACACATCCTCACAGACCCCCTCACCCCCCATCCAGATGTGATAAAAAAAGACAACAGGAACCCACATCCCGGCCCAGGCAGGGGAAGAGCCCAGCGTCACCGCCAAAGGCAATGGTCTGAACCCTCCACCCCAGCCAGAACCAGCGGCCGCCCCCTGGTACAGATAGCTCCCACTAAGGAAACACTGGAGTTAAGAACTAAGCTATAATAAATGACATAAAATATTAAGATGTAACATAAAATAAAATAGTTATTAAATAAATTACAACATATACAGTAGATAAAAGTAGAGCATGCTTAAAGGCGCTGTATGTAAGAATGTGGCCAAAACGGTTACTGCACTCAAATTCAAAATACTGCCGCGAGTCGTGTCCGCCCCCCCCTCCCCTACAGATTCGAGGTTGCTGGACAGCGGCATGCTGGAGACTGATTTGTTTGACCACAGGCGGCTGCCGCGGTAGGGCTGCGTCGCCGCGTCCTTGATCTTCGGTTTTCCAGCGGACCGTTCGAGCAAGTCCGGCTTCTCTGCTGCTAACGCTGCTGCCGGGAGACAGCTGAGGAGGAGCCAGCTGCTAATGCTATGTACCGGGACACTGCTAATGCTGCTTGCCGTGCTGCTGTAGCTCAGTCGTAACTGTAACTGATGCTGAGACTCTACTGACTGCGTGACTGGTAGACGGCGGTGGGTGGCACAACAAGCCAAAACACAAATTCAAAACATAAACATGATTTGCAAACTGCAAAAAAAATTTTTAGATGCAAATATTCTGGCTGTACTATTGTTGTCGGTGAGATCAGTATGTTATATGAACATTATTCCTTAGTCTCTGTGACATATTAGGAGGATTTTACGACTATTTGCTTTAGATTTCTTACATATAGCTCCTTTAAAGTATATACAATAATAAATAGCATCTAAGCAATAATAAATAGTATCTGAATAATAAATAGTATCTAAGTTATCTATTAGACTAAAAGGAATACTACATTAGTAAAATTAGGAAGATAAAAGGGACATTAGTTAAAAGCCAGATTAAAAAGGTTGGTCTTGAGCCTGTTTTTACAAATTTCAACATTCTCTATGGCCCTCAGATTCTCCGGCAGGCTATTCCAAAAACATGGGGCATAATGCTGGAAAGCTGTCTCACCGTGGGTTTTTGTATTTACTTTTGGAATGACTAAAATGCCAGTGCCGGAGGACCTCAGGGTCTGCGAGGGTTCATAAGATAAAAGCAGATCAGAAAGATAAGAAGGGGCAAGACCTTTAAGACATCTAAAAATAACTAAAAGGACATTAAAAACCAATCCTAAAACACACAGGGAGCCAATGCAGTGATTCTAAAACTAATGTTTCATGAGTCCGCCTTCTGGTCCTCGTCAGCACACGTGCAGCTGAATTCTAGAGTAATTGGAGGTTTGAGATACTATTTTTGGGAAGACCAGAAAGCAGGACATTGCAGTAATCAATATGACTAGAAAAAAAAGCATCCATCAGCATCTCTTTGTTGGCCAAAGAGAGAAATGGGCGAATTCTGGCTATATTTTTGAGGTGATAAAAACCTGATTTAACTACTTGCTTAATATGTGAAATAAAACTAAGCTCAGATGCCCAGGTTTCTTACTTGGTCAGATGGATTCATTGACAATGCATTTAATTTTGTCAAATGTTTCTCTCTCTTAGCCTAAGGACCGATAACTAAAACTTCAGTTTTGTCCTGGTTGATCTGTAAAAAGTTCTCTGCCATCCAGGATTTGATATCTAAAATACAGTTAAAAAGGGCATCAATTGGCCCTGTGTTATCAGGAGACACGGTGATGTATAGCTGTGTATCATCTGCATAACTATGACAATTGATGCCATATAAGACTGACGTTTTAAAGGCAGCAGGAAAGGTGCCTGTCTGAAGAGAGCAATTCACAATGTTTAAAAGCTCACTTTCAAAGGATCCATACAATGTTTCAAAAAGTGGTGTGGGGATTGGATCTAAGTGGCAGGTGGTTGGATTTATTTGGGAGAAAACTCTACCAAACATCTTAGCATCAACCAGAACAAAACAGTCCAGTGTCTCCACAGGTAAAAGCAAACCTTCACTTTTGTTTAAAATAGTTCTCTATTCAGATAAAACGCTTGATCTAATAAAATCAATTTTGCTGGTCTGCAAACCTCTCATATAAAGAGTCAGAAGTTGAACTTCTGTATTTATTAAAATAAGGGTTGATTAAATGATCTATAGTAGAAAAGATGACTTTGGGGTGATGTTTGTGGTTGCAAATTATACTTGCAAAGTAATTATTCCTGGCCTGTTTCACACTGTTATTATATAATTTCATTTGTTTTTGGAGTACTTGATCATTAATCGTTAATCTACTTTTCATCCATTTTCTTTCAGCTTTCCTGCATTGTTTTTTCAATTTCTGATTTCCTCGTTTCTCCATGGTGGTGTAGGCTTCGATTTTATCTTCTTCAGTGCGAAAGGAGCTACCAAATCGAGGCTTGACTTTAACTTACTGCTAAAATTTTCAAGGATAAAATCACAGGATGCTGGTAAAATAACTGGAGGGCTTTTGCGTACAACTTCAATAAAATTTGCAGCCACTTCAGGATAGCGTTTCCACACAGTTCGCACCTAGGTCTTCTGTACTATAAAATCAGTGTTGTTAAAAAAAACACACAGTAGTGGTCGGATACAGCCAAGTCAACAACAGAGGACACACCGGTGGACAAGCCATGGCTAATGACAAGGTCCAGGGTGTGTCCCCTGTTGTGAGTCAGCTGCATGACATGCTGGGTAAAATCCATGGAGCTAAGCAGGTTGATGAACTCTTTGGACAGATGGTCTGACTCTTTATGTGTATGTCAATTAACTAAACTTCATAACTGCCTTAAAGACACTGCCTTAAAGACATAAAAACCTGGATGAGCACCAATTTCCTGATGTTAAATTCAGACAAAACTGAAGTTACTGTTCTTGGCCCCAAACGACTCAGAGACTCTTTATCTGATGACATAGTTTCTCTAGATGGCATTGCTCTGGCCTCTAGCACTACTGTAAGAAACCTCGGAGTAACATCTGATCAAGATTTGTCTTTTAATTCTCATTTAAAACAAACCTCACGGACTGCATTTTTTCATCTGCGTAATATTGCGAAAATTAGGCCTATCCTGACCCGAAAAGATGCAGAAAAATTGGTCCATGCTTTCGTTACCTCAAGGCTGGATTACTGTAGAATCACAAGTCAGTCTTTAGACGCTTTGCTTAACTAAAGACTGATTACTTTCTCCCTGATTTTGTGTTTAGATGGGCGGATACAATTTCAGAGTTTAAAAAAACTACCTACGTTGCAGAACCAATAGTAAATCTGCAGGGCGGTCCTTCGGTGGCTCGCTGAACTCTTGTGCTTGTAAACATAGTCCCACTAGAAACACATGTAGCGGTACAAAATGGCTCAGCCGTGCTCGCAGAAAACTCCGTCAAAGTTAGTGGATGTTTGTCGCGTTTGCGGCGACACATTCTCGCTGATCTGTTCTGTACGACATCTATTGCATGTCTGACCGTCCTGGAAGAGGGATCCCTCCTCAGTTGCTCTTCCTGAGGTTTCTACTGTCCCCCCCCCCCCCCCCCCCCCCCCCGTTAAAGGGTTTTTTTTTGGGGAGTTTTTCTTTATCTGCTGTGAGGGTCCAAAGGACAGAGGGATGTTGTATGCTGTAAAGCCCTGTGAGGTAAATTGTGATTTGTGATATTGGGATCTATAAATAAAATTGATTGATTGATTGATTGATTGTATGTTAAAATCACCAGCTATGACAATGGTATTCTAAGAAGCGTGGATTCTTACTTAAAACTCAGAAAACTCTGAAGGCAGCATATTGTTTTGGTGGTCTGTAAACTGTAATGCATAAAATTGGAGGGCTGCTACAAACAAAGGCATGGTATTCAAAGGTGGTGTACTGATCAAGTAAAATTTGCTTGATGTTAAATGGAGTCAAGATTATTGAAGCAGTACCGCCACCCTTTCTACTCTTCCTTATAGAAAATACACAGCTAACATTTGGTGGGGAGGCTTCAGTGAGACCTGCTGGTACATCCATGCCCAGCCATGTTTCTATTAAAAAATAAACAGTCAATCTTAAAATCAAGTCATTAGTAATAAAAGTTTTATTTGACAAAGAAGTGCCAATTTGAAGGTTGCTGGTGAGTTATTGGTCAGTGGGACAGTTGCCTGTGTGTTATTGTAAGGTATTTCCTTTACGGGATGCAAACACCGCAGGTCAGGTCTCATGTGAGCAGCACATCTTCTTTGAGTGGACCTGACTGTGATGATAGTCGTAATGGGATAAACTGGTGGTGGATTATTTAGAGCAGCAGGTGCCGGAAGAGGACAGAAGGGGACACTAATTATGGTCTGTGGGGATGCCGTGGAGGAAGTGGAGGAAAACAGTCAATCACGTGTAGATGTTGTGGTCTGAACAGCAAGCTGGATATTGGCAGCTAACACGGGGCTGCCCATGCAAGAGTGCAAAGTTAATTCAATGTTCGTTGATAGAAGGCGTGAGCTTTCCGGTGTGCAGCAGACTGTCCAGGAGATATATGAAATCCTCTTTAAACCAGGTCATTTAAACCAGCTTCTAGGACCACGGTGGAGGCAGAGCTGTGCTGGGCAATCACCTGCAGAGCAGAGGATGTAATGTCTTTTACGCACGCACCTGGGTAGCAGAAGGTCCAGCAGCTGCACACTACAACGTGTCAGACCAGGGAGGAGCCGACGACAAGCACCGAGGGAGGGCGCCGTCCCTTTGTGTGCACATCCAAACTCCTGGGAGTATGACGGGGTGGGATGGAGCCTGGTGTGGAGGCCACCTCTGTCGCTGGACATCGGTTGTTGTTGCTGAGGGCACGGGTGATCGAGAAGGACCAGGCAGCGCAGGATCCTGGGGCTTAATCTGCCAAGAGCCGAGGCTGGATGTGGACTGAAAGGATAATGGATGGTGGGAGCTAGTCTCCAAAGGAGGTAAATCCTGCAGACTCAAGGTGCTGTACCTGTTGGTCAGCGGGAGGTCCAGAGGTGGCTGAGGAGGAGACAGATGTGCACCGTGTTTATCCCTACAGACTAATGTCCAGGGCACCTGCTCCGGTTTGCATGGAGTCAAGCTCACAGAGCCTTTAATCCATTCCTGCCGGTGGGACATAGTACCTCTGCTGGAGCCTGGCAGAGTGTGGAAATTGCAGGTGTTCTGGGCTTTGCTCCCAGGATAAACCATGGATCCTCAGGCTGTGATGGAACAGTCCCAGTCGCTGGAGCATCGGTAACAACAGAGCTGGTCCACAGCATGGTAGGATCGTTGTCCGTGGTTACGTTCCGCTTTCCATGACTGGAGCCGCCGAATGGTCCACAGGTGTCTCCTGGGGATAAAAAAACGAGTCTGTGGTGCGATGTGGCAGCGGTGTATGTTATGATACATGATGTCCCAAAGGTGCTCGATTGGATTCAGGTCTGGGGAACGGGGGAGCCAGTCAACAGCATCAATGCCTGGGTCATCCAGGAACTGCTGACACACTCCAGCCACATGAGGCCGGGTATTGTCATGCATCAGAAGGAACCCAGGACCCACTGCATCAGCATATGGTCTGACAATGGGTCTGAGGATCTCATCCCGGTACCTAACGGCAGTCAGGGTACCACTGGCTAGCACATGGAGGTCTGTGCAGTCCTCCAAGGATATGCTTCCCCAGACCATCACTGACCCACCACCAAACCAGTAGTGTTGAGCACGGCAGTTCTTCAGATGTTACTGAATCACTAGAATCAGTTCACTAAAAAGATTTGTTCACTGAATCGTTCAATGCTTGGCAGGAGGAGCCTGCGACTCCAAACCCACTGAACTGATACACGGCTGAACGATTCATGTTTCAGTTCCGGGAGTGATATTTTGTTCTTCCATTCATATATGCATTGCCATAATCTGACATGTATAATTAGCTGTCATTTATATTTATTGCTGCAATTCTCATCTTTTAATTCTATTCATAATTTTGTTGACATTTGTATATTTGCTCTACCACTATTTTTTTAGCCAGTAATCACTCACTTATATTTCGTTCTATTGCTACTTGTTTTATACAGTACTTGTTACATGATGTGTTGCACTGTATGTGTGTTGTTGCTGTGGGAATTTGGCAAAGTAAAAGTTATTTCACACCGAGATAACTAAAGTGCCTAATAGAAATGAATGAACTCCCGTTTATTTACCGTGTAGCCCGTTTAGTGAACGTACCACACTGAATGTACTGCGGATCGCTGAATCACTTAACATGCACACTTTTGCACAGTTATCTAGTAATGAGAGGATCTGACAGTCTCAGCCACGCGTTTTCTCAAACTGCGGGTTTTATACACTACTTGTTACATGCTGTGTTATACTGTACGTGAGTTGTTGCTTGCTGTGGCAATTTAGCAAAGTTAAAAAAAAGTTATTTCTCTCCGGGATCAATAAAGTGCCTATTACACTTGAACACACCACACCCCCAGTCTCCATCGCTGCAGCTGCTGCTCTGCACTGACTGGTGAGTCTCACTCTTCTCATTACTTGTCATGATAACGTTTGTTTTGGTGTTTAGTTTTGTGTTTGGGATGTTCTGTGTTTTTTCTTTTTCCCCCTCCCTTTTCTCTCCCTGGCAGTGTGTGTGCAGCTGAGGGTGTGGCTGGCCAGCTCTTCGTAATGAGGCACACCTGGTGTTCATCCAGTAATCACTCCTGCAATAAAGCCTGGTCAAGACACCACTCCTGTGCCAGATTATCCCGTCTCTATCGGTAACGTAGTCAATCAATCAATCAATTTTATTTATAAAGCCCAATATCACAAATCACAATTTGCCTCACAGGGCTTTGCAGCATACGACATCCCTCTGTCCTTTGGACCCTCACAGCGGATAAGGAAAAACTCCCCCAAAAAAACCCTTTAACGGGGGAAAAAAACAGTAGAAACCTCAGGAAGAGCAACTGAGGAGGGATCCCTCTTCCAGGACGGACAGACGTGCAATAGATGTCGTACAGAACAGATCAGCATAACAAATTAACAGTAATCTGTATGACACAATGACACAGAGAGAGAGGGAGAGAGAGAGAGAGAGATGCAGGACAGACGGTAATGACAGTAGCTTACAACAACATTAATGAAAGTAATAATATTATAATTATAGTTCTGGCTACTGTGATACAATATGGTGAAAGTATATATTAATATCTGACAGTATACATATGTGACAATAATCATATGTGTATAATAACAGTAGAAGTATGACTAATGATGACAGCAGCAGCAGGAGGCATAGTGGCTCCAGTCTTTTGTGAAGAAGTGAATTTCGTGTTTTTTTGTCACTCTTAAGCACTTTTGTTTTTGTGCAGCTACTGGTGTGCCTCCTGCCGTACCTGATCGCAAACTTCGAGTGCTTCAGTGTCTCCGCATGCTGAGTCCGTTCCAGCAACGCCAGCCAGTCCTCCGCCGCCTCCACTTGCCCCTTTTTCCTGATTTTGAACTTAGTGTTTTTCAATGAACACTTTGAACTGTTTTTTGCTTCCGTCTCTGCATTTGGGGTCCAAACACAAAACCTAAACACAACATTACTGCTGCCAGCCTAACGTTTTAAGTTTGTTTATCTGGAAACTAAATCTGTTAAAACAACGGGAGGTGTGTGTATATGTTCATGTGGCTTGCCTCCTGGCTACCTTAGCCATTAGCTTGGAGAAAATGGTCCCCATGGAAGTGTATCCCTAAGAGGAAATGATTGGAATCACTCAGGGAGAGTGTCATTCACCGAATGATTCGTCAGGCGGGTAGGCGGTTCCTCCCTCCCTGCAGCCTGGCTGTCTCCGCCTCGCGAGTGATTCATCATTCACACAGACTGAATCGGCAGTTCCAGTCCCGGCCTGTACGCTCGCTGCCGAGAGCTCAACTGAACTGAGAAAGGAACAAATCACTTCAGGAAGTGATTCAGTTCAGTACGTTCACTTAAAAGATTCGTTCTTTTGAATGACACGCTCGCGACAGACACAACATTACAACCGGTCATGCTGGAGGATGTTGCAGGCAGCAGAACATTCTCCATGGTGTCTCCAGACTCTGTCACGTCTGTCATACGTGCTCAGTGTGAACCTGCTCTCATCTGTGAAGAGAACAGGGTGCCAGTGGCCAATCTGCCAGTTTTGGTGTTCTCTTGCAAATGTCAATCGAGCCGCACGGTGCCGGGGTGTGAGCACAGGCCCCACTTGTGGACGTTGGGCCCTCATGCCACCCTCATAGAGTCTGTTTCTGACAGTTTGGGCAGAAACATGCACACAAGTGGCCTGCTGGAGATCATTTTGGAGGGCTCTGGCAGTGCTCCTTTTGTTCCTCCTTGCACAAAGAAGCAGATAGCGGCCCTGCTGCTGGGTTGTTGCCCTCCTATGACCCCCTCCACCTCTCCTGGTGTCCTGGTATCTCCTGCATGCTCTTGACACTGTGCTGGGAGACACAGCAAACCCTCTGGCCACTGCGCGTGTGGATGTGCCATCCTGGAGTAGCTGCACTACCTGAGCAACTTCTGTAGGCTGCAGATACCATCACATGATACCACTAGTGGTGAGGGCACTGGAAAAATACAAAACTAGCGAAGAATCAACCAGAAACGACGCCATTCCTAAATAGGGGTTGTCTTAGTAATTGCCTCTCCTTTCCACCTGTTGTCTGTCAAATTTGCACAACAACAGGTGAAACTGATTCACAATCAATATTGCTTCCTGGACAGGTTGATACCCCAGGGGTTTGACTGACTTTGAGTTACACTGTGATGATTATGTGTTCCCTTTATTTTTTTGAGCAGTGTATATATACATATATACATACATATATACATATGCACACACACATACACACACATATATACGTATATACGTGTGTGTGTGTGTGTGTGTGTTTGTGTACTTTTGAGTATTCTACATTTCCTATTGGGCAATGGACCACAGGGTGCTAAGCCTACATTTTTTTGTCTCCAAAATTAAAGTTATGGACCACTTGCCCTTCACTGAGATCCAATTCTCCCATCACAGCCGTCACTTTGACCAGTAGAAACACAGAACGATCTGCTGCCGTAGACAACTGTATGACAACAACACCCGAGCGTTTTTAATATTTCCTCTAGGGATGTTACCAGACAGAGTAAAAGGGGGAAATGATGGTGTGAAACAGCAGAGGCACTTTGTCAACCTGCTGACTTAACGTTACTGTCATTAGCATCAAGCCAGCAAACAATGGTACATCCTCACGGTGGGACATAAAGTAATAACATTAACAAATAGCGGCGGGGCTTTTACTCACCACAACTGCAGAGGCTCCCAGCTTCATTTGAAACAAACTACATTATAGACGGTCCGTTATTTATTAATCCCTCTGTGTGTTTATATATTTACTTTTTATCGCTCCGTTGTCTTTGTAAAGTTAACATATCGCACCGTCATTTTAAACTCAACACTTGTTTCAAATTAAAAGCCCCTTATAACCTTGGCTGAGAGAATCCCTCCATTTTCTAAATAGGCTTTTATTCTGAAACATTTGTCAGAACTTCCTGTGGAAGATACAGTAGCTTGATAGTTTACTTATGGCGCTTCAAATGTAGCTCCTGCCATCTGTTGACGCTTTTAGGTGACTACAACAACATGTCAGCTGGCACATGAACAGACACAAATAATAGTAAAAGTGATAAAAATAGGACAAGAATAACCCAATGACATCACACACGCCGTGAAAGACGACCGGGGATAATTGGTGAGTACCAGCGTGTAGCATGTACCAGGCATAATGCAAGTCCTGAGTCTGAAATATGTCTGTCAGCGAGTCCTACTCCACCTATTTAGACTCCACCGTAGACAACGGCAGCATTTCTCCGACCACGTAGCAAGCCACAAGCTCCATGGCTTCCTTCAGACTGATAGGTTTAACGTTATCTCCGTTATTAGAACCAAACGACAGCCGTTGCTGTTTCGGAGCTGAAGGACCAGCATTCTAAAAGTAACGGAAGTAACTGATGTCTTGTTTGAAAATGTAGTTAAGTATTTGATTACTCAAACAGCAAACTAACGCATTAGGTTACTTGTTACTGCAAAAAGTAATCAAAGTACTCTAACGCATTACTTTGTAACATGCGTTACTTTGTAACGCATTATACCCAGCTCTTTATATTTACGTGACAATGCCCGAACGCAACACAGGCTCTGCTCCAATGGAGGTTGCAGTAGCTCAGTCCATAGGGACTTGGGTTGGGAACCGGAGGGTCACCTGTTCAAGTTCCCGTCTGGACCAAATATGGAGCGTGGACTGGTGGCTGGAGAGGTGCCAGTTCACCTCCTGGGCACTGCTGAGGTGCCCTCGAGCAAGGCACCAAACCCCCCAACCGCTCTGGGCGCCTGACCAAGGCAGTCCCCTCACTCTGACTTCTCTCCACTCTGTGCATGTATAGGTCTTGTTTGTGCATGTGTGTGTCTTTCGGACCTGTGTGTTAATGACAAAAGAGTGAAAAAATTTAATTTCCCCTCAGGGGGATTAATAAAGTATATAAACTTAAAAAAAAAATTAAATTAATTAAAAATTAGTGCCGTGCTGCTGGTTCGGGCCGGGCTCGATTATAATTGTCTCGGATATGGGTGTGTGTACACGCATGTGTCTGTGTGTGTGTGTGTGTGTGTGTGTGCGCGCGCGCGCATGGGGGTGAAACTCCGCGTGCGCAATACAGAGAGCAGAGGAGAATTGTAAACGCGCGACCTTGTAGAGACAAAAATGACATGCCGCCATGTAAATAATAAATAACTAGATAAATAACTTAAGGCTATTTAGTTTGTTTAATAAAAGGACAAGGTATAGACCTGTTATATATAGGCCTGGATATGAAGCGTCCGTAGCGTCAAATAATATAACGGTAGTTTCTAAAGAGCTAAAACGAAAAAAAAAAAAAAAAAAAATCAGCAGCGGTGCGCCGCTATTTGTATATAGGGTAAACACTGGCCCTCCAGAAGCGGATAGTACGTTAGTCATTTTTCTTTTGATTACTGAAATGTTTAACCACTAATCCTTAGCTGTATTTTAAGTGTAACCCTTCACCATAACATACCACTAGTGTTTTTATCAGTAAGAATAGTAATAATTTTTCACACATAAAAAGCACACAGGCATATTCTGCCATCATAACTTGGCTCTCAGAATTCACCAGATGATTAACAATCAAGATTTACACAAGCACATCGTACTAGCAGGGCTAACAGCATATTGTTAAAAACAAATTAAAATGAAAGCTGTCTGTAGTAACACTTTATCTTAAAATGAAGCTGAGGTAGCTGACCTGCAGACAGTGAGTCTCTGTAGCAGAGGGGGGGGGAAAAGAGCAGGATGAATGAGTGATGTGCATGTGTTCTTCATGCTTATGTAACGTCGCTTTTTTCACTCAGTATTGTGACGTCAGGAGTAATATTTATCATTATATATCATATATCATATTGTTGTTGTAAACATGACTGTTGCTGCCATAGATTGTATAAAACTGTCCTGTGTATTTTCCTAAACACTTGACGTCAAAGAAAAACGTAAGGAGGTAAGGTGTGTGCAGTGAGTGTGGGAGAGAGGGGTAGATGCTGGTGAAGAGATAGAGAGTGTAATGCCTGGTTCACACTACACGACACTTCTGCCCGTTCCGACGGTCAATATGTCAGATTATGCAATTGAGGAGTCATAAAATCATGCCGTGACTTGGCCAACAGACATGACAGTCTACACGATGGTCCACACCAATCATCCCCGGTAGGCCTTCAGTGACGTGTGTGATATCATCAGGTTATTCTTGTCCTATTTTAATTATTATTACTATTATTTACTATATCTGCTCATATGCCAGTAGAAATGTTGTTGTAGTAACCATGGACGTCGTTAGACCTGGGCATTCCCGACTATAGCCCCGGATATTTTGGGCTCAGCCCGGGATCTTTTAAGCCTCCGTTTTTTGTTTTTTGTTTACTAATAAAGCACCTCGTTTCCAACTTAAAGTCCACGGCAAGGCACAGAAGCACAACAGACAACAACGCACGCAGCACAGCAGCACACAACACTCACCAGCTTATAAGGCATATGTACATGACTATATGTTTGATTTTTTTGTTTCTGTAAATCCCTAATGATGTTTAGTATATACACATACAACCGTCCGTTTAATTTTTTTCATGTATTTCCCACTCCAAACTGACCACACACACACACACACACATCTAAATGTGGAGTAAGGGATAATGTATAGTGAGCCGGTGACTGTTGAAAAATAACTCCCGACAGGGGAATGGAACCCCGACACGCAGCTGAGTTATTTTTCAACAGTCACCGGCTCACTACACATTATCCTGCTTAGAACATGTCTTACTATTTACTTCCTCTAGTTGTTTGTGCCAGTTTGCTCCTGACAGCCCTGCTAATTTTCTCTTCCTTTCTTTTTAATTTTGCTGGGGACATGCCATTTTTTTAGCCAAACATCAAGCGTTTTGTGCTCTCCAAAAATGTTAAAGGTGATGTCCTGAAAATGCTGCATTTTGCCACTATGATCCTATTTGGCCTGTATGGACTAACGTTAACTGATTTTGATGCTCCTCAGTCTAAGGCCGTTGCTATGGCGTCCCTAGCAATGGAGCAGCAGAGCAGCGGTGATACCTCGAGAAATAAACACAGCAGAATTTTGTTGATTGACCAGTCAGAATCAAGTATTTAAGAGTGCCATGTTCTAAGCAAATTCACCCCTCTGTGCTTTGGAGGCTCATATCTCCGCAATGGATTGGTCGATTGGAGTGATTGACACTTCGTTCGATTCGTTAGAGCCAATAGAATGACGCAGCATATTCTTCGTGATTAGTGCATTGTTTCACACTGTTTGCAAAGTTGTTCTCCCCCAGTTGGGTGACTTTCGGGTTTAACAGGTTTTAACCAACAATTTGGGCAACCCAATAGCAGAAGACGAGTGCTCATTCTTTGTCAAAATAAGTTAAAATTACGTGGAATTATTCAAAATTTTCCCGGTGGAGAAACCCCTGAACCCCCAGGTAAAGAATTGTTCCCATTTCAGGGTTAAAGCCCCAGATGTTTTCAACTCCTAGCAATGCCCCTGGTAGTAACTTAAAAAGTGCCACTAGATGGCAGGAGCTACATCGCAAGTACCGTATGCAAACTACGACAGTCACTGAATCCTCCACAAGAAGTTCCTGCCAATGTTTCACAATAAAAGCCTTTTTAGAAAATGAAAGGATTCTCTCAACTGAAGTTATAAGGGGCTTTAAATTTCACACAGATACAGGAAGTGTTGAGTTTGAAATGATGGTGCAATGCATTAACTTTATCAAGGCAAATGGGAGCGGATAAAAAGTAAAAATTTAACAACACAGAAGTAATAATAAATAAAAGCCTGTTTATAATATAGTCTGTTTCAAATGAAGCGGGTACTCTCTGCAGTTGTGGTCAGTAAAAACCACTATTTTTTAATTTTCTTACTTTATGTCCATCTCCATTATGATGAAGTAACACTGTTTTCTAACCTGATGCTAATGGCAGTACTCACCAGATTGATAAAGTGCCTCTGCTGTTTCACCCCATCATTTTCCCTTTTTACTTTGTGTGATTACGTCCCTAGAGGAAATATATAAAAAGCTGGGGTTTTGTTGCCATACAGTTGTCCACGCCAGCAGATAGGCCTGTGTTTCTATTGGTTGGTTGTATTGTGCTCCTCAGTCAGATATTTGATGTATTTAAATTTGTTGCAGCTGGTAAAGGTGGACCAAATATATATATATATATATACTATATATCTACTGACCAATAAGCTGTCTCTGTACGACATGGAAACTCCTGTCAGGGATCGTAGCCGCTGCAAGACCAGATGACCAATGGCAGACCAATCTGTGCACTGCTTGGATTCACTTCAAGAGAGCCTATGACTCAGTGCCACACACATGGATACTGGAATGCTTGGAAATGTACAACATCAACAATACACCAAGAGCTTTCATCAAAAACTTAATGGGGTTATGGAAAATGTTAATGTCAATGTCAGCTTTATTTATATAGCACATTTAAAAAAGCCAACGGCCAACCAAAGTGCTTTACAGTTAAAATAAGCAAAAACAACAACACAAAAAATATTTACAGTGAAATACAACAAAGATAAAAGACCCAATAGAGGTGACTGTACTCAACTAAAGGCCACGGTGAACAAGTGAGTCTTAAGCAGTGATTTAAAAGTGGAGAGGCTATTCGCAGTCCGCACGGTCAACGGTAATGCATTCCACAGAGTGGGAGCCACGACTGCAAAGGCTCGATCTCCTCTACTTTTAAAGAGTGATCGAGGAACATCCAAGACCATCTGATTTGCTGATCTGAGGGCTCTGGAGGGCTGATGCAACTTAAAAAGGTCAGATAGGTATTCCGGAGCCAGCCCATTCAGAGACTTAAAAACAAATAAAAGAATCTTAAAATCAATCCTGTACCTAACCAGAAGCCAGTGAAGTGAAGAGCGTACCGGAGTTATATGCCTGCATTTCTTAGTCCCAGTCAGGAGATGAGTTGCTGCATTTTGAACAAGCTGCAGGCGGTTAAGCTCTGACTGCTCAATGCCGACGTACAGGGAGCTGCAATAATCTAAGTGAGAGGTAATAAAAGCATGGATAACTTTTTCGAGGACTTTTTGGCTTAGATAAGGTTTAACTTTGGCTAGAAGCCTCAGCTGAAAAAAGCTAGATTTGACCACTGAGCTGACCTGTTTGTCTAGCTTAAAAGCACCATCAATAATCATACCAAGATTCCTAGCGTGGGATCACAGGTAAGGTGCTAGTGGGCCCAGGGAGCTGGCAAGGACCTGAACCAGATCAAGGTGAACGAACAGGACAACCTCTGTTTTGTTTTCATTCAATTTTAAGAAGTTTAAGTCCATCCATGTTTTAATGTCACTCACGTCGTTTAGCACAGCCTGAAGGCAATCTTTGAAAGGAATCTTTAACAGCAAATACACCTGCACGTAATCAAACAAGCAGTGAAAGAGAATACCATGCTTCCTAAATATCAACCCCAGGGGTAGCATATAAAGGGAGAACAATAGAGGGCCCAGAACTGACCCCTGGGGGACCCCGCAGATCAGACGGGCCACTGAGGAGGAAAACTGCCCCATAAGAACAGAAAAGGATCTGTCTGAGAGGTACAATTTAAACCAACTTAAAACAGTGCCTTTTATACCTACATAATGCTCTAGGCGTGACAAGGGAATTGTGTGATCCACTGTGTCAAACGCCACTGTCAGGTCACGACGAATTAAAATGGCACAGTTACCAGAATCTAGGTTTAACAAAAGATCATTAAAAACTTTTAAAAGAGCAGTTTCTGTGCTGTGAAGAGGCTTAAAACCAGACTGAAACTGTTCACAAATGAGAATCACGTAGGAGATCCTGAGAAATTTGGAGTTTGTCCTTTTTCCACTTTCTCTCCGCCTGTTTACATGCGTATCTGAGCGTGCGAGTGGACTCATTCAGTCAAGGCTCAGTCTGTGTTTTTATGCGCTTTAAAGTCAGGGGTACAATGGAGTCTAAAATCTCAGTACAGAGTGAGTCAAACATCGTCGTACAGAAATCCACACTGAGGTCGCCAAAATCATCCAGAGAATATAAAAAAAGACCCTTTAAAGGGAAATTTCAGTTTATTTCAACCTGTCTCCTATCGTCCTAAATTTGTTTCAAGTGATTAGTGACATAGAAATAATAGTTAGCATGTTAGCCGTTAGCATAGATACAGCCGGGGCGCATAGTAGCGTCAGACCTGTTAAAACGTAAGTGAACGGGCATACCTTCAAGTGCAAAGTTAGTCCACTAAACAAGCTTTTTTTACACAAAGTCCGCTTCATATTGTTAGGATAAATGTCAGAGAACATATAGAAAACGACATGTAAACGTGTTGTCTTACCTTACTGGTGTGCTGCCATGTTTGTTTACCATCTAGCTCTGCTTAGGAACATAAAATCCAGTTTGCGTGAGGTAAAGAAATTGTTCAGTAATAAAGTTTTGTTGATGACGGATCTCACATTCAGCAAAGCCAAATGAAGATCTAGGTCAGATGAGGGTGAAACACGCTTCAGTGAGCGGAAGTTCCGACGGTCCACGCCGTGTCTCCCGGTTCGAACATGCCAGCTGGTAGGAGGCAGCAACAGCTGATCGGGGTCCGCCGAACAGCTTATGCTGTCAGAGCCGCTGACGTCAGAGAACACGGGCCGGATCCATCGGTCTCTAGTCCTCCATGAGCGCAGGGCAGGAGGAACATCCAGAAAATGCACAACGCTGGGATTTCCTCGAGGCATGGAGGAGAGCTCACCAACGGGTCATATTTACGCTGATCGAAGAAGCCTCCAATCTCAAGCAAAGTTTGACCATCATAGGTGAGCAGAGACGATACTTCTTGACAGATCAGGTAATTCACTAAGCATACAGCAAACACAGAGCAGAGCGACAGACGGCCAGCCAAGTACCCTGGCGCCATCTTCGCATCTGTCATCCTGAGTAAGCAGTAAGATGACTCTGGAGGCTATCTCAAAGCCAACTGCACAAGTTTCCATCAAGTGCGGCATATACCAAGGTGATGCACTGTCCCCACTATGGATCTGCATAGGTCTGAACCCCTCAGCCAACTCATCACAAGGAGTGGCTACAAACCAAAATGGAGCAGTGAGCAGTCACCTCCTCTACATGGATGATATCAAGCTGTATGCCAAGAGTGAGCGAGACAACTACTCACTAATCCACCTCACCAGGATCAACAGCGATGACACTGAAATGTCATTCGGACTACATAAGTGTGGTCAGGTGATGCTGAAGAGAGAGAAGATGATAAGAACCGAGGGGGAAGAACTACCAGAAGGCAGCACTACAGATGTTCAGGACAGCAACAAATACCTTCGGGTCCCGCAGGCAAATGGGAACCATGAGGAGGCCGCAAGGAAGTCAGCCACAGCCAAATACCTACACAGAGTGAGGCAGGTTCTGAAAAGTTGGCTGAAGGGAAAGAACAAGGTCCAAGCCATCAACACGTACGCCCTGCCAGTCATCACATACCCTGCTGGTATAATAAGCTGGCCAAAGGAGGTGATAGAAACCACTGATATAGAGACAAGGAAGCTTCTCAAAATGCATGGAGGGTTTCATCCCAGCACTAAGTCCAGCACCCTGAGACTGTACACTAAGCGTAATGAGGGGGACCGAGGACCGGTGAGCATCAAAGCCACTGTCCAGGATGAAAAAACCAAGATCAAGGAATACATCAGGAGGATGGCCCCCAAAGATTAGCTGCTAAGTAAATACCTCAGGCAGCAGAAACCTGGCAATGCAGAAGAGGAGGACAAACGATCATGGAGGGACAAGCCCCTGCACAGCATGTACCACTGACAGATTGAAGAAGTGGCCAACATCAAGAAATCCTACCAGTGGCTGGAAAAGGCTGGACTGAAAGACAGCACAGAAGCACACATCATGGCAGCACAGGAACAGGCACTTAGTACAAGAACAACAGAAGCAGGGGTCTACCCCACCAGGCAGGACCCCAGGTGCAGGCTGTGCAAAGATGCTCCTGAGACAGTTCAGCACATAATAGCAGGGTGTAAGATGCAGGCAGGAAGAGCTTACATGGAACGCCATAACCAAGTGGCTGGCATAGTGTACAGGAACATCTGCACTGAGTAAGGACTGGAAGTCCCAAAGTCAGAATGGAAGACACCTCCTGAGGTGGTTGAGAATGACCGAGCTAAGATCCTGTGGGACCTCCAGATCCAGACTGACAAACTGGCAGGGATGGGAATTGATAGGATTTTATTGATATCAATGCCATTATCAATTCTGCTTATCGATCCGATTCTTGATGGATTTGCTTATCGATTCCTCGTGAGAATTTTCTGTGTAGAAAAAGTAGACCTTACAGGTTTTTGGTGTCAACAACATAAATTTTATTGAGTTTCTATTCTAAACGAGAGATAAGTGCTAAGAAAGTAAGTAAACAAAATATGAAATTGGTCCACTGCTATCATCTAAAATGGAAAAAATGAAAGAATATTTGTACAGCATTTGTTTTCATTTACGTCAAATGTTACAGAATCTGTTAGTGTTGTCACGGTATCAAAATTGGGACCCACGGTACGATACCAGTGAAAGTATCACGGTTCTGAGTAGTATCATGATACCACAGCAAAAATTAGGCAGATGTGCCTTTTGTCATTTATAAAAAGATAAATCACTTTTCTATAATACATAAATGATATTTCAATGAAATAAATTACTTATTGACTTATTTGTACTTCAAAAACAGCATCAATAAGTGATTAACATAGGGGGGATCAAAATAAAATAAATAAATAAAATAAAAATCAACCAGCCACCAACCAGCCTGGTGTCATAAAATTCCGACTGCAACCGGCAATTACCACATGCATTTGTTTTGGAGAGCGAGAGGATTAACTAACATCAGGTCAGTCCAAGTAATTAGTGGAAACAGCAAAATTACTCAGTAAATTCTCCTGTCGTGTTTCTGTTCTGATCTAATCTGTTGTGTATTTTGAGCTACTAAGGCTACCGTAGTAGTGTGAGCCTCAAGTTATTCTGGGAAATGTAGTAACCGTTGTTGTGCTACTGGAAACAATGAGAAGCAGCCGTGTACGTACGGTGTAAGGAGGAATAAACAGTTAAAGAGTCATCTGCTGAGTCCGCATTATTATGTGAAAAGAATACTCCGACGATTTGGGAGTTATGCCCTTTCTCTATCATTTTCATATTGATTTAGAGGTTAGCATGGCACTTGTAAGGAGTCAGTACATCTTGCGCTGAGGGATACACCGGTGAGCAACAGCTGCAGCTGGCTCTGGGACAGGTACGCTACGTCAGCGCAATGCTAACCACTGAGACCCAGCCACTGGACGTACAGACACAAAAAAGATATTAATCATGTTGTCTCAATATGAAAATGATAGAGAAAGGGCATAACTCCCAAATCGTTGGAGTATTCTTTTATGTGAAGATACACAGTGAAGACATAACATAATCCTAACACAGCAAAGCTGTTACCTGCAGTCTTCGCTTGCAAAGCTAACGCTACTAACGTTAGGTCAGTCCAAGTAATTAGTGGAAACATGCAAACATGCTAACGTTACACACAAATTAGTACTAAAGTAAGACCTGTTCATAAATGTTCTGGTGTAGCACTTAATTTCTTATAAACTGAGGACAACTGCTTGCTGTATATTTGTGTTCATGGTCACAGTCACAGATAATTTTAGATGATGCTCCTTCGTTATCCGTCATGACATCAAAAGTACAACCAAGTCCTCATAGATACAGTACAGGCCAAAAGTTTGGACACACCTTCTCATTCAATAAGTTTTCTTTATTTTCATGACTATTTACATTGTAGATTCTCACTGAAGGCATCAAAACTATGAATGAACACGTGGAGTTATGTACTTAACAAAAAAAGGTGAAATAACTGAAAACATGTTTTATATTCTAGTTTCTTCAAAATAGCCACCCTTTGCTCTGATTACTGCTTTGCACACTCTTGGCATTCTCTCCATGAGCTTCAAGAGGTAGTCACCTGAAATGGTTTTCCAACAGTCTTGAAGGAGTTCCCAGGAGTGCTAAACTCCCAGGAGTTTAGCACTTGTTGGCCACTTTGCCTTCACTCTGCGGTCCAGCTCACCCCAAACCATCTCGATTGGGTTCAGGTCCGGTGACTGTGGAGGCCAGGTCATCTGCCGCAGCACTCCATCACTCTCCTTCTTGGTCAAATAGCCCTTACACAGCCTGGAGGTGTGTTTGGGGTCATTGTCCTGTTGAAAAATAAATGATCGTCCAACTAAACGCAAACCGGATGGGATGGCATGTTGCTGCAGGATGCTGTGGTAGCCATGCTGGTTCAGTGTGCCTTCAATTTTGAATAAATCCCCAACAGTGTCACCAGCAAAACACCCCCACACCATCACACCTCCTCCTCCATGCTTCACAGTGGGAACCAGGCATGTGGAATCCATCCGTTCACCTTTTCTGCATCTCACAAAGACACGGCGGTTGGAACCAAAGATCTCAAATTTGGACTCATCAGACCAAAGCACAGATTTCCACTGGTCTAATGTCCATTCCTTGTGTTTCTTGGCCCAAAAAAATCTCTTCTGCTTGTTGCCTCTCCTTAGCAGTGGTTTCCTAGCAGCTATTTGACCATGAAGGCCTGATTGGCGCAGTCTCCTCTTAACAGTTGTTCTAGAGATGGGTCTGCTGCTAGAACTCTGTGTGGCATTCATCTGGTCTCTGAGCTGAGCTGCTGTTAACTTGCCATTTCTGAGGCTGGTGACTCGGATGAACTTATCCTCAGAAGCAGAGGTGACTCTTGGTCTTCCTTTCCTGGGTCGGTCCTCATGTGTGCCAGTTTCGTTGTAGCGCTTGATGGTTTTTGCGACTCCACTTGGGGACACATTTAAAGTTTTTGCAATTTTCCGGACTGACTGACCTTCATTTCTTAAAGTAATAATGGCCACTCGTTTTTCTTTAGTTAGCTGATTGGTTCTTGCCATAATATGAATTTTAACAGTTGTCCAATAGGGCTGTCGGCTGTGTATTAACCTGACTTCTGCACAACACAACTGATGGTCCCAACCCCATTGATAAAGCAAGAAATTCCACTAATTAACCCTGATAAGGCACACCTGTGAAGTGGAAACCATTTCAGGTGACTACCTCTTGAAGCTCATGGAGAGAATGCCAAGAGTGTGCAAAGCAGTAATCAGAGCAAAGGGTGGCTATTTTGAAGAAACTAGAATATAAAACATGTTTTCAGTTATTTCACCTTTTTTTGTTAAGTACATAACTCCACATGTGTTCATTCATAGTTTTAATGCCTTCAGTGAGAATCTACAATGTAAATAGTCATGAAAATAAAGAAAACGCATTGAATGAGAAGGTGTGTCCAAACTTTTGGCCTGTACTGTACATCTCTGGTAAAACTGTTAGGTGTTAAGTGTTCAGGAATGCCGTTGCATACTGCTTACTCGAAGAACACTGTAAACACGGCTCCTTCTTCTGTGGTTTAATCACTGCGGGCTGCTGCGGGCGAGCAGAATCACTTCCGCCTTGGGTGCCGTATTCTGGTTTGCTGACTTCCACTGTGTGTCTGACCCGAGCGAGGCTACGCTAAATAGCCATATAGAGAAAGGCTTTTTTGTCACTGTTGGGTTCAAATAAATATGCGGATCTTCAAGGGGGGGTGATACAAACTAGGGACAGTTTTATTAATGGTAAAAAGTTCCGCACAGCTGCTTTAAGAACAGTCTTAAGTGCGGTGAGGTTTGTGGAAATGTGAACGGCTCGTTTCTCCTCTGACACGTCACATACCTGTGTGCCGCCACGGCTCGGCTGTTCAGGTACTTTTGGGCAATCATGACACCAAGAAGAGGAAATTATTGGACCTGGAGCCAGGCTTCTCGGTCACCGGTAAGCCGTTATCTTGTGCCACAGAGCACTATGGCCACCATATTTGACAGGAATACGTATTCCTGTCCATGTCTGTGTCTGTGACCCCCGTTCAACCCACAACTGGCAGGATTCACCTTTCGTTTCTGCTGCTGGTTGAAATCTGTACTCGCTCAGCATGCTGAATGATTTATTTTGCTCGCACAAAACTATTTTTAGTTGCAAATGCAAGTAACGTTAAAATGCTCGGTAGAGCCCTGTAGTGGAAAACAAATCACTGTAGCATCGGTGGTGTTTCTGGCCTTGCATGTAATTACGGTGTTGCATAAATTGCATGTCATGCTGTTGTGATGAGTGAATGTCATGAATGGCATGTTGGCATGGTCTGGTAATCTACCAGACCATGCCAACATGCCATACCTGAGAATACTTTCCAAAACAGCCTGATACAGTAAGAACATTACTCGATCGACACCAAACACCCTGAGTCTGTGCAAGAAGTACAGTCTTTGCTGCAAACGAGAACACAGATAATCTACATGGACTTGCCAATCAATCAATCAATCAATCAATTTTATTTATAAAGCCCAATATCACAAATCACAATTTGCCTCACAGGGCTTTACAGCATACGACATCCCTCTGTCCTTATGACCCTCGCAGCGGATAAGGAAAAACTCCTCAAAAAAAAACCTTTAACGGGGAAAAAAATGGTAGAAACCTCAGGAAGAGCAACTGAGGAGGGATCCCTCTTCCAGGACGGACAGACGTGCAATAGATGTCGTACAGAACAGATCAGTATAATAACTAAAACTAAAAAGGTTATCAAGGTGAACACCAAGATACCTGTAAAAGTTGACTTGGTTGATTTTTTCTCCATGGATACACAATGGTGTGTGATCCCCTACTAGCTTTGGGTCCAGCACCATTTTTTCTGTTTTCTTTACGTTTATAGTGAGGTGATTTTCAGCACACCACTTAACATAGGTTTGCACTTCATTGAAGTATGTTATGGGCTCTGTATGCTTGTACAGCAAGCTCAGGATTGCAGTGTCATCAGAAAACTTAAAAATAAAATTATCTGTGTGGCTGCGGCAACAATCATTGGTATACAACGAGAATAGCACTGGTGAGCTTACACAGCCCTGGGGTGCTCATGAAGTCATAGATTTAGTGGCAGAAAGTTTATTGTTAATTCTGACATTCTGGAAGCTATTGGTTAAAAAGGAATAGAACCATTTTATGATAAAGGGGCTCATGTTCATATCATTCATCTTCTTTATCAGTAGGTAAGGTTGCAGTGTGTTAAAAGCTGAACTAAAATCAATAAATAAGAGACACGCATAGGCCACAGGGGACTCTAGATGCTTAAGGGCAAGGTGAGTGATACCATTAATCGCATCATCTGTACCTCTCCCTTGTCTATAGGCAAATTGGAATGGGTCTCGCTCTGAACATGTCCCTTTGCAATAACGACACCATAAATTTCTCAAAACATTTCATGACAATTAAGGTTAATGCCACTGGTCTGTAATCATTATTTTGACTGCATTAGGGCTGCAACAATTAGTCGACTGATCGACTATCAAAATAATCTGACTGTTATTTATACATTTCTGCATCAATGTCTTGTCATCCATTGTTGAAATCTGACAGTCACACATGTATAAATTTTGTATTTGTATTTTTCATTATCCTTACGACTGCTGTGATTCACACATAGTCATGTGAATGTTGTCATTTATACGTTTATTTACTTATTTTCTTTCTGTTTTCAGCATAGGCTGATTGATCTGTCACATGATCCAGTCACATGATATTTTCACACATTCTTAATGTGATTTAAACACCTGTTTGTAATTTGACTGGCTCATATCCTGATGAAGACTCGTTGAGTCGAAAGGCGTTGATATTCCTGTGGTTATTAAAGGATTTTTAATATTACCCCAGAGTGCCTCAGACTTTTCAGTTTGGGCTGCATTTTTGAACATCTTTTGAAACTTTCAGTTTACAATCATGACAGTCCTACTGTTTTTATTACTATAATCTGTGACTATTTTAGTGGTCGACTAATTGGTTTGAGTCATTTTTCATAGAAAAGTACTATAAAAGTACCCCAAAATTCTGAACAGTACCTGAATTTTAAGGGGATCAACTACCGGCTTTAAGCAGGGGTCCAGAGTCTTAATGGCCTGTAGTACTTTACTACATTCCAAAGAAAAGTCTTGTTTATCAAACCTAAGGATAAAATCAGGGACCGCCCCTCCCTAAACACAGAACGCAGGCCTCATCTTCCATGGGGGGCCACATTTTGCGCAAGGGGATGCATTTGTGCATATGTGCAATGGATGTGCATATGCGCTACCGTGAGGCGCGCGTACAATCAGCTCGAGGAAGGAGAGAAGAGACCTGTAATCTGACCGTGTATGCGTAGCTGCAATGATTGACAGCACTCGACATCTGACCAATCAGAGGGGTGCGCCAGCAGGCACTTGCAGAGCTGCAGCAGGTGAAGAGTAGTCGACATGTTGTCCAAAAGACATCACGAGTCAGAGCACCAACACCTAAGCTGCAAACTCATTAGATAGGAATCTCTGTCTCCAGTCTCTGTCTAGACTGGAGAATTTTTTTTTTTTTCCAGTGGCCCTGATTACCATTTATTGAATGTCTTGTTACCGCCCTATGCATTCACCTCTGATGAAAAGGAGTGGTAAAATGACTGGTGGTCGTATATATTGATAGGCTATAAACTTTAGCCAATATATAATATATTGGCTAAAGTTTATAGCCTATCAATTTATGTTGTTAATATAAGTTTTCGACAATTTTTATGGAGGTAAATGTCGCCATCTGTTGGTGAATTTAATACATAACAGTCAGCTTTTGAGGAGACAGAGAAATACTGATTGAAATGAGTGTGTAACTGAACTAAACTTGAATGTAAAATTTGAAATATCAGTCTGTTTGATCCTGAATTAGTATGTTTTCTTAGGACTGTAGTCTGTACAAAATAATAATAATGATAATAATAATACAACAACAACAACATTAATAATAATAATAATTAAAGCTGCAAGCAACGATGAACAGGCCCTCGCATCTTCACGCAACTCGGGAGGGCTGGCAGGACGCCTTCTGACGCGTCAGTTGATTTCTGTCAAAGTTAGATATCGCATGCAGGAGTGACTCTGCATATCCTTGATACAGTGCTGGAATAACATATTTCACATTTTGTATCACTTCCTCTTTCCACTAGGGGGAGCTGGAGAGCGCACTAATTATACATCATGTTTTTGTACATCAAATATACACCACAGCATGTAACTTTCAGATAAATCGAAAGATAAGTGTTTGATGAGACCTACTTCCTGTTGCCACTAGATGGGTCTATGAGTATCAGGCAATATGGTAATGAAAATGTGTTCAGGGCGGGACTAATATGAATCATGTGAAGTTTGGTGGAGACAGGACTATTTATGCCAAAGCTACAGCAATTTCGTTTTTCATGGCGAGACCTCAAGATTCAACGCTCAGCAGCGGGCGCGCCATTCAACATTGGGCAAATCCTGTGATAACTTTTGGTCACAATGTAGTCACGCTTACATACACCAAGATTGGAGCCAATCTGATTAAATCTGTAGGACAAGTTCGTTAATTTACAAACCACGTCAGCAAAAATGCACAAAAGTGGCACAAGTAAATTCAAAATGGCGGACTTCCTGTTGGGTTTGGAGCATCGCTCCAAGAGGCTTTTTTGAACGTGATTGAGTGTTACAGGTGCCTACCAAGTTTCATACATGCAAGTCAAAGCAGCTTTGGGGGCTGCTTAATTGAAATATTCTAGGGGGCGCTGTTGAGCCATCTTGGTGCATCAAAGCACAAAAATCACATCAGACAACAGGACTTGCAACCTGTGATGTGTATGCCACGCTTGGTGAGTTTTCAAGCATCCCTTGTCCCTTCAAAACAACATCGTGTTTAATGGTGAACAAGGCGGTGCCACGGTGACAGCGTTTGATGAAAACTCAAAAGCTTCATTTTTAAGTATCATCAATGTCTAAGGACTTAGACCAGCAAGTTTGAGGTGGGTCTGATTAACCTGCTAGAAGAGGGACATCAAAGAATGTATAAAGTAGCTTTCTGTTGCCAGTAGGTGGCGCTATGGCGGTAATTCAAAATTCCTCTGTAGATGTGTTCAGGGCTGGACTGTCATCATATGTGTGAAGTTTTGGCAAGATATTCCCACGTGGAGTCAAGTTACAGCAACGTTTATCATCACGGCGAAACATCAAAGTTCGCCGCCAGGCCGTGGCCACGCCCTTTGACGAAAACTCACAGTTTCCACAATAAAGCATCATCAACGTCTTATGACTTTTTTCACCAAGTCTGAAGTGGATCTGGTCAAGTCTGTAGGAGATGTACATTAAAGTCTAAAACATGACATTTCCCATTGCCAGTAGGGGGCGCTATGTTTATCTCTAAATATTGACATATAGATGTGTTCAGGGCAGGACTGTCATCAATCCTGTGAAGTTTGGCCAAAATTGGACCATGTATGCTGGAGTTATAAACTACTTCCTGTTTAGTGGCGAGACCCCTAACTTTGATGCCATCCCACGGTCACACGCATTGACGAAAACTCAAGCTTTTGATAACTTTTCATCTTCAAGGTCTTGGGATGGGACAGACCAAGGTTTGAAGTCGATCGGATGAAATCTCTAGGACTAGTTCGTTCATTTATAACCCCTGGAAATGGCCAAAAATGCACCAAAATTGCACAGTAAATTAAAAATGGCCGACTTCCTGTTGGGTTTAGAGCATACCTCCAAGAGGCTTTTATGTATGTCTCTGGGCGTTACATAAGCCTGCCGAGTTTCATACATGTAGGTTAAACTAGCTTCAGGGGCTGTTTCCTCAAAGTTTTGTAGGGGGCGCTACTGAGCCATTTTTTGGAACCCATACACGAGACCCTTAAAATATCACATTTTTCACCAGTTTTGAGATGTGTGCAAAGTTTCATGAGTTTTCGGGTATGTTAAGCCTCCCAAAAAGGCAATTCATTTGGAGGAATAATAATAATAAATAAAAAATCCTTGCATTTCAATAAAGTCCTTGCACCGCTAGGTGCTCGGGCCCTAATAATGTAATAACAGATAGCAATAGTAGTAGATTTTTGTTAATATTAGTAGTAGAAGTAGTAGTAGTACTACCAGAGCAGTACTGTCATTTTGTACCTATTTTCTACCTACATTTGGGATTGGGGGGGGGGGGTCAATTTGGTCAGGGGCAGTCCTGTGTGTGACAGTATGCATCTGTGCTGTCCTCAGTCAGCTGGGGTCTGGAAAAGCTGGAATATAATATAAAAAGTATGATTTCTTTAGTGTATACTCATCTAAAAATAAGAGCTGTAGTGCTTTCGTTACCTTAGAATGAGCTGTTTGTATCTACATAGCGAGTGGGTCTTTGCCTACAGAGATTGCCATGCTGCACCACCATGTTTCTACAGTAGCCCAGAACAGACAAACCAAGCACTGGCTCTTGGTAGGGACATCCGCATTTTCAATTTTTTGTCTAAGTAACCGTAGTTAGCAGCTCCTCTGCAACGAGAGCATCAGAAAAACACTGATATTTTTTGTTTGTTTGTTGGTTTTTTGAATGAAACTGCTTTGTTCTGTGTTTTTACAGGTTTAAATCACCTGATCGGTTTGTTATAGAGAGGAAGAGACGTCTGTGGATAATTCAGCTCCTGGTAAAAAAAAAAACTCCACAATGTCTGGATCTTAAGTTATCAGAGAAAGCAAGCCAGCACACATTAGCAGGTGCTGGGCTCGCAGCCTGTCACTGACATACCAAAAAGCTTTGAAGAAACGCTTATTTGAAACGCTAATTTGTTTGCTTAATTGTAAACCCGCTTTATTCAGTGTTTTCACTAGTTTATATCAGTTGGTCTGTTTGTTTTGGAGAGGAAGAGAGCTTTGTGGATAATTCAGCTCCCAGTAAAAACCTACTGAACATTGGACACTGAAGGAATTCTAACTTGTTTCATCTGGTTGTAATTTGCAATCCTCACAAATAGATGTCACTAAATCCCTCTAAATCTTATACAGTGTTCCTTAAAGGGTTGTTATGACTAGAAGTCTTGGACCTGGTTCAAATGGATCCATGGAAACCCTACCTGAAGAAAAAACTCCCTGCATGATCATGCATGTGGGTAAAATTTTCTTTTGAAATGATAGTGAGACAGCATGTCCTCATAGCTGACAAGTAGTTCACTCTGATCCACTCGGGTATTACACATTGACATTTGTACCCAAGACCCACAGTAAAAGAAGGGCACCCTACCCAGACCCAGACTGACTAAACTTGAGTCCTGGGTCAGGTCTGGATTACTAGGAACCAAGTAGACCAGTAAAACCTCTAGTGGTGACCTAAAGGTTGTCAAAGAGGGTTTACAGTCTCAATCAAAAGTCTCCAGGATGTGGGGAAGAGTGAAGCTCTGCTAATGTATAACCCCTGCCACAGTGCCCTTACAGCTGAACACACCACCATGTTTCACAACGCTCTGTCCGTTAAAGTGAACAAACATCCTGTAAGTGGTCTTCTTTGATCAGAGGCACTGACAGCTTACCTCTTCTGACTCCTGCTTAGGAGATGATCTCACTGATCCTCTCGATGTGGGAGCCTAAAACAGGAACATAATGAAATGTACATAAAATGTAAGAAACAACTGATATTTGTGGAAAACCATAGATCACTTTCTGTGATGACACTTCAAAGGGCTCCAACAGTGCCAGTTCATAGACAAACAGTTAAGTCCAGATGAAATGCCATTTGAAGAGTATCAGCTTCATTATTATGACATATTTCTGGGTGAAACAGGACAGAGAGATGGGATATGATGTTAAGAGGAATTTGATTTCATTGATGAAAAGTGGGCATGTCATAACAGTAAACCTCAGATGGTGTACAGAAATGGATAGTAGTATCCATCAGGGAGAGACGAAGCCTATTGTATGCTCAATGTAATGTTGCTGTTGTGTTACATGTTACGCCTCTTTTGCTTGAGAAATGCAGGCATGCCATCTAAGAAATCACACACTGGGGCAGCATGATGACCCCGTTGTTTAGTTCTGTGTAAAAAAGTGAAGCCAGCATAATAAAGGATCTTCGTTGTGGTAGTATTACAGGATATCTGCATAAAAAGGGCCTCAGATTTAAGGTGAGTGCAGAGCAGAAGAAGGTGAAAGCAGTCCTCTAATGTCACAATCTGCACATACATCATTAAACATCAAACCAAATGACCATAAGCAAAACACATCTTGAGCTGAGGAGGACTTTTAAGACATTTACACATTTCAAACATTTTGTGCAATATTAAGAAGATGATTGTTTATTAAACAGCTGCAACCAACAACTAGGGTCACTGTCGTCTAATGAATTAAATGTTACCACATTTTACTCTAATGAGTAAAATGTGGTAACCATTGAAGATGCCCATGGCAATTTCCCAGAACCCAAAGCGATGTCTTTAAATTGCTTGTTTGGAACAACCAAGAGTCTAAAACCCAAATATCTTCATAAAACAAAGAAAAACAGCCAACCCTCAGTTTTAAGAATAGTTTCTAGTTCTTTGTTTTCTTCATTGTGTCATCTCACCTCTTTGTCTGCTTCAGACAGCATGGCTACAAAGTTATCAGGAAAGACCCCTTCTCTGCCCCCAATCTCCCCTCGCCACCATCCGGGCTCTCCTGTATCCTATTTAAAAAGAGTGAATGATGACAACATTTATGGAATCAATTTGTTCATTGTTTTTTTCACTTTGTATCTAACATGCTTGTTATTTCTTTATTTGCTGCAAGACGCAGATTCAGAAGTAAAGAGAAACAACTTGACAAAGCAGTGTCCAATGTTAAAAGTCATTATGCTGTTTTCTGTACAATTAAAACAGGGTGCACTTCTCAACAGTCTCCACTAGATGGTGCTAGCTTCCCAATCTTGGCAGGGAAACTGATGGGAGTCATGATTATGAGTCACCATTCTACTATGAAATAACAGGGTCATCATATGTGGATACCTAGTCAGAGGCTGCTGAGCTGAGCCACCAGTCTGTGTATCTCTATGTGCTGGCTGGGTGCCATGTAATGGTTGACTCCTGAATGACAGAGACTCTGTAGACTCTGTGCCAATTCTCTGAATTAAAGCTGGTAACTGAGACAACTAATACGTAATGGTGTGACAGCAAAATGCTATGGTCAGTTAGTACCTTTAGAGAGCACATATATAAAATATAATTAAAGTGACAAGCTACAACAAAACACATTATTTACAAATGCCTCAAGTATGACAGGAGACATGCAATGTGATGGATGAGCTGCAACACTGGTTTCACTGTGTATTTACTGCTGCAGGATATTTTTTGGTTTTCTGTAACTTACCTGAAGTTTCCGTTAATTTCTCTCAAAAGGTAGCTGTAAATATGTTGTCAAATCATCCATTAAACCTCTGACCTCTAACACATTCTCTAACCACTGGCTATTAGGGGGTGCACCGATTCATTGGCTGAACTTGATAAAATTATCTGTTTTTGACATCATAGAAAGCCGTATTACAGAAGTATCTGCAGCTATTAGGGAAAAGATCTCATCCCTATATCAAAGCATCCAGAAATCTATTTTAGAACTGAAAAACGACACAGCTGTAAATGACGCCACTCTGAAAGAATTGGAGAAATGCGTTACAAGCCATTTGGACAGCCTCTCGGCACCTCATGCTAAAGTGGAACGTCTTTGGAGGAGAAACTCAGCACACAGAGTAAGTCAGACCAAAAGACCCACTGTGACTTTTCATCCTGAGATTACATTATTATCACGTTCGTAAGGAAATATTACGGAGGGCCGCGGAAAAGAAGACCTTAGAAGCCCAGGGACTAAAAATACAAATATTTCCAGACTTTGCCCCGTCTGTGGTAAAACGGAGAGCAGCATTCACTAAAGTCAGAGAGATGCTATGAGGGAGACCAAACGTCAGATACGGACTAGTGTACCCGGCCAGATTAATGGTAGATGTGAAAATGTGGGAGGGGGTGGGACCCAGCTGTCTTATTATCTTAATGTTACCACTTAAAGGTCAACTAGTCAAGGTTTGACCCAAGCCAGCTGGAATGTACGTGGCTTGAACAATCCAGTAAAGAGAGGGAAGGTGTTTGCCCATCTTAAGTCATTATCACCAGATGTATTATTTCTACAGGAAACTCATTTTAAAAATTATTCTCATACCAGACTTGAGTGTAAATGGATCGGAAATGCATACCGTTCATCTTTTCCTGCAAAAGCTAGAGGTACAGCAGTTATGAGAAGGAAAGGCATTTCTTTAATTCACAAAGCTACAGTATCTGATAAAGGTCGATTTTTGAAGTAAGTGGGGAGATTTGTTCTACACCTCTTACCCTGTTGAACATATATGCACCCAATGTGGACAATTCATCATTCTGCAAGAAAGTGACATCTCTTATACCAGATATGTCCCAACAAACCTTGTCATTGGAGGTGATTTCAACTGTGTGTTAGATCCGTACCTAGATAGATCTTTCACCCGCAGAACTGATAAAAGCAGTTTGAGTGTCTTCCTTAATACATTTATCAATAATTATAATATGTTTGACATCTGGAGAACTGCAAACTCTTTTTACTCAGCAACTCATAACTCATATACCAGGATAAATTATTTTCTCATTGATGCAAAACTGATGCATTATGCTGTAGATGCAAAATATCATAACATTGTGATTTCAGATCCCAGTCCTCTCACTTGCACTCTAAACATTTAGAATATGGAGAAACCACAAATGAATTGGAGATTAAACCCTCTGCTACTCACTGAAAGAGAATTGTGTGATTATCTAAAAACCCAGATATCGCTCTACTTTGATACTAATGACAATTTGGAGACTACTCCTGCTACACTTTGGGAGACATTTAAAGCATTTCTCAGATGCTGTGTCATTTCATATGAAGCATCTAGAAAGAAGAAAAATAAGCTGAAATTAGTGGAAATAGATCATCAAATAAAACTGCTTGACAGAGAAAATGCCCAAACACCTTCTAATAAAGTACATAAAAAATATCATCTTTGAAATATGAATACAAGATACTCTCAGCAAAATATTGAAATCTTTAATTTGACTCTTTACCCTTGACTGCTGTAACACTGGTATTTCTCAACTGTGGGATCAATAAAGGTGTATCTTACCTTATCTTATCTTATCTTATCTTAAAAGTAAGCAAGGCATTCTTATATACCCTGCAGAAATATCTCGAATTCAGTGATAAACCACACAGTAGGGCTGCACGATATTGGAAAAAACTGACATTGCAATTTTTTTTTTTTGTTTGGTTTTCTGCAATATATATTGCGATATTAAAAAATACAAGAATTCTCCCCAGATGACTTACACTAAGAAAATTAAAAAATAGTGGGGGGGGCTTTTACTCACCACAACTGCAGAGGCTAGCAGCTTCATTTGAAACAAACTACATTATAAAAAGGGCCATTATTTATTAATCCCTCTGTATCTTTATATTTTTACTTTTTATCCGCTCTCGTTGCCTTGATAAAGTTAATGCACCACACCGTCATTTCAAACTCAACACTTCCTGAATTTGTTTCAAATTAAAAGCCCCTTATAACCTTGTTAAACATTTGCAGGAACTTGTTGTGGAGGATTCAGTGGCTTATATGTTTGCGTACGGTACTTCAAATGGAGCTCCTGCCGTCTGCTGGCGCTTTTTAGGTGACTACAACAACATTTCGGCTGGCACATGAACAGACACAGTGACTGAAATGATAGTAAAAGTAATAAAAATAGGTCAAGAATAACCCAATGACATCACACACGTTGTGAAAGACGACAGGGGATAATTGGTGTGTACCATCGTGTCGTGTGTCGTTTCTGTCGGGGCAAGTCACAGCACGATTTTATGACTCCACAATCATGTAATGTGACATAGTGACTTTCAGAACGGACAAAGAAGTCATGTAGTGTGTACCAGGCATAAATCCTCCTTTACCATTTCTCCCTCTTGCATGTCACTCATTTTCAGTGTGTGACTGCAGCGTGTGCATGAAAGGGGGAGGGGCTGCTGAGTGCTCAGAGAGGCCAGCGGAGCTTTCTTCAGAGCTGCTTTTCTGAAGCAAAACAAAAGTTTACATGTTCTAGAAAAAGAGAAAACATTGCATGTCCTGCAATGTGACTATTGCACATGCACACATCGCGATGGTGATGTTCAAACGATATATCGTGCAGCCCTACCACACAGACTTTTAGCCCGGCAGCTCAGAAAACAGGACAACAGCCACGCAATACACAAAATCATATCTGACAAAGGTGAGATCCTAAAGGGACATTGTGTAGCATTTTCAGATTTTATTGACAAAAATCAATGTCTGCATTCATAAATATGTCATCATTGGTGTATTATTACCTCCACCAATAATCTGACTTATTCTTGTAAAAGGAGAATTTCGGATTTGTTTGTACATTGGGCAGGTAAGTCGTTTGGGGGGTTCCATAATGTTTTGCCATCTTGAAAATACATCCACCAGCAAGGGACATATAGCACTACCAGGCCCACCTTTGGCATTTTCGTTGAGAGCCAGGCCAGCGCTGTGTGACTGAGAAGCCAAAGGAGAGAAGCAAGACGCGCATCGCTCCTACCCCAGCACTACTGCAGCATAACAAAGTCCCACTCTTTGAGTATAATGCTTGATCATACATATAAAGCATCATGGGAGAAGGAATCCTCATCGCCAAGAAAGCGCAAAGGGGGACTCAAAAAGGCAAAGTGACCGGCGAATTCAAAAAACGAGGGTCAACATCAGGGTAGCCTTTCCCAGGTGGAAAGAGCAGCTGAAGGAGAAAGGTCTTAAAAGGGCCGCTGTGATTGGCCTGCTGGCCTGCCTGTCATTTTTTTCCCTACAGGCGGGCCAGGTCAATGCAATCACAGGCCAGCGCCGCTGTCATCGGTGCAGTGATGGGCTGAGTTGTGTGAGGTTGAGCCACTTGTCATTTGTCAAAAGACAAGACGTGATTGGTTTGTTTCAATTTACATCTGCCCCAACAGTCCTATGTTGTAAACACAGCCAGCATGGTGAGGAGGGGGTTTGTCAACTCGTGTCCCATGTGTCTGTGTAGGAGCCTGAATGAATACTCCATGAAGTATCGGAGGACATGGTTTCATCAATGTTATCATAGCTTTGTGGCTACCGTTGTTGCAACACGCATTTGAAACAATGAGGCACTAGAGTGCGCTATCCGTTTGAATGCAATACACGATTTCAACGTTAGATTCCTACACACTGTGGCTTTAACGAAATCCAAAGATACTAATGACCGATTTCTCCAATTTTATAAAAAGCTGTACACATCCAAAATGATGGATGAGAGATTTTCTTGATAAATGCAACCTCTTACAACTAGATGAGGCAGAGTTAGATCAGCTGAACTCTTAAATTTCAATTCAAGAAATCCAAAAAGCCATCACTTCAGAGCAGTAAAGCCCCTGGCCCTGATGGCCTTCCCAGTGAGCCTATAAAAGATTTAATGAAATTCTTTCTCCATACTTACATAGGATGTTTACTCAAGCTCACACTAATGGTGCCCTTCCTCCTGCCCTAACGGAAGCAGTTATCACTATGTTATATATCAAGGGTAAGGACCCAGAAGAAGTGGGTTCCTTTCGTCCTATTTCTCTGTTAAATGAAGATGGCAAATTGTTTTCAAAAGTTCTGGCCAATAGACTAAGTCCCCTTTTAGGTAAATTAGTGCATTCAGACCAGACAGGTTTTATACCAAATAGATACTCCTTTTTTAACCTTAGGCGACTATTCAACATCATATACTCTACTGACAGACCGAGAGAAGAACTAGCTGTTCTGTCGCTTGATGCAGAAAAGACATTTGACCAAGTCGAATGGCCCTATCTGTTTGAAATTTGAAAAATTAATTTCACTGGTCAAGTTTCTCTTCAACAACCCCTGCGCACAAATCCTTACAAATCAAACACTGTCCCCTCGCTTCAATTCAAGGATGCCCTTTATCACCCTTGATTTTTACCCTAGCAACTGAGCCTATGGCTGTGCAATTAATCGTCTGGTGGTCTCTATTACGATTTTGAGGCCAAACGATTTCAAAATTAATGAAACTGAGGGTAAACAATTTTTGGTCACAGACGCCTGGAGATGTTATTTTGTCTTCTACGGAAGCCGTGCATGCGCAATACCGCCCCCTCCCCTCCTCTCCTCTATTCACTCCACGAGCCAGTCAAGTAGGTGAACTACAAATAATGCGAGGGGCAGGTGATCGCGTAAAATTTCAAAAACAGCGTGCAGAAAATGGCAGAGGGAGAGCGAGAGAGGTTGGTCTGTTTGTGTGTGTGTGTTTGTGTGTGTGTGCGTGCGCGCACACGTGTCTGTGTGTGCGCATCGGGGCTGAACTCCGCTGTGCGCGATACAGACAGCAGAGGAGGAAATGTTAACGCGTGACCATGTAGAGATAGAAATGACATGACGTTGTGTAAACAATATAAGTAATCACGTGCGCCGCATAATCATTTGCATAATCGTGATTATGATTTTTTTTCCCCTACAATCGAGCAGCCCTAAATGAGCCTCTTGCTCAGAGTATCTGCTAAATAAAATATCATTATATGTTAGTGATGTTTGCTTATATATTACTCAGCCACAATCTAAGATTCCAAACCTACTTAAAAAAAATAAACTCATTTGGATCTTTTCTGGATATAGGATAAAATGAAGTAAAAGTGAGTTGATGCCCATACATGTACAAGATGTCTCTTGGTTACAAAATCTTCCTTTTAAAATATCTCCAGAGAAATTTACATATCTAGGAATTCAGATTAAAAAATATCAGAAACCTTTTTTCAAGGCAAACATTCCTCCTCTGCTTTCTAAATTACAGTCAAATATACAATTCTGCCACTAAAATGGTCTTTCTGCCTCAATTACTGTACTTATTTCAGAATATACCTGTGTTTCTCGCTAAATCCTTCTTAAAACATTTAGACTCAATTATGGTCCCTTTTTATGGAGCTACAAAACACATAGAATTGGCGAGAAACACCTCTGCAAATCTAAAAAAGAGGGGGTTCTGGCACACTCATGACATATTGGCTAGATGACACAGCAATTCCACCAAGTTGGCTTAAAATGGAACAAGAAGCTTGTAAACCTCACTCTATAGATGGCATTTTTCTGTCACCTTACACTATTGAAAAATCTCCTTTTAATTGTCATGATGTGATTCACACTACACTTAGAATCTGGAAACAAATTAAGATAAGATATACTCTATTGATCCCCCATATCCCACACTTTACCCATTGTTGGGAGCCTAACCTTTGCACCAGCTAATCTAGATAATGCTTTTACAATCTGTAAAAAGACAGGTATTCACACTATAGGAGACTTATACATTGAGGGCACCTTTGCTTCTTTTGCTCAAATACAGGGTAAATATAAACTTCTTCAGATACTTGCAAATAAGAGACTACGTTATCAATCAATCAATCAATTTTATTTATAAAGCCCAAAATCACAAATCACAATTTGCCTCACAGGGCTTTACAGCATACGAAATCCCTCTGTCCTTTGGACCCTCACAGCGGATAAGGAAAAACTCCCCAAAAAAACCCTTTTAACGGGGGAAAAAAATGGTAGAAACCTCAAGAAGATGATGTGTGTTTCAGTAATATTTGTGAATGTTCAGAGAATGTTGTTACATAGCACTGTTTGTTACCTGGGCCAGTGTTAAGGTGCTGCTCCTTTCAGGGCAACTTATTTTGAGAGAAAATCAGTTCAGTGGTGTAGACACAGTTCAGGTGTTAAAACCCATCTGAAAAACTTTGAGGTGTGTTTTGCTGTGGTTCTATGGCATGAGTTTGTTTGAAAAACGGCTTCAATTAAATGTTCCTTTTATAAGTTACTGCCTTGCTACAATATGACAAATTTTATGATGTAAACTTAAAGTGAGCTTCCCCCGGTTTGAAAGACTAGCAGCCGCCACTGGTATATGTAAATATGTTTCCTTATTACTTTTCAAAATATGTTCACAAAAAATTTAAAAAGAGCATATAACAAGACAACTGCATGTATGTGTATTTGGATACATTGACACATTGCTTGTCTATTTATGACGCTATTTGTTGACATGCTCTAATAAAACACCTTTGAAACAGTTTTGTGCAGGTTAAAAAGCAGGGCTCCAGACTAATGGCCACACACTTAAATTAATGAGCAAGTACAAGAAGAATACAAAGACTGTTTGGCAGATGGCCTCTGTGACCTCACTGTTGTGTGAGGAGATGGCTAGTTGCAGCCGATATCCTGGCATCCCAGAGACAAAAGAAAATGTGCTCGCCTTCAGGACCAAAGGATGCAGTAAATTGTTGTCGCACCAGAGAATGTACCCTATTGTTTCCCTGATAATGCTACATTGTGAACAACGAATACATGTTGAAATCAGCATAAGTAAAGCTAGTTAGCTGTTAGCAGCTTAAGGCCACAACTAACAGCTGACAGAGGTTGCATGCGTTCAAGCTCTTTTTATTAAAAATGAGAATTGGGCAAAGGTAAATTATGACGCCTTCATGACATGTTCAGATGTAATCTTGTAAAGTGTAGTTTCTGGCAAGAAACTTAAATAAATGCAGTTGTTTAAAGGAGACATTTGTTGTTTTCGCAGCAATATAAAACAGATATTAGAGAGGGAATTATGAATTATACAGAGTAAAAAGTCTTTTGAAGCAGTTATTTTTTGAAATAAATTTTCATGTTAAAGGTTATATTTAAGTTTATAAATGTGTATGATTGAGTTTGTGCTCATTCAAAGGTAGTGTAATGAAGGACTGAATGACTTTTCAAAAGTTCAGTTATTTCTTTTTATAGTGTAGATTTTGTTGTTTCTCTGGCACAAAAGGGGCAACATAAAACAACAAAACAAAGTAAACAACAATATAAAAGTACCAGTATCTGCTAACTGCCAAACTGTCTTTTTAAAGATCGGTATCACTATCTGACCGGAATTTAAAATTCAGTGCATCTCTGCTAGGCATGCTGGGAAAACTGAGGTCCTATTGGGAAAAGCCTAACTTGCCCACAATCTCTAGCCACGTATAGAGCCTGTCTATGTCAATGTCGACTTCCTTTTTAAATTAGTACGTTTACAGAACAACAAGACACAAAAACAAGGTTCTGTTTGAAGTCTAAATTTGGTCTGTGTTCACAAAGGACTCTTGGCACATTATTATGTTTGATTATTTATCGTAAACTGTATATCAAGATGGACGACATGAGAGCGCCCCAAAAGTGAAGTCGAAATATCTGGATATCCCCCTGGTGGCTGGCTGCAGTATAGGTCAAGAGCCCGCCCACTTCATGTTAGTGGATGGGACATGGGCCAAACTAAAAAGTCAAAGAACACGTCAAATAATTTTTTTTCCCAATGATGGCTTCTGTCATTTTGGGTAGTTTTTATCACACTGCTGTATGTTAAATAATTTTTCTGATAAGTCTGGTTTTAATAAGGTATATAATGCAAGGATTTTACAACATGACTGACTGACAACTGTGTGGGCTCTAGTTTCGCAGACCGGGCGAGGCAGGGGCGCAGCGCACCTGCGCTTCGCCAACTGGGTGTGGCCAGGCAGATTTTGCAAGTTTGGCACATGGTGCGCCTGGCGCAGCTACTCCTCTTTCCCACCTCCGTTCCTCCTACCTGCGCAAGTCGGAAAGAGGGAGGAGAGAAGGCGTGGAGTGGATTTTACACACATCACACCAATCAAATGAGCCCCTCTCCTCGCCCTTAAATGCGTAATGAGAATTTACTCAATTCGCCATGGCAGAAGAGAGCAGCAGCGTCAGACGGCCCAACTTCTCCCAGAAGGAAACTGATGTTTTGGTCCGGGAGGTCCAAGCTCACAGTGTCCGAATATACGGTACTGCGTGCAGACCTCATGGGCTGATGATGCAAAGGTAGCCTGGGAGGAGGTCACCACAATTGTAAATCAATGTTGCGTTTCTCTCATGCGCGCGCGCTCTCTCTTTCTATCTCGCAGTCTCACTCTGTTTCTTTTCTTTTGACTTTTCTAAGGTGACAGATGCTGAATATATACTCCCTATCTGATGCTGTGGCTGTTTGTGGTTGGCTGAGAGGGATGTGAACTCATTAGTTTGCAGCTGTGTTAATCAAATCAGGTTGGGTTTCCATTACGTGTGCCAAATGTGCCAAACGGTGCCAATCCCCTTTGATCTGACATTAGATGTGACAGGACAGTCGATATAGAGATACATTTATGTGCTGATTGCAGATAGTTGCATTGAATAGTGTTTTTTGGGTATTTATTGCATTGTTAATGTGCCTGACATTCTGGAAACCTGCCTGTGAGGTTTTGGTGACGTGTGCTCACTGTCCGCCGGTCAGCCAAACTTCGGCTTACACCGGCTGCGTTCCCGATGCACTGACAGTAGACCTGGTTTCAGCTGGCGAGCTTTTAGCGCACAAAACTGTCACTGCGCCAAGCTGGATCTGTCGACACCTCCCCCTGCTGCGCAGCCACACCCATCTCAGCACACCTCGGTCTGCCAAACTACCAAACTGAGCGCGCCTCGGGTTGCACTGCTCGAAACTAGCTCTGCGCGGGGTTCGCCACCCTGCGCCACCCTGCGCTGTACTGCGCTGGGAAACTAGAGCCCCGTGAGTCAGTCCGTGGGCTCGCATTTAGTTTTTGTGCAGTGGGAAAGTTGCTCAAGCTGACAGTCAGCCATTGGTCAATGTTAGGCCGTCTGTGAGTGTGTGTTGCTCTAGTTTGTACAGTGTGTCTCACACCATTGGCACTTGTTGGCTTTATTCAGCTGATTCAGCATGTTGAATTGGTGTCAGAGACAGTGGAGCCTGTTGGCGGTAAAATCCTTTTGATTGGCAGTTCAGCTCAGACCACGAGAAGAAAAACAGAAGTGAGAAAGGAAAACAAATGACTAAAGTCCTGAGCGAGTGAGATCAAAACAAACTTGTTTGATGAGATGAGATTTTTTTTTTTTTGCCATTGAGCTCTTTGGAGGGAACAGTACATAGTTGTTTGTGTTATTGTTTGCCAGTGCACAGTAAATGTTCTATAATTCTTTAGGGATTCTTATAAGGTTTTGTTGTTAATGGCTAACTGGCATCTTGAATCCATCCTGACGGTCTTCCAGTTCCCCTTTTTTGAATGAGTACAGACTACCACCACCTGCTGGTGTGGAGAGTTATTTCCTTTCATGCGGGTGCAGAACATACGTGCTAGTCAGCCATTGACCATAGTCTTTGCAGTGTGTTCAGTCCAACTTTATGGCTGCAATGTGAGGCAATCCAACAGTTAGCCTTCATTGCAGCTAGTTCTTTGATGTTGGTTTGGTGTGTCTGGGCCTTAAGTTAAGAAATGCTGTTGAATTTGCTGAAATGTGGGAGTTGTCAGGCAGACAGATTACATTTAGGAACAAAAGCTATCCCATGTGAGCTCAGGCAGTGACAATCAGATGAGGCTCGGACAGAATGACATGACTGGCGGTGTTAGACAGAGCTTGAAAATCATCTGTGAGCAAACCAACAGGATGGCAAGAGATAGTATAACCAATCAAGTAGATTAGTTCAACTAATATAGCTCACTTCTGTATTGTTTCCAAATACATCCAGTTCTTCTGTTTTTTCATTAAATTCCACACCTTGTATGCGTACAGCAGTGAAAACATACCTTGCTCAGGATGTGGATGATATCGCCCTCTTTCAAGGTCAGCTCATCCTCATTTGTAGCCTCAAAACCAAATGTGACCTTACAGTACTCTTTTGCTGAGGAAACAGAGGTAGTGGGGTCTTAACAAGAAAACCAAACACAGCAATGTGCATATATACAGCTAGTTACTATTCATGTGCTCAGAATGTCTTGAAACTGGTACACCTGAGAGTTAACACATCTCTTAGAGATAGAAACATCCTATCATATTTCCCAGACACACAAACAACACAAGGTTTACACTCACTTACATAATTTCTTTTGGAATAACTGCTTTTTCCGGTATTTGCAAGTGATGTTTCATTTTATCCAAACTCCACAGTGGAGCTGGAATCAATGACAGATGCTAAATTTGCTATCAAAGCTAGCACACCAGCTTCACAAGTAAACAGGACAGACAGAAAACAACTGTAAGTCAAGATACGTTCCACAGGTCAAAGGATCCTTTTACAGTACTTTGATGGTGTTTTACCTTTGGATTTGCTGTCTCCATCCACTCGTTGCAACTCTGTCATGTTGGGATGGGCGGGCTTTGCAGCAGATGGTAATGATGGGATTGGCTAAAATGAAGCAAACCATACAGATGGAAATGATTTATCGCACATGAATGGATATGTGGCTTCACGAAGAGGAGTCCTGTCTATCATATACTTTCTGAGTGGAGAACTCTGACCGTGACTTGGTGCTATTAAATATAAATGTGTATGAATGGCAAGAAAAGACTACATGGAAATAAGGAAGATCAAAGTAACAAGGAGCACTACTTTGCTATGGTACTAAGAAATGAATGCATAACCTGCTAAAGGTACCACACAGAGATATGTAACAGAACTTTTCAGATTAACAGAAAATCATCAAAAAGTCAAAAATTAAGAATGTTACAAGCAGGATGGGTTATGTCCTTGATACGACTTCAGGCAGAGGGTAGAGTGGATTATGTGGACGGGTCAAGGCCGTGGAGAAGAGCGTGTTAGAGCATGTGACATGTGGTGTTATGTGAGGAGTGGAGGAGAGTGAAAGAAGCCGTGTAAGTGGCGATAGAGAGAGTGAGGGCTGTTGTGAAGAGGAGAGAGAGGGAAAACAGGGGACAGTTTTAGAACGGAGTTAAGTGCTAAACTAAGCAGTGAGCCGAAGTTCATTTCAACATGCTGCTGACCTGAGTATAAGAGGTATACAGAGACATCATTATATCTATCTGTATCTGTTCAACAAACAAAATTATCTCTCTGCGTCTCTGTATTCAGACCAGAAGTGGCCGTGGTTTATACTGGAAATCACATCACGTCTTTAACCTAATAGTCTATGGCAATGCAATGGTTGTGCCTTCAAAGCATTACATTAATTTAATGATGCCTCAAAATTAATAGGAAATTAATTTCTACATCCTCATACTGTACTTTTCATCTCTTTTTCTACCCTTAATTTTTAACTAAACTAAGTTTTATGAGCTGTCCATATGCCTATTACAAAATCCTAAAATGTAAATATAAACATATAAAAGTCCAATTTAGTCCAATAAATAAATGAATAGGTTTTTATCTAACAACAACGCAACGCAAGCAAGCAAGTCCAGTTGCCTACGATATAACACTTATGACTACTGTTATTTATTTTAAGGAACTTGTATGTCCTAATGCCACATTTATTTCCTAGCTCTTTTTATTTCCATCTATTTAAATAACGATAAAATAGTTGGAAGAGTGTTAGTGGACGCTAAGTCAAAAATCTATAAATCCTGATGCTGATACATACAGCATGTTACAACCAAAATTCCCAAAAGTTGGGATGATGTGTAAAGCATAAATATAAACACAATGCAATGACCCTGTAAATACTTTTTGACCACAAAGACAAGCTATTTTATGTTCGAACTGAGAAACTTAATTGTTTTTTGTTTTTTTTCTTTATGAATATAAACCCATTCTGAATTTGATTCCTTGAACAAGTTGTTTCTGGATGTTGGTATATGGCTGTGACTTTGCATGACACAGCCTGAACTATCATTTGTAGATGCAGTCAGTAATCAACTGAGTTTACTGACAATGGTATTCCTAAGTGTTCCTGAGCCAATGTAGTAATATCCTTTATACAATCATGTCAGTTTTTAATGCAGTGCAGGCTGAGGGGTCAAAGGTCACAAGCATTCGATACTGGTTTCAGCCTTGCCCCTTACGTGCAGAGATTTCTCCCAATTCTCGGAATCTTTTGATGATATTATGAATTGCAGATGGCATAATCCATACATTTTTTGAAATTGTGTGTTGAGAAACAATGTCCTTAAACTGTTTGCCCACACAGTTTTTTCACAAAGTGACTGTCCTTGCCTGTAAACAACTGAGCCTTTTAAGGATGCCCCTTTCATACCGAGTCATTATGCTATCACCCGTTACAGATTAACCTGTTTACTTGTGGAATGTTCCAGGTACAGTTTTTTGTGGTCCCTGTCCCAACTTCTTTTTTTAAATTGTGGCAGCATCAAATTCAGACCAGGTTTTAGTCTAATTGCTGACACACATGACGCCTCTTCTTCCTCGTGTTCTCTCAGTCCTCCTGGGCTTTAACTCGCTGGGGGAATCAAAATATGGTGATCACTTTACAATAATGTGTAATTCATGAAACAACTAGGTAGCAATATTAACATCTAATGTTGCAAACAGTATAGGCATTTTAATCTTGTGGTCATCCACAATGGTATCCATCAGTTTGATGATAGATTTGATTTTTTTTTCACCTATTACAATGACATAAATCAAAAATTGGGTTTTCTATTTAGAAATTTAAAGTCACTGCTGTCACACTGGCTAAAATGCCAATAGATCTCAATCTGTCCGTTTTACTGGTAGTTGCTGCTTGAATTTGATGTCATGTACACGAGCTGATGACATGCAAAACAAGTGTATTCAAAGCAAACAGACACATCACTTGAATCTGGATATGTTCCCTCAGTGTTGACAGTAAGCTACAGACTTCTCAAAAGGTTTATCTGTGTCCAGTTCTCCTGGGACACTTCCCACAAAACAACACTGAAATAAAGAATAAAGGAAAATAATTCATGCATCAAACAGATGGAGTTTAGAGATATTACTGAGACTGAGGGCTATGTTTAAACAAACTGCCTGCAGCAAATTACTGTCAGAAGCACAATGTTTTGCATGTATTTTATTTACTAAGAGTAAATAATGTAAATGAGCCCAGCAGCGGTTCATCTGATTTGGACAGGTTGCTGCTAAATAAGCTGTAATGCAAGGCTACTTATCCTGCAAGGGAGAGTTTATGAGAGAGGAAATATCAAATGACCTGATGTTGTTAGCTCAAAAGGAAACATCACTGATTGAATGAACATCAAAAGTAATTAAACATCTACAGAAATGCCTGACTAGAGGAGTTCTGTAAACAGGTTAGAAATAATATAATAGGCCCACTTAAAAGGCAGCTTGGTCATATCACACTGAACTGAAGTTGCTGTGAGTCATCAAAATTCAATAAAAATACATACATATCACTTAAATATGGGGATACTAGCATTCTTATTAATGTTCTTTGTTTTTTTATGCACACATCTTTGGAAATACACTGCAGTCAAATCCACATCCGCCCCCTTGGCCCTTGCTGCATAGGGTAGGGTGTCCTGTTTCTTTTGTAGAATCGAAGGGCAGTAGTCATCCAGCCCTTGAGGTGGCCCTTCAAATACAGTGTTTTTAGATGCAGACTGCAAACTGGGTGGTAGAGGAAGATTCCCAGAGTGCTTTGCAAACTGCAGTAGTCTAAACATTAACATGTTACATACATATGTAACTTGATTGTTAAAGGGTCAATGATGTGACGCTACTTTTTTGTGTCCATATGGTTTAGTCAAATTCAAAAGGGATAAAATTTGAAAATAAATGTATGATTAACTTACAAACTTTTTTTGTGGATCCAGTATAAAATTTCTGCTTTTAATCCATTTTGAGAGAATATATTAGAGGATTATGGCAAAAATGTCTAAATAGTGTAACCATAAAAACGCTGCACCAAATAATTAAACTTGCTTAAAAACACTAGAATTCTCAATAAAACACCATATAAACTAGTTTGGCATGATCTTATATTATTACTTTTTATGTTAAATAAAGCTAATGGAATACAATTGTTCTAAATATGAAATTTAATTTGGGGAGTCATAAAAGTCAAGTGAACTACAAGTCAAGTCGTGTAACCAGCATTTAAGAGGCCATTTTGTTGATACTGTAAAGAAGGCAATGTGACAAGAAATGGTATTACAGAGATATATTGATCACAACTTCTGCATGACAAGGTTGGAATCTCTTAAAAATTACTCATAAATTGACATTTTTAGGCTTTGGTCAGGTTTGGTAAGTGTACATGTCAAATGGTATGACCCTAGAAAAACATTTATAATTCATAAGAATCATAAAAATGAATATTTACTTTAAAAATTATATTTGAAATATTGAGACCAAGGCCATGTGCTTACACAGGTGTCCATGGCAATGCCTGTCAAATTTGATTTTAAAATGAAATGTCAAATGGTGTAACTGGTTACATCATTTGACTCCTATTAAAAGCCTTTCTGTTATAGACCAATTATGTCAAATATCAGCAGTTTATGATGGTAATTTGTTAGATATCAGTAGCTTATGATGCTAATTAAAGATGTATTATAAAAAAAAATCTTTTGAACTTGTACAGTAGCTTTAAAATACCTAAAAATCCAATAATTCATTTAAAGTAGAAATGTTACTCAAACATTAAAATTTCTGTCTGTAAAATACAATTATTTACATTTCTTCTATTTCATTACTAAAATATGATACATTAATAGAAAATTAAAGTAATCAAACTAAATAAATAAAATCAATTTTCCCCATAAGATGCCAGTTTCTAAGAAGCAAAAAGTGGCTTGTCACAGAGTGGTAATGCTAATGAATGCTAATGAATGCTAATGCTGCAGCAAGGGCCAATTGTTGTCAGGTGAATTTTTCCCTTATCAGAAATTTAAAATACTAAACATAAAACATGTGTTAAATTTTAAAATTAAATGATTGCTGTTAGCAAAGAATTTACAGTAGAAGAAATGAGTTCATTGTTGTGAGATGTTCCTTTTTCTGAACTTTCTCTCTCATTAAATTTTTATCAACTGCATTCACAATACTAGACAAGTTCACCCTTATGAGTTGTTGTCAGGTGACTTTTTTCTTATCAGAACTTAAGATACAACACAAGTTAAATTTTAAAATGAAACATGATTATAAAATGTTTTTTTCAGCAAAGAATTTACAGTAGAAGAAATTAGCTCACAGATGACAGATGTTCTTTTTTCTGAACACTTAACCTTGTTGACTGTCATATTTGATTTTCAGTGTCCATTTCTTCAACAAACAATGGTGTTTGACTATAGAAGGAACAAGGTCAGGCAGTGTACCTATCATATTTTTATGAAAAATACTGGTTACACCAATTGACACAACCCAGTGTTATTTGGTTTAACTGGTATTTTTTCATAAAAAATATGATTATATACATGAAAATGAATGTTATTTCAATTTAATGCTTTTAAAATAAAGAATTTTCTATAAGTACACTTAAATCTAAGGGGTGCCGTTTGTAAAGTGTCTCACGCTGAAAATAACATCAACATTTTGCCACATTTAGCTTCAAACAATGTTTAAAAAAGTATTGTGAATTTTTTAACATCACCTTTTACCACATTTACAGCAATATTTGTGAACTTAGAAATATATTAAATAGTTAAATCTAAATATTAAATGTGGCACCTAAATGTTAAATGTTAAATCTAAATATTAAATGTGGCACCTAAATGTTGAATCTAAATCTAAATATTAAATCTAAATCTAAATGCTAAATATAAATATAAATATAAATATAAATGTTAAATCTAAATCTAAATGTTAAATCTAAATGTTCTGGGTGAAACTAAATATTTAGCTAATATGCAAATTCACACTGCCGGTCACCGAAAGTACCAAAATAAAAGCTCGAGATGGTCAGACTGTGTTTATAGAATCAAATAACGAATTAAAACCAACTTATCGGGGGAAATGGACACTTGAACATACATTAGCGTGATAATAACTACCTAAAATAACAAGAAATGTGTTTGGAGAAATTTTATTTGATGTGTGCTTTGAGTTGTTAGTGTCCCTTCGGAGGGAATCACCTTGTTGTTTACAAATACCAGCGGAGTTTAGCTACATACAGTACAGGCCAAAAGTTTGGACACACCTTCTCATTCAATGCGTTTTCTTTATTTTCATGACTATTTACATTGTAGATTCTCACTGAAGGCATCAAAACTATGAATGAACACATGTGGAGTTATGTACTTAACAAAAAAAGGTGAAATAACTGAAAACATGTTTTATATTCTAGTTTCTTCAAAATAGCCACCCTTTGCTCTGATTACTGCTTTGCACACTCTTGGCATTCTCTCCATGAGCTTCAAGAGGTAGTCACCTGAAATGGTTTTCCAACAGTCTTGAAGGAGTTCCCAGAGGTGTTTAGCACTTGTTGGCCCCTTTGCCTTCACTCTGCGGTCCAGCTCACCCCAAACCATCTCGATTGGGTTCAGGTCCGGTGACTGTGGAGGCCAGGTCATCTGCCACAGCACTCCATCACTCTCCTTCTTGGTCAAATAGCCCTTACAGAGCCTGGAGGTGTGTTTGGGGTCATTGTCCTGTTGAAAAATAAATGATTGTCCAACTAAACGCAAACCGGATGGGATGGCATGTCGCTGCAGGATGCTGTGGTAGCCATGCTGGTTCAGTGTGCCTTCAATTTTGAATAAATCCCCAAGTGTCACCAGCAAAACACCCCCACACATCACACCTCCTCCTCCATGCTTCACAGTGGGAACCAGGCATGTGGAATCCATCCATTCACCTTTTCTGCGTCTCACAAAGACACGGCGGTTGGAACCAAAGATCTCAAATTTGGACTCATCAGACCAAAGCACAGATTTCCACTGGTCTAATGTCCATTCCTTGTGTTTCTTGGCCCAAACAAATCTCTTCTGCTTGTTGCCTCTCCTTAGCCTCTCCTAGCAGCTATTTGACCATGAAGGCCTGATTGGCGCAGTCTCCTCTTAACAGTTGTTCTAGAGATGGGTCTGCTGCTAGAACTCTGTGTGGCATTCATCTGGTCTCTGATCTGAGCTGCTGTTAACTTGCCATTTCTGAGGCTGGTGACTCGGATGAACTTATCCTCAGAAGCAGAGGTGACTCTTGGTCTTCCTTTCCTGGGTCGGTCCTCATGTGTGCCAGTTTCGTTGTAGCGCTTGATGGTTTTTGCGACTCCACTTGGGGACACATTTAAAGTTTTTGCAATTTTCCGGACTGACTGACCTTCATTTCTTAAAGTAATGATGGCCACTCGTTTTTCTTTAGTTAGCTGATTGGTTCTTGCCATAATATGAATTTTAACAGTTGTCCAATAGGGCTGTTGGCTGTGTATTAACCTGACTTCTGCACAACACAACTGATGGTCCCAACCCCATTGATAAAGCAAGAAATTCCACTAATTAACCCTGATAAGGCACACCTGTGAAGTGGAAACCATTTCAGGTGACTACCTCTTGAAGCTCATCAAGAGAATGCCAAGAGTGTGCAAAGCAGTAATCAGAGCAAAGGGTGGCTATTTTGAAGAAACTAGAATATAAAACATGTTTTCAGTTATTTCACCTTTTTTTGTTAAGTACATAACTCCACATGTGTTCATTCATAGTTTTGATGCCTTCAGTGAGAATCTACAACGTAAATAGTCATGAAAATAAAGAAAACGCATTGAATGAGAAGGTGTGTCCAAACTTTTGGCCTGTACTGTATATATATGCATATCTCACATTTTTCACGTCACTATATCACCATTTAGACTAATCTGGTGTTTGTGAAGTCTATAAACACAATGATCGAACAAACATTTCTATCACGTTCTGAAATTAATAACATGGTTATCGTAGATTAGCGGGGCTAACCGTTAGCTGTTAGCCCCGTTAGCGGTGTCTGTAATGACCCACTAACTCTAAACGGTCCGTGAAAAAAAATATTTTTTTCCAGCAGATGTCTTAGTTGCAACATGATTGAGCTAACTGGAGTAGTTTCATGTCGTATCCGACAACGGGAGGCTTTTAACAGATGACGTCCTGATAGCTTTGCTGCTGCTGCAGCCACTGATGCTTTCTAGACATCGTGATTTCCCAAAACTGAATAAATACCACACATCGCAACACAAAACTGCTTTGCTAGCTCAATCATGTTGTAACTAAGACATCCGCTGGAAAAAAATATTTTTTTCACGGACCGTTTAATAGTTAATGAGTCATTACAGACACTGCTAATGGGGCTAAGAGCTGACGGTTGTTAGTTTTAATTTAATTTTTTTTTTAATTTTATATACTTTATTAATCCCCGAGGGGAAATTCAATTTTTCACTCTGTTGTCAATTACACACAGGTCCGAACACACACATGCACAAACTGGACCTATACATGCACTAAGTGGAGAGATGTCAGAGTGGGCTGCCCATGACAGGCGCTCTGAGCGGTTGGGGGGTTCGGTGCCTTGCTCAGGGGCACCTCGGCAGTGCCCAGGAGGTGAACTGGCACCTCTCCAGCTACCAGTCCACACTCCATATTTTTGGTCCGGACGGGGACTTGAGTACACGTCAAATAAAATTTCTCCAAACATGTTTCTTGTTATTTTAGGTAGTTATTATCACGTTAATGTATGTTCAAGTGTTCATTTCCCCCGATAAGTTGGTTTTAATTCAGTATTTGATTCTATAAACACAGTCTGACCATCTCGAGCTTTTATTTTGGTACTTCCGGTGACCTGCAGTGTGAATTTGCATATTAGCTAAATATTTAGTTTCACCCAAAACATTTAGATTTAACATTTAGATTTAGATTTAATATTTAGATTTAACATTTATATTTAAATTTATATTTAGCATTTAGATTTCTTCTTTTCTTTCAAATATGTTTATTGGGAAACCAGTCAATAAACAGTGAAATTGACAATCGACAGTTACGTTTCCTGTTTTTTTTGTTTTTTTACAGAAACAGAATAAAATAAAATTAAAAAAAAAAATATTAATAATAATTCCACAAACACAATCCCTGACAAACATGACAAGTGAGACAAGTAGCAAATTATAAGCAAACAAAACCATCATCCGAGCAAAAACCAACAACAACAAAAATAAACAACAATAGAGCTGCAAAGATGGTCCTTTTTTATTCTGTGAGACTTATAGTTCCAAACAAAGGGGAGAATGATAGAGTCCAGTTTACTGAAAAAAGATTTAGTAAAGTATATAGGCAGGTTTTGAAAAAGACAAAGCAGCTGAGGGAGAAAAATCATTTTAATAGCGTTCAATCTACCCAACAGAGAGATGGGGAGTGTTTTCCAGAATTGAATATTGCTTGCTAACTTGTTTAACAGGGTGGGGAAATTAGCCTTATAAAGATCATTGTACTTCTTGGTGATTACTATCCCCAGATAAGTTAAGCTGTCAGATGCTATTCGAAAGGGAAGCTGTTTGAGCCATTCTTGATCCTCAACTTGTATTGGCAGTAGTTCACTCTTGCTCCAGTTGATCTTGTACGCGGAGAAAGTACCGAATAAATGGAATGTTTTTAGTATTGATGGAATTGTAATCCTAGGTTGAGTAGCATATAACAAAATGTCATCTGCGTACAATGAAATTTTATTCTTGGTGTATTCCGTATTATAGCCATGGATCTCTGAAAGTGATCGAATTGTTTCGGCGAGCGGCTCTATGGCAAGCGCAAACAGTAGTGGGCTAAGCGGGCAGCCTTGCCTTGTGCCCCTGCCAAGCAGAAAAGGGTCAGAAAGAGTTTGATTAGTTAGTATTCTGGCCCGGGGGGCATTATATAAGAGCTTAGTCCAGGACACAAATTTATCACCACAGTTGAATTTCTGCAAGACCGTAAATAAGTATGGCCATTCGACCTGGTCGAATGCCTTTTCTGCATCCAAACTGAGGATAACAAGATCTTTTTTGGGAAATCTAGGAGAGTGCATGATATTTAAAAGACGTCTAAAGTTGTGGGAGGAATTTCTTTGGGGGATAAACCCTGTTTGGTCAGGGTGAATCAGCTCGGATATGAAGGCATTAAGTCTTCTGGCCAATGTCTTGGCCAGGATTTTTTGATCCGAGTTTAATAATGAAATTGGCCTATATGAACCCACTTCTTCTAAGTCTTTCCCTTTTTTGGGGAGAAGGGTGATAACGGCTTCTGTCAGCGTCTGAGGTAGTACCCCGTCATCATATGACTGGGTATACATTTTACGTAGATAGGGAGCCAGCAATCCTCCAAACTTTATATATCTCATTGCTGAGCCCATCAGGGCCAGGACTTTTGCCATTTTTCATTGATCCAATGGTCGCTAGTAATTCCTTACATGTAATATCTGCCCCTAAGGCATCACGGTCCGCTTGACTCAGTGATGGGAGTTCACATTTATCTAGAAATGATTGCATAGTTTCTGTTATAGGATTAACTTCAGAAGTATACAGTGTTCCATAGAACTGCCTAAATCTTTCATTAATATCTTTGGGGGAGGTAAGGATATTTCCTGAACTTGACTTAATTCTGTGGATCGTCCTGTCATTTTCAAGTTTTCGTAGTTGTCTTGCTAATAATTTATGTGGCCTATCACCGAATTCAAAATATCGCTGTTTTGTAAAAATAAAGGCTCTGCAAATTCTATCCGACAATATTTTGTTTAGTTAATATTTAAGATTTGAAATTTTTGTATGTTTCCCTAATAAGGGGTGTAGGGCATTCTCCATGTCTAACTGGTGGATCTCATCCTCAAGTTCTAGTTGTTTTGCTTTGTTACGCTTCTTGAGAGAGGATTGGAAAGAAATAATGCACCCTCTCAAATAGGCCTTAAAGGCTTCCCTCAATAGTGTAGAAGAAGTACCTTCCTTATCATTAGTTTCAAAAAATATCTTAATGTTTGACTCTAGATAATCACAAAACTTTGCATCTGTGATGAGCTGAGGATTAAACCTCCAGTTTCTCTGGACAGGCTCATTTTCGCCAAGCTTTAATGAAAATGATATTGGGCTATGGTCAGAAATAATAATATTGTGGTATTTTGCGTTATAGGAAAGTGGCAATAGTTTGCCATCAACTGAGAAAAAGTCTATCCTAGTATATATATTATGTACTTTAGAATGAAAGGAATATTCTCTACCAGTAGCATTAGAAATCTGCCACACATCAAAGAGATTCATATTTTCAATATAGGATTTCAGAAGATTGCATGCCTTGGAAGGTTCCACCCTCTGTGTAGAAGACCTATCCAAATACGTGTCCAATACCAGATTAAAATCTCCACCAATGATTAGATTAGTACTAGAAATATCTGGGATCAGATTTAAAACCTTTCTAAAAAATTCCGGATCGTCGTTATTTGGTCCATATATATTTAATAGTGTTACTGGTGTAGAGCAAATCTCTCCCACAACAATAACATATCTCCCGTCCCTGTCTGCTACTGTAGTTAGGTGCTTGAAGGGAACTCCCCTACGGATCAGGATAGCTGTGCCTCTAGTCTTTACTGAAAAGTTGGAGTGATAAATATGTTGTACCCACCTACACCTAAGCCTAGCATGCGAGTCATTTTTCAGGTGGGTTTCTTGTAAAAAAAATAGCATCAGCTTGTAATGATTTAAGGTGTGCAAGCACTTTGCCTCTTTTAACTGGTTCATTAATACCATTGACATTCCAAGAGCAGAATGTCACATCATCCCTCCTCTTCTCTTTACATGCAACGTTGTGCATTACGTCGGGTGACTACACGCATCTATCCTTAGACTCTCTCCTCCCTCTGTTGGATATATGTAACCATAAGTTAAATGACACTCCAACCACCCTCCCACCCCTGCCCACCCCCGTCTCGCCCAAAATACACTTAAACAGAAAAACAAAAACATTATCAATCGTAATAATGTGTAGTCTAACCTCTCTAAACCGAGAATGAACTCTAGCAACCAACTGTGGTTGAACTCTTGATCCTACTGTAGTTAGCCCTACAGTTGTAAAGCTTACAACAAAACCTATGTAGCTACAAAGTAGCTTAGTTATCTCTCATTAACAAAATTGAATGTAAACTCCCATATCTTAGCAGACCTTACTGAAATAAACACAAAACTCCAAGGCAAACACTTATTCACAAACCCCCAGGCCATACAAGGTGTCCCCCCACCATCAGTGACTTAAAGCCATGCTGTCTTAAGTGCGAGATGAAATACAAAGAAATAACATATTCACTAAAGAAACCAAGTTATTCAAACTACCAAATGAAATATGCATTCTGGTGGGCAGGCTGGCAAACAAAATATTGCATTATAATAGGTGAGAGGGGGAAAAAGGGGGAAAACAGAAACTCAGGCCTCGTCAAAAAAGATAATAAATAAGCATCAATATGTTTCTTAGGCTCTTGAGCTCAGTCACCATTCTTATCAAAGTGTTATTGTTACTTTAATTGTGATTACGTATGCATGGGCCTATTACTTGTCCATAGGTGGCTCTCCATAACATCTCTGGTCTAGTTGACATTTACCTCCAGTCTCTCTCAGAAATGAATGAGCCATGTTCTAAAGGTGTGCAGGGTCCGTGAATGTGGTCTCTTTCACGTTATGTGTCACTCTCAACTTGGCTGGGTATAGGAGTCCGAATTTAACTCCAGGTTGGTCTCGCAGCAACTTCCTGGCCAGAGAAAAGGCGGCTTGGTGTTTAACTACAGCGGGTGGAAAGTCTCTGAAAACGTGAATTCGCTGCCCTTGATACGTGAGATTTTTGGTTTTCATGACTTTCTGCAGTATGTCCTCCAGAGCATGACAGTAGTGCACCCTTAAAATCAGGTGTCGAGGAGGCTCTTCCTCACCAGGGCGCACCCTCAGGGCTCTATGAGCTCGGTCAATCACTGGTTTTTCATCCAGCTGTAGTGCATCCATAAGCAGCTGTGCCACGAAATCCCTGGTTTTCTGACCCTTTTCTTCCCCTTCTTTAACTCCTGCTATTCTCAGATTCTGACGTTTAGATCGTCCCTCCAAGTCCAAACACTTTTCTGACAGATGTTCAACTTGGCTGTGTAGCTGCTTTACCCTAGCTTCGAGGTCCACAACAGTATCCGAAGTAGCAGTAGCTGACTCTCCAAACTTTTCAGCGTCTCATTTTGGGAGTCGAGTCGGACATTTACTACGGAGAATGCAGCGTCGCTTTCAGCTTTCAGAGCAGCAATTTCGCTTCTCAAAGTTGTGCTTACATCAGCAATCCTTTCGTCAATCTTGCTGCAAATGTCCGACTTAGCCTGGGACAACTCCGCCTGCAGCGATGCTATAGCGGCCAACACCGCTTGGCTGTCCGTGCTCTGCACGCTCGACTCCGGGTTCTCATTCCCACTCTGGATCGGTGCTTCAGTCGGGCCTCCATCGCCATTCGGCTCAGCCTTAGAGGTCCCCACTCGTTTCGGCATTTTAACTAGACAGTCGGTGTGTGGAGTGTTTGGGATGCAAAATAGAAAAAACGCTTGGTTGAAAATTGCACAGGTTTTGTTTTAAATGTAGTTTTAACGTGAAATCTGTAGGAGCTACAGCAAGACGCGTCTTATCTCCTCATTGCTCCACAGCGCCCCCCCCCAGCACTTAGATTTAACATTTATATTTATATTTATAATTAGCATTTAGATTTTGATTTAATATTTAGATTTAGCATTTATATTTACATTTAGCATTTAGATTTAGATTTAATATTTAGATTCAACATTTAACATTTAGGTGCCACATTTAATATTTAGATTTAACTATTTAATATATTTCTAAGTTAACAAATATTGCTGTAAATGTGGTAAAAGGTGACGTTAAAAAATTCACAATACTTTTTTAAACACTGTTTGAAGCTAAATGTGGCAAAATGTTGATGTTATTTTCAGTGTGAGACACTTTACAAACGGCACCCCATATAAATCTACTGTAGGTGGATAAAATATTTAATATTTATCATTCTTTCGTGGTTACACCATTTGACATTTTCAGGAGCATTCAGTCTTACTTTTGATAAGAAATGGTGCAAATAGCATTTCAAATGACATAAAACCAACAAAAATACAGAATGTACATTTTAACAAATCTGATGCATGCTTTTAAAACTATTTTAAGATATTTCTGAATTGCTTATCTTGCCAGCCCTTATTTGCCACTGACCCTAAAACAAGAATTTCAGAAAAACAGCCTTGTCAGAAGTTTAAATAGCTAAAAGTAACTGTTGATCAGTTACATTTAGCTATTTAAACAATATCTTCATTACTTTCAGCTGACTAATGATATTTTCCATTGTCAGTTACTTTAAGCTAACTGTTTCAACTGTTTTTATTCATTATTTTTGGCTAGCCAATGCTATGTCAACCATGTGTCAGGTACTTTTAAGTAAGTATTTTACCTGTTCATTCATTACTTTTAGCTAAGTGATGCTATTTCAGCTGTTTATTAGTTACTTTTAGCAGTTTCAACCATTATTCATCACTTTGAGATAACTACTCACTTACCTATGTGCCATTGTCAGCAACTGATGGCGTAATGTGTAGCGTCCCATTTCCTAGGTTAAGATTTCAAACCCTACCACATATGGCTCCATTCTGAAGGACCGCTACTCAGTGTAGGGCATTCCAAAATTAGGCGCAGGGCCAAGGGGGAGAAACTGGGATTGGGCTATTTAGTTACGTGTGTAGTTTAAAAGTGTACATTTTTGAGGAGCTGAAGTTGAATGTCTGTCAAAAGTTTTTAATGCTTTCTGTATGTTTACACTGCAAATATCTGTCCTGCCAATCAAATAAATACTGTATTCAATACTAGTTTGTACTTTATTTGAAAAAGTTGTTTAAAATATTATTTTGGTAATTTCACCTTTCAATAGCAGTTTTGCAGCTGCAAAACTAGTGCTGGGTTAAAATAATCGATTCATCCTATTAAAATCAATCTTCATTTGGATGACCCCTTTTGATCCGTAAAATCCAAGATCGATCTTTCAATATACACTTTTGCCACGGACGTGTGAAGCTTTAATCTTTTTCATCTTGCTGGGAATAAACAAGCTGCATCGCTAAGTTATTATCGACTGTAGTACTGAGAAGCTCCGACGTTATCAACTCTTTTATCTGCAACTGTTAGCTTACTTTTTACATTTTGGTGTAATTTATTATGATGCTGCCACGGCCCTTCCTCCTGCTGTCTGTTCATCAGGAATGCTGAGCCACATTTACACAGACACAGACAAACACAGAGTAGAGATGCCGGGGAGGAGTCAGAGAAGTGAAGATACCTTGAGCTGACAACAACTACGCTTGTTACTAATGACAAAATCAATTCTTTATCAGTACGGCTGTCTAGCACAACATGTAGAAAAACAATATTTTAATCTGCTTTGTCCGCAGTCTCTCAACCACCGCCGCTAATCTTATATTATAAACAAGTACAGAGGCTTTCCAGCTAATAGCAAATTGTTTATTACAAGCTGAAACAACAACTGTTTATGTCTAAAGGTTTACCTTTGCTTGCCTCGTATCTTAACACTTAACAAAGGTAAGGTTACCTGCAGGCAGTGAATGTCCTCAGCAGTAGAGGAAGGACTAGAGAGGACAGGAGGACTGATACTTACTGACGTCTGTGTTCTTAATTCTTTCTAAACTTCACTCAGTATTGTGATGTCAGAAATATTAAATTCAATTCAATTCAATTCAATTTAATACATTTATTGTCATTGCAGAGCAGTACAACAGAATTTTGTGATCTCTGGGCTAATACACATAAAAACAGTAAAAGACAATAAACAATCACCAGCAACAGTGAGACACATAAATACACTATGGGTAAAAAAAAAAGAGACTATATAATGCAGTAATAAATAAATAATATAAATCCACATGAGGTGTAACACGAGCAGTAGTACAGACTTAACTGCACATCTGGCCCAGCCAAGGAGCATACACAGTATACTACTGCATATTAGATGGATTAATTATCTTAATAGCACTTGGATAAAAACTGTTAAGGAGTCTGGAAGTGCAAGATCTCATAGACCTGTATCACCTTCCAGAAGGTAGAAGTGTGAAGTGTTGGTGTCCTGGGTAGGAAGAATCCTTAACTATGTTTGTGACCCTACGGAGACAGCGGCTCTTGTACAAGTCCTCAAGTGCTGGTAACTGCGTATCAATGATGTTCTGGGCTGACTTGACGACCCTCTGGAAAGCCTTCCTCTCAGCAGCTGTGCAGCTGGAAAACCACACTAACATGCCTATGTCAGGATGCTCTCATAGCGGTGATAGAAAGACACAGGCACTGGAGACTCTTGACGTATTGCGGTAAGCGTGTTGTGTCATTTCCGGTGTTTCTGTTAGAACGTCTCTGTGGTGCTCTAGCAAATTCTACCAGCCTGCTTTCTGCTATTCCTCACTTCAGTTGCTTAACATCTAATTCAAGTCTTAACCCACACTAGTTCTGTTTAAGCACTCATAGCTCTCCTCCTTTTTACGACTTTCTTGCTAATCTCTTAGCTGTTGTTTGCACGTTATTAGCCTTGTTAGCTACATTAGCTTAACAGTTAGCAATGGCTTCTCCTGCTCTTTCTTGCTCGGTGTGCCAGATGTTTAGTTATGCCTCTGCCTCCTTTAGCGACAGTGGTAATTGTAACAAGTATAGTTTAACATGTACTAATGCCACAAACTTGAGCGTATCAACTTCATTCCACTTCTAATGCATGCAGAACAAGTTGGTGAAGCTACCTTATGAATGCTGTGAAGCTACGTCTAATGGTGTCCATGTGGCGGCGTGGTGACTATCGATCCCTCGCCACTAAATACGTTTGGCTTTTTGATGGCTTCAACAACCTCATCTCCTCATGAAAATTGATACACAGTTCAAGAATGGCAAGCTCTTGCATCTGATAGGGGCGTTGCCCATGGGGGGGATAAATGCCTCTATAGCGCCCCCTTTAAAACTTTCAAAAACCCCTCCCCTTAGGGGTTTTTTTGGAGTTGGAACATGAAAATTGGTACACATGTGTATGTTGTACAGACGCACGTAAAAGTCTCTGGCACCAATGGTCTACTCCAAACAGGAAGTCAGCCATTTTGATTTTGACTTGTTATTTTGGCGTGATTTTCACATGTTGTATTTTGACGAACTAGTCCTATGGATTTCATCCAATCGACTTCAAATTTTTTACAGATCATCCAGAGACCATGCTGATCAAAGTTATTAAAAGCTTTTCTCTATGTCAAGGGGCGTGGCCTCCATGGCACCACCATCTTTGATGCATCGCCATGCATATTGAAGCAGCTCTCTGTCCCACATACTTCATCCAAACTGCTTCAAAATTTCTGTGCATGATAAGAGCCCCGCCCTCAATGCCTCCATATGCTCGTAGGCAATCTTGCTCATGCCGCCCCCTTGTGGAAACAGGAAATGCCCTATTATACATTGACACTGTCATATTTGCTCGAAACTTCACGTGTGATGACAGTCCACCCCTGAACGCACCTGCCCACATCTGGTTACGCTCGTAGCGCCACCTGGTAGAAGAACGAAACTTAGCGTTTTTCGCTCCTGCCAGGTTTTTTCTCCCTTCTCGCTCTGCGCCACAACAGCCGCATGCCTCAGGCCCCCACAGTTGCATGGGGGAGCGAGGGCCCGATCACAGCTGCTTGCAGCTTTAATTATTAGGGCCCGAGCAGGTCACAGACCTGCGAGGTCCCTATTGTTTTTCAAATGATTATTATTAGGGCCCGAGCGACAATGAAGTTGTCCGCGGAGGACCCTATTGAAATCATGCTGTTTATTATTATCATTATTATTATTATTATTATTATTATTATTCCGACATTTCGTGTCCCAATTTCGCCCCTTTCCCAAATTTCAAAATGCTTCTAACTTTCCACATTCGTCCGGCCACATCCGAAATTCGATATTTTTGGGTGGTTGCACATGGTCGGGCGTAAAATGCCGAAATAGCGCCCCCTACAAATTTTCAAAATAACCTCCCCATTGGAGTTAGATTGCCGTATGCAAACAAAATTTGGTATGCACATGTATCATACCCAGACGCACAAAAAAGTCTCCTAACATCATGGTAAAAACCCCGACAGGAAGTCGGCCATTTTGTTTTGAATTTTTTTGTTACGGCGATTTCCACAACTTAGATTTGAACGAACTTGTCCTAGGGATTTTGCCCGATCAACTTCAAATTGGCTACAGATCATCCAGAGACCATGCTGATCAAAAGTTGTGCTCTGCATGTCTGTAGGTCACAGGGCGTGGCTGGTAAGGTGTGACAAATTTTGGCGACGTTTCAGTTTCTCGCCATCGAATTTCGAACGGCTCTCATGCCCACATACTTGATCGTAGCAGCTTCAAACTTGCTGGACATGATGATGGAGCCATCATCATGTCCAGCAAGTTTGCCCTGAATTCCCCAATATGTTAATATCCCTCCTTACTCATAGCGCCCCCCGGTGGAAACAGGAAGTGACCAGTTCTTACTTTAACGTGTACTGATGCCAAAAACTTGACCCCATCAACTTCATTCCACTTCTAATGCATGCAGAACAAGTTGGTGAAGCGACCTTATGAACGCTGTGAAGCTACATCTAATGGTGTCCGTGTGGTGGCGTGGCGATTATCGATCCCTTGCCACCAAACAGGTTTGGCTTTTTGATGGCTTCAACGACCTTATATCCTTATGAAAATTGATACACAGGTCACGAATGGCGAAAGTTCTTACATCTGATAGGTGCGTCGCCCATGGGGGGCACAAAATACCTCTCTAGCGCCCCCTTGAAATTTTCAAAAACCCCTCCCCATAGGGTGTTTTTTTGGAGTTGGAACATGAAAATTGGTACACGTGTATGTTGTCCAGACGCACATAAAAGTCTCTGGCACCAATGGTCTACTCCAAACAGGAAGTCGGCCATTCTGATTTTGACTAGTCCTAGGGATTTCATCCAATCGACTTCAAATTTTTTACAGATCATCCAGAGACCATGCTGATCAAAAGTTGTGCTCTGCATGTCTGTAGGTCAAAGGGCGTGGCTGCTATGGCGCTGCCATTTTTGATCCATCGCCATGCATATTCAAGCAGCTCTCTCTCCCACATAATTCATCCAAACTGCTTCAAAATTTCTGTACATAACAAGAGCCCCGCCCTCAACGCCTCCATTAGCTTTTAGGCAATCTTGCTCATGGTGCCCCCTTGTGGAAACAGGAAATGCCATCTTTTACACTGACAAACACCAATCTCAAGCTCCTGACCTGATCAACTACTTTTTGTGGCAGTTGATGAATCTCCACAGTGACACACATGTCCTTTCATGTTGCAGGCTGCCACGGCGGTGGTGGTGACTTTTCATCCTTCATCACGGAACATCAACTTGGTATAAATCCTTCATACATTGTCCAATTTGCTCGAAATTTCACATGTGTGATGAGGGTCCACCCCTGAACGCACCTGGCCACATCTGTTTATGCTCGTAGCGCCACCTGGTGGATGAATGAAACATTGCGTTTTTTTCGCTCCTGCCAGGTTTTTTCTCCCTTCTCGCTTCGCGCCACAGCCCCCACGTGCCTCAGGCCCCCACGGTTGCATGTGGGAGCGAGGGCCCGATCACAGCTGCTTGCAGCTTTAATTATTATTATTATTCTTTCTTTTTTCCGCCGCCTCTTTAAACTGGAATTTGACCCCCTAAACATGCTCCAAAACTCACCAAAATTGGCACGCGTGTCAGGACTGGCGAAAAATTTTATGAAATGAAAAAAATAATCCGAAAAGTGACAAAATGGCCTCTCTAGCTCCACCTAGCCTTTTAGGCACACTAAAATGGCTGCTGCGGCTTGTAGGAATGACGTAGAAAGATCAAACCAAAACTGGCTTGTTCGTCTCATCGAGACCTACAAATCACACGGCCACACCTCTGAACCCAACAGGAAGTGAGCTATTTCCCTTTCTAAATAAGATTTCGCTTCAAAAATGCTCTTTTTCAAAATTTCTTAAAAAATCAACTCCTCCTTCACCATTTATCATATGGGCTTCAAACTCGCACACATGACAGATGAACTCGTCCTAATCAAATACCCTGTACAACATTTTCATTACTCGAATGGTTTGGATTTTATGGCATCTTACAGGTGATGTCTTCCAAAACCGATTTTTGCTCCACCTAGACACACTAAAATGCCTGCTGTGACCCGTACGAATGTTGTAGAAAGACAAATCCAAAACTGGCGTCTTTGTCTCCTTGAGACTTAAAATCACACTTTTTGACTCCACAAACATGAAAGCTATATATGTCTGCATTAGGAAGGAGTGTATCTCTCTGGTGATAACTTCAGATTGACAATCGGACCCATGGTTTGGGAGCACGAAGGACTAGTTCCAGAAATTTGAAAGCCATCTTCAACTTCTTTGCCTCTTCCCATTCCTCTCACTCAACTGCATGCAGTCATTAATTAGCATAACAATGGCTTCACTCTGACAGACACAAGACTGTGTGTGTGTGTGTGTGTGTGTGTGTGTGGTCACACACACCTGACAGGATAACAGTGACCAAACTGACCAGCTCATGTGTCTCATTCCTACATTTTCCTAAATAAATGCCTGATAGCATGTAAATGCAAGATTTCCAGGTCAAACTCTTTTGCATCATTCAGAATGTGAATCAAATCTGTAGCTAAAACTGTGCTGCAGCATTACACGATCAAATACATGTAGTCCTGCTCAGTTTCTCCACTGAAATTAACTAGTGTCTGCCTGCTGTTACATCAGGAAAGTATACACATCTTTGTGTTACACTCCAAAATGACAAGCTCCTTTGTCTTTATAAAAATGGTTTCCTTTTATGATTTACTCTCCTTTATAATTCATGTTTTGTCCATGTTAATATTTGTTATCCTGTTAAAATGTATATTATGTATTTATATATTCATGTACTTACATCACAATGTGTTACACAACAAAGCAGGAGTACTGTCACCACAGACCTTTGTTTTTTACAGTACATGGGGAACACTTCAATTCTTAACAGTATGACAGACACCATGTTGCTGTTAACATTATATAATTACTTAATCATGACAGTGTATTTCATTTCAATGTGGATGTTTTGGACAAGACATTTTGTTTCTATAGCTGACATATCACAGGTACATTTTAGTTAATACATTGGTTGAAAATTAAATACATATTCAGGGTCCAACATTAACGGTTGCCCGAATGCCCGGGGCAAGTAAAAATAGCCGGCGGGCCAGCAGACCCTGTGCAGACATGCCCGATTGGGCAAGGAGCACCGACTCGGATTATTATTTTTTTTTTTTAAATCGCGGGCAGGAATTATACCACAGCCAAACGGTCAGTGCTGTAATCCCCCCCCCACCCATACGGCCAGTGTAGCATGTCCTGTTTTTTTTTTTTAACATTAACATGACAATCAGCAAGGCTACTGCTAACAAGTTAATGTACTGACACTCCTCAGACAGACACACACACTTACCGGACAGCCTGTCAGTCCTTAGCCGCTAACGTTAGCTGTTTTAATGTACAACACAGGTACCAAACAGAAACTTTTACAAAGGGTCATAATGTGCTTCTAGTGTCTGTCAAATCGCCAGCGAAAGTTGTTTACACTGCCTGCTCTCATGGGACAAAGATCATCTGAGAAGGAAGATGGTTCACTCTGCTCTGCCGCCAGGAACAAACTGGGAGGCAAAGATCCTCTCTGAGGAAGAGGGTTCACTTTGCTGCAGGGTTCACCAAAACGTTTTTTTGTTTTTTCTTTTAATAAACTGAACACACATTGAAGAACATACAAGATCCTGTAGAGAATTAATACATATAATACAATACAATAAACATTGTCAAATTAAATGAAGGAAGAGGTTTTTTTTAGTCAAATAAAATATTAGGGATTTATGTAAAACTATACATAGAGACATATAAATAATTATATAATTAAAGATATGTAGGCTATGTTAGGTGAATACCCCTGTCAGTGACACTGACAACTGGCACTGGCAAAAGAACTGGAGTTGGTCCCTGGACACTGCACTGCGGCTGCCCACTGCTCCTAGTGTATACAGTAGGATGGGTCAAATGCAGAGGTCGAATGTATGTAATGTGCTGAGAAAGGACAATAAAGAATCTTCTTCTAATAATTATTTCTTAATAACTAGGAGATAACAAAAGAATAGTGAGATTTCAAAGACTTAAAAAAAATAAGTGACATGAATCAAAACAACAAGAAACAAGATATATCCCCAGTCAAGCACACCCAGTTTCAATGAACTCAGTACTGTTTTTCAACACATATATTGTTTTGTCTTCATTCAATGTAGGTAGCACATATTGTTATTGCGCCATTGGTTTTGGCCTTGGTGCCCCACATTTTGGCCGTGATGCCCCAATAAATTTGCATTTATCAAAGGCCAAAGTGGCCTTGCCCTAAAAATGACTTAATTCCAGGTCTGTAATCATGTCTTTCCTCTCCTGTTTCTGTCCTCGGAGGGGCCAGTTGCAGTGTGCTGCTTTTTTATGTGCTGCTGCCTCCATTGGCTGAGCGTCTCTGCTGACGTAAGATATAAGTCATGAGCGAAAATATGCACCACACAGCCAGAAAAAGATCTTCTTAAGCAGGGCAAGTAAGAATTTAGATGGGGCAAGGAGATTTGAGAAGTAGTTGCCCGGCAGGGCAAGTAGGAAAAAACCTTAATGTCGGACCCTGCATATTTGCATTCTCTTGACAATGCTTGTTTTATCGACATTTTGACTCTTATGAATAATTCGCACTGTCTACGTGAGCTGGAGGCTGACAGCGAGAGCCCGAGGTCCCATTCATCGCTGCTTGTAGCTTTAATTTCCTCTGTAATCTCAACATATACGTGATTTTTTCCATTGTGTAAATATTTCTTAGAATTGTTAACCATTCAGTATGGGTGGGGGGATCCTGTTTACGCCACCTTAGTGTAATTGCTTTCTTTGCAGCTATTAATAGTATTTGTAGAGATATATCCTTTTCCTGCTGTAAATTGCATCCGGTTTCATCCCAAGAATTGCTATCAGAGGGTCTCTTACCAGTTCCACATCTAATATCTTGTTCACAGTGGTAAATATTGATTTCCAAAAGTGATTTAACAGTGGACATTGCCAAAATATATGTAAATGAGTAGCTATGGTCTCACCACATTCCCCCCAGCACATACTTGTCTGATTTGAATTCATCTTTGCCACACTTTAAGGCATTCTAAAAAATCTGTTGACTATCTTCCATTGAAACTCCCGCCACAAATTGGCATTAGTAACTGTATGTATCTGAGTACAGATCTTTAGCCACTGATCCTCACTAATTTTATGTTGTAACTCTTTGTCCCACTTTTCTTTCACATGACAAGTATTGTCCATTGTCATTGAGATCAGGATTCTATATATAGTAGTTATTGGTTTATGTATAGAATCTCCTTCCTGAATTTTTGATAAATATTTTTCTATGAGAGAGGGCTCTGCTAATCTGTTCCTGCTTGGGTGATTAAATATAAAACTTCTTATCTGTAGGTATCTGTATAGTTCTGCTTTAGATAAATTAAAATCTGCCCTTAGTTGATCAAATGATTTCAAGTTTTCATTACTAAATAATTGATGTATAAAGTTTAACTTCATATGTGTCCAGTTTCTAAAACCTACATCAAATTTAAGAGGCAAGAAGTCTTTAATATAGCTTATTGAGCTTAAGACGGAGAGATCTCTTGGTAGCTTAAACATTTGCTGTACCTCTTTCCAAGCCCCATAGGTGGTCTTTGACCATTCTCCAGGAAAATCTCGGATTGATTTAATCCTAGTAAAAGGAATTACTGAAAGAGGTATATTAATACTATCACTTTTTTCCATATTGAGCCATCTTGTATTTATATCATCTGACAACCACACTGTCATTGCTCGTAATTGTGATGCTATTCAGTACTTTTTCAAATTAGGCATTCCTAATCCCCCCTTGGCTTTTGCTAATTGTGGTACTTTATATCTGACCCGAGGCTTCTTACCCTGCCATATAAATGGTTATATGAGACAGTCTATAAGAATAAACATAGATTTAGGAGGAGCAATTGGTAGAGTCTGAAAAAGAAATCTTGGAAGTAAATTCATTCTAATAATCTCCACTCTTCCTATTAATGTGAGAGGGAGTGTACTCCAGCGATTTATATCTTTTTGAATTTTTTCTACTAATTTTGTATAATTTGCTTCGTACAAATTTAATTCAGAAGATATATTTATTCCCAGATACCTAATGCCTTCCCTAGGCCATTTAAATAACAATACATCTTTCAACTGGGGAGAAATCAGATTATTCATAGGGAATGCTTCTGTTTTGGACACATTTATTTTATAACCTGAATAAAGTCCAAATGTCTCGAGACACCTCATTAAATTTGGAATACATTTAGCAGGATCAGATATATACATAATTATGCCATCTGCATATAATGACAACCTGTGCTCCTCCCCGTTCACTTCAATACCACTTATATCTGAGCTTTTCCTTATTAATTGCGTAAGGGGTTCTATACGCAGAGCAAATAGGAGAGGCGAGAGGGGGTCTCCTTGCCTACAGCCCTTTCCCAGCTCAAATTTATGAGAGAAATACCCATTTGTATATATATATTTATATATAAATATTACTGAAATGATTGTCTCCTTCCAATTTTGAGGGAGTTCCCCAGTTTCAAATGCGTATCTGTAGGCTATCTCTAAAATCAGACTTAAGTCATCTACAAAAACCTTGTAAAATTTGTTACAATATCCGTCTGAGCCCGGGCTTTTGTTATTTTTCAACCCTTTAATTGCCTCTACTATTTCCTCTCTTGTTATAGGACCATCTATAGCTTGTGAAGTCTCATCAAACAGCTTTGGCAATTTTATATTTTCTAAGTAAATGCCTAATTTTTTAGGGTCTGTGCATGTATCTGTATTTGAATACAGTTTTTTGTAAAAGGTAGCAAAAGCTTCCAATATCTCATCTGGTTTATAAAGAAAAGGCTTCTCTGAATCACTATTTTTAACCTTTTGTATAATTGTTAAACTTGTCTGTTTTTTAAGTTGAGATGCTAAGAGTCTACTAACTTTACTTCCATGGTCATAATAGCGTTGTTTTAGGAATCTTAGATTTCTCTCAATATTTTCTGAGTAAATTTCCAAGAGCCCTCTTGGCTTCGCCAAGTTGGGTCAAATCATTTGTAGTTAACTGACTTTTATGTTTTTGTTCCAACTGCTTAATTTGTTTTTCAAGTTCTATACGTTTATTCTCTCTTAGTCTCTTCTTAGCTGATGCAAATGCAATTATCTTTCCCCTCAAAACTACTTTAGCTGCCTCCCATAAGATCACTGGTGATATGTCCTCTGTGTTATTGAGTTCTAGGTATTGGGCTAATTCTGTCTTCATGTAGTCTTTAAAGATGTTATCATTAAGAAGGGAGACATTTAGCCGCCAAAGGCTTGGACTAATACATCTTCCCAAATCCCATACCAGACTAATTGGGGAGTGGTCACTTAAAGTTATATTGTGGATTTTACACTCCAAAACTCTATGACACTCATTTTTAGCAACAAGGAAATGATCAATTATCGAGTATGAGGAATGTGGATTAGAGTAAAACGTGTAATCACGCTCCCCTGGGTGTAAAGTTCTCCATGCATCAATGAGTCCTACATCCTCAATCACATGATTGAGAGCCTGACTCGCACCCGAAGGTGTAGCACGTGAGGGTGGGTTTTTATCCAGTCTATTTGAGAAAACACAATTAAAATCTCCTCCAATTAATAGAATTCCCTTTGCCTTTTCCATACTGAATTCATTCACTTTTTTAATAAATGTAGGAATATTTTCATTTGGGGCATAAATATTCAGCATAGAGATAGTTACCCTACATATGGAACCATTCACTAATATAATTCTTCCTTCCTTATCAGTAAATTTTGAATGCATACAAAACTGGAGTGAGCTATGTACAAGTATTGCTACCCCACACCCCCTACCTGAACTATGGGATGAATAATACATTTGACTTGCCCATGACCTCTTACGTTTTTTATGTTCAGAGTCTGACAGGTGGCTTTCTTGTATAAAGGCTATCATACATTTAAGATGTTTAAGCTCATTAAGATTTTTTTTTTTCTTTAAGGGACTACGTAGACCCTTAACGTTATAACTGATTACTCTTATATCTTTCCTTGGTAATTGCATTTTGTTTATCTAACCATTTGTTTTGTAGTTTACAAGAAGATTGTAAAGATGAATGACCCTGAGGTGAAACTTTAATCATAACCCATGACATAAAACCAAATATTAGAATAAACACAATAACTATATATACTTGAATATTCAAAATCCAGATTTCCATGTATATTTATGTTATCCCATAAATATATGGGGTTTCCTTACAGTATAGATAACAAAATCACAAAAAATATTTGAATCGAAAAAGGAAAACTGTTTACTGCAAAGAAATAAAAGATTATCCAGATCATCCACATTGGAGTCTGGGCCTTGACTGCATATCGGTCTCTGCAGTCTCGCCGTAAATCTGTGTTTCCATCCATGTACACAGACCTCCCACGTTCATATCTCCCACTCAAATCCTAACTATTTACTATTTCTACTCCACCCCTGAAGGAAACATTACAGCAGTACACCTTTAATTTTTCCCCCTTCCTACCAAGATATTAACAAACCAGGTATCAAGGCTCATTTTCTATTCAGCCTTTTTACACTGTACGCCATTTCTCAAAAAATGGTTAACTGCAGCTGGCGTATCAAAGGTATGAGTGCGGTCTGCCTGGGTCACAAGCAGTCTTCCTGGAAAGATAACCCAGTGTTTGTCAAGCCCCTTCTCCCTAAGTTTTTGGCGAACTTCGTAGTAGTCACGTTGTTCTTTATATACCTCAGCCGACAAGTCCGGGTGGAATCTGATCTTGTTGTTTCGGTAGGTCACCTGACCCTTTGCTCTCGAAGCTTTCCATACACGTTCCTTGTCTTGATGGTTCAGGAACCTCACAATGAAGCTTTGGGGGGCAGAAGGATTGCACATTTGTCCGATTATACGGTGCGCTCGCTCTTTCACACTCATCTTCCAATTTCGGTGTGAAAGTCGTGCTTTAAGGATGTAATGGCTCTCATAAGGTCGACACCGGTAATGTTAGTCACCTGTCCGCCATCCAGTCTGGTTTCCGCCCCTCCCATAGCACAACTCTGGAACTGACTCCCACCTGACATCCACAACATTGACTTTCTTCCACTGTTTAAATCCAGACTCAAAACTCACCTGTTCAAATTAGCATACTCTCTATGATTGCACTGTACATTTATTTCTTGTTTTTTTTCCTGTGTTGTTGTCTTTCCTTGTTGTTATTTATCACTTTGATTACTATTGTACAGTGACCTTGAGTGTTTTGAAAGGCGCTTTTCAAATAAAATGTATTATCATTATTATTAATATCATTATGCGGTTATGAAAATCCCATCTATGTTTGCAGTCTGTGATTTGCTAGTAACAGACAGCAAGGTCCAGGGCTAAATTGGTGTTAGCACTACGTGGGATATACAGCCATAACAATAACATCTGTAAATTCACGGGGCAGGTAGAAGTGCCAGCATCTCACTGTAATATACTCCAGGTCTGTTGAGCAGTGTTTGTCGATGGTGGTCATATTCGTACACCAGTGGTTATTAGAGTATATACACAGCCCCCCTCCGCTGCTCTTGCCGGAGTCCCTGTTCCTGTGTGCCCAATGCGCTGTGCAGCCTGCTAGCATGATAGTCTCGTCAGGGATCTTGCTGTGGAGCCAGGTCTCAGTTATCCCCATTAGGGGGCAGTCCAGAACTGACTTTTGCGCCCTGATGATCATTTCCAGCTCACCCACCTTGTTGCCGAGCGATCTGGCATTAGTTAGATAGATACTGGGCATCGCTGGTTTGTGCGGTGCTCTCTTTAGCCTGGTTAGCACGTCAGCCACGCTTCTGCCTCCCCCAGGATATGAGTATATCTATGGCTCTGGATTATATACATACTGCCACATAACACTTGGATCTTTAAAAGATCATCTGTATGTAGAGTTGCTGGTCGACAACAGAACAAACGTAACAAACAAAACGCGCCGCCATCTTGTATTTTATTGACATTTTAGATTTGTTTAAAGTGAGATATTAAGTTTAGTGACTTTGCTGTTTTTATATTACTGTTGCTGAAACATTGAGTTATAAAATATTTTAATATTATATATATTATATTTTAATCCTGTTGTGAATTTATTCTTTTTAAAAAATATTATTCCTTGTAAAATTTACAGTATTGGTTATCTGAGGATCTCTTTCACATCCTAGCAAAAATTGGTATTGAAACTAAATATCGAATTTAAATCCAACTGAATCAGGACCTTGTGAATAGAAACTGAACAGTATCTCTAAAGAGGTGGCTTGTTTTAACAGTAACACTGGTGAGAGTGCAACATTTGGCAGTTGTACAAGGATACATGCAAAAACAATAAAGGGACGTCGTGATGCTTTTCTATGATGCTTTTCAGCTCTAACAAGTAATGTTTCTAAAATTCCATATACAGTATATTCCCAGTTTGCGTCACACTTACTTTCTCTTTCTTATCCTCAGTTTCGGGGCTTGGCAGTCGGACCTTTAGTTTGACTGACCCTTCTCTGAAAATATCTCCAAAGCCAACCCCTCGGACCTTCTTGGGCTGAGCGATGACTCCGTTCCCTGAGGCAGGTTGTGGGGATGTGGGGGTGGTAGTGCTTTCCATTCCACCTCCATCTGCAAAAGGAGATACAACAGGGTGAGACAGAGGATGAATTAGTCCACAAGTATCACATCTTACTGCTGTGTCTCCTGCTGCGATACTCTACAGGACTGAAAACATGATTTCCCTTGGAAAATACACTTTTTATCCTCTTTCAGCCACCAGAGAGTGCCAAAGTTGTGTTGATGTAATAAACAAAGATTATCATTAGAACATTCCTTAGTATATGAATGAAATATTCAGTTCTAAATAAATTTGTATCACATTTGATGCTACCTAGTATTTCCTCACATTGTAGGATTTAAATGTAGTCACTTAATATCCAACCTCAAGCCCTGGATCTTCAAATGCACGCACACACACAGGCACACACACAGGCACACACACACACACACACACACACATACACACAGAGCTGTTTAAAAAAGAAGTAGTGAAAGCATGCAGAGTGTATCTACATTGTTCTGGTAGCGTTCCTAAAGTGAACTACATTTTAAAGCTCCTCACACATTGACAGACACAGCTGAGTCTAAGAACAAATGAATCTACTCTGAGCTTTGTTTTTGGTATCGTGCCTAATCTAACATAATCTCAGTTAACCTTCTCTGATGTTTTTCCCTATAACCTACAACTTTCACATGAAGGAGGCACTGCTTGTTCGCTGTGCGCGTCTTACCGGCATCGTCTAATGCTGTGTCGTTTGAGTCTCCCTCCTCTCCCAGGGCATCCAGCTCTTTGACAAAGTTGGAGGGAAACAGTCCTGACTTGCCGTTCAAGTTGCCGCTCCACCAGCCCTCTTCAACCTGCACAGAGAACAAATAATAAGATAAAAACCACCTGAAGTGCTAATGTGAATTTTTTTCCCTGTCATTTTCAATGCAAAACAATCTGGTGCCTCCGGCCATGGCTATCGTCTGTGTGGAGGTATGAAAACTTTTAAAACCCATCCAATCTGACTTTAAGACAATTTAATAATTTTTAAGGCCTACCATTAGTAAATGTGTAATAGTGTGACATCTTCAGACTCTTTAAGGACCTGCAACCACCCTGGGATTATTTAACATGTCTCAGACCAAATTTTACACTGTAATACACACATTAGAGGTGTTTATTGTTCAAAGGCCACCACACACATTTCCCTTTACCTTATTTTTATTATTAGTACTTATTGCTGCAGTCAATATAAACCCACAGTTCATCTCCTACAGCCTGCACCACAAACAACCAGTTAACGGTGTATATTCAGTGGTTAAAAACATTTAGTGGTTGTAATACCACACCTACACCACCGTATCTCAAACAACACACCAAGTTCAAATAAACACAAGAAATTTGTGCTCTAGATAAAGGATCAGCACTCAGTGAATAACCTCCTAAGCCCTATGATAATCTATTATGGCAAGGCTTAACTATAAAGACCAATGAGCAGTGACAACTAACACGTCTTTGAGGTCATCAGGTAGGAACCTCCTTTCACCAGTTCTTCGTCTAGTTGGTCCCACAACACCTCCAGGAGGTTAGACAGTGATCTCTGGCGGCCCAGAGACACTCCCCTAATGCCAACTCACAACTGCTCTCTGCACCAACCCAACAACCTCCTTTACCTTACATTACACATGGCTTTCTCAGCCCAAACAGCACTGCCACCTTCAACAAACCCAGGCTTCGTTTATGCGAGCTCCAGGTTGTGACCATGCAAATACTACCTTTCCTAGCACATTCACCATACCTTATTTCAGACGCTACATATCATAACTCCAATATAAGCTAAAGTTAGAAAAAAAACTGAGTCTGCTGTCTTCTTTATCCTGAACATTCAAAGGTCACCGAGAAAATAGGCCAAGGCCAATGAGGATATCCCAGGAGATGATTCCCACTTGTCCAACCTTTCCAAAAGTATCAGATGGTAAACTTTATGTGAATTGGTTTGACATATTAGACATTTACAATCTGTAAAGTCAATGCATGCATTAAAGGTACCTCTTCAGTGATGTCTATGATGTCTCCGACTTTCAGCTCCAACTCATCTTCGTTCTGTGGCTGATACTCAAACAGAGCCTTGCACTGTCTCTTCTTGGGCTCTGTGAAAGGCAGGTCACATAACACCAGTTAGTCAACCATGCTGTTATATGGCCGAATGTGCATGTGAGCTGGTACCAGTCTGTGCTTTATCAAATAGGACGAGCTGTGTGTAGAGGCATGTCTCTGTCTCTTGCAGAATGTCAGAGGGGGCAGTGTGAGAACTGGAACAGGTGAGAAAGCAAGCAAGGTGTAAATCCAGGAAGTGGGAGTGGCAATCCACTGCCTCTGGGACTGTTCAGTAAGGTTGGCAGCAGACACACCCTGCTGAACAAGCAGAACAGAACTGCACACACAACATGGAACAACCAAAGAAGAATTAGGTTTGACCTGAATGTGTTAAAACCTTTTTAAAAAGTTTTCAACAAAGACAACACAAGGTACTGGTCCTGCGCCTCTGACACATTAAAATCTGGAAGAACACAGCAAAGTCACTTTCAATGCTTACACAGCTGCTTGCGCAGTTAGCTTGTATACTATATGACTTGAATGCCGCTGTCACACTGAACGTCACTCTGAGCCCCATTCAAACTTTACAACTTCATATGGATGACTATAATATTCAAAAATAATGATATTACTACAGACATTCCTGTAATCTGGCATGTCAATGTCTGCTCTGACAGCAGCTGTTGTATTCACTTATATAGGTGGTGTTTGACACAATTATCAGCATTCCAGCTCTGTACAACACCACAATGGATTTGAAATGAAACAATCAAGATGTGCTTTAAGTGCAGACTCTGAGCTTTAATTTGAGGGTATTTACATCCAAATCAGGTGAAGGGTGTAGGAATTACAACACATTTTATATGTGCCTTCCACTTTTTTTAAGGGACCAAAAGTAATTGGACAAACTAACATAATCATAAATCAAATTGTCACTTTTTCATACTTTGTTGCAAATCCTTTGCAGTCAATGATAGCCTGAAGTCTCGAACCCATGGACATCACCAGACGCTGGGTTTTGTCTCTGGTGATGCCAGGCCTCTGCTGCAGCTGTCTTCAGTTCCTGCTTTTTCTTTGGGCATTTTCCTTTCAGTTTTGTCTTCAGCAAGTGAAATGCATGTTCAATCGGATTCAGGTCAGGTGATTGACTTGGCCATTGCAGAACATTCCACTTCTTTGCCTTTAAAAACTCTTTGGTTGCTTTCGCAGTATGCTTCGGGTCATTGTCCATCTGCATTGTGAAGCGCCGTCCAATGAGTTTTGAAGCATTTGGCTGAATATGAGCAGATAATATTGCCCGAAACACCTCAGAATTCATTCTGCTGCTTTTGTCAGCAGTCACATCATCAATAAATATAAGAGATCCAGTTCCACTGGCAGCCATACATGCCCATGCCATTACACTACCACCACCATGCTTCACTGATGAGGTGGTATGCTTTGGATCCTGAGCAGTTCCTTCCCTTCTCCATACTTTTCTCTTTCCATCATTCTGGTACAAGTTGATCTTTGTCTCATCTGTCCATAAGATGTTGTTCCAGAACTGTACAGGCTCTTTTAGATGTTTCTTGGCAAACTCTAATCTGGCCTTCCTGTTTTTGAGGCTCACCAATGGTTTACACCTTGTGGTGAAACATCTGTATTTCCTCTGGTGAAGTCGTCTCTTAATTATTGACTTGGACACAGGTACACCCACCTCCTGGAGAGTTTTCTTGATCTGGCCAACTGTTGTGAAGGGGTTTTTCTTGACAAGGGAAAGGATTCGTCTGTCATCCACCACACTTGTTTTCCGTGGTCTTCCAGGTCTTTTGGCGTTGCTGAGCTCACCGGTGCGTTCTCTCTTTTTAAGAATGTACCAAACAGTTGATTTGGCCACACCTAATGTTTTTGCTATCTCTCTGATGGGTTTGTTTTGATTTTTCAGCCTAATGATGGCTTGCGTCACTGATAGTGACAGCTCTTTGGACTTCATATTGAGAGATGACCTCACCAGATTCCAAATGAATATACCACACTTGAAATGAACTCTAAGCCTTTTATCTGCTCCTTGTAAGTGAAATAACGAGGGAATAACACACACCTGGCCAGGGAACAGCTGAGTAGCCAATTGTCCAATTACTTTTGGTCCCTTAAAAAGGTGGAAGGCACATATAAAATGTGTTTTAATTCCTACACCGTTCACCTGATTTGGATGTAAATACCCTCCAATTAAAGCTCAGAGTCTGCACGTAAAGCACATGTTGACTGTTTCATTTCAAATCCGTTGTGGTGTTGTACAGAGCTATTTATTCACTTTTTATTTTTGTTAATTCCTGTTTATTTTAACTATATATTTGTAAATACTATTAAACTATTAAATTTCTTATATTTTCATGTATCTTTCCTCTCTTGCATACACACACACATATATATATACAGTACAGGCCAAAAGTTTGGACACACCTTCTCATTCAATGCGTTTTCTTTATTTTCATGACTATTTACATTGTAGATTCTCACTGAAGGCATCAAAACTATGAATGAACACATGTGGAGTTATGTACTTAACAAAAAAAGGTGAAATAACTGAAAACATGTTTTATATTCTAGTTTCTTCAAAATAGCCACCCTTTGCTCTGATTACTGCTTTGCACACTCTTGGCATTCTCTCCATGAGCTTCAAGAGGTAGTCACCTGAAATGGTTTTCCAACAGTCTTGAAGGAGTTCCCAGAGGTGTTTAGCACTTGTTGGCCCCTTTGCCTTCACTCTGCGGTCCAGCTCACCCCAAACCATCTCGATTGGGTTCAGGTCCGGTGACTGTGGAGGCCAGGTCATCTGCCGCAGCACTCCATCACTCTCCTTCTTGGTCAAATAGCCCTTACACAGCCTGGAGGTGTGTTTGGGGTCATTGTCCTGTTGAAAAATAAATGATCGTCCAACTAAACGCAAACCGGATGGGATGGCATGTCGCTGCAGGATGCTGTGGTAGCCATGCTGGTTCAGTGTGCCTTCAATTTTGAATAAATCCCCAACAGTGTCACCAGCAAAACACCCCCACACCATCACACCTCCTCCTCCATGCTTCACAGTGGGAACCAGGCATGTGGAATCCATCTGTTCACCTTTTCTGCGTCTCACAAAGACACGGCGGTTGGAACCAAAGATCTCAAATTTGGACTCATCAGACCAAAGCACAGATTTCCACTGGTCTAATGTCCATTCCTTGTGTTTCTTGGCCCAAACAAATCTCTTCTGCTTGTTGCCTCTCCTTAGCAGTGGTTTCCTAGCAGCTATTTCACCATGATGATTGGCCTGATTGGCGCAGTCTCCTCTTAACAGTTGTTCTAGAGATGGGTCTGCTGCTAGAACTCTGTGTGGCATTCATCTGGTCTCTGATCTGAGCTGCTGTTAACTTGCCATTTCTGAGGCTGGTGACTCGGATGAACTTATCCTCAGAAGCAGAGGTGACTCTTGGTCTTCCTTTCCTGGGTCGGTCCTCATGTGTGCCAGTTTCGTTGTAGCGCTTGATGGTTTTTGCGACTCCACTTGGGGACACATTTAAAGTTTTTGCAATTTTCCGGACTGACTGACCTTCATTTCTTAAAGTAATGATGGCCACTCGTTTTTCTTTAGTTAGCTGATTGGTTCATGCCATAATATGAATTTTAACAGTTGTCCAATAGGGCTGTTGGCTGTGTATTAACCTGACTTCTGCACAACACAACTGATGGTCCCAACCCCATTGATAAAGCAAGAAATTCCACTAATTAACCCTGATAAGGCACACCTGTGAAGTGGAAACCATTTCAGGTGACTACCTCTTGAAGCTCATCGAGAGAATGCCACGCGTGTGCAAAGCAGTAATCAGAGCAAAGGGTGGCTATTTTGAAGAAACTAGAATATAAAACATGTTTTCAGTTATTTCACCTTTTTTTGTTAAGTACATAACTCCACATGTGTTCATTCATAGTTTTGATGCCTTCAGTGAGAATCTACAATGTAAATAGTCATGAAAATAAAGAAAACGCATTGAATGAGAAGGTGTGTCCAAACTTTTGGCCTGTACTGTATACACACACACACACACACACACATACACACATACATATATATATATATATATATATATATATATACACATACACAAGTTACATTAGATTATTGCAGTGTGTGAAAAAGTCTCAGGGCCACTCAGAGGGAGGACTTGTACAGTTTGACAGGCAGGAATGATAGATAGTTAGTAGCTTACACAGCATCCTCCACTCTGACACTACCATCAGAGAGTCACACTCCGTTCCCACAACGTCACTGGCCTTGGGGATCAGTCTGTTGAGTCTGTTGGTGTCCGCCACCCTCAGCCTGCTGCCCCATCACACAACAGCCTAGAGGATAGCACTGGCACCACAGACTCATAGAAAATCCTGAGCATAGTCCAGCAGATGTTGAAGGACCTCGGTCGCCTCAGAAAATAGAGACGGCTCTGGCCCTTCCTGTAGAGAGCGTTAGTGTTCTTAGCCCAGTCCAATTTATTGTCAATGTGTACCCCCAGGTACTTACAGTATCTCATATAAGTGAGTACACCCGGGGCATCAGTAGCATAGTGGATAGTGCCGGCGCCCCATGTACAAAGGCATTGCCTCGCTGCAGCAGGCCGCGGGTTCGAATCCAACTCGCAGCCCTTTGCTGCATGTCATTCCCCACTCTCTCTCTGTCTCCCCATTTCACTCTCTGTCCTGTCATTAAAGGCAAAAGCCCACAAAAATAATCTTAAAAAAAATAAATAAATAAATAAGTGAGTACACCCCTCCCATTTTTGCAAATATTTCATTTTATCTTTTCATGGGACAACACTGTAGAAATGACACTTTGATATAACTTAAAGTAGTCAGTGTACAGCTTGTATAGTAGTATAGATTTACCTTCCTCTGAAAATTACTCAAAACACAGCCATCAACATCTGGCAACATAAGTGAGTACACCCCACAGTGAACATGTCCAAATTATGCAAAAAAAATAAAATACAATACATGGATCACACAATGCCTACCTTAGTTGAATATAAACCCAAATATGACATCTAATGTTGTGTTTGATGTGTATTGACTAATTACCTCCGTCAAGGAGGTTATGTTTTCGCCGGCATTGGTCAGTGTGTCTGTTTGTTTGTCTGCAAAGTAACTCAAAAAGTTTTGAACGGATTTTGATGAGATTTTCAGGAAAAGTTGATAATGGGACAAGGAACAGATGATAACATTGTGGTGGTGATTGGTTGAAGCGAAGTGGATAAAATAATAAAATGGTAGGAAATCTGAGCTGCTTGGGGGAGGTCTGCGCTCTCCGAGTGCTTTTCTAGTTATTTTTACATTCACTCCACCATGAAGCTGTTCAGAATGATAAACACATTTGATTTCTGATGTGGTCAGACAACACATCATAAGAACCACTTCTGAGAGAGAAAAATGTAGTTAAAGTATTGCAGTAAAAGTACTGTTTGGTTCTTCTGACTGATATTATTATATATGACATCATTAGATTATTAATACTGAAGCATCAGTGTTAGAGCATGTTACTGTTGTAGCTGCTGGAGGTGGAGCTAGTTTCAACTACTTTATAAAAATTTGACTATTTTTATTATGATCAGGCCTGTCACGATAACAAATTTTGCTGGGCGATTAAATGCGTCAGAAATTATTGTGATAAGTGATAATATTGCATAATATTGTGCTTTTAAGACCATTTTTATTATTGTTGTAATTTTGTTGTTTTTGGACCATTTTTTAAACTTATATAATGATAATAAAGGCAAAATGATGCAAGTACTCCTTTTAAAGAGAAATAAACATTAATGTAACAAGAATATTTAGGAATACAAAAAAGAAAATTTAAATATCCGAAGTAACACAAAAATATTGAAATAAATAAATACATACAAAGAAAATAGACTCTCAGTCTCTCACTCTCAGGTATGCAGTTAAGTTGGTCATATTCGCTCTTTTTGTTGAGATGGTTTTAGAACAAACCCGGCACAACGGCTCGTCCAAATTACTGGGCTCCCCTTTGTCATTTGGTTTAAATCCAAAACACTCCCATACAGGGGCCATGGCATTTGGTTTAGGAACAAGTTCCCTGTGTTTCTCTTGCGCTCAACTCTGTTTTTTTCTCCGCCTCCTCTCCCCCTCACAAAGATCGCACTGTGTGTGTGTAGCCCATAGCCCCGCCACCCCCACAGAGACAAAGACACTCGATGACAAGAGCTTTCCCTCCGTTCATTACACTAATGAACCAACTCACCTGGCTGCCAGACGATGCACAGCAGTGAATGCTCTTGTCGTCCAGTCTCTTTGGTGGAGAGAGACGAGGAAAACAAACACGCATGAATATGGCAATTAATCCCTTTTATTTTACCGTGCAATTAACCGACTTATCGCATATTGCAACAGGCCTAATTATGATTCCCAGTCCTGCCTGCTCCCGTTGACTTTTTTCCCCATCCCGTCCCAATCACGAGACGAATAGTGAAACTGATTCCCATCTGGTGGGAATACCACGGAAATCCCGTGACCCGTGGGACTCCCGAAAAACATGTCAACCTCTAGTGTGGACTGCAGGCAGATCGGTCTAGTACCTATGCTCTTTTACTACAAAGTCACGCTGTTGGAACACGTGCAGAATGTGTTTCATTGTGGGGCGTTGGTGGATTGGTGGGTGGAGCGGGAGCCCCATGAGCAGGGCTGTTGCCGCGGCGGCCGGGGTTCGACTCCAGCCCGTGGCCCTTTGCTGCATGTCGTTCCCTCTTTCTCTCCCCCTTTCACACTGACGCTGTCCTGTCAATTAAAGGCAAAAACGCCAAAAAAAAAAAAATCAATGTGTTTCATTGTCTTCCTGGAATAAGCAGGGACGTCCCTGAAAAAGACATTGTCTAGATGGCAGCATGTGTTGCTCCAAAACCTGTCTGTACCTTTCAGTATTTATAGGCCTTCACAGATATGCAAGTTACCCATGATGCCATGGGCACTACCATAGTGTCAGTACATCTCAGATGAGCTCGGGCTCAGAGAAGCCTGCAGTGTTTCTGGATATTGTTGACATATGGCTGTCACTTTGCATGGTAGAGTCTTTTTTTTCTTTAATGATTATTTTTTCAGGCTTTTTTGCCTTTAATGTACAGGACAGAGTGAATCTGGGGTGAGAGAGAGCGGGGGGGGGTGACATGCAGAGATGGTCGCAAGCGGGAGTCGAACCTGCGACCGCTACAGCAGGGTGACAGTAGTTTTCAAAAGTGTTCCTAAGCCCATGTAGTAAATCCTTTATACAATCATGTCGGTTTTTAACAAAGTGCAGTCTGAGGAGTCAAAGGTCACAGACATTCATTGTTGGTTTACAGCTTTGCCCCTTACATGCAGAGATTCCTCCAGATTCTCTGAAAATTTTGATGACATTATGGATTGCAGATGTGAGAATGTAATGTGAAATCACTGAATTCTCTGATAAATGGTAAATGGACCTGCACTTGTAAAGCGCCTTTCTAGTCATCCGACCACTCAAAACGCTTTTTACACTGAGAGTCACATTCACCCATTCACACACACATTCATATACTGGTGGCCGAGGCTATCATACAAGGTGCCAAATGCTACTCAGTTTTTAACACATTCACACATCAATGGAACAGCCATCGGGAGCAATTTGGTGCTCAAGGATGCTTCGACATATAGGCTGGAGGAGCCAGGGATCAAACCGCTGAGCTTCCGATTGGTGGACGACCCACTCTATCTCTGAGCCATAGCCGCCCACACAACTGTGTGATGAGAAACATTGTTCTTAAACTGTCTGTTTGCCCACACAATTTTTCACAAACTGGTGAACCTCACGCCATCCTTGCTTGTGAACAACTAAGTATTTTGATGGCACGACTTACTTACCCAATCATAATACTAACACCAATTAACCCGTTTACCTGTGGAATGTTCCACAAAGGTGTTTTTAGAGCATTCCACACCTGTCTGTCTTTTATTGCCCTGCTCCAGACTTTTTTTGGAATGTACTACAAGCATCAAATTCAGAATAAGTGTATATTTACAACAAACAACAAAATTCAGTATCAGTCTGAACACTGAATAAATTGTCTCAGTAGTGTATGGATTTGCAAATCAGCACATTCTGTTTTTATACACGTTTCACATAGTGTCCCAACTTTTTGGAATTTAGCATTGTATTTACAGATATCTTTCACCCAAACAAAAGGACAGCATCTTACTCTTTGCAGCGGCTGGTGGCTGAGGCAGGAAGCCACCAGTTGGGATGCCGATAGTGCTCATCCTCTGAACCAGGTTGGCCACATTTCCTGCACTCTTCTCTCTCCTCGGAGGCTGAGAGGCTTCCTCTTTTGGCTCACTCATTGTTTCCTTGACGTCTTTGGATTCCTTCTTCAGTTCCTAAAGAAAATACCAGAAACACAGCAGTAAGTGGGAAGCATTCTTTCCCAGCATTCTATAATGTTACTATCATTAAATTATTATTCTAACCCCAACATGTCCAAACATATTCTGAATATTGGTTTCTATTCCTAATTACATTTCAGAATACACAGATGCATCAACTGTTCATACCATTATACAGTGTTTACCAGTATTTCCCCTACCATTACGCTCTCTGCATTGCACACGGCAAAGTTCCACCCAGACGCGCACGCCACCACCTCCAGGGTAAACGCAGCGGTCGGCTGGGATAAAATTTTTGATGGAGTGGACTGGAGCAGAGCGAAGAATGCGCAGA